>NC_048572.1:25332328-26054828 GCF_013265735.2 Oncorhynchus mykiss | reverse complement strand
GATATTTCAGTTTTTTTAAATATACATTTTCCAAAAATGTCTAAAAACATGTTTTTGCTTCGTCGTTATGGGGTATTGTGTGTAAAAAATGAGGGGAAAAAACGACTTAATCTATTGTCAAACACTCCAGCCACCCTAGTCATTGACTGTTCTCTCTGCTACCGCACGGCAAGCGGTTCCCGAGTGCCAAGTCTAGGTCCAAGAGGCTTCTAAACAGCTTCTACCCCCAGGCCATAAGACTCCTGAACATCTAATCAAATGGCTACCCAGACTATTTGCATTGCCCCCCCCCCCTTCTCCCCTTTTTTTTTACACCACTGTTATTCTCTTTTGTTATCATCTATGCATAGCCACTTTAATAACTATACCTACATGTGCATATTCCCTCAACTAACCGGTGCCCCTGCACATTGACTCTGTACCGGTACCCCCTGTATATAGTCTCGCTATTGTTATTTTACTGCTGCTCTTTATTTACTTGTTACTTTTATTTCTTATTCTAATCCATATTTTTTTAAACTGTGTTGTTGGTTAGGGGCTCGTAAGTAGCATTTCACTGTAAGGTTGTATTCGGCGCATGTGACTAATGCAATTTGATTTGATTTTAGAATAAGGCTGTAACGTAACAAAATCAAGGGGTCTGAATACTTTCCAAATGCACTGTGAAAGTATCTTTACCATAGATTAATAGGGTACTTTTAATTATATTTGCTGACACCCTACAGTCAAATTTTGGCACCGGTAAAGTAGCTATCTAATTGTATAAACTATAGTGCACACGCACGCACGCACCCACACACACACACACACACACACACACACACACACACACACACACACACACACCATTATTGTTTTGCACTTGCTAATGACTCTATTACCCACCTGCCAACTCTGCCTGCCCATACACACATGCACACAGCTCTGCCCAGGTGAGAGTATAGGGCTGTGGGGTTAACGAGAGACCAGCCCTCCAGAGTTCCAGAGACAGTCAGGCTCAACCCGCAGCCCAGCAGGAAGCTCATCAGTGGTGTGGTTATGGTGAGTGCCTGAGTCGATGGACTGTGTTTGTGTGTGCGTGTGTGTGTGTGTGTGTCCACGGATCATTAACATCTAACGGTGTGTGGTCATAGTCATGGTCAAGGTCGGAGGAACTGGCATGACACACTCTGATCAGGGTCATGGCTGCAGCCAATGGTCAGTGTTATTGACGCTCTACAACAAAACATACTGTATCAATTTGAAGCATTGCAATTGAGAAATACTTCAAGATTAAAGTACGAAAAAAATGGTACAGGCTGCACGTAGTGTAAGGATAACACACACACTGACTGTGAATCAAATCTATTTTCTTCATTGATTGTTTGTTTTTCAATAAAATCGCACACACATGTCAGGTAGGGTCAACCCAGCAAATCCCTTCGATTCATTTTCCTGTGAAGAGACAGAGAGAGAGAGAGAGAGAGAGAGAGAGAGAGAGAGAGAGAGAGAGAGAGAGAGAGAGAGAGGGGTGGGGGGTGGGGGGTGGGGAGTGGTGTTGGGTTCATAAACACACACATTGCATTATTTACAATCTGATACACTGGCTACATACAGTAGGAGCAGTGGTTTGTAAACAGCACCGCTGAGAGAGAGAGAGAGAGAGAGAGAGAGAGAGCTCCTGCAGTGTATGAGTTTGCTGCATAACTGAAACATAGACACAGTACATTCACATATGTTTGAGGTGCATCTTTTCGTCTTGGAAAAAGAGCTAGATAACTTCTGATTCCAGTTTGAGTGATTAGGTACCGAAACACCAATGAAATGTTATACATGCAGCTCAATGTTTTATGATGGAGTGAGATTGTGACGCCCAACAAAGTCTGTCAGACTCAGTACATTGCCACCCTTTATCTTCAACAGAAAAGCACAATGATAGACAGCACACTGGGAGATGAGGGTGTGTGATACATCTGTCAGTATAGTACAACACACACACACACACACACACACACACACACTCGGGCATTCACTTGCACACACACGCGCACAAACACACACACACTCACATTTTTTCCAGTAACAACTCTGAAAATAGGCTCGTAAATACAGAAGGTTATTACAAGACAAATAAAAAAACCTAAATGAGAATGTAAATAAAACAACAGGCCATCAGTTATCCAGGCTTTCCCAGGCTTCGGCTCGAAGGGCTAATAGCTCAATAGGAGATTGTTAGTGTAATAGTTTAACAGGGCGAGTAGTGGACTACCATGCACCCAGACTGGGGTAGGTATATTACAGCAATAAAGATTGGGCGTATGGGATATCATTTACCTTAGAGTTGTTGTCAGATTACACATACACACCAAACACACACACACAGACACAAGTATGCACACGCACACCATCACACACAGACACACACACTGTGCTAGGGTTAGGATCAGTGTTAGGATCAGTGTTAGGATCAGTGGATAGTTAGTTGAGCAGTTTGTATGGTGACTATTCCCATACAGTATACAGCGCAAGAATAGAGGGAACCGATGCCTCACAGATTTCTACAACACCTCTTGCATCTCTCTCTCTCTTACACACACCGTGGTGGTATTATTTCATCATATTTCCAGGCCTGCATGGCGTGGTTGTGCCCTGCACAGCAATCCATCAGAATGCAAAGAGCACTCAGAACCAATCTACAGCACATCTATTTCCTGCATGTCACACCACATAGAGGGTAGTGTTTATTAAAGCCTAAACACAGGTGAGGAGGGAGGAAACACACACAGACTCACACACACACCTACACCCCCCTCCCCACACACACACATCGATACATACTAACTGGAGGGGTTGAATGTGCCATACACACGCTCGCACACACAAACAAACATACTGATGCCTCGCCTAGCTCCGACCCGTGATGGATTGGCTGCACCCCCGCCGTGACAGACGAGCGATGGATGGAGCATGGGGCAGATGAAGGGAAGGAGAGAAAAAAGAGAAAGGAGGAAAAGAGCTGAGTGCAGCGGTCTCCATTCCAGGGAGGATCTTACACAGGCAAAGGAGTCATTTCCTGGGAAGGCGAACATGTCGTTTCCTCTAAACAAACAGAACCTATGTGTAATGGATAAGACCCAGAGCGTCACCTTGACAATCCTCCCTTCTCCTCCTCTTCCTAGCTGCTGCTTGTCCCCTCTCTTCTCTGCTATCGCCTTCATTCTTCCTCTTCCTCCACCACCCTCTCCCTTTCTCTCTCCTCCATCTCCTCTCTCACACACACACACACGTGTCAATCAACCCTGTCTAACCCCTCCCCCTCACATGGCCCCTCCCAGAGGATGTGTCAACCTGCCAGTAGATGAAAATGTCATCTCTCTGTCTCTACCCCCTCCTACAGTACACACACACACACACACACACACACACACACACACACACACACACACACACACACACACACACACACACACACACACACACACACACACACACACACACACACACACACACACACACACACACACACACACACACACACACACACACACACACACACACACACACACACACACACACACACACACACACACACACACACACACACACTTCACTCCTTAGAGCTCCAGCCAATCGATCCAAACCTGCAACCCTTACATCTCAAGCCTCTAAGAGCTTTATTGACATGGCCAGGTGTGTGTCTGTGTGTGTAGATGTTTGATATCATGAGGGTTCTGTGTGTGTATGTGTCTACATTGATATGACGATGGGCCGTTGGTTGGTTGGTTAGTTGGTGTTGATGAGTTCAGGTGACGTGTGTGTTTTCCAACCTGAAGCCTGCCTTAAGTATACACCACCAATTACACATGCAGCTAATTACTGTGTTAATGACATAATTAGCACTGCCTCTTCCACAGCTACACAACGAGATATCCCCAACTACGCACAGTGAGAGAGGAACTCGGCCTACACACAGAGAACATATCGACACACACATATTTACTGAGGAGAAATAAGCGATTTATCCAAATCCTGAAGAATAACATGTAGAATGACTTGACATGGTTTAGTTCTCACCTGATTCTAATCTCAAAACATCCATTGCAGGGATGTGAAGTAGTGTTTTCCTAAATCAGAAAGACAGTGCTGTTTGTACAGTATACCCTGAAGGTGTCTGGTTACTTAAGCAAGTATAGTTTCAGCAGGTGTTCAAAATAGTTTACTTTTCTCATGGATGATGATTCCTTAAATACTGTAAAGCAAAGTCTTTACACTTACAGACAGGGAAATCTGCACAAACACGTATACCAAATCCAGAGTAGGGCTGGGAACTGCCAAGGACCTCACGATACGATATTATCACAATACTTTGGTGCCGATACAATGCATATCGCGATTCTCACGATTCTGTACGTACTGCAATTCGATACTGTGATGCACAGACAAACTCTAGTTTGAGCATATGTACCTGAACCCTGTGTGTGTGTTCAGTTGTGCGCACGCCTGCGCTTCTCAGCCTGTGAGTGTGTGTGTATCCAGCAGCCCCTCACTCCATCTTGCTGGCTGCTTAAGAATCCAGTCACATCTCTTGCTAGCAGGCAGGCAGTAAGGCACTTTCACTCACAGGTTTGCTTTGGTTGTCTAATAACCCCTCCTCTTTGCGTGTGTGTGTGTGCGTATCTGAACTTGTGCGCGTGTGATTTAACCTGTGTGTGTCTGCTTGTCTGTGTGTGTGTGTGCTTCTGTGTGTGTGTGTATTATCCCCACTCTTTGTGTTTTGGGCGGGGGGGGGGGGGGGGGGGGGGGGCTCCACGCCGGACTGATAAACCCACTTAGGCTTGGTCCTGATCCGTCAGCCCAGGGCTGGCAGCCCTGCTTTAGCTGGGAGCTGATCTGTGACGGCCTGCCACTCAAAAGCCAGCACCACTGAGACACAGCACAAAGGAGGAGAGGAGAGAGGGAGGAGGGGTGGAGGAGGGGAGGATGAGCACGAAGAGAGGGGAGAAGAAGCAGGAGAGGGTATCAGTGTTTTTCGTGAGCGTGCTAGCTCTCCCTCTCGCTGGCTGTCTCTTTATCTCCCTCGCCCCCTCTCTCACTCACTTGTTTTGCTTCTGTCTCTTTCTCTTTCCCTCTCCCTCTCTCTCTCTGGCTACATTGCAACATCTCCTCTCAGCTCTCCTCTCAGCTCTCCTCTCAGTTTGCTCTCTCTTGCACACACGCTCACGTCTCTCTTCTGAGAAGCAGAAAAAAAGAGGGAGGGGAGGAGGGAAAAGAGGATAGTATCGGTAGTCGGATGAATGACAAGGTTGTGCTGGACTGCTATCACAGTTGAGAGCCCCTGGGAAGGTGTGAGAGAGAGAGAGAGAGAGAGAGAGAGAGAGAGAGAGAGAGAGAGAGAGAGAGAGAGAGAGAGAGAGAGAGAGAGAGAGAGAGAGAGAGAGAGAGAGAGAGAGAGAGAGAGAGAGAGAGAGAGAGAGAGAGAGAGAGAGAGAGAGAGAGAGAGAGAGAGAGAGAGAGAGAGAGAGAGAGAGAGAGAGAGAGAGAGAGAGAGAGAGAGAGAGAGAGAGAGAGAGAGAGAGAGAGAGAGAGAGAGAGAGAGAGAGAGAACAGAGAAATGTCATTCTTCATATTTGTCTGCAGAGGCTGTATCTCTGGACTGCAGCTACTCAACACACACACACACACACACACACACACACACACACACACACAGCTATCCCTCTGCTGGTATTTTATTTGAATCTACATAAGTTTAGGCATGGTCTGTGAAAATCAGAATTCTGGTGCTGGAGGGCCAGTAAGGGACACTTCCTTCTGGTCGGAAAGCTGACGGGGATACTTCCCTGCAAGGGGTGCCGTCCTGTGGGCAATGTTACACCAAGGACCTCACTCTGTTAATACATGGGAACTAAATGTTCCATGACACTCGTGGCAGTGTTAACCCCAGTGTCCTGGCTGAAGTCCAATTCACAGTACGTCACCTAATTATCCCCAGCTTCTTGTTGGCACAACCACTGTTCGGCTCGCCACTGCCTGTGTGTGGTGAGTGTTCTGGCACAAAATGGCTGCTGTGCCTCACCTGGGTGGGCAGGTCAGATTGATGTGGTTGGTAGGGTGAGTTACTTGCATGCATCAGCCGGGCCTAACTCAAAAGCCTGGGAGAGTGAGGGGGAGACAGGAAAACGAGCAGAGAAGAGAGAGTGAAGGGAAGTGATCCCGAAAGAGACGGGAGAAAAAACAGATAAGAGAAATGATATAAACGGAGTTGAAGAAGAGATGAGAGGGAAGGGGGGAGGAAGCCAGAGAAAAGAGGAAGAGAGAGAGAGAAGACTTTAGAGCCAACTTTGCTCGGAGAAAGAGTCAGCTCAGCAGTATAGAGTTAGCCCAGGGTTACTGCATAGGGTTCCTCATCAGCATCTTCTGCTATGAATATCAATGGCGCATCACTGCTACAGCACACCAACTCCTTCATCCTCATCATCCTCATCATCCTCATCCTCAGGACCTAACACATAACCTCTAGATGATCATCCCCATCTTCCCCAATGCACTGGCCCAAATACTTTGAGTAACCTCTTCTTCTTTACCATCTTCTTCTTCATCCTCCTCCTCATCCTCACCAATGACAAAAGACAACGATTAGCTTGTTTCAATACAGTAATTTTCATCAATTGCTAGGTGAAGTTCACTTGGCAAATGGCAAGGTTTATTGGACTTCTCTCCCAGACCTATACACATCTGCCCCTGAAGCAGAGTAAAAGGGAGAATAACTATGCCTGCCTGCCTGCCTCTCTCTCTCTCTCTCTCTCTCTCTCTCTCTCTCTCTCTTTCTATCTCTCTCTCTCTCTCCATTTTTAATTACAGAAAAGCAAAGAACTGCATAAAACCTGCTACTAATTACACAGCCCCTGCCTCTCTCTCCCTTTCCCCTCGATCTGCATCTCTTCTCTCTTCCTCTCTTAATTCCATCTCTCTCCTCTCTTTCCTTTTCCCTTCTGAGCTCCATTGGCTCAATGCCAACAGCCTGTGGAATCACTCACTCGCTGCTGAGATGAGGACACACTCTCACACACAAACATACACACACACTGATGCCACACAAAAATAAAAGCTCAAGCATATGTGTGTGTGTGTGTGTGTGTGTGTGTGTGCATAAGCGAGCGTGTGTGAGGGGGCAGGCACGAGGCTGATCAGCTCCCTAATGAGAGAGAACACTAATCATATTTCACACTGACACAAAAACAATCACAACATCTGTATCTGCTGCCTGCGACCCTCCTCCTCCCCTCTCCACCTCCCTCCTTCCCCCCCTCTTCACCTCCCTCCCTCCTTCCCTCCCTCTCTAGGATAGAGAGTCTTGGGAATGATGATCACGATGCCTCCACTGAACACCTGAGACAAGATCAACTCTGAACAACATACAAACTCCTTTTTCCCAGGTGGCCACACTCCCGCTCTCCCTCCCTCTCCCTCCTTCTCCTTCTCCACCTCCCTCAATCCATCTCCTTATCGCTCATTTTCACTCTTCCCTTCTCTCTCTTCCTCTCCCCCTCTATCCCTCTCTTGTCCTCCCCATGTCCCTCCTTCTCTCTCTCTCGATCTCAATATAGAGGAGTGTTTTTATTTAAGCTTGGGGGTGGAGGCGACACACTGTAATTTACCCATGGGTAGTCCTATCCATCACACAGACAATGTACACACTCTACTGCCATGCATCACTTGGGTCTGCAGGAGAACTGTATAACGGTGTGTGTGTGTGTGTGTGTGTGTGTGTGTGTGTGTGTGTGTGTGTGTGTGTGTGTGTGTGTGTGTGTGCGTGTGCGTGTGTTTGAGAGAGAGAGAGAGAGAGAGAGAGAGAGAGAGAGAGAGAGAGAGAGAGAGGAAGGGGAGGAGACAAATGGAAGAAAGGAGAGGTTGTGAGTGAATGAGTAGAGAGAGCTTTAGAATAAAGGGAAAATACAGAGATAAGTTGATGGAGAACACAGAGACAGTATAGAAACAGATCCAGGGAGAGAGTAAATAGAGAGCCCAGAGACAACAAGAGGAGGGATAGAGAAGTGATAGAAGATAGAGGAGTGTAGTTGGACAGCAGGAGTGGGTGGTACGCAGAAGCCCCTCTGCTGCAATCAAGGCTCTGTCACCATCTGGACGCCATTTTAAAACCATCAGCTTCAGCTCCCCATATAAACAAGGGCGCGACCTCAAACATGGCCTCCTTTCTAAATGGCTCCGCTTTTCTGTAATGGACCCGAAATGGCTGACTGTGCTGTACAGGGGTTAGTCTATAATGGAGCCAACATGGCCGACTGTGAGGTACAGGGGTTAGTCTATAATGGAGCCAACATGGCTGACTTTGTGAGATAGGGGTTAGTCGATAATGGATCCAACATGGCTGACTGTGAGGTACTCTGCACAAAACAGAAACTTACCTCATTGGTTAAGTTTAGGAATTAATTCCGAGGCTTTGGTTAAATTTAGGCAACAGTGTTAAATGTAGGCATTCATTCTGAGTGGTTAAGGTAAGGGTTAAAGTATGGGATAGGGTTAAAACTCATCTCGCTCACCCAGAAGTAAAATTATTTAGGGAAAGTTGTCATTTCCTGTTTTACAAAGATTGTTGACATAATATATATAATATTTGTATCTAAAAGCATAATTGAGAAATAATTGATCATATTTTGCATATTTATGACATTGTGGCCTTACCCACTACCCACTACTCCATAATGTTTCAAAGCTAAAAGTAAAACTTGATGTCATATAAAGCTTTACTGCTTGTTCTGTAATATCAATAGTTTTTTTATTTCAATGCCAATTTTCTTACATTAATATTGAACAATTATAGACATGAATAATAAAAATGAACATTTTTGATGTACATTTGTTTCAAGTTTCAAGTTTTTAATGTCACATGCACGAGCACAGTGAAATGACTTTCTTGCATACTCAAAACCCAACAATGCAATAATCAATTAAATGTAATACTAGAAAAAACACACAAAAAATAAGAAGAAATATTAAGAACACAGTAAGTAAGTAAGTATACTATATACAAAGTCAGTTCCATTACCATATTTACAATGTGCAGGGACAGTAGATCGATAGATGTAGATACTGTATATAGAGGGGTGAGGTGGCAAGGCAACAGGAAATAAGATAAACAGAGTAGCAACTGCTTGTGTTTGAGTGAGTGTGCGTGTGTGTAGAGTCAGTATAAATGTATGTGCATATTATGTGTGAGTGAGCAGATGATGGAATGAGTATATGTGTGTGTGTGTAGGGCCCTGTGAGTGTGTAGGGCCCTGTGAGTGCGTAGGACCCTGTGAGTGTGTAGGGCCCTGTGAGTGTGTAGGGCCCTGTGAGTGTGTAGGGCCCTGTGAGTGTGTAGGCCCTGTGAGTGTGTAGGACCCTGTGTGTGTGTAGGACCCTGTGAGTGTGCACAGAGAGTGCAAAACTAAAACTAAATAATACAGATACAAAGTTAACTCAGATAGTCTGTGTAGTCTTATTGCTTGTGGATAGAAGCTGTTCAAGAGCCTGTTGGTGCCAAGACTTGATGCACCAGTACCGCCTGCCGTGCGGAAGCAGAGAGAATAGTCTATGGCTTGGGGGGTTGGAGTCTTTAACAAATTTCCAAGCCTTTCTTCCACACCGCCTGATATAGATGTCCTGAATGGCCGGCAGCTCAACCCCAGTGATATGGGGGTGATATAGCCATGCCAGGCAGTGATGTACCACCCTCTGTAGCGCCATGCGATCGAGGGCGGTGATATAGCCATGCCAGGCAGTGATGTACCACCCTCTGTAGCGCCATGCGATCGAGGGCGGTGATATAGCCATGCCAGGCAGTGATGTACCACCCTCTGTAGCGCCATGCGATCGAGGGCGGTGATATAGCCATGCCAGGCAGTGATGTACCACCCTCTGTAGCGCCATGCGATCGAGGGCGGTGATATAGCCATGCCAGGCAGTGATGTAGCCAGTCAAGATGCTGTCAATGATACAGCTGTAAAACCTTTTTCAACCTGCTGAGGCCATTTGAAGTCTAAAGTCATTTGGACACAGAGGAACTCGTAGCTCTCGATCTGCTCCGCTGCAGCCCCGTCGATGTGGAGGGGGCGAACTCGCCCGCCCGTTTCCTGTAGTACACGATCAGCTCCCTGGTCATACTGACGGCCATGTTGGCTGATGATTTTGAGGATGTGCAATGAGACAATTAAAAGGGAGGCTGTGAATAGTTACATTGACTAATATGACAATGTATCTGTATAAAATCGACCATAACTTTAAAACTAGCAGACATCCCACGCTGGGACTTTGATATGCCCGTAGAGTATATATATCCAAATCACTTTAGACTGAAAACGGTCCAAACACACACCTCAGGAGGTTGAAAAAGGTTCTACAGCTGTACCATTGAAACCATCTTGACTGGCTACATCACTGCCTGGCATGGCTATATCACCGCCCTCGATCGCATGGCACTACAGAGGGAGGTACATCACTGCCTGGCATGGCTATATCACCGCCCTCGATCGCATGACGCTACAGAGGGAGGTACATCACTGCCTGGCATGGCTATATCACCGCCCTCGATCGCATGGCGCTACAGACGGTGACCATTTTGAATCCATTTTCACATTCATTCTGTTGGTAATGCTTACAAATTGGATCATCAATCTAAAAGTAGCAGAGGTCCCACTCTGGAACTTATGCCAGTAGAGTATACAGTATTATGTTCAACAATATATTGAATAATTAGACAAATAAAACATTTCGTTTTTTTAATAATCATGTTTATATGTAAGGAAATGATTATTGAACTCAAAATACTACTCATATTACAGAGCAAGTGGTAAAGCTTCATATGGCACATATGTAGCACCTACAGATGAAACATTATTACGAGGCCTGTGTAAGGCCAAAACGTCATTAATATGCCAACGTTGATCAATTATTTTTCAATTATGCGTTTAAATACAATAGTCAAATATATGGCAACAATCCATACTCCAAAGGACCATTCTATTGATTAAATCTTGTGGAAATCCCAAAAGTCATGGTTTCTTTTTGTCCTGGTTTCTTGAGAAATCACTCCATTTCAAACATGCATTATTAGCTCGTAATCCAATAGAGTCTGGCTTGATAAACCAGCAAGTATACCTGCTTTAACAGTCAAAAGTACAACACAGAGAATGGATTTCTTAGGTCCATCCATCCATTAAAAATAAGTGGCCATCATGAAATGGACATTGCACTAATGGGAAAGTGCTAATTGCTGTTATTTCAATTAGCATACTGGCATTATCAATGTCACAATACTATGTTTACATGAAAAGAGGAGAGACAATATACGAAAGAGAAAAAGAGTGTCAGAGAGAGAAAGAGAGAGGGGGGATAGAGATAGAGAGAGGGAGGGAGAGGGAGAGAGAGAGATAGAGAGAGAGAGAGAAAGAAAGAAAGAAAGAAAGGGATAGAGAGAGAGTTGATGATCTGATACTGAGTCCACACACACCATCACAGGCAGCGGTAAGGTAATGACATGGAAATTATATGGTAATGATATGGTAATCTGGCAGAGTTATTCTACTCACCAGAGACAGAGAGGGAGAGGAACTGCCACACGCTGTATACACACACAGACACACACAAGCATACACACACACACACACACACACACACACACACACACACACACAAGCAAGCATACACACACACACACACACACGCACGCACGCGCACACACACACACACACGCACGCACGCACGCACGCACACACAAACGCACGCGCACGCACGCACGCACGCACACAAACACACACAGAGCACAGAGCACAAACTAACTGACTGAGAGAATAAAGAGACTATAGGGACGGGAGGTAGGGGAGGTGTGCTATCAAGTTGTAAGAAAGGAGAATGCTGAAAGCTGGGGTAGTGAGGATAGTTTGAATGCTCTTCTCAGCAAAGAAGTCAGTGGACTTATAGCCAAACAGTGTGTGTTAAGACGAGGGAGCTTTAATGAAAAAGTATTGTTTTCAACACAATACAACACCATAGCCCACAACATGAACCGCAATACCAGAATGTAGCCTTACCCATGAGCTTGAACTGAAAAAGATGTTGACCTGCAGGGTTTCCTCTAGTTACCATAGCCACAAATAAAAAAATAGTCCGTATCGTAAAAATTGATGAAAACAAAAAAATGTTGGTCTTGCTTTAAGGTTAGGGTTAGGCATAAGGTTAGCAGTGTGGTTAAGGTTAAGGTTTAAAATCAGATTGTAAGAAGATAAATTGTGCAAATGGGCGGGGTTTAGGACTTTGTGGCTGTGGTAACTAGTGACGACCCTACTCAAGAGCGCTCTTCTCTCGTATTTTCTCGTATTTTCTCTCGTATTTTCCTCTTCCTCTCTGAGGATGGCGTGGAGCATATGCCTGTCAGTGCAACAGTGCCACCCTCTGTTCAACTTACACTACTGCAGTGTAAGAAGACATAAAGTGAGTAAGATCATCAACTGAGAGAAGTGAGAGAAGCTGTCCACATTCAATGATAGATCTTTCTGAAATAGACCAGACACACTCACATATGAACATCGCCGTCATGACCCCATAATATTGCTGCCTTATGTGTAGAAAAACAAGGTAAATACTTGGTACGTCCTGTTTACTGAGTAACATTTTATAATAGCTGCTTGTGCTTTTCATTTGAAAATGTACCCAAGTTTTTGAAGCATAAAGAACTGAAACATGTATGAATAATTCCAAACAGACAGAAAACCAAAATGCAACGTTGCCATGCCAGCACCACCGTTCCTCCCAACCAGCCAGCCTCCCAGCTCCTCTAAGTGTGTCTGATTGACAGGTGGGCTATATCCATTCAATATCGCTAGACGCACGTTCCTATTCCCTCCCGGTCGCTCCATCCGACGGCCAAATTAACCTTCCATGCCGACGGGAGGGGTTGTTCAGCGAGGGCCAATCAGCAGGTGATTAGGGCGGGGGTGGGCGGGGTGAAGGGTCACGGCGGTGGGGCCATCGCAAGCTTGATTGGTTTCAATCAGTGGCCGGCCGCAGGGACAGCTGGGAACTGAGCCACAGCGGGGCACTAATCAATGCATCCCACAGCGAGGCATTAACGGTCACACACACACAGAGTAGGTCGCGCACACACACAAACAGATACACACACAAGGCGAGATGTGAGGATTGGAAATAAATAAACAGTCAAAGATGAAAATGGATAAACAGAAAATTGGGTAGGCGAACAACCACACACGCACACATGGTCAGGCATACTGTATATACATGTCGCACACACACACACACACACACACACACACACACACACAGTATGAGTGTGGCAAAATGAACAATCAAGCAAAATAGACACAGACAGAGCGAAAGAGAGAGGAAAAGGCATTGGGGGAAAGAAAGAGAGAGAGAGAGAGAGTGTCCTACACGCATAACTCTGCAGTAACTCTGTGGTAAAGAGAAGGCCTCAGTAAATTGGAGGAGTAATTTGATTAGACTTGTTAATTTGTCTACTACAGGAGCTGTTACTGGACCATGTCATTGGGTGGTGTCCTCTGTCCCGTAGCCTGCTCTGACACAATGCCCGCGTTTCTCTACAAGTGGGATAACACACGTTCTCCTTGCTATTTGCCACACTGAAGTTCTCAGAAACTCCACTATAGTTCAGATCAAGCGACTCCTCTTGGTTGATCGTAAAGAGGCTGTGTAAGGGCTATTTGACCAAGAAGGAGAGTGATGGAGTGCTGCGTCAGATGACCTAGCCTCCACAATCACCTGACCTCCAATGGTTTGGGAAGAATTGGGCCGCAGAATGAAGGAAAAGCAGCCAACAAGTGCTCAGCATATGTGAGAACTCCTTCAAGACTTTTGGAAAAGCATTCCTCATGAATCTGGTTGAGAGAATGCCAAGGGTGAAAAAGCTGTAATCACAAGGCAAAGGGCCTTTTTTGATTTGTTTAACACTTTCTGGTTACTACATGATTCCATATGTGTTATTTCATAGTTTTGATGTCTTCACTACCATTCTACAATGTAGAAAACAGTACAAAAATAAAGAAAACCCTGGAATGAGTAGGTGTGTCCAAACTTTTGTCTGGTACTGTATATCTAGCTCACAACCACAAACAAACAGATGGTGTGTGAAATGAGGATAACTGACGCCCCCCATGTGGCATGTGTGTCAATGTGTGTGTGGAAGGTGCTCCTTCAGAGTCAGTCAATCACTGACAATGCCATCGTTGTGATGTGACGTGATCACATTCCCAAGTAACAGGTATTCTAGAACTCTTTTGAGTTCCATGGAAAGAATCCTTGAGGAAATGAGGGAGGATCTAGACGGGTATTTAAAAAGCTTGTTTTCTTCTGGGGGGCTCAGTTAGTTTAGTGACAACCTGCAGAGAAGGAGAAGTAAATGGAAAGTAGTCATACAGTGCCTGTGCGAACGTATTCACCCCCCTTGGCCTTTTTCCCATTTTGTTGCCTTACAACCTGGAATTAAAATAGATTATTTGGGGTGGGGGGGGGGGGGGGGGGGGTGGGGGGTTGTATAATTTCATTTACACAACATGCCTACCCCTTTGAAGACGCACATTTTTTAAAATTATTAAACAAACAAGAAATAAGACAACAAAAAAAACTGAAAACTTGAGCATGCATAACTATTCACCCCACCAAAGTCAATACTTTGTAGATCCACCTTTTGCAGCAATTGCAGCTACAGGTCTCTTGGGGTATGTCTCTATAAGCTTGGCACATCTAACCACTGGGAGTTTTGCCCATTCTTCAAGGCCACACCACTCCAGCTCCTTCAAGTTGGATGGGTTCCGCTGGTGTACAGCAATCTTTAAATCACACCACAGATTCTCAATTGGATTGCGGTCTGGGCTTTGACAAGGCCATTCGAATACATTTAAATGTTTCCCCTTAAACCACTCGAGTGTTGCTTTAGCAGTATGCTTAGGGCCATTGTCCTCCTGGAAGGTGAACCTCCGTACCAGTCTCAAATCTCTGGAAGACTGAAACAGGTTTCCCTCAAGAATTTCTCTGTATTTAGCGCTATTCATCATTCCTTCAATTCTGACCAGTTTCCCAGTCCCTGATGATGTTCTCTAGGTGATGAGAGGTGTTGGGTTTGCGCCAGACAAAGCATTTTCCTTGAGCCCAAGCTTGAGCCCAAGCTCCATTTAGTCTCATCTGACCAGAGTACCTTCTTCCATCTGTTTGGGGAGTCTCCCACATGCCTTTTGGCGAATAACAAATGTGTTTGCTTATTTTTTTTTCTTTAAGCAATGGCTTTTTCCTGGCCAGTCTTCTGTAAAGCCCAGCTCTGTGGAGTGTACATCTTAAAGTGGTCCTATGTACAGATACCCCAATCTCCGCTGTGGAGCTTTGCAGCTCCTTCAGGGTTATCTTTGGTCTCTTTGTTGCCTCTCTGATTAATGCCCTCCTTGCGTGGCCCGTGAGTTTTTGTGGGCAGCCCTCTCTTGGCAGGTTTGTAGTGGTGCCATATTCTTTCCATTTTTTAATAATAGATTTAATGGTGCTCCGTGGGATGTTCAAAGTTTCAAATATATTTTTTTAACTCAACTCTGATCTGTACTTCTCCACAACTTTGTCCCTGACCTGTTTGGAGAGCTCCTTCGTCTTCATGGTGCCGCTTGCTTGGTGGTGCCTCTTGCTTAGTGGTATTGCAGACTCTGGGGCCTTTCAGAACAGGTCTATATATACTGAGATCATGTGACAGATCATGTGACACTTAGATTGCACACAGGTGGACTTTATTTAACAAATTATGTGACTTCTGAAGGTAATTGGTTGCACCAGATCTTATTTAGGGGCTATAGCAAAGGGGGTGAATACATATATATGCACGCACCAATTTACTTTTTTCATTTCACTTCACCAATTTTTTAATATATTTTTTTTACCCCTTTTTCTCCCCAATTTCGTGGTATCCAATTGTTTTTAGTAGCTACTATCTTGTCTCATCACTACAACTACTTCTTGTCTATGGTGGGGAAGACCTGAACACAGGATATGACGTCACACTGTGGCACAAGTTGCCGTCTCAGCCTCACGCGGTGGACGTGCATTACATCGTGGCTCACTACAGCATCAAGAACAACAGCCTCTCTTTCTTGTCACAAGAAGCACAGCAGAATGGTAAGAAAGGTTCTCACACTGCACTCTCACTCTCTCCTCCTGCACTCTCTCTCTGTCTCTCCTCCTGCACTCTCACTCTCTCCTCCTGCACTCTCTCTCTGTCTCTCCTCCTGCACTCTCGCTCTCCTCTTGCTCTTGCAGTATTGAGTAACTTGGATAAATAAGGTAGCCAGAGTAAACTACCTGCTACTCAGTCCCAGTTGCTAATATATGCATAGTATATTTGGATAGAAAACACTCTGCACCCCAAAAACGTATTTCTTTGGCTGGAATGAAATCTATGCCAACGTCCTGTTGGCACTGGCTGTCCTGGGGGCCCTGCTAACCCTCATAGGCACTGTAATCTCCGTGGCGCGCTGGAATACCCGAATGGTGCGAGCATCCGTGGGCCCCATCTCCCTCCTCATCCTACTCTCTTCTGGAAAGACTTTACTCCCCCTACGTTATCATCAGTATTTGCATGTCCCTGTAGGTTGTCATCTGCACCTTGTGGCTATCCATCAAGCCCCCGCAGACCAAGTGCGAGGGTCTTGAGCACAAGCAGGAAAGACAGTTCTATTACAACAAAAGGCCCTCGCCGGATTTGCTTTCACCTACAAAGGCAGGAAGCTGCCAGGCAGCTACAACGAAGCCAAGTTCATCACCTTCAGCATGCTCATCTACTTAATCTGCTGGGTCATCTTTGGCCTTGTCTACACCAACACCCCGGGACAGTATCATCCTGCCTTGGAGATGGTGGTCATCCTCATCTCTTCCTATGGCATCCTGTTCTGCCACTTCCTGCCAAAGTGCTACATCATCCTTTTCAAGAAGGAAGCAAACACACAATGTGTCTTCCAGAGGAATATTTGGAGCTTTAAGGAATAACTCCCTGGGGGGGATCAGGAGGGGTGGAGAACCTGGGCTTGCAGCCGGAACGCCCCCTCGCTCCTTATTCTACCTTGCGAGGAAAATGTTACGGAGCCTTTTTCTCAAATGAGTTGGAGAACACATTGGGATAGATCTTAGACCATTCCTCAATGCAGAATTTTTCCAGGTCCTTGATATCCTTCGTCTGCACTTATTGATTGCCCTCTTCAATTCAAACCACAGGTTTTCTATGGGTTTCAAGTTCGGAGACTGAGATGTTATCATCATCATCATAAGGAGAAGGATTCGGTGAACGCCCCCTCACTCATTATTCCTCAGATGGTACCAGAGAGCAGTCTCATTCCAAGCACACCCCGGAACAATGAGATCAGGAAGCTAAGAGAGGTCCATAAGGTCTGTAAGAGGTGTGACAGTGTGCCGTGATGTGTACAATGGGCTGAAAGTGCTGAGGACCTCGTTTTGAAGTATGAAATCAGCAACAAACAAAAAAACATTTACATGTGGGTGAGCTTTTCCTTTAAGAGAATCATAAGCTCAGTGGGGTCTAAAATGATTGACAACCTTGATAAAGGTGAGCAAAAATGACTGTATAAATTAAATAATTCAAATAGATATATTGTATGCTAAAGAAATTGGGAAATTATATTATTTTATACTAATACAATTGCTCAGAGAAAGATTTTCTTTAACATGTAATAAAAACAAATCTCAATAAGGTAGGGATCAAAATTCACACACACTAAGGTATTTCAATACCTTAGAATACCTCACCTTGCGAGGATAACAGCACTGAGCCTTTTTCTAAAATGTTTTAAGAGTTGGAGAACACATTGAGAGGGATCTTAGACCATTCCTCAATGAAAAACCTTTCCAGACCTTTTCCTTTGCCTGCGCTTATGGATTGCCTTCTTCTGTTCAAGCCACAGGTTTTCAAGGGGTTTGAAGTCCGGAGACCAAGATGGCCATTGCAAAATGTAGATTTTGTGACCAATTAACCATTTCTTTGTGGATTTTGATGTGTGCTTGGGGACGGTTAATGTCTTGCTGGAAGATCCACTTGCGGCCAAGTTTCAGCCTCCTGGCAGAGGCAACCAAGTTTTTTGTCAAAAATGTCCTGGTACTTGGTAAAGTTCATGATGATGTTGACCTTAACAAGGGCCTCAGGACCAGTGGAAGCAAAATGGCCCAATATCAAAGATCCAAAACCATACTTTACAGTAGATACGGGGTTCTTTTTTTTAGACTAGTTGAGGATCTGGAGCATCAGCATTACAGGCTCAAAATGGCCAGAAACAAAGAACTTTCTTCT
Organism: Oncorhynchus mykiss; assembly: GCF_013265735.2. Lineage (NCBI taxonomy): Eukaryota > Metazoa > Chordata > Actinopteri > Salmoniformes > Salmonidae > Oncorhynchus > Oncorhynchus mykiss. Next base: position 26,036,482 of record NC_048572.1, on the reverse strand, counting down.
GAAACTCGTCAGTCTATTCTTGTCCTGAGAAATTAAGGCTATTCCATGCGAGAGATTGCTAAGAAACTGAAGATCTTGTACAACGCTGTGTACTACTCCCTTCACAGAACAGCGCAAACTGGCTAATCAGAATAGAAAGAGGAGTGGAAGGCCCCGGTGCACGACTGAGCAAGAGGACAAGTACATTAGTGTCTAGTTTGAGAAACATACGTCCTCATTTGGCAGCTTCATTAAATAGTCCCCGCAAAACACCAGTCTCAACGTCAACAGTGAAGAGGCGACTCAGGGATGCTGGCCTTCTAGGCAGAGTTCCTCTGTCCAGTGTCTGTTCTTTTGCCCATCTTAATATAAAACATTTTTGGCCAGATATATGGCTTTTTCTTTGCAACTCTGCCTAGAAAGCCAGCATCCCGGAGTCGTGTCTTCACTCTTGACGTTGAGACTGTTGTTTTGCGGGTACTATTTAATGAAGCTTCCAGTATACGAGTCATATCTCAGATTTTTTAAAGTGTTGGTAATTTATGTTGGAATCATACTGCCTTGGGATCTCATTTTGGCATATTCACTGTTATATTGTTTTAAAATAATTACCATTGTTCATGTTTTGAGGGATTGTAGACAATAACACAGACATAGTCAAAGAAGCCAATATTACCTAATTGGAATAGTTTTTTTAGAAGGGACATTTTGTTTATTTTTAATAAAGATACCTATGAACTATTTGACATGTCTATATGAGTCATTTTTAGTCTTCCGAGAAAATGTCATTACCTTTAAATGCATTATCTGATCCTAGGACTCTCTCAGTTGGTTTATGGTTTCATGTTCAAAGGATGAAGAGGTTTGAGGAAGAATTACTTTAGTTATATCTTCCTTCTGTTCCTTTGCAGATAATTATACCTAACACTGGTCTATCCAGTTCCACTGAAACTGATATAGTAAACAGATGTGGAACTGTTATTTGATTACCCTGTTGCAGGATAACTTTCCTGCAATGCAGGACACGTAAAAGTTTAGAAATTTATAGAATTACAATCCACATAATAATTAATATTTCCCGGTCACTGCAGGATTGTTTTCCTGCTGTAGCACACTTGCTCAAATAAAGATCCTGCATCTGTTCAGGGTTTCTCTCTCTCTCTCTCTCTCTCTCTCTCTCTCTCTCTCTCTCTCTCTCTCTCTCTCTCTCTCTGTCTCTGTCTCTGTCTCTGTCTCTGTCTCTGTCTCTCTCTCTGTCTCTCTGTCTCTCTGTCTCTCTGTCTCTCTGTCTCTCTGTCTCTCTGTCTCTCTGTCTCTCTGTCTCTCTGTCTCTCTCTCTGTCTCTCTGTGCACACTTTGCTCAGAGCGTAGAAGGCCAGTGCACCAGACCGGTGGACATAAATACTGTGCTTTTGAAGATGTTTCTGGTCAGGAAACTACAATACAGGCTGGATGCCTAAACAAATTAAATGTGTTTGTCAATAGATTTTTTGATTAATTCCCATTAATGACAACATTCTTGAACTGAGTTATCACTCATCAAATTCTGGGTATTCGGGGTAATTTGGTTAATGATTATAAAATTGATTATGTGGCTCTTTCCTTGTTGACAGCTTTATATAACACATTGTATTGCTATGCAAACTTAACTTGATAGCTACACTCACCGACACGGGATAAACTTTATCCATCATGTTGGCCTTGACCAAACCTGTCACTTTGGTATAAAGGGATCGGGAGACAGGCGCAGGAATGTGTAAAAGGGTTTTTTATTTCCCAAATTACAGCGTGCCGTGTAAAGGCACGGAGACGAAGACCAAACAAACACGTATACAAAACACAAGGTTGAAACCCAAACAAAAGAGCGAGGAGTACCTCAAATAAATACACAAGCGCACAATGATACTACCACATGGGATGAGACCTGTAATCATCTGCACAATACACGCGGCATGAAAGCCAAAACAACACAGCACAGGGACACCCACGACCAAAGGACATTGGAACAATAATCAACAGCCCAATGGTGAACCAAAGGGCACATTTATACAATTACAATCAGGAAAAAATATGGGGACCAGGTGTGCGTAAAGACACAGTTCAGTTCCTAGAGGCCGGTGACATAGACAACCGAAACTGGTGCACGGAATGAGCAACAGTACCAGCCAGACTTATAGTGGTCTACCCATCCCTTTTAATGCTCTTATGCTCATCCTTTAAAAATGCCATAAGGTCTGAAATGGACACCAAAGTCAACTGTAGAAACAATTATCTAGGCTAAGTAAAACAAAAGTATTTTTTGATCTATTTCTCTGCTAACTAGCTACCTAAAGTGTATTTAGTGGCAAGCTAAGACAGAGAAAGGGGACATAAGAAGTTCATGGATTGGACACAGAAGGTCTCAGATCGTGCTGGTGAACTGTAGCTGACAGTGACAATTTGTAATCTTTCTAAGGCCGTCTCAGTTGCTAATTAGCATTTAAGATTTTTTAGAGAAAATTGAGGCTAATATTGATCAAACGCATTTTGTGCAAGAGAGTAGAACAACGTTATCATAACATTACGCCAGGGTAAGCCTACACCAAACACAAACCTTATATGAAGTAGTTCTAAAATCCCAGATGCAAAAATGAACGGTGAAAAAAATATTATTGGGTTTTACCACTAGGTTTTATGGGTATTATGACAAGTCCACTGTGCTAGACTATTGTGGTCTTGAAAACACAAACCATGATATTGAAGTGCCAGAAGTCGGTATTTTTGTTTATCGGTTTATCGGCTGTGTAGTGCAACCAGTTGGCAGATAGCCTAGCGTTTAAGCGTGTTGGGCCAGTAACTGAATGGTCACTGATTCGAATTCCTAAGTTAACTAGGTTAAAAATCTGTTGATGTGCCCATGAGCAAGGCACTTAAACATAATTCCAATTTGTTGTGGCTAACTTTAGCTGGTGGCAAGGTGACTAATGCTATTGTTAACTAGGGGATATGGTTAGGGCTAGTGGAAGTGTTAGCTAACATGCTAAGTAGTAAGTAGTTGCTCTATAGCAAAAATGCTAAAGTTGTCCGGGATGAGATTCGAACTCACAACCTTTATGTTGCTAGATGTTTGCATTTTACGCATACATTAAAACCAGTATTTACAGTGCTGTCATCATCTACATATTCTTATGGAAACTCCCTATGGGGCATGAAGCCGGAAGTATTTGAATTTTAAAGCGTGCCATATTGCTGAATGGGGCTGAATGGCCCCAAAAAATCACTAAGGATCATGGTCAAAGTGAGTTACATTGTCTACTAGCCTATTATACCATTTTGTCTGCTCAGCTAACTTAATGCACCCGTGTCATTCTAATTTGATCTATTTACACAGTAACATTTTTGAAAAAAACAATACTTAAATGTTTTGTCTACCAAAGGTTTCTGCATTGTCATAAAAGGTGAAGTATAAGGCTTATAGCCAAGTTTACAACTATGCTACTAGATCGTAGGCTATTAGATGCACTAGACCAGAACTATAAGTTATATTTAAACCATAACCACATTATTACTTTGTCATCGAAACCAAGATGACCCAATTAAATTAACAAAATCAGGCTAGGCTAGGAAAAACTCCCTAGAAAGGCAGGAACCTAGGGAGAAACCTAAAGAGGAACCAGGCTCTGAGGGGTGACCAGTCCTCTTCTGGCTGTGCCGGGTGGAGATTATAACAGTACATGGCCATCAAGGCCAGATTGTTCTTCAAGATGTTCAAACGTTCATAGATGACCAACAGGGTAAAATAATAATCACAGTGGTTGTAGAGGGTGCAACATGTCAGTACCTCACAAGTAAATGTCAGTTGGCTTTTCATAGCTGAGCATTCAGAGGTTGAGACGGCAGGTGCGGTAGAGAGAGAGAGTCAAAAACAGCAGGTCCGGGAAAAGGTAGCATGTCCAGGTCAGGGTTCCATAGCAGCCGGCAGTACAGTTGAAACTGGAGCAGCATCATAACCAGGTGGTCCTGAGGCATGGTCCTAGGGCTCAGGTCCTCCGGGAGGGGGGGAGAGAATTAGAGCGAGCATACTTAAATTAACAAAGGATATCAGATAAGACAGGAGAATTACACCAGATATAACAGACTGACCCTAGCCCCCTGGCACATAGACTATTGCAAGGGGGGGGGGGGGGGGGGGGGGGAATACCCCCTGACAGGGACTACCAGGCAGGATATAACCCCACCCACTTTGCCAGAGCACAGCACCCACACCACTAGAGTGATATCAACAGACCACCAACTTTTTACCCTGAGGCAAGGCTGAGTACATCCCACAAAGATGTCTTCCGCCTCGCGCGCCAGAGGGGGAGCAAAACCGGACAGGAAGATCACGTCTGTGACTCAACCCACTCAAGTGACACACCCCTCCTAGGGATGGCAGGAAGAGCACTGGTGAGCTAGTGACTCAGCCCCCTGTAATAGGGTCAGAGGCAGAGAATCTCAGTGGAGAGAGGGGAGCTGGCCAGGCAGAGACAGCAAGGGCGGTTCGTCGCTCCAGTGCCTTGCACCCCTTGGCCAGACTACACTCAATCATAGGACCTACTGAGGTGATCGAGACCGAGTCTGCGTCTCTCACATGGATAGGCAGACCCTTCCATAAAAATGGAGCTCTATAGGAGAAAGCCCTGCCTCCAGCTGTTTGCATAAGAATTCTATGGACAATAAGGAGGCCTGCATCTTGTGACCGTAGCGTAAGTGTAGGTCTGTACGACAGGACTAAATCGGAGAGACAGGTAGGAGCAAGCCCATGTAATGCTTTGTAGGTTAGCAGTAAAACCTTGATATCAGCCCTAGACTTAACATGAAGCCAGCACTGGAGTAATATGATACATTTTTTTGGTTCTAGTCGAGATTCTTGCAGCCGTGTTTAGCACTATCTGAAGTTTATTTAGTGCTTTATCCAGGTAGCGGGAGAGTAGGGCATTGCAGTAGTCTAATCTAGAAATGACAAAAACATGGATTAGGTTTTCTGCATCATTTTTTGGACAAAAAGTTTCATATTTTTGCAATGATATGAAGATGGAAAATAGCTGTCCTGAGCTACTGAGAGGGTTATCACACAGTCATCCAGAACAGCTGGTGCTCTTGTGCATGCTTCAGTGTTGCTTGCCTCGAAGCGAGCATAAAAGGCATTTAGCTCATCTGGTAGGCTCGCGTCAGTTAGGGATCATGTTATTCACTGAAAATAAGCAAATGTTCTTGCACTCTGAATTTTTGCAGCGTTTCCGTTAAAAAAGCTTGCATCCTTGGTATCTGTAGGTGAAGAAGGATGAGGATGCCGTGGATGTATCGGCAGACAGCAGCATGGTCAGTAACAGCTTTATTCCTTCATCATTAATTTATTTAGGGAACCTCAAATCTGTTGAAGGGGAGAAACAATATAGTGTAAGCCATCTCCTTGTTCTGCCCAATTCTTTCACAAAAATGAGGAAAAGCCCATTTAAGAGTTTCAGAACACTTCTCTCTGTGTCCACAGGTTTACATTCCCAGGGTGCTTAGAACTGACTCCCCCGACTTGACGGCTGCATCACCAGATAGGTGTAAAACCTCTCAGTTGTACGGGACCACAGACAGCAGCCCAGTCTGTCAGAGCCCGGTAGCTGATGAATTGTTAGTGAAACCCTGAATCTGAGACGCTACCCTCTGGTGGGGCACCCCAGAACTGAGGTGATGGCATAGGGGATTAGATCCCTAAATGTATTGCTGTACCATCCAACAGAGTTTACCACAGACCGTTCCAATGATCTTGAAAATGCATCCTTTCTTTCCCCTTTCATTGAACTTAGCATGTATCTTATATCAATAGATTGGCCTTTGCTCTCACTTATTCAATAGTGCTCGATCAGTGATTCTTTCCAGGAAGGGAGGAGAGAAGAAGTGGTTACGGGGCTCCGGCGACAACTCTGCCAAGGCACCACCAAGAGCTGGGAGCCACTCAGAAGCAAAGCCGTCCGTCAGAATTGCCCTAATAGACAAACCTGCCAGGCTTGCCTTAGCATAGATTATTTTCTGAAGACCTGCATATAAGGACCGCCTCGGCTGAAAAGTGCCTTTATAGCATAACATGGTTTAGAAATGACATTTTAAAGATTAACCCAGAGTGCATTTCCAGTTTGCTCTTGATATCCAGGTTGGCAGAATCGAAGGCATTTTGTTTCTCTGACCGACAGAGGGCACTCTTGTTGCACACTAAACCAGGGCCTTTCAAATCTGGACCTCAAGGTTCGCAGTACTGCTGCTTCTCATCCTTCCACTCTAATAATTACCTGAGTGCCCCAGAACAAGACTGAGCAACCTTTCTTCTACAGCAACCTTATATTTGAAACCAGAAACACAACATTTCAAATGTAGAAAATCCTACCATAGTGCAGCTGTGATTGATTATTTATTACATCATTGTTACTGTAGTTAAGAAGCTTAATTTGCCCGTTTAAAGGCATTATGCATAGGATAAGAATGATACTGTCAAGAATTTTGGGAATAGCGAACCAGTAGCTTTTCTTCATACTTTGCACATACAGTAGGTACTGTACATGGAAATCACGTTTTAAAGTTTAAAAAAAATAAAATACAACCATGCAGTACAAATACGTTTTTGTATTATTTAACAAGGACCTTTTTATTTCATTGACTGAATCATGTTTTACAAATGTTTATTACTAATCTGATATTGAACATAACATTTATTTGACATTTCTATTAGACTTTTGACCCTTGACAGAATATGTCATGAATTGACAGATGACAATTGATTCTAAATGAGAGTATTTGTGTGCAAATAAACATCATGGAACTTTTCAGTGTTAAATAGAATGCTCTGAACTCTTGGAAAGGTCAAATGGTTAATACATTATGAGCTTGTGTTGATAATTGAAGAGTTCTTTCCAAAACGCTATATCCACCAATTTTTCACATTTCTGTTTTTTTATCAGACATTATTGCTTATGTGTTCCTACATGAGTGCGTAAGATATGACTGCTCTCAGATTTTTGTATTAATAGATTTTAGATGTGAATGAAAATATATACTGTATGTATCCATTGTTCGTATCCTGTATCCTGTACACTGAGGATACCAAACACTAGGAACACCTTCCTAATATTTAATTGATTTTCAACAAATAAATGTCTGTCACTGAATAACCCCATGTCATGACTAGATAGTAAAAAAAGTATATATTTCATAATTTATTTAACCCTAGAAATGACCCAACCTAATGGTTTTTGTTGCTGTATTGATCCCCCCCCACCCCCCCAATTGTTATCATCTAATATTCCAGGAATTCATAAATAATGTCTTTAATGTTCTAACATCCTAGTTCTGTTTTTTTATTTCTTATTTTTTAAGTAAAAATAGTTTTTGCATCACTACCCCAAGTTTTCATATGTGGGTCAAATATGACCGTATGTATTTCCTATGGAATTCACCGCATTGCACTTGTTAAACTGACTTAAAAAAAAAAAAAAAATGTAGGTATCCAATTCAGATGACACACACTATGTGCCTGTGGGTCAAGTTGGAGTTGTGGATGCACCTGGTAGTCCAGCTGTCTTAGATGATTCTACAGATGAGGAGGAGAGTGAAAACCAGTCAAATAGACTGAGTAAAAAGATGTCTTATTGGAGTAAACCCCCCCCCCCCCCCCCCAATCTTGGTTTCATCAGACCAGGGAATCTTGTTTCTCGTGGTCTGAGAGTTTTGTAGGTGCTGTCATGTGCCTTTTACTGAGCAGTGGCTTCCGTCTGGCCATTCTACCATAAAGGCCTGATTGTTGGAGTGCTGCAGAGATGGTTGTCCTTCTGGAAGGTTCTCCCATCTCCACCGAAGAACTGAGGCAATGGAAAGATGTGGGGTGATGAAAGAGAGCCATGCCACCACCACTCAGAGCAGCCAGGGCCAGAAGAGGAAGAGGTGCCAGCTCTGCTCACCACTCAGAGCAGCCAGGGCCTGAAGAGGAAGAGGTGCCAGCTCTGCCCAAGCGCAAAGGATAGAAAAGTCAGCTGCTGGTGTTCTCATTACAACACACCCGTCTGCAAAGAACACAGTCACAGGCTTTTGGTTTGTAACAAATGCATGGACTAAGACAGCATAAGTAAGCATCACACACACTTTGCTCCTTTTAGTGTTCATGCTTTCTAAATTCACAATTGTTAGTGTTGTCGTTTATATTGATGATTTTCAAATAAACATTTTGAAATATTATAAAACATGCTTACAGTGGTTTTATTTTTGTTCTTCACACTAAAAGGGTGAATGTGAAACTTTGATTGTAAGATTGACTGTAAGAAAAATATGCTAACATTTTCAATAGCCATTATGAATTTTCATCATGTGTTATCATTGAAATGAGTATCAAACTGTTGAAGAGCTGCTAAAAACATTTCAAACAATAAAATAATTATTGAAAGGTCCAAATCATCACTCAAAATAATTTTGTACCTCAAAATGGATAATGTTTTAGACCAATAGAAATAAAACACAGATATTACATTATCGGGTTATTTTGACCCGGCATATGCATGCTTGGGGGCCATGTTTACTATACATTCTATGTACCTTTTCAGAATGAAACGTTTCAATTATTAGTGTTTGAGCTTATGTGTCAATGAGTTATTGATGTATGAGTTATTGATGTATACTGTAAGTAAGTATCCATAACAACAGGGGGCACTGCCTGAGATATTGTTCTATTAGTATTTAACATTATCTTGAACAGTGTCTTGTAACCACAGGAAAAAATAATTCCCTTGCTTTCTGCTCTCTCTCTCACCAGGGTGTGTCAAGTTTTCAAAAGGCCTCTTTTAGGTCATATGTTTTTTAGAACATGAGATTAGCCAAGTAGGGTTAATGAAGTGCTAAACATGCCAGATATCTGGTTGGAGGCTTTTCACAGAGCAGAAAGAGAAAGTTTTGTTATTGGATTGGGATCCGTGTAAGTTCACCTTGTTTTTGGGGAGGAATGAATGGAACATATCAGGAACAGTAGCGAGCTGCAGAAGTGGGTCTTATTGGCTTACTACAAATGAGTACTTCCTGGTTTTGTAGTTTGGCAGAACGTTTGGCAGTATTAAGAACGTTTGGCAGTATTAACCTTAGACACCATCTCCTTACCCCTATCACATGTACACACGTGAATATTTACACACATACAGTACATACAAACAAACCTGTAATTGAGCATACTTAAATTTAGGGGGCCCTTAAGACATACTTTTCCTTCTCTTGCTGTTGAACGCTCAAGGAGCTCATGGGTCATATGGGTATAGGTTTGTTTGGCCATTGTTGGACCGAGATTTTCAGTTGCACAAGAAGTGAAACTCTTTCACTTTTTATGTTAAGGTTGTGTGTGGGTTGGTGTTTGTGAATATGAAAGAGGGAGAGTGTGTGTGCAGCATGCAGTGTACAGTGTGTGTGTGTGAGAGTGTATGCTTATGTATGTGCCTGTGCGTGCGTGAAGTCCGTTAATAAATGGTAGATTTCATCAGAATGGATTACTGTTGTCAGCCTGTACCTCCCTGGAGTGTGTATTGGGTAATTGGGTAGCAGAACACCCAGAAAGCAATTAAAGAGTCATTGAGACTGCAGGCAATAATCTGCACCAGCAACTCATAATGGCAAATGTATCAACTACTATTCAAATCTCTATGCCTGTGTATGACACACACACACACACACACACACACACACACACACACACACACACACACACACACACACACACACACACACACACACACACACACACACACACACACACACACACACACACACACACACACACACACACACACACACACACACACACACACACACACAAACACACACACAGACAAAACATGAGAGTGTTAGACAGTGAGTGTCTGCGGGGGCTCTAATTGCTTGCAGGCATGCTGGAAGCTCTAAGGATGAGTCAGGAAATAGATGTGTGTGAGTGGGACACCTGTTGTCTGGTGTGTGTCTATCTCTCTGGGGAGGTGATGGAATTGTTGAATGCTTGATACACTATACAGTACCAGTCAAAAGTTTGGACAAACCTACTCATTCAAGGGTTTAATATAATTTATTTCTTATTTCACCTTTATTTAATCAGGTAGGCTAGTTGAGAACAAGTTCTCATTTGCAACTGCGACCTGGCCAAGATAAAGCAAAGCAGTTCGACACATACAACAACACAGAGTTACACATGGAATAAACAAACATACAATCAATAATACAGTAGAAAAAGTCTATATACAGCATGTGCAAATGAGGTAGGATAAGAGAGGTAAGGCAATAAATAGGCCATGGTGGTGAAGTAATTATAATATAGCAACTAAACACTGGAATGGTAGAATGTGCAGAAGATGAATGTGCAAGTAGAGATACTGGGGTGCAAAGGAACCAAATAAATAAATACATACAGTATGGGGATGAGGTAGTTGGACGGGCTATTTACAGATGGGCTATGTACAGGTGCAGGGATCTGTGAGCTGCTCTGACAGCTGGTGCTTAAAGCTTGTGAGGGAGATAAGAGTCTCCAGCTTTAGTGATTTTTTGTATGTATATGGACATCCCTTCAAATGAGTGGATTCGTCTGTTTCAGCCACACCCATTGCTGACAGGTGTATAAAATCAAGCACACGGCCATGCAATCTCCACATACAGACATTGGCAGTAGGATGCCACCTTTTTAACAAGTCAGTTTGTAAAATGTATGCCATGCTAGAGCTGCCCCAGTCAACTGTTAGTTCTGTTATTGTGAAGTGGAAACATCTAGGAGCAACAAGTGCCAAAGCGAGTGCTGAAGTGTTTGTTTTGGCTGGAGTGGTGTAAAGCTCACCGCCATTGGACTCTGGAGCAGTGGAAACGCTTTCTTTGGATTAATGAATCACGCTTCACAATCTGGCAGTCCAACCGACGAATCTGGATTTGACGGATGCCAGTAGAACGCTACCTGCCCCATGCATAGTGCCAACTGTAAGGTTTGGTGGATGAGGAATAATGGTCTGGGGCACAGGAGGTTGGTGACACTTTAATTGGGGAGAACGGGCTCGTAGTGTAATGGTATCCAATACATCAAGAACATAGGTTCCATATGTTTGATGCCATTCTATTCCAGCCATTATTATGAAACGTTCTCCCCTCAGCAGCCTCCACCGGTCTGGGGCAGTTTTTCATGGTTCGGGTTAGGCCCCTTAGTTCCAGTGAAGGGAATTCTTAACACTACAGCATACAATGACATTCTGGATGATTCTGTGCTTCCAACTTTGTGGCAACAGTTTGCTGAAGGCCCTTTCCTGTTTCAGCATGTGTTACAGGTCCCAGTTTAGGGACTGGTGCAGTAGATAATAATTAATTTAACACAGGATAAATGATGGAACAGGAGAACGTGGCTTCTCTTTCAAAGGTTCTCAATTATTTAATTTAATATTCCCTCAAGTGCAAATCATATTTTTCTGTCTTTTCATTGTGTTTACTAAAATTGTGTTTACTAGTGTATTTACTAATTTGTCTCAGAAATCCCTGACATATTATTTAATAAACATATTAAAAAAAAAATACAAAAATACATAAATTTACACATAAAAAAATATTAAATTCCAATTAAATTCACATCCTAAAATTCTTTGCATTTATACCCCAAACACATTTACTCTTAACTTGAATTCACCTGTTTAGGTTATAATGATGTAGTTGGCTGTTGCCCACTATAGGAGACTCTAAAACATGAAAGCCTTTAAAGACTGGTATCATTTATTTGAAGTTACTTCATACCCATGATCAAAATACATTCACCCAGTGTACGAAGGGCTGATAGAAAGACCAGACTATTACAAATGACATTAATGCTAAATATTGGAAAATTACTGAACAAGCTAGCAAAAACCTAACAAGCTAGCATCCAACTGACCGGAGTTAGCAAACAGCTAACAGGAGTTAGCCAAAAGCTAGCGGCTTTTCTAACATTTACAGCACAACAATTAAAAAGTTCTTAAACATCACAATTACAACATTATGTTCTCTAAACCCTTAGGATATTGTCAGGAGTGTCTTAAATATAAATGGTCATGAGTTAACTTAGTTTTTTCCTAGATCAAAGGAAAGCACTGCCATCATTTCATTTTACACTCGACATGCGTTTTCTGTATAGTACAAAGTTTTACAATTACTATGTTTTTCACAACCATTACATTCACTTCATCAGGCAAGTTACAAAAGTATATTTTTGTATTCAGCGTTATTTTGCACTTTACTGACCTGTAACAGGATTAATGATGAAACAGGAGAACGTGGCTCCTCTTTCTAAGGTTCTCTCAATCATGAGAACACACAGGTGCAGAATCACATATAGTCCCAGTGTGAAGTGAACATGTGTCACTGTCCCCTACTGGCCAACAGTAGAATAAATGTATCGCAATGGCAAAACCTTGGAGGACTGACATTTGAGTAAAAGGATTCTTCCCCAATACAAAGAAACAATACATAAACACAAATGTGACCATACATTTTGTGTGCATCACACATGACAATGCCCTCGTGCACAAAGCGAGGTCCATACAGAAATGGTTAGTCGAGATCGGTGTGGAAGAACTTGATAACTTGACACAAATGTGGGAAGCATTGGAGTCAACATGGGCCAGTGTCCCTGTGGAACACCTTCGACACCTTGTAGAGTCCATGCCCTGACGAAATTAGGTTGTTCTGAGGGCAAAACGGTGCAACTCAATATTAGGAAGGTGTTTGGTATACTCAGTGTGTGTGTGTGTGTGTGTGTGTGTGTGTGTGTGTGTGTGTGTGTGTGTGTGTGTGTGTGTGTGTGTGTGTGTGTGTGTGAGTGTGTGAGAGATAGCCAGCACTGCTGGTGAGCAGTGGGAAGAGCACCAGTTTGTTGCCAGCTCAGTAGAGCATAATTAAGCTGGAGTTAAGAGCAAAGGAGCCTGGGAACCTGCCTACTCCAGACCCAGCAGTCGAGAAGCAGTTCAAACCTCACAGTGAAGCCTGACCCTGACCTGACCAGCGGTCAGACTGCAAACACAGTGGATCTGTTCTGACAAAATTGGGTTTGGGCTGCAGTGGAGGGGTGTGAGAAAATGTGTGACAGTTTCAATAAATTAGCCTATCATAATGAAGTGGGATATGGACCAATGCACTGAGTCAAAAGACCGCTACACCAACACACAATCCCTTTGGAAATGAAGCCATAGATTTAGAGTACTGTGATTGTGACACAGCCCATTGCTGTGTTGAATATGTAGGTGTTGGGCAAGGCAGAATCATTCACCATGTAAAGGGGATAGCGGATCAGTTGAGACTGGGATCCAGTCCTAGTCTGGATCAAGACATTTATCCACTGCTAATCCAGACTTCACTGCTGCAAGGAGTATGTTTATCCACGTATGTGCAAAGATGTGTGTGTACATTCACACACTATGAACGTGTGTGTGTGAGAAACCCATCGAACCCAGGGCTCTCACCACATTCTTGGCATTGTGTCTCAGCGCTCCATTACACCACAGACACTTCTTTATTAAGTCATCTCTCTCCCGCTTTCTCTTTTCTTGATCTTTCTGTCTACTCTCAGCTCAGTGCAAATAACTTACCCATGGCCTATCGCAAGATGAAGGGGTGGTGTGAGTGTGTGTGTGTGTGTGTGTGTGTGTGTGTGTGTGTGTGTGTGTGTGTGTGTGTGTGTGTGTGTGTGTGTGTGTGTGTGTGTGTGTGTGTGTGTGTGTGTGTGTGTGTGTGTGTGTGTGAGATGTGTTGAATGGGTATAAACCAATTATGTACAGTACCAGTCAAAAGTCCGGACACACCTACTCATTCCAGGGTTTTTCTTTATTTTTACTATGTTCTACATTGTAGAATAGTAAAGACATCAAAACTATGAAATAATACAAATGGAATAAAGTAGTAACCAAAAAAGTGTTAAACAAATCAAAATATATTTTATATTTGAGATTCTTAAAAGTAGCCAACCTTTGCCCTGATGACAGTTTTGCAAACTCTTGGCATTATCTCAACATGCTTCTCACCTGGAATGCATTTAAATTAACAGCTGTACCTTGTTAAAAGTACATTTTTGGAATGTCCTTCTTAATTAATGAGTTTGAGTCAATCAGTTGTGTTGTGACAAGGTAGGGGTGGTATACAGAAGATAACCATATTTGGTAAAAGTCCATATTATGGCAAGAACAGCTCAAATAAGCAAAAAGAAACGACAGTCCATCATTACTTTAAGACATGAAGGTCAGTCAATGCAGAACATCTCAAGAACTTTGAAAGTTTCTTCAAGTGCAGTCACATAAACCATCAAGCGCTATGATGAAACTGACTCTCATGAGGACTGCCACAGGAAAGGAAGACCCACAGTTACCTCTGCTGCAGAGGTTAAGTTCATTAGAGTTAACTGCAGCCTCAGAATTTGCATCCCAAATAAATGCTGAGAGAGTTCAAGTAACAGACACATCTCAACATTAACTGCTCAGAGGAGACTGTGAATCAGGCCTTCATGGTTGAATTGCTGCAAAGAAACCACTAATAAAGGACACCAATAAGAAGAAAAGATTTGCTTTGGCCAAGAAACACGAGCAATGGACATTAGACCGGTGGAAATTTGTTCTGACACGGTCAGTGATTTATTTAGAATTCAATTTAACCTGTCACGATCGTTGTAAGAATTATCGGACCAAAAGGTGCAGCGCGATATGGTTTCCACATGTTTATTAACGGAAACGCACAAAAACAATAACGAATTACCGAAACGTGACGACGATGAGTGCTCACAGGCAACTACACATAAACAAGATCCCACAAACACAGGTGGGAAAAATAACTACTTAAATTTGATCCCCAATTAGAGACAATGATACCAGCTGCCTCTAATTGGGAATCATACAAAACACCAACATAGAAAAAGAACATACATACATAGACATAGATATACTAGATCACCTCCTAGTCACGCCCTGACCTACTACACCATAGAGAAACAATGGCTCTCTATGGTCAGGGCGTGACATAACCAGCATGGCTACCACAGCATTCTGCAGTGTTACGCCATCCCACCTGGCTTGTGCTTAGTGTGACTAATATCATTTGTTTTTCAAAAGGACAATGACTTAACACACCTCCAGGCTGTGTAAGGGCTATCTGACCAAGAAGGAGAGTGATGGAGTGCTGCATCAGGTTACTACATGATTCCATATGTGTTATTTCATAGTTTTGATGTCTTCACTATTATTCTACAATGTAGAAAATAGTAAAAAATAAAGATAAACCCTTGAATGAGTAGATGTGTCCAAACATTGGACTGGTACTGTATATAAACTCTGCATTGCCAATGCGATGTATTAGCCATTAAGAGGCTATGAAGCCACTGTTTGGCCATATTGTCACTCCCCAGTAGGAGCAGTCCTCCAAAGGAATTAATGAAATTCTACAGTATTTCAAAGACAGAATTACATGTATTTAAGTATGTTTGTTGTTGTAGGTGGATAGTAACAGTACTCTCAAAAAAGAACTTTAAGGAAAATCTTTCTATACATTTGTTCATTTTTTCACTTTCATTTTTATCTCACTTAATATAATTTCAAAGTATGCATTAAGGTGTCTGTAATATAATAAATGTGTCAAAAACGAATGTAGACATTAATAAATGCATTTCTATAGCTTCCAAAATCTTTTTTTTTTTACACTGGAGGAGTACCGAGATGGCTGCGTGGTGGTTTCAATACAGCCCCCCTGTCAGTCATCCAGGGTTTAAACACATAATTGGTAGAAATCATGTTTTTAGTTCCATGGGGGTCACTCTTACTCCATGTCACTGCCATGATCGATGGATCTGACCTCTGACCCTGTGAGTTTGTTCCAGCTAATCAGACGATTGCGTGGCCCAACGCCAACCAATCAGATGCTGTAGAGCAAGGTTTCTCTCTGATTTTATTTGGCCCTCCAAGTTTTCAGAGAGTTTTTTTTCATGGTTGTTCATAAAATACTGTAAAAACACCAACAAATCAGCTTCAAGTGATTTTAAATTTGGAAATCTGTTCTAAACTATTCCCACACATAATAGATAGATATACGTGATCGTATACAAAGGTAAGCAAGGTTTGAAATTGTGATGTTTTAGTCAAATATTATATCTGTTTGGGCAGTCAAATTGCAGTCTAAAAAATTATAATTGTAATTATGTTACGGCCCTGTGACCAAAAATCAGCCTGCAGCTTAATCTAGTTGATGATCCCTGCTATGGAGGCATCGTATTCCACCCCGTTCCCACCTTTTGTCCCTCAGGATTAGTTCCTTGGCAACGCTGGTCGCCTGGGAGGTGAAGTACCCAGAGGAGTGGGACCACAGCCTACCAACTCCAACATCAGGGCGGTGGGGGGTGACAAAGCCTTCTGTGGGTGTAATAGGGAGACATATGTTGAAAGTGTTTGAGCATTAGTGTGTTTCAGTATGACTGTGTGCGAGTACATGCTCATGCGCATGTAGAGTATGCAGAAAGTAAACATGAGCTGCACCTGTGTATATGTTTGTGTATTTGTTTGTGAGAAGTGTGTATACACAGGAAAAGTCACCCCACTCGGTCTCTTTGTGTTCTCTGGCTGCAGTCAGGGCCATGGGGAGGACAAGGGAGGGAGGGAGGGAGGTAGGTAGGAAGGTAGGAGGATGAGTGAGGGCGCTGTAGTCCCCAGTTTCCACTGAGGCAGTTGCACCTGATTCCCGCCGGAGGCAATTACACTAAACAAACAGAGCCTGGGAAACAGTAAGGTTCTGGTGCCCTGGCGGAAGGCATGGGAATAGCCAGCCAGGACAGAATGGGTAGAGAACACAAAGCAGGATTTATGAGAACCGTTTTACCTACTGGGCCTTAAAGGAGTAGTTCACTATTTTACAACTTGATATTAGATGGTTCATCACACTGAAAGTAGTCTATGTACCAGGAGAAACTGTAATCCATGGTTCAGTTCTCTTTAAGTAGTCAATACAAACTTCAGCTAACTTTAGTCACCACAAGCTAACACTGAATGGAAGTGATGGGGACATGTGAGCCTACTTCTCTTCCTCCTTTCTGTTGCATCCACTCTGCTCTCTTTCCGGTCCCAAATCCTCCTTTCATGAGATCTCAGACAGACAGTAGGCCTAAACTGGTAAATGCAATTAAATAAACCAAAAGTTCTTTATCACAAGTAATGTGCAGTTTGTGAGCTCATGAAACAATTCTCCAGTTGGAGAATGAGAATGCTATGAATGTATATTATATTGAATGAATTATCAACATTTACAGAATCCAACATTCTAAATGAATGGGGGGATATTTTGTGATTAACAGTAACTTCATTGATGAATATGTATTTCACGGGGCATTGATAAACATTGACAAACAATTGGCACAGTGAAACAAAGAGCGCGCACAAATAGGTGGGAGTCAGTGAGCAATAGCGGAGAGAGAAGTGCCTATCTTCGCCACACACCCTTCCCCTTTTTTATCCAAGCCTGGGGAAAGGGTCAGAGCACACCCTCCCCTCCCCAGTATCCGGCAAAAAGCTCTGTCATAATCAATTCAGTGTCAGTCAATGTCGGGATGAACACACCTCACACACCCCATCATAGGGCAGACATTTCTGCAGAGTGCCCCCCACAGGAACAGTAGAGGAGCAGGATAGTTTGGCATCCAGCCCTGCTTCCTCACCAGAGCCTGGTAATCTTGAACCTGCCCATATAAATCAACATCTAATGTTACAGTCGGACTCATATCACGTTATTCACTTCGCCTACCACAGAGACAAGTGTTTTTTTCCCGCTTTTTATGGAAACCAAAAGGAGTAATACCTAACCGCCCCAGTGGTTTTTCACCACCCAACCCAGCCTCCATCTGCTTGGGCTCTGCTTTGTTCGGTCAGGGGGATTGGCATACCATGTTCTCTGCCTGTTATTATTACATTTTACATGATGTATGCTATGGCAGTGAGCTACCCGTGAAGGAGCAGAGCATAGCGCCAAGACTAATGTACTGCATGTAACCTTCGAATAACTGGTTAAACGAATATGTGACGTTTCCTGTATGAATATGTCAACATTCCATTCAAACAATACAGTCAATCCACAGCCATACACTGTCTGAAGTCAGTTGATGATAGGACTTAGACAAGTTTTAAATGCAACAAGTACTGATATGGTATCATATAATAACACTCACAGCTTTCAAAGGAAACAAAAATGTATACATTTGTGGTCTGTTTACATATATTTTAGAGAATATTTATACAGAAAATTGGTATAAAACCCTTATAAACTGTATTTATAATTGTTTGACAGTATTTTATGTTGACAATATTTCTATTACACAATTTCTCATACATCACATGCCTTACTTTTATTTTCTGAATAAGTAAAATCAGGAAATAATCACCTGCTATTCATTCCAATTGGACTGGTTTAGGTTTCTCCCTGACCACAACGGCTGCGATTTTCAGACCATTGTTGAACTTTAAAGGGTTAGGAATTAGGATCTCTATGGCGACTGCTTTGTACGCGGTCTGGAACGCGGCCTCCTTTTGGGGGAGCAACCAGCAGTTGCTGTGACTAAACGTAACTAAGGAGATTTGTTTACATTGGCAAATGGGCCTGCTTAGCAGCTGTCCCCTTCTTTATTTTATAGAAATAAAAGTATTTACTTTTCAGTGATACAGACTGTATATATGCAATGGAATCCAAGACGTTATTCTACTCTCTGGGCCTCGTTTCTGGCAACGGTTTAACTTTGAGCAGTGAGCAAAAAGCTGCCCTGCAGACTTCCCTGGTCAACCTGAGGAACTATCTATACATTCTGGGCATACAGGGTGACTATTTCATTGCACAAGGGGTCTCAGATGACGAGATGAGTCATAAAAATAGCCTTTTCATGTAAGGGGTGCAAAGGAAATAGTTTAGAACCTCTCTCACTACAATATTTATAACCAGCTTGCTTTTATCAAGTCACTCTTGTGGCTTTGGGGTTGTGATCCCTTCTCCTTTTCAGATGTTCTCTCTTGATCTATAT
Source organism: Oncorhynchus mykiss (assembly GCF_013265735.2). Lineage (NCBI taxonomy): Eukaryota > Metazoa > Chordata > Actinopteri > Salmoniformes > Salmonidae > Oncorhynchus > Oncorhynchus mykiss. The sequence goes on along the minus strand of NC_048572.1, from coordinate 26,017,446 downwards.
ATCTCTCTCTCTACTTTCTCTGTGTGCCCTGTTGTACACATGTGTTTGTATCCTCTCCCCCCTCCAGTTTCAACTGTGTGGACTGGCACCGGCTTCCCCCTGCCGCGCTGAGGCAATGCTAGCGGAGGTTTCTTCTGCAGCAAAAGGTCGCTACGTGGGAGACTCCTCACATAAGTATGAGCACACAGAGACAAGGGGAGGGGGGCGAGGCTATGGAGGAGGACGTCATGGTGAGGAGAAGTATGTGACAAATTATGTTGTTTGAATGTTGAACTAGGCTAATGGTGTTTTGCTTATTAATAAGTGATGAATGTGCAGTGACTTGATGCAGATGACAGTGGTGACTGTGTGTGGTATTATTGCAGAGTGATGAGTAATGGATGTTGTGACAGATGTTTGGTAATGGTTGTTGTTTGGTTTGGGTTGCAGATCAAGGTGAATGAGGAGAATAGGCTGCCCACCACTGTCCACACCATTGATAAGGAGGTGTCTGTGGTCCTGCCTCCATTAAGAGTCTCCATGGTCTGGTGCAGAGGGTAGCGCTATTGTTCAAAGTAGTTAATGAAACGGGTGGCTCCACGTAGAGTGTGGTGGGTACCAGTTGAGAATATGCTCAGTCTTTTGGGAGATGGGACACAGCTGTGTGTGTTTTTGCCTGGAGATGATGACTCAGCTGTGTGGTTTTTAGCCCAGAGTGTGTTGGAAGTTGGAACCAGAATCCAGACCATCATATATTACACACTGCACATTGTGCATCTGTAGTGTACACATACTGTAAGTTGTACTGTGTTTTCACTCTCATACATGGACAGAATCATATCATGCTGTCAGTGACTGGGTGAGGGAATGAGTGATTTTGTGTGTGTTCTGTCTATCCTGCAGGTCTGTCCTCCTCAGAGATGGATCAACTCAGGTGCTTCCTGCACTTCACTGAGCCGAAAAACCTGAAGAAAAAATCCATCCTGGACTTGGCTGACCTCGATCCCTCCATCAACTTTGTGGACCCTCTGAGTTAGGACATCCCAAAAGTAACAGAGTGCCAAATCTCTCACTACACCACTTCTCTACCAGGGCCATTCTAACAGGTACAGTCGGTCTAACTTTCCCCCCATGGGAGGAGTTTCCTTCCAATAAATTGTCTGTCTTTACAAATAGATCCAGTTCCTTGAGTTCCTTGAAAAGCCCTTCAAAGAGTCTTTGTGGGAGACAAAATGTAATATGAACATGAGGTTACTTCTGTTGGACATGCTCTGGTGGCCATGCACTATTATACTAAACCAGCCTTGTTATTGGCGCTGACAATGATTTGGGTTGGCAGTTGAGAGCCCAGTCTTTCTGTGAGGAAACTATCCAGGCATCCTCTTCTGGATCTTGACTCCATATTTTATTGTTCTGCTCTGTAAAGCTGGCTGTTTTGGCTAACACATCGTATAAGACAGCTGTAGGTCTATCTGCTGACAGCAGTTCCAGTCGTGGGTCAGTAGCGAGGACGTGAGCAAGGCTGAATGGATAAACTCATGAGTCTGCAAAATGGTCAATGGAAGCCTTGCTCTGCTGATTGTGGATCTTCACCAGATGGAATATACATTCTAGAACATGGTTAAGTAATTCCCTGGGTAGTATTCAAACTGGTCTTCAGTGCTCAATCTGGGATGGAATTGACAGAAAGATGACAGCCTTTTCCTTTAGATAGTTATATTTCAGGCCAAGCCTTGGGCACACCACCCACTGTTAGTCTAGCCTTGAGTTTTAGAATGATACATTTCAGACAATATTATATACAGTCACCATATTTTTCACAAGGGAAGCCAACATGATTCAACCAGAAGCCAAAACAGAGGGCCAGGGATAAATGTAATACAGTATATCTGGATGTAGTTAGTCTGAACATGTTTCAAAATGTGTTTGTTGCATGCTCAACAGAATGATTGTTATGGACAAGTGATAGTGTCCTGACCCTGTGTCTAAATCATCTCACAGCTGTTCATTTAACAGGGATGAGTGTCTCTGTGGTGTGTGTGTGTGTGTGTGTGTGTGTGTGTGTGTGTGTGTGTGTGTGTGTGTGTGTGTGTGTGTGTGTGTGTGTGTGTGTGTGTGTGTGTGTGTGTGTGTGTGTGTGTGTGTGTGTGTGTGTGTGTGTGTGTGTGTGTGTGTGTGCGCGGTGGTGATTTTAGCATGTAAATCTGCATGCCAGCAAAGCCACTACACAACACTAAACAATACATTAATTGGACTATAACAGTGACAAACGGTGCCCACAAACTGTTAGGGCCTACAGAAAGCTGTCCCAACAGCGGTACCAACACCTTACCACTGTTACATCTGGCTATGAGCGAAGCCATGTCTGGAAGAAAAATAGTTAATTCAACCTCATTTACAGCCTTTAAAAAAAACAAGGTCGAGTCATGACATTAGTGATCTTCAGGTCGGAGCTCTAGAAAAAGGCCAGAGTTCCCGAATTGGAATTTCGAGTTGGATGACCGTTCAAAACATATTTTCCCAGTCGGAGCTCGTTTTTGTCCGAGTTCCCAGTTTTCTTGAACTCACTGAAGTCTGAGATTTCCCAGTTCTGAGTTTCCAGGTGTTTTGAGAGCGGCAGATGTCTTGCTGGATTGACAGCATGGCCAATGTTGAATGTTTACCTTTTAAACTTAGAAAAGAGACCCTTAAACCCAGACTTGGACCACACATCTACTCCACTGAGTAGCAGACTAGTGATTGCTTTGCAATGCTTGCAGTTAGACACTGATTCCTTCCAAACCAAACCACTGTTGTGTAATGTTTATGGCTGATGAGCACTGATTCATTTTATCTATAATTTCTCTTCATAATTTCTCTTCATATGACAAGGATTGAAAAGTATTTGCCAGTAGATTGTCAACTTGATTCATGATGATGACTTCTAGCTTGCTAGCTAAGATTTTGAAAGTATGATGTTGACATGATCAGTCCAATCAAAGCTACAGTAGATATAACATGATTTGAAGTCATTTTATCTATGACCAATGACCTTGAGCCTTCTTGGATGGGCGCTTCTAATGTAACTCTATGGCAGCACCCAAGGGGCTTGAATTTTTTTGCTTCTCCCCGTAGATTTTGCGGCGACGTAGTGTCCCCATGAGTGACAGAACACTGAGCCAATCACGGCACAACTAGAGAACATTACCAACCACTACGCTCCCAATTTTCCGCTGGCTGCCCCACCACCACAGAAAGCACTGAGCTAGGCTGAAACGCCTGCATTTTGGAGCCTTACTCAAGAAAGCAAAAAATAGACCATATTTGTATGCGGCTTTATTAACTCAATTATTATTATTATTATTTTTTTTTTACATTGTTTGCAAACTGACATGTGACACATATTAATGCAAAAATAACATGCAAAACAGGCAATAACAACAAAATATATATTTTATCTGCCCCACCTGCCCTGAAATGACGGGTCGCCACTGCAAGTGTGTATAGTTTTTCCAAATCAGCTTACTGTTCATTACACCCCACCGGGGAAAAAATGGTTTAATCAACGTTGTTACCACATCATTTCAACCCCCAAAAATCTATGTGACGACATTGAATCAACGTGGAAACCTGCAAAAAGTAATCAACAAAGGCATTTTGTATTTTTTCAATCAACTTTTAACCTAAATCCAATTAAATTGTTTTTTTTTTTGGGGGGGGGGGGGGGGGGGGGGGGGGTGGATTTCACATTGAATTCATGTTTATTGACAACTCAACCAAATGTAAATCAAAACTAGACATTGAACTGACATCTGTGCCACGTGACAGCATCACCCTCACTGAGAACTCGTTATTGGCCAGACCTCCAGCTTTGCAGAATGGGAGAGAGTGAGACCCATGCTGATGACAGTCTCTAGGGACAACGTGGTAGATCTCCACCCAATGACAGGTGCTTTCCTCTGGGATTCCTGAGTAAAGCTCCCCCCTCACCAAATAGATCCACTAGACTTGCCTGGAAGTATGTGGCAAGTTTCTGTAATCGACTCCACATTTATGCTAATACACCAGCCATGCCTGTCCTCCTACCAGGTTCCTCCCTATGCCTCGAGTATGGGACATCCACACGCTGAGTTTGAAACCACCTATGTGAGTTCCGGTGGAAAGTAGTCACCATCGCAGAGCGGTTTCTCTGAAAAAAGTTGTAATCAATAAGAATTTTTGGCCCTTGACTCAAACTGAATTGATGAAATCACATCAACCTGGCTGGAGAGTTTATGTTGGGCATGGAGCTGCAATACGTGATAAGTATATTATCAACAGAATAACAGACCCAATTTACTGGAACAGCTGTTCATAGATACAGTGCCTTGCGAAAGTATTCGGCCCCCTTGAACTTTGCGACCTTTTGCCACATTTCAGGCTTCAAACATAAAGATATAAAACTGTATTTTTTTGTGAAGAATCAACAACAAGTGGGACACAATCATGAAGTGGAACGACATTTATTGGATATTTCAAACTTTTTTAACAAATCAAAAACTGAAAAATTGGGCGTGCAAAATTATTCAGCCCCCTTAAGTTAATACTTTGTAGCGCCACCTTTTGCTGCGATTACAGCTGTAAGTCGCTTGGGGTATGTCTCTATCAGTTTTGCACATCGAGAGACTGACATTTTTTCCCATTCCTCCTTGCAAAACAGCTCGAGCTCAGTGAGGTTGGATGGAGAGCATTTGTGAACAGCAGTTTTCAGTTCTTTCCACAGATTCTCGATTGGATTCAGGTCTGGACTTTGACTTGGCTATTCTAACACCTGGATATGTTTATTTTTGAACCATTGCAGATTTTGCTTTATGTTTTGGATCATTGTCTTGTTGGAAGACAAATCTCCGTCCCAGTCTCAGGTCTTTTGCAGACTCCATCAGGTTTTCTTCCAGAATGGTCCTGTATTTGGCTCCATCCATCTTCCCATCAATTTTAACCATCTTCCCTGTCCCTGCTGAAGAAAATCAGGCCCAAACCATGATGCTGCCACCACCATGTTTGACAGTGGGGATGGTGTGTTCAGCTGTGTTGCTTTTACGCCAAACATAACGTTTTGCATTGTTGCCAAAAAGTTCAATTTTGGTTTCATCTGACCAGAGCACCTTCTTCCACATGTTTGGTGTGTCTCCCAGGTGGCTTGTGGCAAACTTTAAACAACACTTTTTATGGATATCTTTAAGAAATGGCTTTCTTCTTGCCACTCTTCCATAAAGGACAGATTTGTGCAATATACGACTGATTGTTGTCCTATGGACAGAGTCTCCCACCTCAGCTGTAGATCTCTGCAGTTCATCCAGAGTGATCATGGGCCTCTTGGCTGCATCTCTGATCAGTCTTCTCCATGTATGAGCTGAAAGTTTAGAGGGACGGCCAGGTCTTGGTAGATTTGCAGTGGTCTGATACTCCTTCCATTTCAATATTATCGCTTGCACAGTGCTCCTTGGGATGTTTAAAGCTTGGGAAATCTTTTTGTATCCAAATCCGGCTTTAAACTTCTTCACAACAGTATCTCGGACCTGCCTGGTGTGGTCCTTGTTCTTCATGATGCTCTCTGCGCTTTTAACGGACCTCTGAGACTATCACAGTGCAGGTGCATTTATACGGAGACTTGATTACACACAGGTGGATTGTATTTATCATCATTAGTCATTTAGGTCAACATTGGATCATTCAGAGATCCTCACTGAACTTCTGGGAGAGAGTTTGCTACACTGAAAGTAAAGGGGCTGAATAATTTTGCACGCCCAATTTTTCAGTTTTTGATTTGTTAAAAAAGTTTGAAATATCCAATAAATGTCGTTCCACTTCATGATTGTGTCCCACTTGTTGTTGATTCTTCACAAAAAAAATACAGTTTTATATCTTTATGTTTGAAGCCTGAAATGTGGCAAAAGGTCGCAAAGTTCAAGGGGGCCGAATACTTTCGCAAGGCACTGTAGCTCTGGCACAGAGCAGGTTCATGCTTTACATTACAACATATGTAGAGTACAACCATACCTGACACAGGAAGCGGCACAGGTCCTAATCCAGGCAGTTGTGATCTCCCGTCTGGACTACTGCAGCTCGCTGTTGGCACAAGCGGGGAGCTCCTGCAATTTATCCAAAACGCTGTAGCCCACATGGTGTTCAACCATCCCAAGTTCTCCCATGTCACCCCGCTCCTCTGCACACTCCACTGGCTTCCAGTCGATGCTCACATCCACTACAAGACCATGGCACTTGCCTACGGAGCAGCAAGAGAAACTGCCTCTCCCTACCCTCAGGCTATGCTCAAACCCTACATCCCAACCTGAGTACTCCGTTCTGCCACCCCTAGTCTCTTGGCCCTCCACCCTTACGGTAGGGCAGCTCCCGCTCAGCCAGGTCCAAGCTCTTCTCTGTGCTGGCACCCCAATGGTGGAATCAGCTTCCCCCTGAAGCTAGGACAGCAGAGTCCCTGCCCATCTTCAAAGAGTATCTTAAATAATCCCACAGCACCACTACCAATTGATGGGAACAAACACTAAATTGGTAGTTAAATATGCTGTATATGCTTATTACTTACAGTCGCTAACAATAGTGGCTAATAATATTGAACATATACCCTACAAATTAACAGTCAGGGCAAAAAATCTAGAGAGCACAAAGGTTACATTTGGTGTCAGTCTGCCTTGTCATCCCATTTGGTTTGCATCTCCAAATTGGATCCTTGCAAGTAGGCCATACAATTACACTTTGGTATAATGACACAGCATTTCATACTTCACTGTGGTAAAGGGGCATAAATACCTGTCATGTTATGACATGCCTTTCAGATTCATGCCATATAACTGGTTTCCCGTTCTTCTCCAGCGATCATAAGGTAAAATAGACCTAAAACAATAGTAATGTAGCCTATTTAGTGCCTTCAGAATGTATTTATACCCCTTGACTTATTCCACATTTTGTTATGTTAGAGCCTGAATTAAAAATAGATTAAATCGGGGGTTTTCTCACACCCATCTACACACAATACCCCATAATGACCAAATAAAACGTGTTTTTAGAAATGTTTGCAAATTTATTGAGAATGAAGTACAGAAATGACTCATTAAAGTAAGTATTTACACCCCTGAGTGAATACATGTTCGAACCACATATTACAGCTGTGAAACTTTCTAGGTAAGTCTCTAAGAGCTTGGCACACCTGGATTGTACAATATTTGCACATTATTCTTTTTTAAATTCTTCAAGCCCTGTCAAGTTGGTTGTTGACCATTGCTAGACAGCCATTTTCAAGTCTTGCCATAGATTTTCAAGACAATTTAAGTTAAAACTGTAACTAGACCACTCAGGAAAATGAAATGTCATCTCGGTAAGTAACTCCAGTGTATATTTGGTCTTATGTTTTAGGTTACTGTCTTGCTGAAAGGTGCATTTGTCTCCCAGTGTCTGTTGGAAAGCAGACTGAACCAGGTTTTCCTCAAGGATTTTGCCTGTGCTTAGCTCTATTCCGTTTATTTTTACCCTAAAAAAAACACAGTGATCTGTTGTGTTGGATTTGCCCCAAACATAACGCTTAGGGCTCCATTTCTGGTGAGCGTTAAGGTGGTGCTAGTGTCAAACGCACGTTAGTTTGCAATTTCATCATGCAAAAACTGGAGCACCGGCATTTTCAAGCCCTAACGCCAGGTTTGGCAATTTACCTGTCTTATATCAGCTTGCTTGTGCTCAGATGGGAGGGATGGAAATATTTTTCGTGTGTCCTTAAAAACATGATCCAAAGTGCTAATTAGGATATTTAAGACCAACCAAAAGCTGGTTTTATCGGTAACGCAGTTGGTTATGGCATGCATTTTGACAGTGGAAACAGCCTATCCAAGAGAAGCCTAATGTGCTTTTGGTGCCTGTGTACTTCGCATCTAGGTTACAAATAAAGCATAGCCTCCCCTCCTCTCAATTAAGGCTTTTTTCTTGTCCTGCCCAATGCAATCGCATAGTCAAGACAGTCAACAAAGGCTTTGGCTCCTCCACTTGGAAATTAATCTTACTCACCAAAGCTTTATTAAAATATGAAGTTTGAGCAGAGTAAAACAGTGAGCTGACATTCCCTTTTTATCTATGAATTGTAGGCAGGCCCTACATTATTTTAGCCATGCAGGTCCCGTTTTGAACGTGTGTAAAACCCCTTCCATGATGTAGGCTACGTGTCCATGCCCATCATTAAACCAGAGATGAGAACCTTGGTGAAAACAACTGAACCTCGTATTTAGAAGTTATCTGTAACCTGTAATAATTGCTTGTTTTACGTTTCATTTGTTCAAAACCCAAGCCCTCCCTTAACAAAGGCTGGTTCAAAAGCAATATGTGGCTTTTTTTTTAATCCTGTGGATTTTACAGTATTACATGTATTTATTGTTGTCGTTTTTTAAAAACAGATCGTTGAATTTTATTATAACCAATCTTATTAGAATGATTGAACTTCCTGGATTTATGTTCACTACGTCTGTGGCGCGCATGCACTGCAACTTCTGGAGATAATGTCAATGCGATCTGATGTGTAAGATGGTTCCGGTTATGTTCGTAAAACATAGGCCTATTTGGGAGCAGTATAATAGCGAGTGTTAAGAATTTAATTTAAATGATTCTGTCACTTTTTGGGCCGTTTTAATAATCCAATTTACAGTAAGACTTTCCCCTATATCAGTGTGAATGCTATTGAAGCCCTGCAATTACTTAGAACAATGTGGACAACTTGAAGCAATCACATATTTTGCCATGGAGCACGTTCTGATTGACAAGTGAGGGGCCAGGCCTCGACCCACCCACAGCTTGTTAATTCATCAAAACCCAGCCCTTTTGCGCCAACACCAGCAAGTGCGCCGATAATTGTGATACTGAAAATAGCTCAAATATTTCTGACACACCCCTGAACCAACAGTATGCCTGTGCTTCTTAGACTTACCATTGCATTAGGTTTGTTAAAATAGAGTCCTTCATATTCAGGACAAAGTTAATTTCTTTGCCACATTTTTTGCAGTTTTACTTTAGTGCCATATTGCAAGCAGGATGCATGTTTTGTAATATTTTCATTATGCACAGGCTTCCTTATTTTTACTCTGTAATTTAGGTTAGTATTGTGGAGTAACTACAATGTTGTTGATCCATCCTCAGTTTTCTCCTATCACAGCCATTAAACTCTGCAAGTCTTTTAAAGTCACCATTGGCTTCATGGTGAAATCCCTGAGAGGTTTCCTTCCTCTCCAACAACTGAGTTAGGAAGGGCGCCTTTATCTTTGTAGTGACTAGGTGTATTGATAGACCATCCAAAGTGTAATAACTTCACCATACTCAATTGGATATTCAATATCCGTGTTTTTTTTTACACATCTACCAATAGCACTTTGCGAGGCATTGGAAAACCTCCCTGGTTTTGTGATCGAGTCCGTTTGAAATGTAAATTGAACCTTTATATAACTAGGCAAGTCAGTTAAGAACAACTTCTTCTTTATAATGACAGCCTACCCCGGACGACGCTGGGGCAATTGTGTGCCACCTTTTGGGACTCCCAATCACGGATGGATGTGATACAGCACTGCTCAACTGAGGGACCTTACAGATAATTGTATGTGTGGGGTAGAGATAAGGTAGTCCTTAAAAAAATAATGTTAAAATACTATTATTTCACACAGTGAGTCCATGCAACTTATGTTAATCACATCTTTACACTTGAACTTATTTAGGCTTGCCATAACAAAGGGTTGAATTCTTACTGACTCAAGACATTTAAACTTTTCATTCTTGATTAATTTCAAAAAAAATTTAACTCCACTTTGACATTATGGGGTATTGTGGATAGGCCAGTGACACAAAATATAAATGTGAAATTCAGGCTGTAACACAACAAAATGTGGAAAAAGGGGTGTGAATACTTTCTGAAGGCACTGTATTTAAAATAGTTTTATCCAACCAGATTGCTCATATACCTAGCTCTTATCAATGTATAAATTACAGTGCATGGAGAAGGCTGTTATTTATATCTAAAAAGAGAAAGTAGAGGTTTTTCCACTTGGAACAGACAGGTTCACTTGACCTTATTCATGATTTCTTCACGTGTAAAGATGGTAGAATTAAGTTAAGGTCAGAATAAGTATATCAGTAGACAGACCTCTGCCACACCTCCATTTCTGTGATCTCCACCCCAAACAAATAGCTGCCTGGTACTGGTTTCCTCATGCTTAAGTTCGAGGTCAGAATGTGCAGTGAGAAAAAGGAATACGTTCCATTTACACCTGCGTATCTTGGGACTTGATTCCCCCCATTGGGAATAGCGGAATCAGTAATGGGAGTAATGTGAGACCTGTACGTGGTCCCGATTTATGAAGAGTCATTTGAGGAGCAGCAGATGGGGGTTATAAAGACTTTCAAACCATCAGTGTGTGTGTAGGGTTGTGGATCTAGCAGTTTGAGCACAGCAGTACTGTGTGTGATCAGCAGCATGCTGTGGCTGTGCCTGACCACCTTTGAAGAACCCTTGACACCCTAGCACAGATTCATCTACATTGGCGACAGTCTCAAAGAACCTGGGCCTGCCCTTCATGTTTTAAAAGAGCCAGTGAGACACTGGAAAAAAACAAAAACCCATCAACCACTCATCTGAGAAAAGCAGTGTTTCATCTCCACCCACACTGAAAGCAGCCAGAACTGAGATATTTATGCAAGAGATGTTTCTTTCCTGTTATTTAACGTAAATAAACAGAAACAAAAATCATTCAGTTTACTTCTACATGCACTTGGCTACTTCTGCTAATAGGCCCAGTAAATGCTTACTCATGCAATCACACACAGTATACAGCTAGTGGAGGGAGAGTAAGCAGATCTGTTTTATTTGCACATCTGTCTTGAAGTACACAATGTCAACATACCACCTACATTGAAACAGTTGTTCCACTGGCCCAATTGCTCTTGGGATAAATTTAGTTTTTCCAGAGTTCATTTTCAGGGCATCTTCAAAGGCCGAATGACAGAATGGGTGTTGTTTCTGGGTATTGCGCCGAATGACTTGTTCCAATGGGTAACAGCCACTAAATAGGTTGGACAAATACAAATGCTCCCTCAGCTGTTCAAAAGGCTAGTTTTCAAAGTCAATGGACGAGTCCCAAATGAGGCAGGAGTTCCATGGGGATAGACATCCGATAGATGGGGTGCAGCAATTCTATGTCCCGCCCACACCGACTCCTACTGCTGTGGGTTGACATGCCCCCATGTCGTCAATGTTTCAGGTAGAGGATTTTCTTGCCGTATTGTACATTGTTTCTGAGAGCTGGGTGGCCGACAGAGATGCGATTTTTACACCACTTCAGCCCTGCCCTATAGATGGGCTTCACCGAATCAATGGACCAGCGAGTCAGGTATCTGTGATAAAACGACACAGGTGTGAGTTGGCCAGAGACAACAGAAGGTTAGCGAAAGACGACGTACAAGTGTTAATGTTAAAGGTAATGTTATGAGAGGTCTAACAAGAAACAATACAGGTGTGAGAAGGTACATTCGGAGACACTTCAGGAGTCAAAAACACACGCACTAGTTACCTGTTGAGCTGGGGCTTGGGCTTCTTTGGTACGTGTCCCTCTGGGAGAGGTGGTTTGTGATCGGGGAGAAGACCTGGAATAGAGTACGTTTACCATCTTGAAGAAAATACATGTCACAATAGTAGAGTATCCAGAGCTGACACACAGAGTATCGTACCTGCTCTATGCGCCATTTGCACACAGATGGCGATCTTGCGGTGCTCTTGGGCACAGAGACCAGTGACTCTACGAGGCAGCATTCCTCCATCAGACCTGATGAACTGACTGAGCAACAGGACATCCTGACAAAGACAAAACACAGGGAATTACTGTAGGTCTGAGCTCACAGAACAGGCACACATATTGCTAGACAGAAACACAGGCACACATACTGATATAAAATGCATGAGACACATAGGAGATGTGAGTGTGTGGACCAGCACTGATCATGGCCACCGTATTATTTCTGTGGAGCTGTCGAGAGGCAGTAGCTAAGTATTCAGTCAGGTGTCAATGAAAACACTTACTGTGTAGTTGTATTTGTTCTGCAGGTTCCATCGGTAGATGGGGCACTGGGCTGTGGGGTTGGGTGGCTGTGGTCCGGTTGGAGTATCCTGTGTTAACCCTTCAATCTGAGAAAGAATGCAATGACAGTCAATAACTAAATAAGCACCGCACAAATACTTCCAATCTACTGTAGACATTTACTAGCTAGACAAGTGTTGATAGCTAACATGGTATAGAGATGGTCTTAAATATCTTGAAATGTGTGGACACCATATTGACTAGTACTATTAAGTTAAAACCAATACATTGACATAGCTAGAGAAACGCAACACATCACCACAGAAACCACAAAATGAGTAGTGTGCAATGAAGAACCAACAGGTATGATAGCTTATCACTTACTATTGTTGTTTTGCCTTCTTTCTTTTCCACGACTGAAAACAAACAAAATAGGCAGTCACAGTTAGTACAATTCCAGGCCTCCGTTTCATAACAAACAGGTGTTGTGCCGAAAATCACCCCACCTCCCTTCGCGTGAACGCGCATACATAAATTATTAATTGCAAATTCTTCACTCCGTTGTCAGTTTAGCCTACATTTCACTGATCTTAGTAGCAGAGAGTATGTTTTATGTGTGTCCTTCAAGGCAGCTGTCAATGATCACGTTAGGCTGAGTTTAATTTTAGTATGGCGGTGTAATCGCGGGGGAGGCACTAGTAATGTCTGCAGTTTGGCTGTTTCAAGTGTATTAGTCTAAATAAATCTCTTTGCCAGAATTCGTGATCTCTCCCATGTCTTATTCGACTAGTAGTTGTTCTGAATGTTTATTGCTTGCCTACATTTTACTCCCTATGTTTAATATAACACACATACATGAATTATTAATTTCGGTTGCCTATCCTGACATGAAGTTTGTTCTATAGAAAGTTGACTATGATGTGTGCCTCAGAAAGTATTTGACTCTAGCCACAAAAGTAAGGAAAATAGAAAGTGGGTGTGGTGTTTCGGCAAGGCCATTTTCTTGCCTGCCGAAATCCTAAAGGTAAACTGACAACGGAGTGAAAAGCAGAAATCTTACCTAGCAAGCAAGTCGAAACAATGAGGGAATCGAGTGTGCGCGTTCTCGCGAGGGGGGATTTTCGGCATAACACCGGCAAGCTAATTTAGCTTGTGCTTCTAGTGAGTTTTAAAAAAGAAATTAAACTACAACGTGGTCGTTCAAATGATTTTATTATTATAATCAACTACCACAACTATCTTTAACGCCTAAAATAACCCTTATCGAAGGGCAAAGCTTACCGAATGAATGCACTACTGCTAGCAGCGCGAGCTGTCGTATGGCTACAACAGGATTCAAGGAGAATCTCACCTTGTCGAATTCCTCTACTTTGAATAATCCCAAAAACCGAGAGTTGAGGGTAATTGGTTATACTCTGAAAGACACTCATATTGCTGCTGCTGGCCACACTTTTAACACCAGACAGAGAGGTCCAAATAGACCCCAGCACACAGCGCGCTGCCATCTTGGAATTGTGACCTTCTCTTCTTCCTGCTTTTTCTTTGAAGGTTTATTGGCAGCCTACACCCAAAAACTTGTATTGCTGCCAGGTACTGTAAGGGATGAAAACAAAACGTTCCCAACTTTATAACTGAACAAAAATATAAACGTGTTGGTCCCATGGAGTTTGGTCACCAGATGTACTGTGTTTCCTCCGACACATTGGTGCGGTTGGCTTCCGGGTTAAGAGTGCAGTGTGTCAAGAAGCAGTGCAGCTTGACGGGGTTGTGTTTCGGAGGACGCTTGGCTCTCGACCTTCGCTTCTCCCAAGTCCGTACTGGAGTTGCAGCGATGGGACTAGATTGTAACTACCAATTGGATATCACAAAATTTGGCAGAAAAAAAGGGTAAAAAAATAATAAAAGTTTAAAATCCAGGGTTACTCCAAGCAGTTTAGTCACCTCAACTTGCTCAATTTCCACATTATTCATTACAATATTTAGTTGAGGTTCAGGGTTTAGTAAATTATTTGTCCCAAATATCTAAGAATGGCGCCGGAGAGGATGGCTGCCGTTTTATGGGCTCCTAACCAATTGTGCTATTTTGTGTTTTTTCACATTGTTTGTAACTTAATTTGTACATAATCTTGATGCTACCGTCTCTTCCGGGTATCAGAACAGTAATTACTAAACTCGAACTGGACAAAGATTTTTTCTTTAATCAGTCTGACGCAAAGGATATAATGTTACTCCCAGACAAAGCCCAAATCCACGTCGGCGAGTGGGTAACCCGCCTCTACCATCTGTTCTATTGGTCAACGTGCAATCACTAGAGAATAAATTGGATGAGCTCAGTTCGAGACTATCCTACCAACAGGACATTAGAAACTGTAATATCTTATGTTTCACCGAATCATGGCTGAACAATGACACAGATAATATACAGTTGGCTGGGTTTTCCGTGCATCGGCAGGACAGAACACTTATGTCCGGTAAGACGAGGTTTGGTGGTGTGTGTCTATTTGTCAATAACAGCTGGTATGCGATGTCTAATTTTAAGGTAGTCTCGAGGTGTTGCTCGCCTCTCATGATAAGCTGTAGACCACACTACCTACCAAGAGAGTTTATCCATATTTTTCGTAGCTATCTATTTACCACCACAAACTGACAATGGCACTAAGACCACACTCAACGAGCTGTATATGGCCATAAGCGTACAATAAAATGCTCATCTAGAAGCGGCACTCCTAGTGCAGGCAAACTTAAATCCGTTTTACCTCATTTCTACCAGCATGTCACGTGTAACCAGATGAAAAAAAAAACTCTAGACCACCTTTAATCCTCACACAGAGACATGTACAAAGCTCTCCCTCGTCCTCCATTTGAAAAATCTGACCATAATTATATCTCCTGATTCCTGCTAACAAGCTAAAACTAAAGCAGGAAGTACCAGTGACTCACTCAATACGGAAGTGGCCAGATGACGCTATAGGACTGTTTTGCTAGCACAGACTGGAATATGTTCCGTTATTCATTCAATGGCATAGAGGAGTATACCACCTCAGTCACGGGCTTCATCAATAAGTGCATTGACAACGTCATCCCCACATTTGAAGTCGGAAGTTTACATACACTTTAGCCAAATACATTTAAACTCAGTTTTTCACAATTCCTGACATTTAATCGTAGTAAAAATTGATTCCCTGTCGTAGGTCAGTTAGGATCACCACTTTATTTTAAGAATGTGAAATGTCAGAATAATAGTAGAGAGTGATTTATTTCAGCTTTTATTTCTTTCATCATATTCCCAATGAGTCAGAAGTTTAGTGTTTGGTAGAATTGCCTTTAAATTGTTTAACTTGGGTAAAATGTTTCAGGTAGCCTTCCACAAGCTTCCCACAATAAGTTGGGTGACTTTTGGCCCATTCCTCCTGACAGAGCTGGTGTAATTGAGTCAGGTTTGTAGGCCTCCTTGCTCGCACACACTTTTTCAGTTCTGCACATACATTTTCAGGGGCTTTGTGATGGCCACGCCAATACCTTGACTTTTGTTGTTCTAGGATTGATTTGCACTTTTCGCACCAAAGTACGTTCATCGCTAGGAGACGGAACGCGTCTCCTTCCTGAGCGGTATGATGGCTGCGTGGTCCCATGGTGTTTATACTTGTGTACTATTGTTTTTACAGATGAACGTGGTACCGTCAGGTGTTTGGAAATTGCTCCTAAGGATGAACCAGACTTGTGGAGGTCTACAATGTTTTTTCTGAGGTCTTGGCTGATTTCTTTTGATTTTCCAATGATGTCAAGCAAAGAGGCACTGAGTTTGATTTTCCAATGATGTCAAGCAAAGAGGCACTGAGTTTGAACTTAGGCCTTGAAATACATCCACAGGTACACCTCCAATTAACTCAAATTATGTCAATTAGCGTATCAGAAGCTTCTAAAGCCATGACATAATTTTCTGTAATTTTCCAAGCTGTTTAAAGGCACAGTCAACTTAGTGTATAGTAACTTCTGACCCGCTGGAATTGTGATACAGTGAATTGTAAGTGAAATAATCTGTCTGTAAACAATTGTTAGAACAATTACTTGTTTTATGCACGAAGTAGATGTCCTATCCGACTTGCTTAAAATATAGTTTGTTAACAAGACATTTGTGGAGTGGTTGAAAAACAAGTTTTAACGACTCCTACCTAAGTGTATGTTAACTTCCGACTTCAACTGTATATATCACAACCAGAAGCCATGGATTGCCGGTAACACCCGCACAGAGCTAAAGGCTAGAGCTGCTGCTTTCAAGGAGCTGGACACTAATACGGACTTTTATAAGAAATCCCGCTATGCCTTCAGGCGATCAAAGGCAAAGCCTCAATACAGGACTAAGATTGAATCCTACTACACCAACTCTGACGCTCGTCGGATGTGGCAGGGCTTTCAAACTATTACGGACTACAAAGGAAATCCCAGCTGCGAGCTGCCCAGTGACGCGAGCCTACCAGACGGGCTAAATGCCTTTTATGCTCGCTTCGAGACAAGCAACATTGAATCATGCATGATAGAATCAGCTGTTCAGGATGTCTGTGTGATCACGCTTTCCGTAGCCGATGTGAGCAAGACCTTTAAACAGGTCGACATTCACAAGGCTGCATGTCCAGACGGATTACCAGGACGGGTACTCAGAGCATTTTCAACCTCTCCCTGACCGAGTCTGTAACACCTACATGTTTCAAGCAGACCACCATAGCCCCTGCGCCCAAGAAAGCGAAGGTAACCTGCCTAAATGACTTCCGCCTGTAACACTCGGTAGCCATTAAGGGCTTTGTAAGGCTGGTCATGGCTCACATTAACAACATCATCCCAGAAACCCTAGACCCACTCCAATTCACATACCGCCCCAACAGATCCACAGGTGACGCAATCTCAATCGCTCTCCACACTGCCCTTTCCCAGCTGGACAAAAGGAACACCTATGTGAGAATGCTGTTCATTGACTGCAGCTCAGTGTTCAACACCATTGTGCCCACAAAGCTCGTTACTAAGCTAAGGACCCTGGTACTAAACACCTTCCTCTGCAACTGGATCTTGGACTTCCTGATAGGCCGCCCCCAGGTGGTAAGGGTAGGCAAAAACACATCTGCCACGCTGATCCTCAACACGGGGGCCCCTCAGGAGTGTGTGTTTAGTCCCCTCCTGTACTCCCTGTTCACTCATGACTGCGTGGCCAAGCATGACTCCAACACCATCATTAAGTTTGCTAATTATACAACGGTGGTAGGCCTGATCACCGACAATGATGAGACAGCCTATAGGGAGAAGGTCAGAGACCTGGCAGTGTGGTGCCAGGACAACAACCTCTCTCTCAATGTGAGGAATACATAGGAGCTGATCGTTGACTACAGGAAAAAGAGGGCCGAACACTCCCCCATTCACATCGATGGGGCTGTAGTGGAGCGGGTCGAGAGTTAAGTCCCTTGGTGTCCACATCACCAACAAGCTATCATGGTCCAAACACACCATGAAAGTTGTGAAGAGGGCACGATAACATCTTTCCTCCTCAGGAGACTGAAAATATTTGACATGGGTGCCAAGACCCTCAAAAAGTTATACAGCCAAGCGCCTTCTTCACCACACTGTTTGTGTGGGTGGACCATTTCAGATTGTCGGAGATGTGTATGCCGAGGAACTTGAAGCTTTCCACCTTCTCCACTGCGGTCCCGTCGATGTGGATAGGGGGCGTTCCCTCCGCTGTTTCCTGAAGTGCACGATCAGCTCCTTCGTTTTGTTGACATTGAGGGATAGGTTATTTTCCTGTCACCACTCCACCAATGCCCTCGCCTCCTCCCTGTCTCATCATTGTTGGCAATCAGGCCTACTACTGTTGTGTTGTCTGCAAAGTTGATGATTGAGTTGGAAGCGTGCATGGCCACACAGTCATGGGTGAACAAGGAGTACAAGGAGGGGGCTGAGTACGCCTTGTGTGTCCACTGTGTTGAGAATCAGTGAAGTGGAGATGTTGTTTCCTAACTTCACCACCTGGGGGTGGCCCGTCCGGAAGTCCAGGACCCAGTTGCACAGGGCGGGGTTCAGACCCAGGGTCCTGAGCTTAATGATGATCTTGGAGGGTACTATGGTGTTGAAGGCTTAGCTACATGACCCGCTAAACCGCGCACTTTAACACCCGCCGGCTTAACCCGGAAGCCAGCTGCACCAATGTGTTGGAAGAAACACTTTTCAATTTAAGACCAAAGTCAGCTTGCAGGTGCCCGGCCCACCACAAGGAGTTACTAGAGCCCAATGAGCCAAGGAAAGCCTCCCTGGCCAAACCCTCGCCTAATCCGGATAACGTTGGGCCAATTGTGAGCCGCCATCCTGGGATTGAATCCGGCTCTGTAGGGACACCTCAAGCACTGCAATCTTGCCACCCGTTCTGAAACTAACTGCAGCTCTTTGTTAATTGTTGCCGTCATTTCAGTCACTGTAGTAGCTGACATGTATAGTGTTGAGTCATCCGCATACATAAACACTGGCTTTACTCAAGATGTCGTTAGTAAAGATTGAAAAAAGTAAGGGGCCTCGACAGCTGCCCTGGGTAATTCCTGATTCTACCTGGATTATGTTGGAGAGGCTTCTGTTAAAAACACCCTCTGTGTTCTGTTAGACAGGTACATCTTTATCCACATTATAGCAGGTGGTGTAAAGCCATAACACATACGTTTTTCCAGCAGCGGACTATAATCGATAATGTCAAAAGCCGCTCGGAAGTCTAACATAACAGCCCCCACAATCTTTTTATCATCAATTTCCCTCAGCCAATCAGTCATTTGTATGATAGTGCATTGATCAGTTACAGTTTAAAGACACTTTTTGTTTTTTTTTTGCCCAGTTGACCTTTTAAGGGCTACCTATCTGTTGTCTAATGGACACAGGATCACAAGTTACAATGACGTTTTTTTCAGAAACACTTTGGCCAGCACATTACTGGAAGACCCCTCAGAATGGTTATCCCTAAAAGCAGCTAATGGATTGAACATTTCATATTTGTGGTATGTACTGTTGGATGTGAAAATGGGTGATGTTCTCATTCCGGACTGTGGTATTGTGGTTGTCCAAGACCATTGTTTAGCCAATACAGATGGCCTAGTGGGAACAAACATAATAAAAAACTGCCTGGACACCTTGACAAAAGACAATTTGACTGTGCCTTTCTAGTGGACTTGTCTAGCAGTAGGTGTGGTAAAGACCACGAAGGTGTGCACCAAAGTTTGCAGTCACCAATGGGATTACAGGGTATGTACGTACCATTAATTGCTATCCTCTGAAGACTCCAGGTTAAAAGTGAAATCCTGGTGTGGGGTCGGACCAGAGCGGGAGAAGAGGGCAAGAACTACCAGTGTCTAGTGGAGCCAATCATTGAGAATGAGTTGCTCATCACCCAAGCTGTGTTCAGAGTCCAGCAGGGAAGGCTGCCTATCCGACTGAGGAACATCGGAGACTGCCCTACGTCGACACCAAAAACTTGCCATGGCCTTCATAGTGAACCCTGCAGACGTCATACAGGAGAATGATGTGAGTATATCCAGGGTGGGGGAACAAGCTTTGCAAGACAGTTTAGCACATGTATAACAACCAACAACAGACAGCCTATACAACAACCGACTACAGAACAGCCTATACTAGTTGACCTGACAGGTGTAGACATTTCCCCTTAACAGAGAATGAAACTGCAAGCACTGTTACAAAAGCACCAGGCTTCATTTGCTGCCCATGGTAAAGATTATGGAAGACAACCATAGTGCTGTTAGGCGGGGCAGAGCAGGTGAACCCAAGTGCAGACTCAGACGAGGAGACAGGAATAAGGTAACTAAGGTATTTATTGAAAAGCAGGGGGGAGATGGGGTTGCAGGCCAGGGGAAACTCAGGCGGGTAGCAGGGAACCAGGAACTGAGGCGGGGGCAAGGGGAGTAGGGTCAGGGTGACCAGGTCCGAAGTGGAATCCAAGGAAGCAGTAGAGCGGGGGTCCAGGGCAGGGAAGCAGGACTGACGAGACGAGGGACTGGAGAAAGGAACCAGAGTCAGAGCGTACTGAACTGTAGCAGAGAGAAAAGCAGCGTCAGGCTAGGGAAAAACTGGCACAACAGGATAACAAGATCTAAGCAGGAACAAACGGCTTGAAATGACGCAAATGCGCAGAGGCTACGATCTGGCAGTGTGGAAGTGGTGGGGCTGAGTATTTGTAGAGGTCTTGATTATGGAACAGGTTGCAGCTGGTGGGGATACGCTCAGCCTCCAGCACACCTGTCTCTACTCACACAATCACATACACCCACAGAGGGAGAGAGACTACTGGGGGAGTGGCGGCAGGTTAGGGAGACATGATGAGAAGTAGAGGGCATGGATGTAACAAGTGCAGCATGTGATCTCCACTGGAGATATAGCCCCAGCCAGAGAGCGCCACAGACAAATCCCTCCCAAAATGTACCAAGAAGTGAAAACTGTCACGTCTGCTCCCGCTCCCCCTCTCTGGCGCTCGAGGTCACCAGGCATCTCAGCATTACACACACCTGTCACAATTGTTAAGCGCACCTGCTCTTCGTCAGACTCACCTGGACTCCATCATGTCATTGATTGCCTCCCCTATATCTGTCACTTCCTCTGTTTCATTCCTGTGTCTGCATTGATGTTGTTATGTTTCTCCTGTCCAGACGCTGGTCTTGTTTTGTTTCATTGCTATTAATTATTAAATACACACCCTGTACTTGCTTCTTGTCTTCCAGCTTCTGTTGTTACAGAATCGTTGCAGAAAGCATTGATTCAAGGTTTCCATCCAGAAAACACAGTCCCAAACCAGCTGGAGGACTGAGACCCGGCATTCCAGGAGATACCACCCAAAGTGGTAAAGGCTTGTGTGTGGGGGTGGGGTGGAGGACAAACAAGCCATCAGAAGACCAGGATGCAGAAGAAGGACACGGCAAGCCACTCATACCAGAGATAACTGGCTCAGAGGAAGAGCCTTCAAGAACCGCACTGTGCTTTCTATCTTCTCATACTTATAAGAGAAAAATGGCATGATCATTAAGGCTACACTTTTACATGATCTCCATCAGAGATCCATTCCTATTACTGAAACATGGTATAGTACTTTAAGAGTTTTAAATGAAAATATGAGATAGTTACAAAACTGAAATGGTTGTTATATGGTAGGCCTAGTTTACATGTACATTCAAAAACCTTTCCATTAAAAGTAGATGTCTAAATGTGTGCTGTGTTAACACAGGTCAGGCAAGGTTTCCATAAAGGAGTCTTAAACACTCCCACTGGACACACAGTGGTTGAATCAACATTGTTTCCACATCATTTCAATTAAATTACGCTGAACCAACGTGGAATAGACATTGAACTGACGTCTGTGCCCAGTGGGCTGTGACTTCTGGGAGAGGATGAGGGCAGCCACCTGACAGACAGGAACAAGAGTCGAAAGAGGCCCTAGATGTGCTCCGGGAATGGAATCATCTTACATGGAAAGAGGGTGTGTTGTGTCGGACATTCCAGGACCTCAAAGAGGTAGAGATTGTCCAGCTGGTTGTCCCTACTGGTGGGAGACAGCTGGGAACTGTATCATGGGAGGGCAGGATACTGGGAGTCAGAAAAGGCCACAGCGCTAATCCATGCCAGATTCTATTGGCCAAACCTAGCCAGAGACATTCCAAATTGGTGTGCCACTTGTCAGCCTTGTGTCTTACGAAAGCCCCAGTTTGTCTGAAACAAGCACCTTCAGTGCCAATCAAAATGTCAGCCCCTCTTGAACTAATGTCTATAGACTACCTGAGCATAGGTCATCCAGAGACCCTCATCACAATGTGCTGGTAATGGTAGACCATTTCACTAAATATACTTGGGCCACCCCTACTAGGGACCAGACGGAGACTACTACTGCAAATGCACTGTGGCAGAAGGTAATTCAGCCTTTTGGTGCTCCCTGGCGCTTATTGGACATTTTGAATATCAGTTAAAAATAATCTATGTGTATTGTATGGAATAACCAAAAGTCACACTACTCCTTATCATCCATCAGGGAACGGCGGGTGTGAAAGATTTAATAGAATGATCATAGGTTTGCTGGGGACGCTTGGAGTGGAAAGACGGAAAGACGGCGCTGGCATTTCTTGCAGGTAATTATTGAGATATACAACAACACGTTGCACAACACTACAGGATGTACTGTACACCTGCTGAAGAATCCCCTCTACTGCCTGGGGAGTAGACACTCGTGAGAGACATTAGAGCAAGGGGCCGGGGTAAGCTTGCAGACAATTTGGAGCAGCTCCCTCATGTGGTAGTAAAACAATCTGACCCAGAACTGCCGGTCTATGTGGTCAGACCAGAAAAAGTCATGGGAGAGGGTTTTGCACCGTAATCTTGTTCATTTCTCCCAGTAGAGAGACCAGCACAACCCCCGAGTGAAGTTGCTCTCCCTTTTAGACTAAACAAAGCCCCCAGCCAACCTCTGACTAACACGCCATTGAGAGATACAATTATAGCCCCTGTTGCTGTCTCCTGGATTGGGTTTTGGGTCCCTACAGGTGCTGAGCCGGAAGCTGGAGATGGGTGCCATGGTGATGCAGAGAAACCACGAGCAGGAGATGGGTGCCATCGTGCCACGGAGAGACTGCAGGTGGGAGATGGGTGGCCATGGGACTCCAATCTGAAGATGGGGACCGCTGTGGCAGGGCTGAAAATGGCCAATGTAACCTTCATGAACCAAGAGATCTACAAGGACCACCAAGGGAGTTCACCCCATAAGAAACAGAGACTTAGGTTGGGTTATGTTATGGCCATTGGGGACACTGACCTTTCAGCGGGGAAGGATGTAACAGGGTTCTACAAACCTGCTCAACGTTATTACTCCTGTCACTAGTGTGGTTTGACTGAGCACATATTTTACTTCCTTCACTTGACTGTTTTCACATTTTGAATTATTTTCACGCTTGAGAATTCTGCACTTAACGATTGATTTTGCGCACGTCACCATAGTTTGCTGTGTTTCACGATTGATTTAAGGTGTGTACAGTGCTGATTACACCCCTCCCTCTCTTTCTCTCTCTCTTCCCTTCCTACATAATGATCTCCAGTCAGTTCTCTGGTAACAATGTCTGACACCAGGTGTTTCTGTTAAGGTTGGTCCGCTATCCTTTTCCTCATGGTTGTGTGCCCTATTGTATAATTATTGGAATGCTGTCTGATATCGGGTGTATGTGGCAAGGTCTGTGCTGGGCCGCAACTGGATTGCTAGAAACCCTGAGCTGCCCGTGAGCTATCCACGCAACTGTTGATGCTACTGTAGATACTGCCGCTGAGCAGCTACTGAGCTACTAAATGAACTGAGCTCAACTGAATGTGCGCAGTACGTGAAGCAGACTACGGTGGGCCGCTCTGCTTAAACACCCCAACAGCAACGGAGGAACTGAACTAGCCTACTGGACTGCTGGCAATCCTTTTTAATCAATAACCTTTTTTTGTGACTCCCTTTCCTCTTCCCTTAGAATATTTAATCAATATTGTTGTTTTGAATAGAGCGAGGGTGTGGTTTCTCTTTGTCATCCGGGTGTCAATGCTCAAACCTGGTTTATTCTGAAAGTATTTGCGTCTAGTCTCGCCCCGATACACACCGTTCCTTATAGAAGCACCTGGTTTAGTGATTGTTGTGATCAGTGTCTAGGCAGCAGAATCCTCATAACATATTTCCAAGCTCTTTGATATATCTGGATGATGGTTGGTTCTTAAGTGGAGCTTGTACAGACGTGCTCAAATTTGTTAGTACCCATCCACAAAAAAACGAAGAATGCACAACTTTCTCTGAAATAACTTGAAACTGACAAAAGTAATTGGCATCCACCATTGTTTATTCCATATTTAATTGAAATCAGACCTTGATTTTTTTATTCAACATTATATTGTAAAGAACAAACAAATGAAAATGGCATGGGCAAAAATGATGGGACCCGTAACCTAATATTTTGTTGCACAACCTTTAGAGGCAATCACTGCAATCAAATGTTTTCTGTAGCTCTCAATGAGACTTCTGCACCTGTTAACAGGTAGTTTGGCCCACTATTCCTGAGAAAACTGCTCCAGCTGTCTCAGGTTTGATGGGTGTCTTCTCCAGACTGCAAGTTTCAGCCCTTTCCATAGAGCTTTCTGACACTGGGCAGTACGTTTCACTCCAGAATGCCTTGATGGTCTTGATTTCATTGTGCCCTGCACAGATTCAAGGCACCCTGTGCCAGGCGCAGCCTCAAAACATAACCGAGCCGCCTCCATGTTTCACTGTAGGTATGGTGTTCTTTCTTTGAAAGCTTCTTTTTTTTTGTCTCTGAACACAGAGCTGATGTGACCTGCCAAAAATATCAAATTTTGACTCATCTGTCCGAAGGACATTCTTCCAGAAAGATTGTGGCTTGTCAATATGCGTCTTAGCAAATTCCAGTCTGGCTTTGTTTTTCTTTCAAAAGTAGTCCTCCTGGGTCTTCTTCCATGGAGCCCACTTTTGCTCAAAAAGCGACTGATGGTGCGTTCAGAAACTGACGTACCTTCACCCTGGAGTTCAGCTTGCATCTCTTTGGCAGTTATCCTTGGTTCTTTTTCTACCATTCACACTATCGTTCTGTTCAATCTGGGGTTGATTTTCCTCTTGCTGCCTTGCCCAGGGAGGTTGGCTACAGTTCCATGGACCTTAAACTTCTTAATAATATTTGTAACTGTTGTCACAGTAACATCAAGCTGCTTGGAGATGGTCTTGTAGCCTTTACCTTTACCATGCTTGTCTATTATTTTCTTTCTGATCTCCTCAGACAAATCTCTCCTTTGCTTTCTCTGGTCCATGTTCAGTGTGGTGCACACAATGATACCAAACAGCACAGTGACTACTTTACTCTGGTCCATGTTCAGTGTGGTGACCACAATGATACCAAACAGCACAGTGACTACTTTACTCTGGTCCATGTTCAGTGTGGTGACCACAATGATACCAAACAGCACAGGGACTACTTTACTCTGGTCCATGTTCAGTGTGGTGCACATAATGATACCAAACAGCACAGTGACTACTTTACTCTGGTCCATGTTCAGTGTGGTGACCACAATGATACCAAACAGCACAGGGACTACTTTACTCTGGTCCATGTTCAGTGTGGTGCACATAATGATACCAAACAGCACAGTGACTACTTTACTCTGGTCCATGTTCAGTGTGGTGACCACAATGATACCAAACAGCACAGTGACTACTTTACTCTGGTCCATGTTCAGTGTGGTGCACATAATGATACCAAACAGCACAGTGACTACTTTACTCTGGTCCATGTTCAGTGTGGTGCACACAATGATACCAAACAGTACAGTGACTACTTTACTCTGGTCCATGTTCAGTGTGGTTCACACAATGATACCAAACAGCACAGTGACTACTTTACTCTGGTCCATGTTCAGTGTGGTGACCACAATGATACCAAACAGCACAGTGACTACTTTACTCTGGTCCATGTTCAGTGTGGTGACCACAATGATACCAAACAGCACAGTGACTACTTTACTCTGGTCCATGTTCAGTGTGGTGACCACAATGATACCAAACAGCACAGGGACTACTTTACTCTGGTCCATGTTCAGTGTGGTGCACATAATGATACCAAACAGCACAGTGACTACTTTACTCTGGTCCATGTTCAGTGTGGTGACCACAATGATACCAAACAGCACAGGGACTACTTTACTCTGGTCCATGTTCAGTGTGGTGCACATAATGATACCAAACAGCACAGTGACTACTTTACTCTGGTCCATGTTCAGTGTGGTGACCACAATGATACCAAACAGCACAGTGACTACTTTACTCTGGTCCATGTTCAGTGTGGTGCACGCAATGATACCAAACAGCACAGTGACTACTTTACTCTGGTCCATGTTCAGTGTGGTGACCACAATGATACCAAACAGCACAGTGACTACTTTACTCTGGTCCATGTTCAGTGTGGTGACCACAATGATACCAAACAGCACAGTGACTACTTTACTCTGGTCCATGTTCAGTGTGGTGACCACAATGATACCAAACAGCACAGGGACTACTTTACTCTGGTCCATGTTCAGTGTGGTGACCACAATGATACCAAACAGCACAGTGACTACTTTACTCTGGTCCATGTTCAGTGTGGTGACCACAATGATACCAAACAGCACAGTGACTACTTTACTCTGGTCCATGTTCAGTGTGGTGACCACAATGATACCAAACAGCACAGTGACTACTTTACTCTGGTCCATGTTCAGTGTGGTGACCACAATGATACCAAACAGCACAGTGACTACTTTACTCTGGTCCATGTTCAGTGTGGTGACCACAATGATACCAAACAGCTCAGTGACTACTTTACTCTGGTCCATGTTCAGTGTGGTGCACACAATGATACCAAACAGCACAGTGACTACTTTACTCTGGTCCATGTTCAGTGTGGTGCACATAATGATACCAAACAGCACAGTGACTACTTTACTCTGGTCCATGTTCAGTGTGGTGCACACAATGATACCAAACAGCACAGTGACTACTTTACTCTGGTCCATGTTCAGTGTGGTTCACACAATGATACCAAACAGCACAGTGACTACTTTACTCTGGTCCATGTTCAGTGTGGTGCACATAATGATACCAAACAGCACAGTGACTACTTTACTCTGGTCCATGTTCAGTGTGGTGACCACAATGATACCAAACAGCACAGTGACTACTTTACTCTGGTCCATGTTCAGTGTGGTGACCACAATGATACCAAACAGCACAGTGACTACTTTACTCCATTTAAACTGGCTGGATGACTGATTACAAGATTGGAGACATGTGTGATACTAATTAAATAAACACATTTGTTTGAAATAACACTATAATCCAGTTATTTCTTTTCTAAGGGGTACCAACAAATGTGTCCATGCCATTTTGGAATATCTTTGTAGAATAAGCAATAATTCATCTCTTTTCACAGGTTCTTTGCTTTATTCCATGACATACCAAAGGCATGCAAGTATACATGATGAAATAGCTTTCAATTTCAAAACTTTTCAGGAGGAATGAAGCATTATTTCAATGAGCTGTAAGGGTACCAACACATTTGAGCACATCTGTTAGTGGACCTTGTTGGCCTAGTTAAATGTAGTCCATTTGCAGTAGAATCAACCTAGTGCATGAGCAATGGGTATTCAATAGGGGACGTACAAAGGGGAGGTATTTGCTGTTTTTCTGACGTTGACCTACCTTAAACTGATATGAATGATAAAAGGTCCATGTACTGCATGATTAGACTAGATACTAATGTTGATGCAGGAAACACCAGAGACTGGGCTAAAGGGCACAGATATTAGTTTTTTTGTCCTCAGACATTTAAGAATGAAACAAGTAGAAGCGGGTGTCTTGTCACAATAACTCCGCTGTAGCTCCATTTCACCATGTGTTGTACAGGAGGCCCATGTTATCTTCTGGATTGGATAAGAGAAAATAGAAGAGAAATAGGTTTTCTGTATGTATTTTCTATTTATCATGGATCCCCATTAGCTGAGGCAGGGTATTAACAGTACTGTATGTTTGTAGGAGCAAGGGAGTGATGTCATAGCAGTAACGCTAGGTTCCTCTGAATGGCAACAGTTCGTTGGCCTATTCCTGAGGCCTGAATAGGCTACTCTGTGATGATACCTTGAAATCGAATCGGTGACCACGAATATTTGCTCAGTGATAGCCATTTTTTATTTATTTAATTGATCTATTTAAGACCAGGCAGGGAAAAAACACCTCTACCACCGCACCGCAATATTTCAGTTTATGTTGGAACTTTGTCATGGCATTTTACTATTCAGTAAGCACAGCTGACTTTGCCAAATCTTTTTTTCAAGTGGACAATTTTTTTTTAGTGGACTACACTTTTATTTCTAAGTTATACACGCAGATACCTCTTGAAGGCATATATAACTTCTGATGAAATGCCATACACAGGCGTGAAGTGGGACAGGGTCTTGCATGTACTCAATTCATGCTACTCTTTCAGCATGAGCTAAGACTTCCTGCCCAACTTCACGTCCCTCGGAATTTACGATCGGTCATGTAAAGGAAACACAGCATTTCCAGATGTGTGCAGCACATGCACGCTGGGATTTGTACCCATGTGAGGATGTAAGTCCAGATTTCTCAGCATGTGCCGTTGCAAGGTATAGTTCTGTAATGTATACGAACATATAACATGTCTATTGGACCACAAAGTTCTCAACGCATTTGGTTTCTCCCGTTGCTGTTGTTAAGATTTACATCGTGTCGGCAAAGATAGGGATGTAGATATTGTTGCTATGCTCTAGCTCATTGTCAGATGAAACGATGAGGTATTGAGAAAGACAATGCAGGAACATGTCCTGACTTTGTTACAAAAAAAAAATAAAGATAGAGGTGGATTTGTTAAGCCCAGACAGCCAGATAAAGAGACTCAGCTGATGCTTGATAGTGTTATCAGACCATTGCATGCCTCTGCCTCCTCCTACATAAGCAGAGGACAGAGAGCATAAAAGCAGGTTGATGATAAACGTCACAGAAACCGCACAGAGATTAATTAAAGAAGAATAAAGACCATAGAACAGAACTGTTATGTTTTTTTTTTTCATTCAGGATTTAGATGGGTTCTGTCACTGGCATGAAAGAAACCATTCATTGTGGTAAGATCTGCTTATAGGCTAGAGGTATTTTGTTGTCAGGGGTCTGAATGAACTCAATGCTCTCAGCCAACTTAGTTTAACAACTAACTACATAAAATTGCATAGACTGCTGATTTACTCAAGTCTTTTCCCAGTGGAAGGGGAGGGATGGGCTGGTCACCTCTTCTGTGCAAGTACAAATGCATAAATCCAAGAATAATATTCTTGGCCTCTACACCCCTGCCCCTTGGTTTTACCATCCCTTTGATTTTTGACACCTTCAGTAGAATTATTCATTTGGGAATTTGTGAAAAGGAAACCATTGATATGGCCCGGAGCCCCTTTGAAAATATAGGGTGATCTCGCATGATTTACAGGTGTACCTCATTTTCAGGATCTGACTCAGAGAGAGGTCAACATAGCACAAATAGAGGAAAGAAAGAAATTCCAGGACAATGGCAATGCCTTTCTCCATTTTAGTGGAGATAAAGTCAGCAGCATAGCACCCTGCATCCTACTGCTGGCCTGTCTCTGAAATTAAGCAGGGTTGGTCCTGGTCAGTCCCTACATGGGAGACCAGATGCACTCTTCCCTCTGGTCTAAGGAGATCTTAATGCCCAAGGCAGTGAAAGGGAATTTGCCCGTGTAGAATGCCGTCTTTCGGATGAGACGTTAAGTGGGTGTAAAGATCTCATGGCACTGGTTGTGAAAGTAAGGGTGTTTTACCCCTGTGTCCTGTCACCATTCAATCATGGCCACCTAATCATCCCCCTGATTCCCAATTGACATATATCAGTTTTAACCATGATAGCTGATGTGTGATGAGCATTTTGGCACAAAATGGTTGCCGTGCATCACCCAAGTGGGTGCTACACATTGGTGGTAGAAGAAGTGAGTTTCCCCCCTTACTATGTAAAGCACTTTGAGCACCTACTGTAGGTGGAAAGGCCCTATATAAATCCAGTCAATTATTATGATTCATTTAATGCATTGATTGAGATGACACAACCTGTCTGGATGAATTCCTGGATTTTCACTGATATTGGATTGAGCTAGAGCATTGGAACACAGCATTGGAATTTAGCATACTCCTTGAAATAAAGGTTTCAACAAGGACAAGTCACCCATTTGTCAAACAGAGCATTTGATGTTTTGTTTCCTGAATGATTTACAATACTTTTTTCACCCATTTGTCTTTTTGCATTGTGACAACTGTCACCAGAGGCCCCAGTGTGTCTCTCTCCTCAGTATTTCCCATAGTCACCATGTACACTTTGACAGGAAGAACAGTATGGAGACTGAATGTGCTGGAATGTGACAAGGGGGCGTCAGAGGCATGTTAACACTCACAGCTTGTTGCACAAACTCTAGTGGTCTGCTATTCAACAAAAAAAAAAAAAAACTTAAAAGAGCTGTATACTGAGATGCAAATGTACATTTTCCGGTAATCGTCTCATCAATGGTGTGGAAGGTTGAAAGACAGAGATTACTATGGACCTGTAATGACAAAGCAGGGATTGTTTTGGTGACCCTCTCCTTTCGTCGTGGACCCTCAATCAGTTAAAGTTCTTGAAAGACACCCCCAAAAAATGGCATTTAAAGTGTCTGGGCACCTTCTCGTGGGCTTTGATATTCAAATGAAACACAGTGCTATACAAACAGGCGCCTCGGCAGAGGAACAGGGAGTAAATCATATAGGATTTCGCTCGGATGAAAAGAGCTGCTCTGACATTTTCATAGTGAGCACTGGGGGACACAGGCAATGTTGCTTTAATGGGCAACTTTGATGGGGGTGGGGGCCACAAAAAAATCTGAACTCACCGTGAGGGGCCGCAGTTTCTCTCTGGTCTGTGTACCCACATCCATAACCCCCCCCCCCCCCCGGCACACACTGCGAGCAAAACATTTTAGTGGCCCCTCTCTTGACAGCAGAGATACATTTATTTACATTTTAGAGTTAATTTCATGCAATTCTACACATTTTGCCATGGGCTGGAGAAAATTGCAAAACATTCTCTAACTCATTTCATGCAATTCTGCTCATTTTGCTATGGGGTGGAGATGAAAATTTGCTGTTTTACACATTTTGGGGTGGGGGGGCTTCAAAAGGGGGTACTGGTTGCCCTTCCCTGGCTTAATGTCATGGTGGGAAGTTATGACTGTGTGGAAATTTTACCTTCCTAACCCTGCTCCTCTGGAAAAACTGCTAAGCACAACATGAAATGGTCAGAGGAACCAAAATAGAGAGAATGACGCCACACGCAACCCTGTTTCGTGATCCACCCATCACTACTTAATGTCATTGTGGGAAGAAATAGCATAATAGTTTGTTTTGCAATCAATGTTTTGCCAATGGGGATGATCTATTGGCTGTTACCCCAAGGAAGAACCCCAAAATATAAGAGATTGGCATGACTCCAGGAATAAATTACTAGGCCCATGTCTATGTTAAAATTGAACCAATTCTTCAATGCTCATGATCCTATCTCGTACTTGAAGCACGGCAAAGCTAGTTAATTTCATTCCCATGCGGTGGAATGCCTGGATTTCTCCAAATTGATGGGCAATTAAGGTGTAGCTGTCACTAAGAGGCTTTCCAGGGTGAGTAACTTGTAAGGACTGTTGCATCCAATGAAGTCAACTGGACACAATTAGCCTATTTGGAGAAAAGGGGCTTTGCAAAAAGGCCCCTTTCTGTAATATTAAGTGTGAAATAAAACTAGCAAAGCACACAGACAAAGATTTACTAGAACAGCAGTCCTCTCAGACTCTGTCCTGTCAGTCAGCTCCAAGTCTAGCCTGAAAGAGAGAGACATGACTGAATGATGACATTCACAATATCCACAGTGTGTGTTCATCGCTCATCTTTTGATGTGATGCCAGGCGGTGCCTTGATGTGCCAGCGACGTGAAACTTCACCCATCTGAGCACCAACAAGGGTATCCCCCCTTTCACTGTCTTTCTCCCGCTCTCTCTGCCCAGCCAAGCACCCCTCCCTCCCTTGTCTGCCAAATGAAGGGGCCTGTGAAAAATCAATGCTCTTTGGAGAGGTGCTTATCCTCTCCTTCCCCCTCCGCTTGGCTCTCCCAGAGCGCCAGCTTCTATCCTCACGTACTCCAATGTCGCCTTTGTTTCTCACACACACACACACACACACACACACACACACACACACACACACACACACACACAGACATACTACTCACAGAAATACAAATGATCTCACACACAAACACAAACTTTGTGCTTTGCGTGCCACCAGCAGCCGGCTCCTGGGTCCATTAATGTAAATCCCATGCAGGACACATCGCCTGTGATACAATGACGCTATAGGCTCCTGAGAGCTCTCATTTAAATGTTTGAAAACTTTTCAACTCTTCCTGCAGCGGGGGTGCGTTTTTGTTTTAGTTTGAAGCTTCTGGAGTATCTCCTGAGGTCAGTATTATTCTTTGGTTGAGTTGTGTTTGTCTGACCTTTTTAAAAGGGTCACCCCCGGGAGGTGGCCAGTGAGAAGACCAATTTTTGTAAAAAGGAAAATATTATTAAGAGCCTGAGGTATACAATGATAAAACGTTTCCATATTGGCTGAACCGAAGTGCTTGTGTATCCAAATGTTCTTGTGTCTATTTTTGCTGTGTATTTAGTTTAAGTTCGTGCCTCTGCTGAGACTTGATTAGATTTCAGTAGGAGGGCTGGCCAGGAAGGAATAACAATCAAGCTTCACCAAAGGTCACATCGACCTGGCACAGGACCGTCACTACATCTTCACCAAATGGTTTCAGGGACAACAAACATAACCGATGATTCAATTAAGTTGCAAGAGGTCTCTGGTATGATGTCAGGGTTTCTCATGCTGTGCAGATCTGTGAAGCACTACCCAGATTAGATTCCCACCACTGCTGTTGTCCCTTTGCTGTTCACTTCCTCTTTGTGCGTTGCAGAGGTGCCCCAGAGCGGCATTCTCACACAGACTAGATGGTTTCCTGACACAGTTCTCCTCAGTGGTGAAAGCTACCCACAGGTGGCTAACAGGTGGTCATGTGACCTCAGCGCTGACCAGCACCATTAAACATACAGGAACTGGCACTTTAATCTTTCTCAGCACAGCGGGGATAGCCAAGATTACTTGCTTTTAGCCTGCACTATAGCAAATATGCCAGAGTCTTGCTCGATGAAGCATGAGCTATTCTACCCTTACAGTGCCTTGCGAAAGTATTCGGCCCCCTTGAACTTTGCGACCTTTTGCCACATTTCAGGCTTCAAACATAAAGATATAAAACTGTATTTTTTGTGAAGAATCAACAACAAGTGGGACACAATCATGAAGTGGAACGACATTTATTGGATATTTCAAACTTTTTTAACAAATCAAAAACTGAAAAATTGGGCGTGCAAAATTATTCAGCCCCCTTAAGTTAATACTTTGTAGCGCCACCTTTTGCTGCGATTACAGCTGTAAGTCACTTGGGGTATGTCTCTATCAGTTTTGCACATCGAGAGACTGAAAATTTTTCCCATTCCTCCTTGCAAAACAGCTCGAGCTCAGTGAGGTTGGATGGAGAGCATTTGTGAACAGCAGTTTTCAGTTCTTTCCACAGATTCTCGATTGGATTCAGGTCTGGACTTTGACTTGGCCATTCTAACACCTGGATATGTTTATTTTTGAACCATTCCATTGTAGATTTTGCTTTATGTTTTGGATCATTGTCTTGTTGGAAGACAAATCTCCGTCCCAGTCTCAGGTCTTTTGCAGACTCCATCAAGTTTTCTTCCAGAATGGTCCTGTATTTGGCTCCATCCATCTTCCCATCAATTTTAACCATCTTCCCTGTCACTGCTGAAGAAAATCAGGCCCAAACCATGATGCTGCCACCACCATGTTTGACAGTGGGGATGGTGTGTTCAGAGTGATGAGCTGTGTTGCTTTTACGCCAAACATAACGTTTTGCATTGTTGCCAAAAAGTTCAATTTTGGTTTCATCTGACCAGAGCACCTTCTTCCACATGTTTGGTGTGTCTCCCAGGTGGCTTGTGGCAAACTTTAAATTACACTTTTTATGGATATCTTTAAGAAATGGCTTTCTTCTTGCCACTCTTCCATAAAGGCCAGATTTGTGCAATATACAACTGATTGTTGTTCTATGGACAGAGCCTCCCACCTCAGCTGTAGATCTCTGCAGTTCATCCAGAGTGATCATGGGCCTCTTGGCTGCATCTCTGATCAGTCTTCTCCTTGTATGAGCTGAAAGTTTAGAGGGACGGCCAGGTCTTGGTAGATTTGCAGTGGTCTGATACTCCTTCCATTTCAATATTATCGCTTGCACAGTGCTCCTTGGGATGTTTAAAGCTTGGGAAATCTTTTTGTATCCAAATCCGGCTTTAAACTTCTTCACAACAGTATCTCGGACCTGCCTGGTGTGTTGCTTGTTCTTCATGATGCTCTCTGCGCTTTTAACGGACCTCTGAGACTATCACAGTGCAGGTGTATTTATACGGAGACTTGATTACACACAGGTGGATTGTATTTATCATCATTAGTCATTTAGGTCAACATTGGATCATTCAGAGATCCTCACTGAACTTCTGGAGAGAGTTTGCTGCACTGAAAGTAAAGGGGCTGAATAATTTTGCACGCCCAATTTTTCAGTTTTTGATTTGTTAAAAAAGTTTGACATATCCAATAAATGTCGTTCCACTTCATGATTGTGTCCCACTTGTTGTTGATTCTTCACAAAAAAAACTGTTTTATATCTTTATGTTTGAAGCCTCAAATGTGGCAAAAGGTCGCAAAGTTCAAGGGGGCTGAATACTTTCGCAAGGCACTGTATGTATTGGGTTGACCCTTTAGAGTCCTATGAGTCTCAAGAATCCTCTGAGTGGTCAGAATGTGGAGGTGGGAGTGGATTGTCAATATGGAGGAAGACCATCGAGACATGAGTCATGAGTGACATTTTCAGTTTGACAAAGGTCTCTGCTCACTGCCTTGGGAAACTTAACAATTGCACTCCAAGTGCCTCTCATGGGCCTAACTGAGCAGAAGTCTAATAGGTGCTATACCAACTTTGTGGCCTTGTGGTTAGAGTGCCCACTCTGAAAATGAAAGGTTGCGAGTTGGATCCCCGGGCCGAGTCATACCAAAGACTGTAAAAATGGGATCCGGTACATCTCTGCTTGGCATTCAGCATTAAGGAGACAGAATGGAGGTAAGTCCCAGCGATACACTTGTGTCCCTCCAGGGGGTGTACTTGTGCATCAAGCTGGCTCACGCTACAGAAACAAGAGATAGGCTCCTGTTCCTAAAAGCCATGATAGCTTGCACCCGCCAATGCTCGTGCAAGGGTACTTACTACATATGTAGTGGGCAGTAATATTTGATATGTTAATATACATTAGATTATACAGTGCCTTCTTGAAAGTATTCAGACCCCTTGATTTTTAAATAAAAATCCTCAGAAATCTACACACACTACCCCATAATGACAAAGTGAAAACAGGTTTTTAGAATTTTAGCAAATGTATTAAAAATAAAAACAGATACCTTATTTACATAAGTATTCAGACCCTTTGCTATGAGACTCGATATTGAGCACAGGTGCATCCTGTTTCCATTGATCATCCTTGAGATGTTTCTACAACTTGATTGGAGTCCACCTGTGGTAAATTCAATTGATTGGACATGATATGGAAAGGCACACAGCGGTCTATCTAAGGTCTCACAGTTGACAGTGTATGCCAGTGCAAAAAACAAGCCATGAGGTTGAAGGGATTGTCCGTAGAGCTCCAAGATAGGATTGTGTCGCGGCACAGATCTGGGGAAGGGTACC
Source organism: Oncorhynchus mykiss (assembly GCF_013265735.2). Lineage (NCBI taxonomy): Eukaryota > Metazoa > Chordata > Actinopteri > Salmoniformes > Salmonidae > Oncorhynchus > Oncorhynchus mykiss. The sequence continues at coordinate 25,981,868 of NC_048572.1, read as the reverse complement.
ATAAAATGTCTGCATCATTGAAAGTCCCCAAGAACGCAGTGGCCTCCATCATTCTTAAATGGAAGAAGTTTGGAACCACGAAGACTCTTCCTAGAGCTGGCCGTCCGGCTAAACTGAGCAATTGGGGGAGAAGGGCCTTGGTGAGGAAGGTGACCAAGAACCAGATGGTCACTCTGACCGAGCTTTAGAGTTCCTCTGTGGAGATGGGAGAGCCTTCCAGAAGGACAACCATCTCTGCAGCACACCACCAATCAGGTCTTTATTGTAGAGTGGCCAGACGGAAGGCACTCCTTAGTAAAAGGCACATGACAGCCCGCTTGGAGTTTGCCAAAAGGCACCTAAAGACTCTCAAACCATGAGAAACAAGATTCTCTGGTCTGATGAAACCAAGAATGAAGTCTTTGACCTGAATGCCAAGCGTCACATCTGGAGGAAACCTGGCACCATCCCTACGATGAAGCAAAGTGGTGGCAGCATCATGCTGTGGGGATATTTTTCAGCGGCAGGTACGAGGAGACTAGTCAGGATTTAGGCAAAGATGAATGGAGAAAAGTACAGAGAGATCCTTGATTAAAACCTGCTCCAGAACGCTCAGGACCTCAGACTGGGGTGAAGTGTCACCTTCCAACTGGACAACGACCCTAAGCACACAGCCAAGACAACAAGGAGTCTCTCAATGTCCTTGAGTGGCTCAGCCAAAGCCCAGAGCCCAGAACATTTCTTGAGAGATCTGAAAATAGCTGTGCAGCAATGCTCCCCATCCAACTTGACAGAGCTTTAGACAGGATCTGCAGAGAAGAATGGGGGAAAATCCCCTTCCAGTTCTCTGCTGCCAATGACTGGAACGAACTGCAAAAATTGGAACTGGAAACACTTATCCCCCTCACTAGCTTCAAGCACCAGCTGTCAGGGCAGCTCACAGATTACTGCACCTGTACATAGCCCATCTATAATTTAGCCCAAACAACTACCTCTCCCCTTACTGTATTAATTTATTATCTCTACTTTGCACATTCTTCCACTGCAAATCTACCATTCCACTGTTTATTTTTTATTTAATATTTATTTTTTACTTGCTATATTGTATTTACTTCGCCACCATGGCCTTTTTTTGTTTGTTGTCTGTACCTCTCTTATCTCACCTCATTTGCTCACATTGTATATAGACTCATTTTTCTACTGTATTATTGACTGTATGTTTGTTTTACTCCATGTGTAACTCTGTGTTGTTGTACGTGTCGAACTGCTTTGCTTTATCTTGGCCAGGTCACAATTGTAAATGAGAACTTGTTCTCAACTTGCCTACCTGGTTAAATAAAGGTGAAATAAAAAATAAACAAAAAAATACAAGTGTGCCAAGCCTGTAGCGTCATATCCAAGAAGATTCAATACTGTAATCGCTGCCAAAGGTGCTTCAACAAAGTACTGAGTAAAGGGTCTGAATACTTGTGTGAATGTATATTTCAGTTCTTTATTTGTAATATTTTTGCCCAAATTTCTAAAAACCTGTTTTTGCTTTGTCATTATGGGGTATTGTGTGTAGATTTATGGAGAGAAAAAAACATTTAAGCAATTTTAGAATAAGACTTTAACGTAACACAATGTGTAAAATGTCAAGGGGTATGAAAACGTTCTGAATATACCTCACATGCCTATTAAAACGTTTGTCTGACTCCATAAAGATAATTAGCCATATGCAAGAGACTATGGTTGAATTACACTAATAGACAATGAAGAAATGTCCGAGAATGGAATTTTAAATACAAGTGTATTTAATTACTTTGTAAAATGATTGGATTCACATTCAAGGCATAAAGCTTAATTTACAAAGCATTAACAAGCATTACAAGACATTATTCTTAACATGGTCTGAGAGAGAGAAAACATAGCCTGAAAAGCCCTGTCCAAAAGTCCATGGGGTGGAGAGAGAAGGAAATAATGTCTCAACACAGCAGGTCAGGAACAAATCACAGGAAGAACAATGAATCCAATACCCTCGTATAAGCATCTGAGTTGCTTGGATTCAAAATATGAATTGTTGACCAATAGTATTACTGTGAAGTTAACCTCCAATCAGGTATCAGACCTACATGATGTCACCTCTGCTTCTCAGAGGTGGGATAATGGGGGTTAGCAAGGTCAACACAGAGAATGGTGAATTCCTACAACAACACAGAGGAAATTCTTGGATGAGGTTGATAAGAAGAGTCACTTCGGGAGGTGCCCTACACATACAGTGCCTTCAGAGCGTATTCACATCCCTTGACTTTGTCCACATTTTGTTGTGTTTTCAAGGTGGATTTAAAATGGATTTGATTGTAATTTTTTGCAATTTTCAAGTCTTGCCATAGATTTTCAAGCTGATTTAAGTAAAAACTCTAACTAGGCCACTCACTCAGGAACATTCAGTGTCATCTTGGTAAGCAACTCCAGTGTATACTTGGCCTTGTGTTTTAGGTTATGGTCATGCTGCAAGGTAAATGTGTCTCCCAGTGTCTGTTGGAAAGCAGACTGAACCTAGGATTTTGCCTGTGCTTAGCTCTATTCTGTTTCTTTTTATCCTGAAAAACTCCCTAGTCCCTGTCGATGACAAGCATACCCAACCATAACATGATGCAGCCACCACCACGCTTGAAAATATGAAGATTGGTACTCAGTGATGTGTTGCGTTGGATTTACCACAAACAACGCTTTGTATTCAGGATATTTATTAGCAATTTTACTTTAGTGCCATATTGCAAACATGATGCATATTTTGGAATTGTTTTATTCTATACAGGCTTTCTTCTTTTCACTGTGTCATTTTAGGTTAGTATTGTGTAGTAACTGCAATGTTGTTGTTGGGGTGCAGGTAGCCTAGTGTTTAGAGTATTGGACCAGTAACCGAAAAGTTGCTGGGTTGAATCCCAAGCTGACATGGTAAAAAATCTGCTGTTTTACCCCTGAACAAGGCAGTTAACCCACTGTTCCCCACTAGGCTGTCATTGTAAATAAAAATAGTTCTTAACTGACTTGCCTAGTTAAATAAAGGTTAAAAAAAATAAAAATAAAAAATCAATGACATTGTTGATCCATCCTCAGTTTTCTTCTATCACAGCCATTAAAACTTTAAAGTCACCATTGGCCTTATGGTGAAATCCCTGAGCCGGTTCATTCCTCTCCGGTAACTGAGTTAGGAAGGACACCTGTATCTTTGTAGTGACTCGGTATATTAATACACCATCCAAAGTGTAATTAATAACTTGCTAACTGCTCAAAGGCCTATTCAATGTCTGCTTTGTTTTGCCATCTACCAAAAAGTGCCCTTCTTTGCTAAGCATTGGAAAACTTATCTGGCCTTGTGATTGAAACTGTGTTTGAAATTCACTGCTTGACTGAGGGACCTTACATATAATTGAATGTGAGGGGTACATAGATGAGGTAGTTATTCAAAAATCATGTTAAACACTATTATTGCACACAGAGTGAGTCCATGCAACTTATTTTGTGACTTGTTAAGACAATTTTTACTCCTGAACTTATTTAGGCTTCAACAACGGGATTGAATAATTATTGACTCAAGACATTTCAGCTTTTCATTTTTAATTCATTTGTAAAAATGGCTAAAAACACCATTCCAATTGGACATTATGGTGTATTGTGCGTAGGCCAGTGACACAACATCTCAGTTGAATCCATTTTATATTCAGGCTGTAACACAACCAAATGTGGAAAAACTCAAGGGGTGTGAAAACTTTCTCAAGGTACAGTACAGTAGGTGTTATGAACAGGTGTGTAATACGTTCAGCCCAGCAGGGGGAAGTGGTGAATCTCAGTTGCTATTTCACTCAATGGACACCATCAGACCACTCTCCATGGAGTCAAATCAAATCTAATTTTATTGGTCGCGTACACATATTTTGCTGATGTTATCGCAGGTGCAGCAAAATGCTTCTGTTTCTAGCTCCAACCGTGCAGTATATCTAACTATGGAAAACAATACACACACAAATCACCAAAATGGAAAGAAAAACATTTTCAGGATACAGCCATTTCAACTTAACTTTCTCCCCTGAAAATTGGAAGAGGAGACTTCGTTCAGGTGCCTTTCAATGCCTACTACGTTAGGTTACTATCACACTGTCTTTATCCCTGTTGAGATTTTCTACATAACCAGGTCTGCAGGACTGGAGCAAGGCCAAACATAGCAGACAGTGTGGAAAGAAACTCAACTGGATATTACTGAGGTCACTTGCATTTATAGCCATACCTTTGATAAAAGCAGATGTGGTCTTTATTTTTCATGGTCCAGATTAAGTATAGCCCTCATAGAAATATATACAAACCTTTAAAGTAATCAGAGTCTAGGGAGTTTACAGAACAGCTCTGGAAACCATGCAGAGGAATGAGCCATGCCTCACTGACAGGTTCCTAAGTTAAAAGATAAGATGACAACATACAGTATTTATAAAAGATTGTTGCTATTATCAGTGAACTGCATTAGCCCCTTTCGGCTTTGAAATATAAACAGGGGATAAATTACTCTTTCTCTCTCAAGTCTACAATACTTCCTGAAGAAAGTGAAGAATTCACATTTTTTGTCCATGTGGGTTATTGTTCTTCGGGTTTTTAGACATCCTCTCTGAATAGTTCTCAGTGAAGATCATTCCTCCAACGTGATCTTTGTCCCCAGCTCTGTTCTTCTCCCAGTTGGGGGTCATTCATAAAAACAACTTGAGACTGTCTTTCTTCACCACCATGTCCAAAGAGTTTTCCTTGACTAAGGACAATAAAAACACGTATTTCTGTGTTTTTTTCCCTCTCTTCTTGCCTTGGGTATTTGTTGAGTGGGGAGCAGCACAGTGAACTGCAGTCAGTCAAGAGCTTCTGCTCTGAAGCATCAGACTAATTTGGAGAAATTTACTCTGACCAAAAGACAGGAAAAAACTAAAGGAGGAGATCTGGACCTGGACTCCCCCCACCCACTCACATCCACCTGGCAGGCATCCATGAACCTTTAAAACCAGGTCCGGTCTTGGCCCTTCTGCCGACCAATACAAGACCAAAAAAAATTGCTGCCCTCCTCGTATACCCCCACGGAACTAGAATAGTCCCAGTAAGCAAAATTATGTTGAAGACGTCTTTAATGTCTTTTTTCCAGACTTTGAAGTTAGGTTAATTTTAGGTTCTGATAGAAAGGTGAAAATATGCATTACACGGACGCTTAAAATACATATTTTACGGGCATTAAAAGCAGGGATTTTTTCAAGTTCTGAACAAAAGTTGAAAACACGTTTAGGGAGTACATTAGAGTAAAGTATGGTACAATACAGTACTTTATACATTACTCTATTGTGCTGTACTCTTCTACTGTACTGAACTATACTTTACTGTACTGTGCTCCAGTGTACTGTACTTTACTGTACTGTAATGTACTGTACTCTGCTGTACTGTGTTGTCCAAACTTGTGAAACATAGATGTCTATGATTTGGTTCAGATTTGGTCCTTTTAAATGTTTGGGCCAAGTTAAGGCCGGTCCGAACCGGATGTCTGTGGACTTTGAAATCAAGGCCAATCCAGACCGGACCAAGTCTGTACAAAACATAGACGTCTCTGTTTGGTTCAGATTTGGACCCGGTCTGTAGATGTTGAAATCAAGGATGGTCCGGAACACCCCCCCATTTTTTACATTTTTATATACAGTACACAACGTACACGACGCCTACAGTGTCGGCCCACAATGGAATTTTATGAATGCCCATCACAGGAGGATAGAGGCACCTTCATTGGGGAGGACGGGCTCATGGTAATGGCTATAGCAGAATGAGTGGAATGGTATCAAATACATCAAACACATGGTTTCCATGTGCTTGATTCCATTCCATTTGGCTTGTTCCAGCCATTATTATGAGACGTCCTCCCCTCAGCAGCCTCCTGTGATGCCCATCCACGTGGTAGGCCTGCTGTTTGTAAAACAGCATTGGCTTTATTATTCCTGTGGCTAATAATTCTGACTATTAAGCTCTGAATACCACCTACTCAACATCATCAGGAGTGAATCCATGTGTTTACACAACGGGAAATGCAGAAGTATTGTTATTTTCCCACATGGTGAAACTCCTGGACAGTAGTTGTGAGTAGCCTGATTTTCCATTCCATATTGTCCATTTTACTCTGACCTGTCCTGTTTGTAGGATATGATGTTTCTTAACATGCCATATTCATAGAGGCACATTTTATTTTATATAATTGGGCGCCATTTAGGTTAGGCTATTTGATTGGAGAAAGGAGAGTGATGTAAAAGTGTCTGTCTCATGACATTGTCAAAAGTCCATATACTCTTTCTACCATAGGCTATAGGCAGGGGTGGACTTAGTGATTTGGAGGTCCCAGGCAGAGGTTAGTCTGATTTTTAGATTTTTAGAGATGCGTATTTTTTTCCCCTAGTCTAAGGGCACGGGGCTGGGTTTCTACTAAGCTAACATATGGAATTGTTTTAAGATGGTCATACCAAGGATCACTTAGCTGTGAATTTTAGGATCCCTGTAGGTATATATATTTTTATTTTGTATTATTTGACTGAATTTGGCCTTACCGCTAAGGAGTACCATCCCAGCTAGCACAGTGGATCTGGGCCGATTCCGGCTGAGAGTCGGGGCACTCGACTGAGAGTCCGACTTGGCCGACGTCATGTGGTCATGTGGCCTGAGTCTGGGCCACCTTCGGCAGTATTAGTTATGTCTAGGATGCAAGGATTGAGCTCGGGCCGATTCCGGTGTGTTTTCTGGCCCAAATGTATTACTTGGGGCTTGGGATGATTGTGGCTACTCTCTGGCAGATGATTACACGGGCTGCTTTATATAATTAACATTCATTTATTTATTTATTTTTCCATATTTTCTCATTGTTTCTGTGATCAAATAATAAAATAAACATTTAAACGTAATTCTTTAATAAGAGTCCTGTTTAAATAGTATTCTAGTATTTTAATACTTCGTGCAAGGCAATTGATAAGCATTAAAAACTGTGGATTGGGCCTCCCAAGTGGCGCAGCGGTCTAACATGCTGACCATTTTGATTTTGTACCCCCACCCCAGACACGATCAGGATACACAGGTTTAAATATCAAAACAAACTCTGAACCAACTATATACATCTGGGGACAGGTCGAAAAGCATTAAAAATGTATGGCAATTTAGCTAGCTAGCTTGCTGTTGCACATTTACCCAGCACAGCAGAGAACAAGAGTGACGAGGAGAGTAATGGCAGTTTTGATTCCTCCAGTGAAGAGCCATCCCAAGACTCTCCCCTCCCTGGTGACACAGGTCCGGCAGCAGAATGGTCCACTCAAATGGAGGCTAATGATCACGACCCACCAAACCTTACCAGTACTCCGGCTGCCTCCCACCTCCCTGGTGGCTCCCTTCCTCTGCCCCTAGACATTTCCAGCTCCGTCGAAGGTACCCGTCTGTCATAACGTGGTAAGAAACATCCTGTCTCTTCTACTCAGGAAGAGGGGACCACAAAAAGACAAAGAAAATATAATTTAAATGAGTATCAATAAATAGAAAAATAATAAACAACTTTATACAAGCAAAACATAAACAAGGGAAATATTTAGAGGACTTTTTATTATCAGTATTTGTCTGCCAAATAATATTCTAAATTCTAAACATTGAAGTGATTATGTCTAATGACAACTCAATGTATTTTTGAAATGTGTGCCTTCTATTATACAATGTGTATAAATAAAATTGTCAGTCACGAATTTGATTAATTGACTGAAAATACAGAGCCTTGCGAAAGTATTCGGCCCCCTTGAACTTTGCGACCTTTTGCCACATTTCAGGCTTCAAACATAAAGATATAAAACTGTATTTTGTTGTGAAGAATCAACAACAAGTGGGACACAATCATGAAGTGGAACGACATTTATTGGATATTTCAAACTTTTTTAACAAATCAAAAACTGAAAAATTGGGCGTGCAAAATTATTCAGCCCCTTTACTTTCAGTGCAGCAAACTCTCTCCAGAAGTTCAGTGAGGATCTCTGAATGATCCAATGTTGACCTAAATGACTAATGATGATAAATACAATCCACCTGTGTGTAATCAAGTCTCCGTATAAATGCACCTGCACTGTGATAGTCTCAGAGGTCCGTTAAAAGCGCAGAGAGCATCATGAAGAACAAGGAACACACCAGGCAGGTCCGAGATACTGTTGTGAAGAATATTAAAGCCGGATTTGGATACAAAAATATTTCCCAAGCTTTAAACATCCCAAGGAGCACTGTGCAAGCGATAATATTGAAATGGAAGGAGTATCAGACCACTGCAAATCTACCAAGACCTGTCCGTCCCTCTAAACTTTCAGCTCATACAAGGAGAAGACTGATCAGAGATGCAGCCAAGAGGCCCATGATCACTCTGGATGAACTGCAGAGATCTACAGCTGAGGTGGGAGACTCTGTCCATAGGACAACAATCAGTCGTATATTGCACAAATCTGGCCTTTATGGAAGAGTGGCAAGAAGAAAGCCATTTCTTAAAGATATCCATAAAAAGTGTCGTTTAAAGTTTGCCACAAGCCACCTGGGAGACACACCAAACATGTGGAAGAAGGTGCTCTGGTCAGATGAAACCAAAATTTAACTTTTTGGCAACAATGCAAAACGTTATGTTTGGCGTAAAAGCAACACAGCTGAACACACCATCCCCACTGTCAAACATGGTGGTGGCAGCATCATGGTTTGGGCCTGCTTTTCTTCAACAGGGACAGGGAAGATGGTTAAAATTGATGGGAAGATGGATGGAGCCAAATACAGGACCATTCTGGAAGAAAACCTGATGGAGTCTGCAAAAGACCTGAGACTGGGACGGAGATTTGTCTTCCAACAAGACAATGATCCAAAACATAAAGCAAAATCTACAGTGGAATGGTTCAAAAATAAACATATCCAGGTGTTAGAATGGCCAAGTCAAAGTCCAGACCTGAATCCAATCGAGAATCTTTGGAAAGAACTGAAAACTGCTGTTCACAAATGCTCTCCATCCAACCTCACTGAGCTCGAGCTGTTTTGCAAGGAGGAATGGGAAAAAATGTCAGTCTCTCGATGTGCAAAACTGATAGAGACATACCCCAAGCGACTTACAGCTGTAATCGCAGCAAAAGGTGGCGCTACAAAGTATTAAGGGGGCTGAATAATTTTGCACGCCCAATTTTTCAGTTTTTGATTTGTTAAAAAAGTTTGAAATATCCAATAAATGTCGTTCCACTTCATGATTGTGTCCCACTTGTTGTTGATTCTTCACAAAAAAATACAGTTTTATATCTTTATGTTTGAAGCCTGAAATGTGGCAAAAGGTCGCAAAGTTCAAGGGGGCCGAATACTTTCGCAAGGCACTGTAGATACAGGGGGGCAAAAAAAGTATTTAGTCAGCCACCAATTGTGCAAGTTCTCCCACTTAAAAAGATGAGAGAGGCCTGTAATTTTCCTCATAGGTGCACTTCAACTATGGCAGACAAAATGAGAAAAGAAAATCCAGAAAATCACATTGTAGGATTTTTTATGAATTTATTTGCAAATTATGGTGGAAAATAAGTATTTGGTCACCTACAAACAAGCAAGATTTCTGGCTCTCACAGACCTGTAACTTCTTCTTAAAGAGGCTCCTCTGTCCTCCACTCGTTACCTGTATTAATGGCACCTGTTTGAACTTGTTATCAGTATAAAAGACACCTGTCCACAACCTCAAACAGTCACAATCCAAACTCCACTATGGCCAAGACCAAAGAGCTGTCAAAGGACACCAGAAACAAAATTGTAGACCTGCACCAGGCTGGACGACTGAATCTGCAATAGGTAATCAGCTTGGTTTGAAGAAATCAACTGTGGAAGCAATTATTAGGAAATGGAAGACATACAAGACCACTGATAATCTCCCTCGATCTGGGGCTCCACGCAAGATCTCACCCCGTGAGGTCAAAATGATCACAAGAACAGTGAGCAAAAATCCCAGAACCACACGGGGGGGACCTGGTGAATGACCTGCAGAGAGCTGGGACCAAAGTAACAAAGCCTACCATCAGTAACACACTACGCCGCCAGGGACTCAAATCCTGCAGTGACAGACGTGTCCCCCTGCTTAAGCCAGTACATGTCCAGGCCCGTCTGAAGTTTGCTAGAGAACATTTGGATGATCCAGAAGAAGATTGGGAGAATGTAATATGGTCAGATGAAACCAAAATATAACTTTTTGGTAAAAACTCAATTCGTCGTGTTAGGAGGACAAAGAATGCCGAGTTGCATCCAAAAAACACCATACCTACTTTGAAGCATGGGGGTGGAAACATCATGCTTTGGGGCTGTTTTTCTGCAAAGGGACCAGGACGACTGATCCGTGTAAAGGAAAGAATGAATGGGGCCATGTATCGTGAGATTTTGAGTGAAAACCTCCTTCCATCAGCAAGGGCATTGAAGATTAAACGTGGCTGGGTCTTTCAGCATGACAATGATCCCAAACACACCGCCCGGGCAATGAAGGAGTGGCTTCGTAAGAAGCATTTCAAGGTCCTGGAGTGGCCTAGCCAGTCTCCAGATCTCAACCCCATAGAAAATCTTTGGAGGGAGTTGAAAGTCCAGGTTGCCCAGCAACAGCCCCAAAACATCACTGCTCTAGAGGAGATCTGCATGGAGGAATGGGCCAAAATACCAGCAACAGTGTGTGAAAACCTTGTGAAGACTTACAGAAAACGTTTGACCTCTGTCATTGCCAACAAAGGGTATATAACAAAGTATTGAGATAAACATTTGTTATTGACCAAATACTTATTTTCCACCATAATTTGCAAATACAATGTGATTTTCTGGATTTTGTTTGTGTACCATAGTGTACCTATGATGAAAATTACAGGCCTCTCTCATCTTTTTAAGTGGGAGAACTTGCACAATTGGTGGCTGACTAAATACTTTTTTTGCCCCACTGTACTTATATATACAAAATGAACAAAGATTATATTAAAACTAAAATGAACAACAAAAAAGCAATATATGATGCAAAACAACTTGGAAAATTATAGAAAATAGTGTCATGTCTTTAGAAGCTTCTGATATGCTAATTGACATAATTTGAGCCAATTGGAGGTGTACCTGTGGATGTATTTCAAAGTCTACCTTCAAACTCAGTGCCTCTTTGCTTGACATTATGGGGAAATCAAAAGAAATCAGCCAAGTCCTCGGAAAAAAAATGGTAGAATTGCACAAGTCGGGTTCATCCTTGAGAGCAATTTCCAAATGCCTGAAGGTACCACGTTCATCTGTACAAACAATAGTACGCAAGTATAAACATACTGCTCAGGAAGGAGATGCGTTCTGTCTCCTAGAGATGACTGGTGCATTTCACAAAATAGATGACATAACGAGGCAGGAAAATTATGAGGATATATAAAAGCAACATCGCAAGACATCAGTCAGGATGTTAAAGCTTGTTCGCAAATGGGTCTTCCAAATGAACAATGAGCCCAAGCATACTTCCAGAGTTGTGGAAAATGGCTTAAGGACAACAAAGTCAAGGTATTGGAGTGGCCATCACAAAGCCCTGACCTCAATCCTATAGAAAATTTGTGGGCAGAACTGAAAAAGTGTGTGTGAGCAAGGAGGTCTACAAACCTAACTCAGTTACACCAGCTCTGTCAGGAGGAATGGGCCAAAATTCACCCAACTTATTGTGGGAAGCTTGTGGAAGGCTACCTGAAACGTTTGACCCAAGTTAAACAATTTGAAGGCAATGCTACCAAATACTAATTGAGTGTATGTAAACTTCTGACCCACTGGGAATGTGATGAAATAAATAATCCTCTCTACTATTATTCTGACATTTCACATTCTTAAAATAAAGTGGTGATCCTAACTGATCTAAGACAGGGAATATTTACTAGGATTAAATGTCAGGAATTGTGAAACACTGAGTTTAAATGTATTTGGCTAAGGTGTATGTAAACTTCCAACTTCAACTGTATGTTTCATGTACTGTAGGGGAAATACAACCCTAAAACACATTGAAGACTTTTCTACTGCTCCCATATATGAGATCAGGGTGCCCTCGATGCTTTATTGTCTGTGACCTCACAGCTGTTGGAGAGCCTGTGTGTTTGTGGAAAGGGGGGATTGCTTGGTCTGCACCCATAATCATCCACCCACTCAGCATCAGTCCTCAAATGTGTCTACTCTTAACACAGAACCCCTACTTAACAGTGTGATCTCCCATATAAGCATCAGGATGGGAAATGTCAACGAAACACAGGCTGTAGTGAATGCACTCTTAAAGATTTGTCTATGAAGAACATGCGCCTGACCTTGGGGTAAAGAACTGTTGCAAAAATGAAAATGTAGCTATTCATTCTGGAATTACAAACCTGCAATAAAATGTAACCCGTGGAAACATCAAAAGCAGACTATACGTGGTGATGGTTTCTTTTTAAATGTACTGTTCCCCAGATATTGCTAAACACGTAGCCTGGATGGGCTGAATGGCCAGTTTGACTCGATCTAGAGTTCTGCATGTTCAAGGTTTGGGGAGCAGTTGACTGAAAAAAGAGGATCCATAGCTGCAGCTGGATCCTATCAGATCATCGCCCAGGGAACACACAGTGGGAAAGGCATCACACATACAAAGGAGACAACTGTTTGGAGCTGTCAGAAACCCTCAGAGCCACTGCAGTCCAGCGAGCCACAAAAAGCCTTCTGCTGTATCTAATCTACAACTGATCTTCAGGAAATCTCCAGATGTTTTGGTCTGAAGAAGATCTCCGCGAGAACCTATGTGCTGTAAATTTATTTATTCATGGCAAATGTGAAACCCTCTGCATCATGCAACAAGAGACCATACACTGACAAGTTGGAAGAAGGCTAAAGGAGACAAGATCCCAAGATATGTCAGAGTTAGGTTAAGGCGACCCCTTAAACGACAACGAGCTAAGATATACCTTCTTACCATGCCTTTGAGAGACAGTTGCTTTCAAAATGGGGTGCTTTATGAAGGTGAGCCTGCTAAAGAAGTGGAATACTTGATACAGTACAGAATTATCTCTCGCCACAATGTGACAGCCGAATCATTCACTGGTCCTCCTACATCTGACCAGACCCCACCCGACCTCCCTGCAGCTGAAATATGGCTCTGATTATGGGTCTGTGTGTCAAATAAGCAGCATGGGGAAGGAAGCCTTGGGAGGTGCCATAATGTAAAGCAGACAGATCTTTAGCACCATTGGCGCACCCACTGACAGAGACATAGCTCTGTCATCGTCCAGAAAATCATGTTAAACTCCTACACTTGGGCCTTGTACATCACAGTTAATATCCAGATACCAGAGTCCTTCCAGTCTCAATAGGCGCAGACAGTATTACCTGTCAGCTTGCTAAGAGCTTTAACCCCGAAGTAATATCTGCATACCCTAAGGTAGTGGTGTTCAGTGAAGGGAGGTATAGAGTTTGCATGCCACTGGTAATAGAATAGGACCGGACCATTTAAGCCTCTACTGCTACTCCATCCAATAACAGAAGGCTCTGAAGCAATTTCAGGTCAGGAATTGTTTCTTTTTTTTTTGTCTAAACTACCAATCACCTATATTCCCTCACACGTCTGTACCTGATCCTCTCTTAATATAACTAGGGTGAGAAAACAAATACCAACCTTAACCTCGCCAATTTGTGTGATCCTTCTTATTTGAAAAATGGGGATCACTTCCCTACGGTATCAGTTGATTTCTGTCATGCCTTCCAGCTGTACTTTATTGTGATCTGGAGTCAAGTTTTCATAGAAATGTTCCTGTGATGTGCAAGGAATGTTTTCAAAAGACCATTCCCACAATGTCAAATAAAACTTACTCAGAGTGGTTACCATGTTCTCAGAACTTAAAATATGAATGTTCTAGACACATTTCATGGGAACTTTCCAAGGCAATCAAGGCCCTGATTGGTGAACTACTGATCCATTCACAGCTCTTTGTCTGTTGGCAAGGTTAAGGACACTCACACATAGTGTTTTCAATTGACATATTTACATTAGGCACGTAGACAGTAATAACTATTCAGCATGTCCTCGCCTGAGATTTGAACTCACAACCTCATGGTACACAATATTCGGATCTCCCTGCTACGCCACCACGTCAGTTATCAGTTAATCTGACTATTCTCATCAATGATTTTATTTACTTATTATTTCAGGATTTGAAGGGCTTTCTGTATAGTTGTCTAATGTCTGGTGGGGCATGTTAACCTGTTCGTGACATAATATGGACTTGGTCTTTTACCAAATAGGGCTATCTTTTGCATACCACTCCTACCTTGTCACAACACAACTGACTGACTCAAAAGCATTAAGAAGGAAAGAAATTCCACAAATGAACTTTTAACAAAGCACACCTGTTAATTGAAATGCATTCCAGGTGACTAGAGTGTGCAACGCTGTCATCAAGGGAAAGGGTGGTAACTTTGAAGAATCTCAAATATAAAATTAGTTTAACACTTTTTTGGGGTTTGTACATGATTCCATATGTGTTATTTCATAGTTTGTCTTCACTATTATTCTACAATGTAGAAAATATATATTTTTTAACAAATAAAAACCCCGGAATGAGTAGGTGTGTCCAAATTTTTTATCAAAACATTTATCACACATTTCGTTAGAACACTTGGACATGTTATTTATGCATATTGGTTTATTATAACAATGTGCAATTTCTCCTCTTTCACTAATTTCTGGAACTTTGGCTACTCGCTTTGTGCACGACCTCCAGATGCATTTTCAGGTTTGAGGTGGTGTTTCTGGACGAAGAGATCAATGCTGCCTTTGCAGAGTTTGCATTTGACTAAAATGTTGTTCTCTTTCTCCTTGATTAACTCAAAATAATGGGAGCATTTCCAGCATTTTCCAAGGAAAAGGTTCATTAAGCGGGCTAACAACACAACATATTTCGGCTTTACAATAGCCTATTGGAAATGGGTTAGACTACAGCATGAATCCCATTAGCATTTGACAAGGTTTTAAATACAATACATGACCAAAAGTGTGTGGACACCTGCTCGTCAAACATCTCATTTCACAATGATGGGCATTTATATGGAGTTGGTCCCCCCTTTGCTGCTATAATAGCCTCTACTCTTCTGGGAAAGCTTTCCACTAGATGTTGGAACATTGCTGCGGGGTCTTCCTTCCATTTAGCCACAAGAGTATTAGTGATGTCGGGCACTGATGTTGTGTGATTAGGCCTGGCTTGCTTTGTGCATAGGGGCATTGTCATGCTGAAACAGGAAAGGGCCTTCCCCAAACTGTTGCCACAAAGTTGGAAGCACAGAATCGTCTAGAATGTCATTGTATGCTGTAGCATTAAGATTTCCCTTCACTGGAACTAAGGGGCCCAGCCTGAACCATGAAAAACAGCCCCAGATCATTATTCCTCCTCCACCAAACATTACAGTTGGCAATATGCATTGGTGCAGGTAGAGTTCTCCTGGCCTCCACCAAACCCAGATTGTGCATGGTTATCTTAGGCTTGTGTATGCCTGCTCGGCCATGGAAACCCATTTAATGAAGCTTCTGATGTACAGTTCTTGTGCTGACGTTGCTTCCAGAGGCAGTTTGGAACTCGGTAGTGAGTGTTGCAACCAAGGACAAACAATTTGCATTCAGAAAGAATTCGGACCCCTTATTACTTATTCCAAAATGGATTACGTGTATTTATTTCCTCATCAATCTACAGACAATACCCTATAATGACAAAGTGAAAATAGGTTTTTAGAAATGTATGCAAATGTATTACAAATAAGAAACTAAAATACCCTATTTACATAAGTATTCAGACCCTCGAAATTGAGCTCAGGTAAATGATGTTTCCATTGACCATCTTTGAAATGTTTCTACAACTTGACTGGAGTTCACCTGTGGTAAATTGAATTGATTGGACATGATTTGAAAGGCATACACCTGTCTATATAAGGTCCCACAGTTGACAGTACATGTCAGAGCAGAAACCAAGCCATAAGGTCAAAGGATTTGTCTGTAAAGCTCTGAGATAGGATTGTGTCAAGGTACAGATCTGGGGAAGGGTACCAAAACATTTCTGCAGCATTGAAGGTCCCCAAGAACACAGTGGACTCCATCATTCCTACTGTAAATGGAAGAAGTGTGGAACCACTTCTTCCAAACTGAGCTGGTAACTCTGACAGAGCTCCAGAGTTCCTCTGTGGAGATGGGAGAACCTTAAAGAAGGCCTTTATGGTAGAGTGACCAGATGGACGCCACTCCTCAGTAAAAGGCACGACAGCCTGCGTGGAGTTTGCCAAAAGGCACCTGAGGACTCTCAGACCATGAGAAACAAGATTCTCTGGTCTGATGAAACCAAGATTGAACTCTTTGGCCTGAATGCCAAGCATCACATCTGGAGGTGAACCAGGCACCGCTCATCACCTGGCCAATACCATCCCTACTGTAAAGCATGGCGGTGGCAGCATCATGCTGTGGGGATGTTTTTCATCGGCAGGGACTGGGAGCCTAGTCAGGATCGAGGGAAAGATGAACAAAGCAAAGTACAGAAAGATCCTTGATGAAAACCTGCTCCAGAGCGCTCAGGACCTCAGACTGGGGCGAAGGTTCACCTTACAACTGGACAACGACCCTAAGCACACAGCCAAGACAGCGCAGGAGTGGCTTCGGGACAAGTCTCTGAATCTCTGGAGAGACCTGAAAATAGCTGTGCAGCGAAGCTCCCCATCCAACCTGACAGAGCTTGAGAGGATCTGATAAGAAGAATGGGAGAAACCATTATTTCATACCCAAGAAGACTCAAGGCTGTAATCGCAGCCAATGAATACACATGTAAATGTGCTATTTTTATTATTATTTTTTTTTATCTGCAAAAAGATCTAAAAAACAGTTTTTGCTTTGTCATTATGGGGTATTGTTTGTAGATTGATGAGGGGGGAAATGTAATCAATTTTAGAATAATGCTGTTATGTAACAAAATGAGGAAAATTCAAGGGCTCTGAATACTTTCTGAATGCACTGTACATAGTCATTGTTCATCTGGAATGGAATGTTCACACATTGTGCAGTTCTTTATTATTACAAATATTGTGATTTGTTACATTTGACCGAGCAGTACTACTTGTTTCTCTGAGATTGAGGCAGATATACAGCTTTTTTTTTTTTTTACAAGAAAACATGATTATTTGTCTCTCTGAAATGAAACCA
Source organism: Oncorhynchus mykiss (assembly GCF_013265735.2). Taxonomy (NCBI): domain Eukaryota; kingdom Metazoa; phylum Chordata; class Actinopteri; order Salmoniformes; family Salmonidae; genus Oncorhynchus; species Oncorhynchus mykiss. The sequence goes on along the minus strand of NC_048572.1, from coordinate 25,964,638 downwards.
TCAAGTGATAGATTTCAAGCAAATACCAGAACCCCATGCCATGATTAGATAGTGAAAAAGCACATCAATCTCTTTCATAAGTTCTTTAAACAATAACATCTGATTGACCAACATTTTTGAAAATTGATATATAGTGTTTTGGAATGAAACTCTTCAAATATACACATTTGTGATATTCTGAGAATATGGAAACCATGTTTCGGGTATGTTTCTATCAGAAGCAACATTACCACCTGGGCCATGTTTACCACCTGGGCCATGTTTACCACCTGGGCCATGTTTACCACCTGGGCCATGTTTACCACCTGGGCCATGTTTACCACCTGGGCCATGTTTACCACCTGGGCCATGTTTACCACCTGGGCCATGCTTACCACCTGGGCCATGTTTACCACCTGGGCCATGTTTACCACCTGGGCCATGTTTACCACCTGGGCCATATTTACCACCTGGGCCATGTTTACCACCTGGGCCATGTTTACCACCTGGGCCATGTTTACCACCTGGGCCATGCTTACCACCTGGGCCATGTTTACCACCTGGGCCATGTTTACCACCTGGGCCATGCTTACCAGCTGGTTGAATAACAATTACTGTATAAATGAACATGCACAATGTTATCGTGTGTCAAATACGTAAGTTGATAACACTGTATGTCAGAAGTGTTGTGTTTGAGTATCCCTAACCTTGACAACAAGAGTGTTGAATGGATCAGCAGTTCACCTTGATGGGCTTGGCAACAGTAACAAGGTGTGATGAAACCCTTTTGGGAGGGGGAACCATTTCTTTGGGACCATTAAGCGACATCTTGACAACTGATACACAGAGAAGTTCTTGCAATATTCCCGTGAAATGTGTCTAGAACATTATTATCTAATATTGTGAGAACATGGCAACCATGTCCTGTGTATGTTTGTTGGAACCTTGGTGGGATCATTTCCTAACCCTTTGTAAACTGGACACATGAATGTTCTTGCAACATCCTATACAATGCGTTGTATATTGTTGTATATTCTGAGAACATTGTTCTAGATAAGTTATGCTTGACATGAAGGGAACACGTTAATGTTCCCCTAACTAACAGGAAACGGTACAGTCAAACATTAGGGAAACATTACAAGTAACATTACAAAAATGTTTACTCTCCCTAGAATTGTTATCTACAGTAGGTGTTCCGCTTGGTACGTTTTGTAAAGTCACTTTTACACATCCATTGTGTACGAAGAGAGGAATTGATCAACCTTAGCATCCAGTTATAAACATCTGCCTTTGGGTCCTGAATCAGACTCTCTGTTGCATTAGTGCGTCCCCATAGTAGGTTGTGATTCCCACTCCTCCATAGCGTCACAGCTGCAGCTGGCCCTGCAGTAAACCTCCAGTCTCCTACAATCCCCTTGCTGTTCATTGGTCTCACTTTTGGGAAGTGTCTGTCCAGGCGTTAATTCTATAGGACAGGCCAGAATCAACCCCTAACCCAAACATATATAGGCAATCCCTGAACATTTACCCGGGACTTTGGCCAGAATGCAATCAAACCAATTACCACTCAAACCATGGAGCCTAAGGGTGTATCTTTCACAATGGAGTTATTGTTAGTTATACCCAGTGCTGTAATTAATAACTTTTGCTTCATGTTTTTATATAGTAAAAGGATATTGGCCAGTTGACCTGTTAAAGTTTTTTTCAAAGGAATACACATTAATATCATCTCAGAGGATAAATGCATCCAACTACTGAAAGGATTGGGGCCAGAGTTATCTTTTGTCTTACACAGGGGCATAATTATCTTACCTCACTTGCAAGATATGGCTGATTCCCATCCATGTGCTGAATGACAAAGAAAATAGCAATATCCTATATTGAGTCCCTATTGACTTATTAAGACATGCACATATGGGAAGTTTACATACATACATAGAGGTTTTGGGAGGTTGTATGGACCCCTGGGTGGGTATACAGAACAGGGCCTCTTTGTTTTCAGGGGTACCCCATCCTGTGGTCCCAGCAGAGCGTCCACACAGGCCTGTGATCTTTACATCCTGCTTAGGGATCCGGGAGGATCTGCACCAAGCAGAGTGAGCTGCATTTTACGCGGGCCTGCTGGAAATTCAATTACCTCTCCTTCAAAATGCCCGGGTGGTCACCTGTAAAAAAAAGCCATGAAGAATAATATTACTTTTTGAGATGACTAAAGATAATAGTTTCGGATTAATGGTCTCAGGCCCCCTCCAGCTGTTTAGTGGAGAGTTTTGTTGACCATCAGTTTATATTATGTTGTACATGCTTATTAAAATGTAAAGGATACCATTGCATGTCTGGCGAGCAGCAGAAACCATATTTATTATCTACCAACTTCATGCTTGTCTCATGCAATGACCGTGTATTGTGTTTAATTTTTTCTCCCCCAAAAACAGGTTGTATATGTATGCAGTCATTTTAGCCTTAAGGTTGTGGTACAATATGTCTTAATAATCTCTCTAGGATAGGGGGACAGTCGCGTCTCACTTGGCCAAAAACCAGGGAAAATGCAGAGCAGAAAATTCAAATAAAATTATATAAAAATCAAACTTTCATTAAATCACACATGTAAGATACTAAATTAAAGCTACACTCGTTGTGAATCCAGCCAACATGTCAGATTTGAAAAAGGCTTTTCGGCGAAAGCATAAGATGCTACTATCTGATGATAGCACAACAGTAAACAAAGAGAGTAGCGTATTTCAACCCTGCAGGCGCTACACAAAACGCAAAAATAAAATGTAAATCATGCCTTACCTTTGTTGGCACTCCAATATATCCCATAAACATCACAAATGGTCCTTTTCTTCGATTAATTCCGTCCATACATATCCAAAATGTCCATTTATTTGGAATGTTTGATCCAGAAAAAAACTGCTTCCAATTTGCGTAAAGTCACTACAAAATATCTCAAAAGTTACCTGTAAACTTTGCCAAAACATTTCAAAATACTTTTGTAATACAACTTTAGGTATTTTTAAACGTTAATAATCGATCAAATTGAAGACGGGTCTATCTGTTTTCAATAGAGGACGAGAGGAAACTAATGCTACTTTTCTAGTCTTGCGCAACTCTCAAAAGTGTTACACTTTTTCAAGATGGCCGTACTTCTTCATTTCACAAAGGAATAACCTCAGCCATTTTCCAAATACTGGTGACATCCAGTGTAAGTGGTAGGAACTGCAAAAAAGTGCCTAATAAATATTGTTTCCCTATGAGAAATCATTGAACAGACAGTGACCTAAAAAATAAATAATTCTGAATGGTTAGTCCTCTGGGTTTTGCCTGCTACATAAGTTCTGTTATACTCACAGACATGATTCAAACAGTTTTAGAAACTTCAGAGTGTTTTCTATCCAAATCTCCTAATAATATGCATATCTTATATTATTGGCATAAGTAGCAGGAAGTTGAAATTGGGCACGCTATTTATCCAAAAGTGAAAATGCTGCCCCCTATCCCAAAGAGGTGTCTTAACTTGCAATGTCACGGATCGTTTTGACATTTCTCACTAACAAGCTTTGCCCAAGCCAACACTTTTTTTAATGCTTCGTTAAACCAACTGACGTCTTTGCACAAATATTGGATGGAGTACAACTTTATTTCATGGTCTTCATGTCTCTGCAAAGCACTTGGCACAAGGGAGGGACCTTTTCTAAACTCTTTTCAGTACCTCCTTTCAGAGCTAAGTATGCCTCAAACCAAAAAAAATATGAAACATTACACTGCAGACTGGCACACCTTCCAGACGGAGTGTGTATGCCAAAAAACCTTGTTTAACATGCAATCTGTTGATGCTAGTAGTTCTCAGGCTGATGCTGGAAAGCCTCTATTGTGTGCGGCAGTATAACGGTAGTGACAAAGCGAAGATAATGTCATAAGTGATTTCCCGATGGCAGTGCCAAGAAGCATTAGCAAACTCATATATCTTCATTAATACTGAGTCATTCAGGGACATGAAAACTACATTAGGCCAACAACTAGCTCTTGCCTGCCGTGATACAGATATTTCAATCTCTACGCCCAGACAAGCAGACCACAAAAAATTATTACGCACTTAAGGGAGACATATTTTTTCTCTTGTAAGTCTATTGATTCCCAGTTTTCTTACATTTTCCTAATTGTGTCCCCACTTTCCCATGATGTTTCTGTTTGTAATCCTGAGTAACACGTCAGGGGATGCCAACACTCTCATCTGTGGTTGCTAAAGCCAGGAAGCAAGGCGAAAAGGAAGCCACATAACTTTCTCCGCTGTCTCACACAATTCAAGAGAAAAACTGTTTCATTTCTCTCCCTGGCCTTGTAACGAGGATTTTCCAGGATTTTTGGGACTTTTGTCAAGTTTGTCAGTGTTGCTCAGGCTTCCAGTTTGTTTTGGCAGAAAACTATTGACCGTGACATATATGAACAGGTTTCTTCAAAGGCTCTTCCCTCTCATCTCATTGTCTTGTCCATGCCATTCATTCCTTCTCAGAGTTCTCAGGGCAGTTAAACGTGTGGATGAATGACCCTAAGCTGGTGGAGGTATTGAGTTTGAGAACGCTGACTGTTCGATGCGGACTGTTCGATGCTGACTGTTCCATCTGTTAGTCAACACATCTCAGGAAACCCAGAACCCAACAGATGCATAAGCCACCCACACAGAGTCGGAGATCCTAGTATCAACAACAACAAACCACGCCGGAACAGGGCTGATAAATGAAAAATGATGGTTTCTAAATAGACTGAGAACAGGCTGACATTCAGGCATTGTTGTTGTTGTGTTTGTTTTTAAATGATATCTGTATCTGATCTCTGTATCTGATCTGTACATATAGATCTGTATTGTATCTGTATGGTATTCCATTGGGCAGGCTTGTGTGTTTGTGTTGTGGGAAAACAGAGTTGTGAGGAATTGCAGCTCAGCCCGAGACAACTCTGACTCAATATCTAGAACATATTCTTTACATTTTTGTTAATTTACTTCCAGTATTTGTGGTTTGCAGCAAATTCCTTATGGCATGTGTATTAAGTCTGGGACATGATTAGAAACATTGGTTTTCTTCATTCGGGGGGTCACAGGTTGTTTAACCCGATGTATCGCTTGTCTAGACGGTTTTCCAAAGCGTTAAGGGTCTCTGTCTACACTACTATTACTACTACATTATTATTTCCTCTTAGATGCTCCTACAGCTCTCAGTCCCTGTGGTTCCACCACCCTCCAGACAGTGGAGACCCCCGTCTCTCTAATCTCCGGCCCTCCTACTGTACCTCACCCCTGCAGGGCGTGACAACCTCCTTCCCCTCCTTACTCATCCTTTGTTCTCTCCTCCTCCCACTGCTCTTTCTGTCTCCCTCTCTTTTTACTATGGCTTCACATCTCTCCTCTCCTCTCTAATGGTGTGTTCACCCCCGCTATTCTCTTCACTCTTCTACTGACCTACACATCTGGAGAGGGTTAAGAAGGGGAGGCTGTTCAACTTCCCAGACATTTTGAGGTGTAGAAAAACGAACTGCGCTTAATAAAGTGTTGGCGAAGAATAGTCACTCCGCATCCAAGGTGAAATGTGCTGAGTCCATTGACCTGCAATACATTTTCTTCACACAGTGTCAGCATTTATTCCACAGGGAACCTACAGGCTGAATATCATGACTAAAACCAAAACAAGGGTTGAATTCTGGCTTCCCAGGAGCATTCATGGCTGGCGGCAGGTCAATTTGTTAAATCATTTCTGCCGTTAATCCTCCTTGGAGACTACACCTGACCTGTCAGGGGAGAAATGTAGAGGTAGCTGTCTTCCAAGTAGGGTACAGGTGAGACTAAGAGGTATGGAGGAGGAGGATGGGGGGGGGGGGGGGGGGGGGGGGGGGGGCTGAGACAGAACCCACAGGGATTTGCAGGCACCTGCCCTTCCTAGTGGGTTACAGGTGAGACTAAGAGGTATGGAGGAGGAGGAGGAGGAGGAGGAGGGGGGGGGGGGGGGCTGAGACAGAACCCACAGGGATTTACAGGCACCTGCCCTTCCTAGTGGGTTACAGGTGAGGAGTTTGGAGGAAAGTGCACTTCCAGGTGAGATTCAGGGTTTGGGTTCTCAGGTGTTGTAGGTTTGAGGGTGAGGATTGCGTTGGAGAGACAGGACTCTCAGGTAAGGGATAGGTTAGGGGAGGGAATGTGTTAAGGGGCAGAGCCTTTTAGGGTAGGTCTGATGAGGTACTTAACTGGTGAGCGGTAGAGTCTTAGTGAGGATGATGTGAGACGATGATGGGGACAACATCTACAAATGCGAGCAGGGACACAATTCTTAGGTGAGGTTCATGGTAGAAGGGAGGAGCCAGGAATATCAGGTGATGCACAGATAAGGGGTGGAACAAGACCTTCAGGTGAGGTTTAGGTGGTAGAAACAGAAAGCCCACCTGAGATGATTTTAAGACTGAGATTACATCTGCTTATTACTTGGTCAGAGGCCTTTAAAAGCCGTTATTAGACTGGCTTGAATTACAGCTGGGAAATGGAGGCGAAAGTGATAACCTGTAAGAAGACACTTGCAGATACACACACAGATGCAGCACAGTGGGTTTCTAGAGTGAGAGATTGACTACCAGTCGTAAATTAACATCCGGGGGAATGTTCTGCTTTGTCAGTCAGGGTGCAATTGGAACCTAATGTCACATGAAGGGAGGGTTAAAACTAAGTGCCACGTCTGCTAGGAAGCAAGAAGCACCTTTAACTTCACCTGGACTAACGTTTTGTGGCTAACCATTTACATGTGAAATTTGATCCGTTGTACTAAAGTAACACTCACAGCGTTCTCTTCATGAGGGGCTGTATTATTAGGCCTACACAATGAGGCCATTTGGTGGAGAACCTGGCTCTTGGTCTTGTGGTTACTTAGCGTAAGTCTGGATAACAGGAAACTGTCAACCTCTGTAAGAGTATACAACACATCCTCGGAGACCTGCACTCCTGTAGAAGTGATGGGGCCTCCTTTCAGGCCAAAACAGACACTCCACTCTCAGAGGTCCCCTGCTCAGGATGAGGAAGGATGTGATGACAGTGAGATGTTGTTTGTGTACAGAAAGAAAGAAAAAACAGGCAGGTCTGAACACGCATCCACATGTCAATTCACAGAGATGTGTCTTGACCTAAGACGGCTACAGACGTTTGGTGATCACAAAACAGAGCAAAGGGAGTGTGTGTGTGTGTGTGTTGTGTGTGTGAACAGACTGGCGTGTTTTAGGTTGTTTTCACACATGGTTCATTGGCTAAAGTGCAGATCAGAGTAGAGGTATTCACAGCTCCACCTGTACCTGAATACCCAAGATCCAATGCGGGAGAGGGAGCGGGAGAGGGAGAGGGAGAGGGAGAGAGAGAGAGAGAGAGAGAGAGAGAGAGAGAGAGAGATTTATAATGCTGTTGCGACGAGAGTGTAGTCAATGGAAGATGAGAGTGTAATCAATGGAGGATGGAATTAAAATGACAGAGTTAAAAGTTAAAAGAGAACAATAGGCTACAACTACCATAAGCCAACAGGTAGGCTGCTACTTAATATTCTGAACGGAGTTGTTGCTATTTGTAACTGCAGGATGAGAAAGCCATGCACTGCAGCCTCAATTAGCCGAGCTAACATTAGCTAGCTTAATTAGCTTCTTCCGGTTTGAAGCAGTCAAGACAGGTACTACGTAATCATTTGATTATAAATAAATTAAAACCAATGATGTGTACTGAACCTGTCGCCCGTAATAAAGCGAAGTGCTTTATGATAAACTGCGTCCAATTGCTTCAATACAGTGGCAGCTGCATTCATATAAACCAGGGGTGGGCAACTGGGAGTCTCATGGTCAAATTGTCAAATTACCGACAGGGGTGGAGCCCATTGATCATCAGTTATCATATTAAAAACTGCAAACATTTGCCTCTACCATATGGCAAAATGTGTAGAATTGCATGAAATTAGCTATAAAACTGCACATTTTTATCTCTGTCCCATGGTAAAATGAGTAGAATTGCAGGGGGTTGGATGTGGGTACGCAGACCCAGAAGCCACTGCGGCCACTCATGAGTTCCGTTTTTTTGTAGCCCCACCCCCATCAAAGTTGCCCACCCCTTATATAAAGGTCACCATAATATATAACCGGTATGAATGTCGACGGTATGATTTGATTTCTACTATTTAATGAAAGGCATGGCCTATTCCTATAAAATGTTTGTTTCTTAACTATCCCTTCAATATGCTTCCTGAAAGATATCTTCTCGTCAATCCAGATATTTATAAGCAGAAACACGATCAATGTGGGCACCATCCAATGTACAAATGCATAAATCATCAGATACATTTTTAAGATATTTGGAAAATAACATATACAGTGGGGAGTATTTGATACACTGCCGATTTTCCTACTTAAAAAGCATGTAGAGGTCTGTAATCTTTCACAAATACACTTCAACTGTGAGAGACGGAATCTAAAACAAAAATCCAGAAAATCACATTGTATGATTTTAAAGTAATTAATTAACATTTTATTGCATGACATAAGTACTTGATACATCAGAAAAGCAGAACTTAATATTTGGTACAGAAACCTTTGTTTGCAATTACAGAGATCATACGTTTCCTGTAGTTCTTGACCAGGTTTGCACACACTGCAGCAGGGATTTTGGCCCACTCCTCCATACAGACCTTCTCCAGATCCTTCAGGTTTCGGGGCTGTCGCTGGGCAATACGGACTTTCAGCCCCCTCCAAAAATGTTCTATTGGGTTCAGGTCTGGAGACTGGCTAGGCCACTCCAGGACCTTGAGATGCTTTTTACGGAGCCACTCCTCAGTTGCCCTGGCTGTGTGTTTCGGGTCGTTGTCATGCTGGAAGACCCAGCCACGACCCATCTTCAATGCTCTTACTGAGGGAAGGAGGTTGTTGGCCAAGATCTCGCGATACATGGCCCCATCCATCCTCCCCTTTGCAGAAAAGCATCCCCAAAGAATGGTGTTTCCACCTCCATGCTTCACTGTTGGGATGGTGTTCTTGGGGTTGTACTCATCCTTCTTCTTCCTAAAAACATGGCGAGTGGAGTTTAGACCAAAAAGCTCTATTTTTGTCTCATCAGACCACATGACCTTCTCCCATTCCTCCTCTGGATCATCCAGATGGTCATTGGCAAACTTCAGATGGGCCTGGACATGCACTGGCTTGAGCAGGGGGACCTTGCGTGCGCTGCGGGATATTAATCCATGACGGCGTAGTGTGTTACTAATGGTTTTCTTTGAGACTGTGGTCCCAGCTCTCTTCAGGTCATTGACCAGGTCCTGCCGTGTAGTTCTGGGGTGATCCCTCACCTTCCTCATGATCATTGACGCCCCACGAGGTGAGATCTTGCATGGAGCCCCAGACCGAGGGTGATTGACCGTCATCTTGAACTCCTTCCATTTTCTAATAATTGCGCCAACAGTTGTTGCCTTCTCACCAAGCTGCTTGCCTATTGTCCTGTAGCCCATCCCAGCCTTGTGCAGGTCTACAATTTTATCCCTGATGTCCTTACACAGCTCTCTGGTCTTGGCCATTGTGGAGAGGTTGGAGTCTGTTTGATTGACTGTGTGGACAGGTGTCTTTTATACAGGTAACGAGTTCAAACAGGTGCAGTTAATACAGGTAATGAGTGGAGAACAGGAGGGCTTCTTAAAGAAAAACTAACAGGTCTGTGAGAGCCGGAATTCTTACTGGTTGGTAGGTGATCAAATACTTATGTCATGCAATAAAATGCAAATTAATTACTTAAAAATCATACAATGTGATTTTCTGGATTTTTGTTTTAGATTCCGTCTCTCACAGTTGAAGTGTACCTATGATAAAAATTACAGACCTCTACATGCTTTGTAAGTAGGAAAACCTGCAAAATCGGCAGTGTATCTAATGCTTGTTCTCCCCACTGTACGTAGTTTTGCCTGCATTAAAATGGGCAATCAGCAGCTGCTACATCCACACACTGAACAAAAATATAAATCAACATGCAACAGTTTCAAAGATTTTACTGAGTTACAGTTCATATAAGGAAATAAGTTAATAGGAAATAAATTCACTAGGCCCTAATCTGGATCAGAAAACCAGTCAGTATCTGTGTGACCACCATTTGCCTCATGCAGCGTGACACATCTCCTTCACATAGAGTTGATCAGGCTGTTGATTGTGGCCTGTGGAATGTTGTCCCACTCTTCAATGGCTGTGTGAAGTTGCTGGATATTGACGGGAACTGGAACACGCTGTCGTACCGTATCATGCTCAATGGGTGACAGGTCTGGTGAGTATGCAGGCCATGGAAGAACTGGGACATTTTCAGCTACAAGGAATGGTGTACAGATCTTTGCAACAATGGGCCGTGCATTTTCATGCTGAAACATGAGGTGATGGTGGTGGATGAATGGCATGACAATGGGTCTCAGGATCTCATCAGGGTATCTCTGTGCATTCAAGTTGCCATCGATATAATCTAATTGTGTTCATTGTCCGTAGCTTATGCCTGCACATACCACAACCCCACTTCCACCATGGGACACTCTGTTCACAAAGTTGACATCAGCAAACCACTCGCCCACATGATGAAATACAGGCTGTCTGCCATCTGCCCAGTACAATTGAAACCAGGATTCATCCATGATTAGCAGCCTTCTCCAGCGTGCCAGTCGCCATCAAAGGTGAGCATTTGCCCACTGAAGTCGGTTACGAACCAGAACTGCAGTCAAGGAGGGCTGGCGTGGTTACACATGGTCTGTGGTTGTGAGGCCAGTTGGACGGACTGCCAAATTCTCTAAAATGACATTGGAAGCATCTACTAGCAAACACAGTCATGGGTGGTACAGGTACCTCTAAAATTAACTCGAAAGACACCCTGGGAAATCAATATGCAAATAAGGTTTTATACCCTACAGTGTTAAAACACCAAAAAGTGAGCTACTGTAACACCAAAGATGTTAATTCCCTAACACTGAGAAAGTGTAACAGCTCTAATGTGTTAATGAGTTGGAATTAGGGACATTGGGGTGTTAGTTAATCAACACTTTGAAAAGTGTTAGCTTAACACTATTTTGGTGGGCCACATATACACACTAAGAAAGTGTTACATTTAACACTGCAGTTGTCAAAATTCTGACCTGTGAGGAAGGTAAATGAGGCAGGCCCAATCACCAGTGAGCACTTTAGCCACAGCCAATGTGTTAAACCAGGGATTTACAGTATGTCATTTTCCCATCTGGTTAGTCTGAAATGAGATACGCTCTTGTTTTGTTTTGTCCCCATTGTGAAAATGTTTTTTAGAAATCAGGTCCACACCAGAGAATGGGTTCTTGTGTCTGCTTCAAATGGACTATGATTTGATTCAATAGGAGTGTCCACTTTTTAATAATCTGTTCCAATTCCCAAAAGTAGTGTTTCAGAATTTCCCCCCCCATACACAAGACATTTGTTTACCTTTTTGGTAAACCCAATGAGTCAACCATTGCCCATAAATAACTTGGAATTAATGCAAAATGAAAGCAATGTCAATTAAACTGAAACCCCAAATAATGCATAACTAATATTTATGTAATGAGGTAACTCAGGTGTCTATTGTATGGACAGTAATACAATGTAATTTCAATGTATAATTGATGGAGAATAAGGTTGAAAAACTGACACTGCAGCTTCAGGCAATTGAGAAATAGCTGCACTTCCTCAATTAAAAAAGCTACATCTCAAACTATGTGGGAGATCGGTCTACATTTTGGATAACAGTTAATGCACTGTAGTGTGGAAATTAATCTCCCTACCTGCCTAAGCAAGTTGTGCATTTAATCAACATTTTACCTCTGCAGATCTTTTATTTGAAAGAAATTGTTGTTTAGAGGCTGGTCAGTCAATCGACTGCTCTTCCCTCTCAGAGCCTTTAGCTGGCATGATGGAAGGTCCATCTATCAAGGCACAAGCTGAGACCCAAATGCAGACACAGCCTTACAATGTTTATTAATCCAAAGGGGTAGGCAAGAGAATGGTTGTGGACAGGCAAAAAGGTCAAAATCAGATCAGAGTCCAGAAGGTTGACAGGCACAAAGTCCAGAAACAGGCAAGGGTCAATACCGGGAGGACTAGAAAAAGGAGAATGCAAAAAGCAGGAGAACGGGAAAACCGCTGGTTGACTTGGAAACATAGATGAACTGGCACAGAGAGACAGGAAACACGGGGATAAATACACTGGGGAAAATAAGCGACACCTGGAGGGGGTGGAGACAATCACAAGGACAGGTGAAACAGATGACACCATCGAGTTCAACTTCTTGTTTTAATTTCAACAACTCTCTACTTGAGATGTGCTAGACACTCTACTTATGATTGATGTTTTAAAAAATCCACTGGGGCTGATTTGCTTGAGCCTTGCTGCAGCTTTCTGCTCCCCTAATTGTGAAATCATTGACACATATTTTTAACCTGACAGTTATCTCGGGTGCTACCCCTAGGGCCATGTGCTCCCTCTCCACAAAAGTGGTGACCCCTCTGACATGAATAATTATTGCTCAATCTCTAAACTGTCTTGCCTAGAGAAAATGTTTGAATCTTTAATCAACACTCAGATCTTTTCTAGGTTCAAAATGTATTCTCAGTGTCCACCAGTCTGGTTTCTGCCAGGTCACTGCACTATCTCTGCTACTTCTTTGGTGTTAAATGGTAAACATTGTAAGTTGCATGAACAAAAGGCAACATTGTGCTGCCCTTTTATAGGCTTTCGACACTGTTGACCATTCATTGTTAATTCGTAGACTGCCTGAAATTGGCCTGGGTTAGGCAGCCTGCATTTGGTTTGAAAACTACCTGAGAGACAGGACACAATGTTTTTCTTTTGATGGAGTTAAGTCAGATTTTCTTGATATTACTAAGGGTGTCCCACAGGGGTCGATTTTGGGCCCTGTACTTTTTACTGTCTATGTGAACAACAGTGGTTTGTCTGTAGGAAACTGTAACCTCCACTTGTATGCAGATGACACTGTTGTGTATTCTGTTGCCCCTTCTGTTGACAAGGCTCTCTCTGAGCTACAATCTGCCTTTTTGCTTTGCAGAAAGCCCTTGTTGGACTGATGGGTACTTGAAGTGGCAGCCGCAGTTGAAACAATAACAAAGCATTCTCCCCACCACTGTTTCGGTATAAAGCAGGGGGATGGGGATGGAGGAATGTAACCACTCTCAAATTCAGTGCTATGAATGCAAGGACTGACCATCCATGACATCACAATTATAGTTTGAACCATGTTTTTTTTTTGCCATACAGTGTTAACACTTACTTTGTTTACACACTTTGGAGTAAAATAAGCTTATAGTTTGGGTACTCATGAGGCATTTATAAGTAATATTCATCAAGAATCAATGGGTACATATATTGAACAAAAATATACATTCAACACATGAGGTGTTGGTCCCATGTTTCATGAGCTAAAATAAAAGAGCCCTGAAATGTTACATATGCACAAAAAATGTATTTCTCCAAAATGTGTTTACATCCCTGTTAGTGAGCATTTCTTCTTTGCCAAGATAATCCATCCACCTGACAGGTGTGGTATATCAAGAAGCTGATTAAACAGCATGATAATTACACAGGTACACCTTGTGCTGGGGACAATAAAAGGCCACTCTAAATTGTGCAGTTTTGTCACACAACACAATGTCACAGATGTCTCAAGTTTTGCGGGAGCGTAAAATTGGCATGCTGTCTGCAGGAATGTCCACAAGAGCTGTTGTCAGAGAACTGAATGTTAATGTCTCTACTTTAAGCCGTTTCCAATGTCATTTTAAAATGAAAATGACATACTGTAAATCCCTGGTTTAACACATTGACTGTGGCCAAAGTGTTCACTGGTGATTGGGCCTGCCTCCTTTACCTTCCTCACAGGTCAGAATTTTGACAACTGCAGTGTTAAATGTAACACTTTCTTAGTGTGTATATGTGGCCCACCAAAATAGTGTTAAGCTAACACTTTTCAAAGTGTTGATTAACTAACACCCCAATGTCCCTAATTCCAACTCATTAACACATTAGAGCTGTTACACTTTCTCAGTGTTAGGGAATTAACATCATTATTGCTTTCAGTCCTATATCCAACTGCCTAAGTGAATATTTTTTCATAAAAATATTATTACAACACCATACTTCGACAGCCTAGTTTTACCCTAACATAGTGGTTTGAAACTCCTGGTTTGCAGGCCACATCGGCCAGCCATATTATGCTGGCTTTCCACATGTTATATAATTCCTATTGGAATCCAGCCAGAGTTAGAATATCCAACAACTGGAACTTTGAAAATCACCTGCAATCTGCAGATAGAATGACTGCCAAGGTAGGAAGATTGATAAATTAGACTACCTAAACCATCTAAACTGGAACAACTATCTCAATGTAGTCCATCTACTTACAGATTGGTTTCATTTATAAAAATGTATGTTCATTTATCTTTGTGTAGTATACGACCAATTATTCAATCAATGCCCATGCAAAAACTTAGATATTGAAACAAACTATTCTAAAAAGTAACTTCTAACAAAGCACACTAGGGAGGAAGATGAGACCCCTTCCATGTCTTTTTCAAGCTGAAAGATTTTACGGAAATGATCTCAACACAAGTAGCGTGTCGAGTAACAACCCCAACCACCTGATTAACACTTAATTTATTCACCACAGGTGGCATCAGTTTCAATCCAACTGGTGTTAACCTCACTAGAATCAACACTCCGATATAACGCTCACACTTTCTTACCTGAACACCGAGATTTTAACAGCCACAAATGTTCTTTGCTGACTGACATGTCTTTGGGTTTGGAGACTGGAGTTGTTTATATCCTTCTCACTTTTCTTAGAATCCCATGAAGTGTGCCATCAAATGTTTAACTTGGGTCCAAATTTATTTGGATAGTCCGGAAAGACCATCTGTAGATGCTCTACAGATGGCCATACAAACTATCTGTTGATAAGCAACTGCTCGCTAAAGTTAGGGTTAGGTTTAGAATAAGGGTTAGAGTTAGGATTAGGTTAAAGGTTAAGTTTAGAGTTAGGAGAGTTAGTTGAAATGTTACTGATAGTCGCATCTACAGATGGTCTATCCAAATAAAGTGTTACCTTGACTTGTTTAACTGTGTTTGTGTTTTGTTGTTTTGGTGTGTGGGTGAGTATGACTGTGGCTGTATACAAGCGAGGTTAGGCAAGTGTGCTCCTGCCTGAAGGATGTGGGACACAGAAATGTCACAATGGCTGAACAGTACTATTAATGAGACCTGTCCTGACCAACACTGGCACCAACCAGCTATTTCTGTCCCTTGTCACACACACACACACACACACACACACACACATACACATGCCCTCCATTCCAGTGTGTGTCCCGTGTCAGCCAGGCTGTATTGATGGCAGAGTCACCTATGCAGTGTGCTGGCCAGGTGGTCTCAGGATGGGACAGACAGCTGCCTGACTCTATTTTAGTTTAATATCAAAATAGCTGGCCTAATATGGCCATGAGACAGTGCTGTGTGTGTTATTCAGACAGACAGACAGACAGACAGACAGACAGACAGACAGACAGACAGACAGACAGACAGACAGACAGACAGACAGACAGACAGACAGACAGACAGACAGACAGACAGACAGACAGACAGACAGTTATTGAGCAGCATGGACCCGTTGACCCCTCTGGTGTTTCATCTCGTTCCATCAGTCTGACAGGCTGAGGTTGAGCTTGGCAGGACAGGGTCTCCCCCGACACACTCACCAGTCAACATAGGTTCACCCATCACTATTAGGAGTGCTGTGTGTGTGTGTGTGTGTGTGTGTGTGTGGGGGGGGGGGGTTGAAAGTATCCTATTTCTGTGCACTTGTGTGTGTGTTTGCTTGTGTGCATGTATGAGTGATTATGTATGTGAGTGTCAGCATTACTCACTGTCCTAGTATGTATTGGCAAGTATGCTATATGATTGCATTCATGCATACATCTGCCAGTGAAAGTATTTTTAAATATGTGCATGTATGTGAATGTATTCGAGCTATGTGTACAGTGCCTTGCGAAAGTATTCGGCCCCCTTGAACTTTGCGACCTTTTGCCACATTTCAGGCTTCAAACATAAAGATATAAAACTGTATTTTTTGTGAAGAATCAACAACAAGTGGGACACAATCATGAAGTGGAACGACATTTATCAGATATTTCAAACTTTTTTAACAAATCAAAAACTGAAAAATTGGGCGTGCAAAAGTATTCAGCCCCTTTACTTTCAGTGCAGCAAACTCTCTCCAGAAGTTCAGTGAGGATCTCTGAAAGATCCAATGTTGATCTAAATGACTAATGATGATAAATACAATCCACCTGTGTGTAATCAAGTCTCCGTATAAATGCACCTGCACTGTGATAGTCTCAGAGGTCCGTTAAAAGCGCAGAGAGCATCATGAAGAACAAGGAACACACCAGGCAGGTCCGAGATACTGTTGTGAAGAAGTTTAAAGCCGGATTTGGATACAAAAATATTTCCCAAGCTTTAAACATCCCAAGGAGCACTGTGCAAGCGATAATATTGAAATGGAAGGAGTATCAGACCACTGCAAATCTACCAAGACCTGGCCGTCCCTCTAAACTTTCAGCTCATACAAGGAGAAGACTGATCAGAGATGCAGCCAAGAGGCCCATGATCACTCTGGATGAACTGCAGAGATCTACAGCTGATGTGGGAGACTCTGTCCATAGGACAACAATCAGTCGTATATTGCACAAATCTGGCCTTTATGGAAGATTGGCAAGAAGAAAGCCATTTCTTAAAGATATCCATAAAAAGTGGCGTTTAAAGTTTGCCACAAGCCACCTGGGAGACACACCAAACATGTGGAAGAAGGTGCTCTGGTCAGATGAAACCAAAATTCAACTTTTTGGCAACAATGCAAAACGTTATGTTTGGCGTAAAAGCAACACAGCTCATCACTCTGAACACACCATCCCCACTGTCAAACATGGTGGTGGCAGCATCATGGTTTGGGCCTGATTTTCTTCAGCAGGGACAGGGAAGATGGTTAAAATTGATGGGAAGATGGATGGAGCCAAATACAGGACCATTCTGGAAGAAAACCTGATGGAGTCTGCAAAAGACCTGAGACTGGGACGGAGATTTGTCTTCCAACAAGACAATGATCCAAAACATAAAGCAAAATCTACAATGGAATGGTTCAAAAATAAACATATCCAGGTGTTAGAATGGCCAAGTCAAAGTCCAGACCTGAATCCAATCGAGTATCTGTGGAAAGAACTGAAAACTGCTGTTCACAAATGATCTCCATCCAACCTCACTGAGCTCGAGCTGTTTTGCAAGGAGGAATGGGAAAAAATGCCAGTCTCTCGATGTGCAAAACTGATAGAGACATACCCCAAGCGACTTACAGCTGTAATCGCAGCAAAAGGTGGCGCTACAAAGTATTAACTGAAGGGGGCTGAATAATTTTGCACGCCCAATTTTTCAGTTTTTGATTTGTTAAAAAAGTTTGAAATATCCAATAAATGTCGTTCCACTTCATGATTGTGTCCCACTTGTTGTTGATTCTTCACAAAAAAATACAGTTTTATATCTTTATGTTTGAAGCCTGAAATGTGGCAAAAGGTCGCAAATTTCAAGGGGGCCGAATACTTTTGCAAGGCACTGTGTGTGACGTTAGTGTGTGTTTGTGTGTGTTGGGGCCTGTGCAGCCTAGGGCTGGGCGATTCCCGATATATATCTACATTTTGTAAATGTTTTTTCTAGATAAGCTTTGTTGTACAATTAAATGTCAAATACAGTGCATTTAAACAGTCCAAAATAATATAAGGAATTTAGAGCTTTAGAAATTATACCTCTGATGAATATATTCCTTCCCCAACCATAAGACCCACTAATCATTAATAATTTAAGTTGTACCTGCTTTTTTTTTCAGTAATCACTGATCTGGCATTCAGGTTTGTCAATAAAAATGCCATTTTTGTCACAAATGTAACCAGAACCATGCATAAGGCACATTCACTAATAATGTAGCAGGCATTATAGAAAATAAACACCGGTCTCATGAACAATCTCTCAAGCACAAGCCCACGTTCTAGTGAGTGGCCAGATAATATTTATATTTCAAGTTTAGCCAACTTGGATCTAGGTATATTTTCACCAGCTCTGAATCCAGCTAACAAGGTAGAACAGTTGAATTGTTATGAACACACCCTTCTGTCCATCTCCAACTGTTTGATCAGCATGCTGGCCTGTCCACTTTGTACAGATGTTCAAATCACGTTGCCTACCTTATTTCTCAGAATGAGAAAGAGTTGCCAATTCCTTCTATAATTGTTTTATGCTTATTGCACATTTATAAAACACAGACTCAACAGCTACTATAACAATCTTTATTTGACTAAAATGCTGCTAATGATACCGTAATGCGCGCGACAAACTGCGCATTAATTTCCCAGAATGAATGTTCATTGGAACATCTGTTTTAGTAGTGTCTGCTCTGCTCAAAATGTGAGGATTTGAAACATAAACAGGGTATTTTTAAAATGTATTTAACCTTTATTTAACTAGGCAAGTCAGTTAAGAAGAAATTCTTATTTACAATGACGGCCTAGGAACAGTGGGTTAACTGGTCTAGGAACAGTGGGTTAACTGGTCTAGGAACAGTGGGTTAACTGGTCTAGGAACAGTGGGTTAACTGCCTTGTTCAGGGGCAGAACGACGGATTTTTACCTTGTCAGCTCAGGGATTCGATCTAGCAACCTCTTGGTTACTAGCCCAATGCTCTAACCACTAGCATACCTGCCACTCGCTCATAAACGCTCATAAAAGCTAAAAACACAAAAAACTTGAATCTGCGATACAGGCATTTGGAATATCGTGGCAAAAACATGAATTCAAATTAATCAAATACATTTGATATATTGCCCAACCCTAGTGCAGCCCATAACTTCCCCAGTGGGAAGCAGTGTGTGTGTGATGTGGTGTGGTGGAGAAAGTTACTAACGTTTCTTCCAGAAGAGACACCTCCTATAGCAGGAGCCGGCTTTGATTCCACATAGATGAAGACAAAAAGCCCTTAAGCTACTTAGACTACCTGTTTTCTACCTCTTCCCCCCCCCCCCCCCCCCTTCACTGTCTTTTCTTCTTCTTCTTCTTCTTCTTCTTCTCTTTGTTCCTCTCTCTCTCTCTTTTATATCGTAGCTTTGTAATCTTGAGGATGAGGATAGAAAGAGGATAGATGGGGTAAGAGGTGGTAGCGTGAACTCAGGTTAGGTCAAAACACCTACCCATGTGTGCACTTTACTTACACACACACACACACACACACACACACACACACACACACACACACACACACACACACACACACACACACACACACACACACACACACACACACACACACACACACACACAGAGAGATGTGTTAGGATATAAGGCGTCATTACCAATCTCCAAGAACTCCTCAAACTCCTCACACACTCACGCACCACTTTGGACCTCCTGTCATTGGCAGAGGGCTCTTTGATTTGTTTGTGTCTCTCATAGACTAAATCGAGGGGAAATCTAAATAAAATCCATCTGTATTAAAGCCGCTGTAAACACACCATGTTTAAAGGCCACATTGTGTGTGTGTGTGTGTGTGTGTGTGTGTGTGTGTATGTGTGCATGTGTGAGTATACTTGTGTGCATGTGGCGGGGGGGGTAATCATTTTGTAGGTTCGGATATGAGTCAGCTACTGAGTCAAGAATGTGTTGGCCCATTTCTGGGTATAGAGTTTGTTTGTATTTTGTATCAGTCACAGTGGACCCAAAGAAAGCTATTAGTGTGATTGATGCGATCACATGGCCAGTGTCAGAGGCCTCTGTGTGAGTAGAATGATTCTAGTGTTTGTGTGTGTTTCTATTCCATGAGTGATTTGATGTGTTAGTGTTTTCTCCAGCAGTGATGTGTATGGCCTATGCAGTGACCTGTGCAGGAAAAGGAATCGGATACAAAAATTATACTGCAACTCCAGGTGCGCACACACACACACACACACACACACACACACACACACACACACACACACACACACACACACACACACACACACACACACACACACACACACACACACACAGTGCAGCATGAGATGATATATAGGCTAAGGCTATACACACAGAGGTTAGGAATCAGCGCAGACACATAGGCCTAGTGTGCGAGTTAGGCATTAATGTCTCTCACACATTCTTTGTCACGCACACGCACACACACACACATCCACATACACACACTAACACTAAAACACTAACACAACGGCTGAGTACAGCTGTGAGCTGCTGTAGTCCCTCTCTCTCTCTCCCCCATCTCTCTCGCTCACTTTCTTCCTATCATTTGTGTTTGTTTTTTAGCTTGCTTATATATTTTGAATGTTAAGCATATATTTTTACTATGTTTTGTAACTTTCCCCAGGTTGGTGTTGTAAATGAGAATGTGTTCTCAGTCAACACCTGGTAAAATAAGGATTATTAAAATAAAAATGTTTGACCACCCTGCTTTAAAGGGATAGTTCAGGCAAATGAGTATTATTTCACTGTATCAAAATTCCAGTGGGTCAGAAGTTTACATACAGAACAACAGCAAAGTACCTTGTGAAGATGCTGGAGGAAACAGTTACAAAAGTATCTATATCCACAGTAAAACGAGTCCTTTATCGACATAACCTGAAAGGCCGCTCAGCATGGAAGAAGCCACTGCTCCAAAACCGCCTTAAAAAAGCTAGACTACATTTTGCAACTGCACATGGGGACAAAGATTGTACTTTTTGGAGAAATGTCCTCTGGTCTGATGAAACAAAAATAGATCTGTTTGGCCATAATGACCATCGTTATGTTTGGAGGAAAAAGGGTTAGGCTTGCAAGCCGAAGAACACCATCCCAACCGTGACGCATGGGGGTAGCAGCATCATGTTGTGGGATTGATTTGCTGCAGGAGGGACTGGTTCACTTCACAAAATAAATGGCATCATGAAGAAGGGACATTATGTGGATATATTGAAGCAACATCTCAAGACATCAGTCAGGAAGTTAAAGCTTGGTCACAAATGGGTCTTCCAAATGGACAATGACCCCAAGCATATTTCCAAAGTTGTGCCAAAATGGCTTAAGGACAACAAAGTCAAGGTATTGGAGTGGCCATCACAAAGCCCTGACCTCAATCGCATAGAACATTTGTGGGCAGAACTGAAAAAGTGTGTGTGAGCAAGGAGGCCTACAAACCTGACTCGGTTACACCAGCTCTGTCAGGAGGAATGGGCCAAAATTCACCCAACTTATTGTGGGAAGCTTGTGGAAGGCTACCCAAAACGTTTGACCCAAGTTAAACAATTTAAAGGCAATGCTACCAAATACTAATTGAGTGTATGTAAACTTCTGACCCACTGGGAATGTGATGAAAGAAATAATAGCTGAAATAAATCATTGTCTCTACTATTATTTTAACATTTCACATTCTTAAAATAAAGTGGTGATCCTAACTGACCTAAGGCAAGGGATTTTTACTGGGATTAAATGTCAGGAATTGTCAAAAACTGAGTTTAAATGTATTTGGCTAAGGTGTATGTAAACTTCTGACTTCAACTGTATACCGTGCTGTAACGATGTACAAATGGTTAAAGTAATAACCATAAATATGGGTTGTATTTACAATGGTGTTTGACCTTCACTGACCTTTTCTTGTGGCAACAGGTCACAAATCTAGCTGCTGTGATGGCACACTGTGGTATTTCACCCAGTAGATGTGGGAGTTTATCAAAATTGTGTTTGTTTTCAAATTCTTTGTGGATCTGAGTAATCTGAGGGAAATATGTGTGTCTAATATGGTCATACATTGGGTAGGAGGTTAGGAAGTGCAGCTCAGTTTCCACCTCCTTTTGTGGGCAGTGTGCACATAGCCTGTCTTCTCTTGAGAGCCAGATCTGCCAACAGTCTTTTTCAATAGCAAGGCAATGCTCACTGAGTCTGTACGTTGTCAAAGTTCTCCTTAAGTTTGGGACAGTCACAGTGGTCTCTCTCTATCTTCCTCCCTCTCTCAATTAAATTAAATTCAATTCAAAGGTCTTTTTTGGCATGAGAAATGTGTTTACATTGCCAAAGCAAATGGAATAGACAATAAACCAAAGTGAAATAAACAAGGGAAAGATTATTTAACATTACACTCACAAATGTTTTAAAAGAACAGACATTTCAAAAGTAATATTATTGGCTATGTACAATGTTGTAACGATGTGCAAGTCATTGAGGAATGAAAACGGAAATCAATCAACAGATAAATAAATATAGGTTGTATTTACAATGTTGTTTGTGCTCCACTGGTTGCCCTTTTCTCATGGCAATGGGCCACAAATCTTGCTGCTGTGACGGCACACTGCGGTATTTCACCTCACAGATATGGGAGTTTATCAATGTTTGATTTGTTTTCAAATTCTTTGCGGGTCTGTGTGATCTGTGAGAAATATGTCTCTAATATGGTCATACATTTGTCAGGAGGTTAGGAAGTGTAGCTCAGTTTTCACCTAATTCTGTGGGCAGTGGGCACACAGCGTTAAGCATATGCCCTCTCTCAATAGCAGGGCTTTGCTCACTAAGTCTGTACATAGTCAAGGATTTTCTTCATTTGGGGTCAGTCACAGTTATCAGGTATTCTGCCAGTGTGTACTCTCTGTTTAGTGCCCGGTAGCCCAATTTGCTCAGTTTTTTTTTTTATAGTTATCTCTCTCGATCTGAGTAATCTATCTGTCAACATGGTAATTAACCCAAACAGTAAAGTAAGCAGGACTACTGAACTGTCATGCTCCATCTCACATTTTCCTCCTCCTCCTCACTCTCTCCTTCTCGCTCTCTTTATCTCTCCCACTCCCCCTCAGTTGGAGGCCTGCTAGTTTGTTGAATGTGTAAGTCTGCGATGTGTTTTAGTGTAAGTGAGTCCTGCTTAGCCGTCTCGTTTTACACTAATGGACTATGAAGGCAGCAGGGGGTAACACACAGGAGAACGTATGTGTTGTCCCACAGGGCCACTGTGTCAGCTGGTGTTATTCCAGGAATTTTCATTGGAGACTGATTTCAATCTGGAAAACCAGGGTTGTGTTTACTATAGGCACCAATGAGAGAAAACATGTCCAAACTGAAAATGGAAAAAGTAAAGTCAGAATGTCAGTGAACTCACTGGCCAATCGGTGACATCAATTCATGAATCAAACCAGCAGACACTGCAGCTCACAGAGGACCGGAGTTGAGAAACCCTGATTCAGATGTTATACTGTGAACCGTGAGGTTGGAACTGTGTTTGTGGGAGTGTTTCAAGGCATCAAGACACATGGAGGCAAAACCACAGTGAAAACAGGAAGTTATGTTGTTTTATGCATATACACTTAAATCATCCAAATAGGTTAGATCTCAGAGGCCAAATAAAAGGCACATAGCTTTTTGTCTACTTCACATAAATCAGATATTACACATTTACTGCCCTGGCAACCATACAGCACAGGTGTTCAGACCACAAACACACCTCAGTCCAAAGTAGTTTTAAAAGGTCCAAGTTTTTGGGAAATCTTATTTTTCATTTCTAGCTATTGGTGAAAGGCCTGGAGGCCAACCAAGCACATGGTGGCAGACCAAGCAGCCAATGAGCCCTGAATTGTTCCAAGTATTTTAAAGAGGAGTTACTAATTGAGAGATTAGGAAGTTGAGGTTCAGAATGATGTTCAGATTTAGAACGCAACAAAAAGGGGAAGAGAAACTAGGCTATGAGCTTAAGAACTGTTTTCTGTGGAACCTAAAAATCTGGTGACCGCGTGCGTTTCACAAGTCCGACCCTTCAGATCATCAGCCAGGCAAAAACATTATTAAATTGAACTCCCATCTACTCCCCTGCCCTGGAGACGTGCGCACACACACACACACACACACACACACACACACACACACACACACACACACACACACACACACACACACACACACACACACACACACACACACAAACACACACACACACACACACACAGTTCCTAGCAGTCACTGCATCATATCTATGACTTAGAGTTGCCTCATCTAGACTGATGTTGCAAGGGAAATCAGCTCAGTACCTCAGTGTCACTTCATAAGCCAGTTCAATCAGGACACTGGAAGATGACCATAGTTCACAAATTAGCATAGAATAGGGTAAGTTTCCTAATTTACAGTGCCTTGCGAAAGTATTCGGCCCCCTTGAACTTTGCGACCTTTTGCCACATTTCAGGCTTCAAACATAAAGATATAAAACTGTATTTTTTGTGAAGAATCAACAACAAGTGGGACATAATCATGAAGTGGAACGACATTTATTGGATATTTCAAACTTTTTTAACAAATCAAAAACTGAAAAATTGGGCGTGCAAAATTATTCAGCCCCCTTAAGTTAATACTTTGTAGCGCCACCTTTTGCTGCGATTACAGCTGTAAGTCGCTTGGGGTATGTCTCTATCAGTTTTGCACATCGAGAGAATGACATTTTTTCCCATTCCTCCTTGCAAAACAGCTCGAGCTCAGTGAGGTTGGATGGAGAGCATTTGTGAACAGCAGTTTTCAGTTCTTTCCACAGATTCTCGATTGGATTCAGGTCTGGACTTTGACTTGGCCATTCTAACACCTGGATATGTTTATTTTTGAACCATTCCACTGTAGATTTTGCTTTATGTTTTGGATCATTGTCTTGTTGGAAGACAAATCTCCGTCCCAGTCTCAGGTCTTTTGCAGACTCCATCAGGTTTTCTTCCAGAATGGTCCTGTATTTGGCTCCATCCATCTTCCCATCAATTTGAACCATCTTCCCTGTCCCTGCTGAAGAAAAGCAGGCCCAAACCATGATGCTGCCACCACCATGTTTGACAGTGGGCATGGTGTGTTCAGGGTGATGAGCTGTGTTGCTTTTACGCCAAACATAACGTTTTGCATTGTTGCCAAAAAGTTCAATTTTGGTTTCATCTGACCAGAGCACCTTTTTCCACATGTTTGGTGTGTCTCCCAGGTGGCTTGTGGCAAACTTTAAACAACACTTTTTATGGATATCTTTAAGAAATGGCTTTCTTCTTGCCACTCTTCCATAAAGGCCAGATTTGTGCAATATACGACGGATTGTTGTCCTATGGACAGAGTCTCCCACCTCAGCTGTAGATCTCTGCAGTTCATCCAGAGTGATCATGGGCCTCTTGGCTGCATCTCTGATCAGTCTTCTCCTTGTATGAGCTGAAAGTTTAGAGGGACGGCCAGGTCTTGGTAGATTTGCAGTGGTCTGATACTCCTTCCATTTCAATATTATCGCTTGCACAGTGCTCCTTGGGATGTTTAAAGCTTGGGAAATCTTTTTGTATCCAAATCCGGCTTTAAACTTCTTCACAACAGTATCTCGGACCTGCCTGGTGTGTTCCTTGTTCTTCATGATGCTCTCTGCGCTTTTAACGGACCTCTGAGACTATCACAGTGCAGGTGCATTTTAATGGAGACTTGATTACACACAGGTGGATTGTATTTATCATCATTAGTCATTTAGGTCAACATTGGATCATTCAGAGATCCTCACTGAACTTCTGGAGAGTTTGCTGCACTGAAATTAAAGGGGCTGAATAATTTTGCACGCCCAATTTTTCAGTTTTTGATTTGTTAAAAAAGTTTGAAATATCCAATAAATGTCGTTCCACTTCATGATTGTGTCCCACTTGTTGTTGATTCTTCACAAAAAAAAAACAGTTTTATATCTTTATGTTTGAAGCCTGAAATGTGGCAAAAGGTCGCAAAGTTCAAGGGGGCCGAATACTTTCGCAAGGCACTGTAGCCTTCCTAAGCGTCAATGCTTTCCCTCATTGAACTAACAGCTTTCATTATACATTATACGGCCATTCAATCGGCTCACTATTGGTGCACTGAAAATCTATACCATGATTGTGTTCACCAACGATTATTTATTTATCACCAACGCTTTATTTAACAATTCCAGAGAGAGACATTTTCCAATTGGCTTTGAAGTTTGAGAGGAAAGAAAAATGACAGGGAACAGAAGAGGATTTGTCTAAACTCACAGATCGGTCTGGAAATGTCAATGTTTGGAGAGTAAAGAGAGAGAAACAGAGCGAGAGGTCACCCACTATTTACAACCCCAGAGAACTCCGGGACTCAAACCTCTTAAGGTGGGCGTCTACATCTATTATATATATGACATCATCACTGGCCCACCCCAATACTGACCTCTACTTCATGGAGTGCTGAAGTCAAGAGGTTTCAGGTGTCTGGAGAAATCAGAGAGACCATTATTTTTTTTAAAGGAGGAAAACTAATGCCCCTGCCAAGTATGAAATTAATATTTAGGGCTTGTGACATTTGCTTACGTCCCCAGTGCAGTTTACAGCCAGGGCAAGAAGCAGATAGCTGCGGTGTCCTACTGTCTGACAGGCTAGCTACAGTGGTGTATGGGACAGCCTGTCTGACAGGGGCCACATGCACAGGGCATGAGTGGATACACCGTGTGGATAGGATTTATGTGGTAACGACACATTTATTGCCACATACATTTGACACAGTGCAAGAGAGAGAGAGAAGGGGGCCATACCACAGGATGTTGGTGGCACCTTAATTGGGGAGGACGGGCTCCTGGTAATGGCTGGAGCGGAATCAGTGGTATGGTATCAAATACATCAAGCACATGGTTTTCATGGTTCCCATGTGTTTTATGGCATTCCTTTCACTTTGTTCCAGCCATTATTATGAGTCGTTCTTCCCTCAGTAGCCTCCACTGTGCCATACCTATGCTGGATCTAGAGCTGTGCTGATCTAGACAAATTAGCAGAGGTGGGACCAAGTCATTGTTTTACAAGTCACAAGTAAGTCTCAAGTCTTAGCACTCAAGTCTCAAGTCAAGTCCCAGGTCAAGACAGGCAAGTCTGACTCAAGTCTCAAGTCAAGACTGTCAAGTATCAAGTCGTCTCAAATCCTAAACTTTGAGTTTCGAGTCCTAAACAAGTCATAATGTGTTCTTCACCAAATGTAATACCATTTCAGATTTTTTAAAGAGTAATAGTTAGTATATTACATTTACGCAAATCATTAATACTTTTAAAAATATCTATGTCTTTATTACTTTCCAAATAAACGTTATATTTCCATGGAAATACATGGGTAGCCATGAGACAGAACCCCCCCAATAGTGATCAACTATCGAGGAACGCTATGGGGCGCAATCGGACAATGTAGGCGTGTACACAATCGCCCAACCGCATGTTTTACAAGTTGCAATCAGTTTTTGTTGATACAGTGTTGTCTTTATATGCGAAAATGATACTTTTGGGTATCATCTTTCCAAGGCTCCATCTGAATTCACTTGCCGACGTTCCTTGTGAACTGCCACGCACAACTTTTTCTCAGCTGGCACAATTTGATTGGCTGCTGTCCGATTCTAACTGTAATCCGTTAAATGGAGAGTTAATGCACTGCACACTTTTTTTAACAGCATCATTTTTTATATTTGGGCTTGAGGAGGGTATCAAGTCAGGTCGAGTCAAAAGGCTGAAGTCCAAGTCAAGTCACGAATCATTGGTGTTAAAGTCAAAGTCAGGTTGCAAGTCATCATATTTGTGACTCGAGTCCACACCTCTGCAAATTAGTATCTGTATTTCTACCAAAGACCACTACTGGTACTACTACAGGTTTTGCTGACTGTCATACTAATGCCACTGCACTTTGTATTTTACAAATACTGTACCTTCTATTGCTGCTGCAGTATATTACTATTGCCGTATCTATGAAGCAGCTGTTGATACCACGCGTTACATTTGTACCATATTACCACTAATACTTGTATTTTGGACCTAATTGCTGTATCACAATGTTTCTCAAAGCCAAGCGAGGACAAGAGAGGCGGAGAGTGTCTAAGACAGTTCCTAAAATCACAGCGGTGGACCAAACATTACAGCTCTGTTTACCTTATGCCTGATTCCCTCCAATGTTATTCTGGATGTCTTTGTCATTACCCCATTATTTAAGTTTTATTTTTAAGACTTGGGTCAACATCGAAGTGAAATGTTTTGTAGCCAAAGAAACCAAGTGTTGCTTAATATGAGGTTAGTGTGAGAGAATGGAGTGGGGTTGACGTGGGGGCGTGGGTGGGGGTATGGGGGGGTTTGTAGCTTGTTTGCGGGGAGTGAAAACACATGACTTTGGCCCCAAAGAGGGCTGCAGAGGGAGCTGCTGACAGAGAGGATGTGTTAGCATCAGTGGTCAGGATGAAACGTGAGGAGGAGATACAGTATCTGAATCAGTTTTATATCTCTGTAAGGGAGGAGCCCTTACTGCACTGCCTCAACCAATCGCATGTGGCTAATCTCTGTCTCAAAACAGGCTACACAAACTCAACCCATGCAAACTCAGCCCACGCAAACTCAGCCCATGCAAACTCAGCCCACGCAAACTCAGCCCATGCAAACTCAGCCCATGCAAACTCAGCCCACGCAAACTCAGCCCATGCAAACTCAACCCATGCAAACTCAGCCCACGCAAACTCAGCCCATGCAAACTCAGCCCACGCAAACTCAGCCCATGCAAACTTAGCCCACGCAAACTCAGTGTCACAATCGTTGTTTTATGAATCGGACCAAAATGCAGCGTGGTATGGTTCCATCTTTTATTAGAAGTGAAACACACAGAAAACAATAAAGCGCACAAATGAAACGTGACGCTAATCTAGTGCTCGCAGGCAACTATACATAGACAAGATCCCACAAAAAAACATTGGGAAAAGGCTGCTTAAATATGATCCCCAATCAGACACAACGATAGACAGCTCTGATTGGGAACCATACCAGGCCAACATAGAAATAAAAAAAACTAGACTACCCACCCTAGTCACACCCTGACCTAACCAAAATAGAGAATATAAAGGATCTCTAAGGGCAGGGTGTGACACTCAGCCCATACAAACTCAGCCCAAGCAAACTCAGCCCAAGCAAACTCAGCCCATGCAAACTCAGCCCATGCAAACTCAGCCTCTACTGAAACTACTTAAGTTGCTTTTACACATGCTACTATTCCTTTAACAAATTTGCTACACAAAGTCTACCCACCTCTTCCTCTCTGTTCTGTGATCATACTTTGATGTCTGTAATTCCAGGGCAAACACACGAGTCACATCCATGTACAAAGAGAGAGGGGAAGAGAGAGCAAGTTGGGGGCAGAAAGAGTGTATGTGAGAGATATAAAGAGAGAATGAGAGAAACACAGAGAGAGGCAGAGAAACAGAGAGAATGAGAGAAACACAGAGGTAGAGAAAGAGTGCATCATCCACATTAACCTGCTTTGATCTGCTAATGGGGTGTTGGCCCTCCTCCAGGTGGGATGTGTCGCCATGGGCAACCAGACAAGAGGAGGCTGATAAGGTAGATCTGCTCTGGGTGCTGGAACCTCTCAGACTAAACACATTACAGACAGAGGCCATTCTAAGGTAGGTTAGAGAGAGACAGCGAAGGAGAACAGCAAGAGAGGTGCAGATATAAGGCACAGGATTCAGTCACAGAACACTACAGTTTAAATGAATGCAGAGCAGCATACTTGACAAGATATAGTGCATTTTGAAAACTAAAACTGTGTTTTTAAACTGTCCAAATATCCCTCTGAATCCAGTATGGCATAAGTTGTAGCAACTGATTTGGGAGATCTGCCCACCACAGGGAGAGCTGTCAGGCGGAGGTGAGCAAAGTGACAGATTACTAAGAGTTATATTCAGTTTTACACTTGAACTCTCATGACTGTCTCTCTTGCTCTTTCTCTCTCTTTATTTTTCACTTTCTCTCTCTCCTTCTACCATATCTCACTCTCGTCTTAACTGCTGCTACCGCATTTCTCTCTTTTGTTCCCAATCCCTCTTCTTCACCTCTTTGAACTCTTGATTGTCTCTGTCTGTCTCTCTCCTGGTCTTCCATTCGTACCACTCCTATCTCTCCTGCTCTCTTGTTCTGTCTTTACTTTTCACATTCCCTCTCTCCTTCTGTCCCTCCTCCCTTCTCCCACATTCCCTTTCTCCTCCTGTCCCTCCTCCCATCTCCCACATTCCCTCTCTCCTTCTGTCCCTCCGCCCTTCCCCCACATTCCCTCTCTCCTTCTGTCCCTCCTCCCTTCTCCCACATTCCCTTTCTCGTTCTGTCCCTCCTCCCTTCTCCCACATTCCCTCTCTCCTTCTGTCCCTCCTCCCATCTCCCACATTCCCTCTCTCCTTCTGTCCCTCCTCCCTCCCCCCCCATTCCCTCTCTCCTTCTGTCCCTCCTCCCTTCTCCCACATTCCCTTTCTCTTTCTGTCCCTCCTCCCCTCTCCCACATTCCCTCTCTCCTTCTGTCCCTCCTCCCACCTCTTTGAAATCTCTTTGATGGTCCTGAGGATTAGTTGAGTCTGTCTGTAGGGGTGTGCTGTAGGGGTGTGTAGGAGTGTGATGGAGGGCCTTTCCCACAGAATAACCATCCCCAATCCCCTAGCATGTGAACAAGCCTCTGGTGATTTTTGCTTGTTTTTTAGGGGTTTTGGGATGTCTGACAGAGGTACTTTCCACAGAATATTTATGTTCACAATTAGCTGCCTTGTAACTATAACTATCATCATCATCACCACTATAAGGTGGACAGCCCACAATCTTAGTCTCCATACTTCACAGTGAGATGATGAGTTCCTTGGCCTGTTCTCATCCCAGGATCATTGATCATTCCCGTTCTCCCACCATCATATCAGTCACATCAGTCAGAACCGTACTGTATGGGATACACAGATGGAATAATGACTTTGACTCTGTGACTTGTAGTGTGAGAATTTGTGCTAGCTTAGCAGGGGTTAAACAGCAGTTCTGTACATTAACACTTCCAGGAGCACAGACATAACGTGAAACGTTTAATTATCAATTAAACGCTGAGTCTCAAATAGCCTCATGTCCTTTTTAATAGCCGGTCATCGGCACACACTTCAGCAAACAAACACCTGTTTCAAATAAACGCTGGGTCTAAATGAATTGTTTACAAGTGAACTTCAGTGAGATTACGCAAAAGAAGATTGCGGGGAGCAACATCATTGCCATGGATGAGACAGCAGTGTGGTTTGACGTGTTCGGGTCACAGTCTTGGGGAGTAGTTAACTACATGTAGTCTAACTAGTAATTTAACTACATTTTGCAGTAGCTTGTTGGTAGTTGAACTAAATTATAATCTAGGTAGTGTTTTCAGAAGTTCATTACTTTTTTGCCATGTAGCAATGTAGCTAACTATTGGAACTACACACTAATTTCTCGGCATCAGACCTGCATAATTCTCACTTGAAACATAGTTTTTGTGTTTAATAAGGCAAATGACATATTCTTACAACCTTATTCTGCAGTCAAATAACCAGAAGCACCCACTAGTGGCCCCATGGGTGGGGTTTTATTCATATTTTTCATAGTTTCATAATTTGACATTATTACATTTTCCCCTGAAAATACAGTGTTTCTCTGTCAAACAGGCCGTCAGCCAGACAAATCACCAGTTGAGATCTTTATCAGCCTCTCTTCCCTCCAACACAGGGCCATAAATCACCAGCTGTCAGCAAGGCCATAAATCCCCAGCTGCCTGCCCCTCCCCAGTCTCCCTCACACCTATCTGTCAAAAGTGCACCAAAACTAAAAACTTCAAACTCAGAGAACTCCTTTTCCAATGCACAAACAATATTACTGAAAAACATGTTACATACACTAAATAGCCAGAAGTTATAGACGGTGCACTGTCCTTCTCTCAGCACATATCAAAGCTGCAGGCTAAAGTTAAATCTAGACTTGGTTTCCTATCGTAATCGCTCCTCTTCCACCCCAGCTGCCAAACTAACCCTAATTCAGATGACCATCCTACACATGTTAGATTACAGAGACATCATTTATAAATCGGCAGGTAAGGGTGCTCTCGAGCAGCTAGATGTTCTTTACCATTCGGCCATCAGATTTGCCACCAATGCTCCTTATAGGACACATCACTGCACTCTATACTCCTCTGTAAACTGGTCATCTCTATATACCCATCGCAAGACCCACTGGTTGATGCTTATTTATAAAACCCTCTTAGGCCTCAATCCCCCCTATCTGAGATATATACTGCAGCCCTCATCCTCCACTTACAACACCAGTTCTGCCAGTCACATTCTATTAAAGGTCCCCAAAGCACACACATCCCTGGGTCGCTCCTCTTTTCAGTTCGCTGCAGCTAGCGACTGGAAAGAGCTGCAACAAACCCTCAAACTGGACAGTTTTATCTCAATCTCTTCATTTAAAGACTCAATCATGGACACTCTTACTGACAGTTGTGGCTGAAACATGGGAGAGCTCAACATCATTCCTGAAGTAAAATAGAAAGAGAAAAATATTCAAAATGCTAGAAAAATGCCATAAATCCAGCACAAGTCTACACATTCTGTTCAGGGTAACGTACATGAATGTGGGGTAGCGTTAGCCAGCCCTAAGACAGATAACATTATCATAACAACAACATGTTTCCAATAAAAGATGCATCAAACTGGTTATGCCATTGAAGAATCCACGTTGAACAGGCCAAAATACTAATGTCTTAACTTCATAAAAGTGTTCTTTAGTGTATTTACTTTGTTGTTTATGTCACCTATAAAACTGGAGTTGATAGAAGAATCTCTCCGACTTGTGTGGGGTAGGCTTAATGTGACTCGTTTTAGGAAACTTTGGCATATGTCGCTCGTCACTACTTCACAGGAAAGTTATTTCAAAGTAAACTTTGTATTTTTATCAAAATGTGTTTTTTTTTGGCAGAAATGCCTTCTGGAAAATGTGAACTTCCATGTGCCTTAATAACAAACATGTATGCTATCTGTAAATATGAATACATTGATTAATTACGAGCCTAGTTTGTTTAGCCACAGAAAAAGTGAGCAACCTTCCCGCTAGCCATGATTGGCTGAGATAATGAGTGTGCTGGGCATGTTTTCTCCGACACATTGGAAAAAGAGAGGAAAAAGAGGGGGAAAAGTACGATACTTATTTATTTAATTTTTTTAAACAATCGCTTACTGGTGGTTTATTGGAAAATGTATTGTTTTGATCAAACCGGATGTGCATGTGTGTCAACGGCAGTGAGCAGGGAAAATACACTCCATGGTCAAATGGATGAGGACACCCTTTCAAATGAGTGGATTCGGCTATTTCAGTCACACCTGTTGCTGACAGCTGTATAAAATCAAGCACGCATCCTTGCAATCTCCACAGACAAACACTGGCAGTAGAATGGCCTTCCTGAAGAGCTCATTGACTTTCAACATGGCACTGTAATAGGATGCAACCTTTCCAACAAGTCGGTTCGTCAAATTTCTGCCCTGCTAGAGCTGCCCCTGTAAGTGCTGTTATTGTGAAGTGGAAATGTCTAGGAGCAACAACGAAGGCTACACAAGCTCACAGATTAGGGGCCGCCGAGTGCTGAAGCGCGTATCTCGTAACAATTGTCAGCCCTCGATTGCAACACTCACTACTGAGTTTCAAAGCAACGTCAGCACAATAACTGTTCGTCGGGAGCTTCATGAAGTGGGTTTCCATGGCCGAGCAGCCACACACATGCCTAAGATCACCATGCGCAATGCCAAGCATCGCCTCGAGTGCTGTAAAGCTCGCCACCATTGGACTCTGGAGCAGTGGAAACACGTTTTCTGAAGTGTTGATTCACGCTTCACCATCTGGTAGTCTGACAGACTAATCTGGGTTTGGCGGATGTCAGGAGAACGCTACCTACCTGAATGCATAGTGCCAACTGTAAAGTTTAGTGGAGGAAGAATGATGGTCTGAGGCTGTTTTTCATGGTTCGGGCTAGGCCTCTAAGTTCCAGTGAAGGGAAATTTTAATGCTACACCATAAAATAACATTCTAGACGATTCTGTGCTTCCAACATTGTGGCAACAGTTTGGGGAAGGCCCTTTTCTGTTTCAGCATGACAATGCCCCCTTGCACAAGGCGAGGTCCATAGAGAATTGCCTTGTCGAGATCGGTGTGGAAGATCTTGACCTACCTGCACAGAGCCCTGACCTCAACCCCATCGAACACCTTTGGGGGGAATGGGAATGCCGACAACGACCTCACTAATGCTTTTGTGGCTGAATGGAAGCAAGTCGCCGCAGCAATGCTCCAACATCTAAAGCCTTCTCAGAAGAGTGGAGGCTTTTATAGCAGCAAAGGGGGGACCAACTCCATATTAATGCCCATGATTTTGGAATGAGATATTCGACGAGCAGGTGTCCACATACTTTTGGAATGTTTAGTGTATATAACATGGCCACTCGCTTTTGAAAGAAATCCTGAATCTGACCCCAAAGTGATCTCTTCTGGTCTTGTAGTCACTGACATTTCAGATTTTTCACATAGTAGTTTGGATATGGTGAACTACTTTTTCAAACTAACTTTAGTTACTTCAACTTAAAGGGTAGCTTCAGTGTAGCTTCCCCTCCACTGTTGGCTCACCTACAGGTATTACAAGGTGCAACGGGGCACAACAAGTCAGAGAATGGTGCTGAAGTGTGAAATCAGGGGTAATGATAGGCAGCCTTTGCAAGTCTGATCTACGATAGATTTGTTATTATAATGTTTATACTGGTCTTACTGGTCACAGTAAACAGCATGGTCGTATTTTCAAAAGCTGTGTGCATTAAGGAAATAGATGCATGGCTTAAATAGAAACCCATCTCTAATAAGCGCCAGTTGTGTTCAGCAATTGAAGCAAATAAATGTCTTGGCTATTTCTTTCAGTTTTATGGTATTCAGAAATAGAGAGTAACATTCTAAAAACACATTCCTCAAAGGGCTAACTGGATGTATGTAGGTTAAAGCTCATGGAAAACATACAGTATGTCCACCACTACTGGAGGGTTTCCTCATATTTATGGAGAGGGAGATGAGAAGAGGAGGAGTGGAGAGAGAGAGAGAGAGGGAGAACAAGGTTCATTGGTTCCCAACCTCCTGCAGAGCTTCAGTGGCTCTCACTGTCACCCCTCACAACTCTCATCCTTCTCTCATCCCTCTTTCCTCACCCTTTTCTCACCCCCATCTTTTCGCACCCTCACAACCCCATCTGTATCCCTCTCTTCCTCCCATACCTCCCCCACCACTCTTCCTGTCACTTGGCTCCTGTTCCCTTCTCTCTCCCCTTCTCTCTAGTCCCAGGGCACAGCTGTAGGCTGTAGATTACATTAGATCTGAGGCTCCACTGCCTGACTTATGGTCAATATTGACTCTTCCTACAAAGCCGAGCGAGAGAGAGTGAGAGAAGAAGCTCCGTGACCCCTGGGCCTGACTGTTTGACAGGTCATATTTCTTAATTAGGCCTGACATTAGAGGGCACTTTCCTTCATTAAGCATTCATTAGGAAAGATCTGCTTTGGAGGGAGGGAGCGGGGGAGGGATATTGAGGGGAGAATTAAATGAGAAAGAAAGCTAGAATATTTGTCTCGAGGCCCAGTTGTTCCCTAACTTATTTCTCTGTTTTCGCACGCAAGTAAACACACACACATGCACGCACGCAAACACACACACACATACGCACACACAGGGACTTACCTCTTATCTCTGTCCATCTATGTCACATGCATGTTTTGGCATCCAGTCTTGCCCCAGGTGACAATAATCACTGTCTTTAGTGTGTCAACAAGGTTCCCTCATTCTTTTCCCCCTCACTCTCTACAGACACACATAGAGGGGCAGCAAGCATGACTGCACACACACACACACAGACACACACACAAACCTAGACCCCCACCCTGACCCCGACCCCCACCATCTCCTCTCTCCCACCAGTAGGACGTCCCAGTGGACTTTTCCACATCACTCTTTT
The DNA here is from genome assembly GCF_013265735.2 of Oncorhynchus mykiss. NCBI lineage: Eukaryota > Metazoa > Chordata > Actinopteri > Salmoniformes > Salmonidae > Oncorhynchus > Oncorhynchus mykiss. The sequence goes on along the minus strand of NC_048572.1, from coordinate 25,928,718 downwards.
GTTCTGTGAGCAAGTGTGTTTGGTTTCCTTCCTTTCTGTTCCTGCTCTTTCTCCCTCTCTCTTCCCATGTTCACTTCATTTGTCTGGCTGGCTCCGACGAGAGTTCCATCAAGATGGTTCTCTTTGTGGTCTGTGTCAGAATTGTCATAGTAACAGCAGCATAGAACATGAATGTTGACCCCATGGAACATGAACACACCGAGTTACACAGACAAATTGGTCTCAGACAAACATATGAAGCATTAGTCATAGTTATATGCCGGTCTTGTAGTTAATTAGCATTACGACTATGTTATGGTTTGTTAGCATTAGCGGATTTGAATCCAAGATGGCGTAGCAGTCGGATGTGTGTTTGTCTTGTCCCGTCTTGTCTCATGTAAATAGTCGGTCCCATATTTTTTATATTTTAATCTCACTTTCCACCTACGATCTAAATATACTTTCCTGCAACCCGCCCCACCCAATGTGGTACGGATCTGCTATTTTTATACGTTATAACTGGAACCTCCATCAGAGGCTAGCCAGCTAACTAGCTACTAGCTAGTAGTCACTGTTAGCCACGTCTAGCGGTCTTCACCTTTAGCTCGGTCACCAGCCAGCTTTAGCTCGCAATACCTGCCAGTCTGCACAGAGCGATTTTGGACTGATTTTCTCCACCACATCACCGGATTCCTGCCACAAGCTCTGGGCTATTAACACCGGATCATCGCAGCTAGCTAGCTGCAATCGGGTGGCTACCGCTGGCTAACGCCTCTGTCCCGAAGCAAGCACCAGTTAGCCTTGAACTAGCCTTGACCTAGGCCCATCTCCCGGCTAGCCGAAGAGGTATACCCGCTAATTAGTGGGCTACAATACCTCTTTTGCCAATTGGCCTGGACCCTTTATTGCAGACACGGAGCCCCGCCGATCCATCACGACTGGTCTGCCGACGTTATCGTCCGATGTGGTTTCAACAGGCTTTTCCGTTGCGTTGTCACCGAAGACCCACCTAGCAAAGTAGTGACTACCGAACTGCTCCCGGACTCACCTATTGCTGCTCATTGGACCCTATGATCACTCAGCTACAAATGCCTCTCACTAATGTTTGGTATGCCTTGTCTTCTGCTATACCGGTTAGTTATTGTTTTATTTCACTGTAGAGCCCCTAGTCCAGCTCAACATGCCTTAGATGTCACACACCCCACACATGGGGAAACCTCACCTGGCTTAGCTGGTGTCTCCAGAGATGCAAGCTCTCATCGTTACTCAATGCCTAGGTTTCCCCCCACTGTAATCACATCCTACCATACCCTTGTCTGTACATTATGCCCTAAATCTATTCTACCACGCCCAGAAATCTGCCCTTTTTATCCTCTGCTCCCAACGCACAATACAATCAGTTCTTATAGCCTTGAGCCGTACCCTTATCCTACTCCTCCTCTGTTCCACTGGTGATGTAGAGGTTAACCCCGGCCCTGTAGCCCCCAGCATCACACCTATTCCCCAGGCGCTCTCATTTGTTGACTTCTGTAACTGTAACTTGGTTTCATGCATGTTAACATTAGAAGCATCCTCCCTAAATTTGTTTTATTCACTGCTTTAGCACACTCCGCCAACCCGGATGCCCAAGGCGTGTCTGAATCGATGCTTATGAAAGCCACCAAACATTCTGAAATTTCAATTCCCAACTATAACATTTTCCATCAAGATAGAACTGCCAAAGGGGGCAGAGTTGCAATCTACTGCAGAGATAGCCTGCAGAGTTCAGTCATACTATCAAGGTCTGTGCCCAAACAGTTCGAGCTTCTACTTTTAAAAATCCACCTTTTCAGAAATAAGTCTCTCACTGTTGCCGCTTGTTATAGACCCCCCTCAGCTCCCAGCTGTGCCCTGGACACCATTTGTGAATTAATACCCCCCATCTACCTTCAGAGTTTGTACTGTTAGGTGACCTAAACTGGGATATGTTTAGTACACCGGACATCCTACAATCTAAGCTAGATGCCCTCAATCTCAGACAAATTATCAAGGAACCTACAAGGTACAACCCTAAATCAGTCAACATGGTCACCCCTCATAGATATCATCCTGACCAACTTGCCCTCTAAATACACCTCTGCTGGATCTCAGCGATCACTGCCTCATTGCCTGCGTCCGTAAGGCCTTTCTTATCGACCTGGCCCGGGTATCCTGGAAGGATATTGACCTCATCCCGTCAGTAGAGGATGCCTGGTAGTTCTTTAAAAGTGCTTTCCTCACCATCTTAAATAAGCATAAGCATGCCCCATTCAAAAAATGTAGAACTAAGAACAGATATAGTCCTTGGTTCACTCCAGACTTGACAGCCCTTGACCAGCACAAAAACATCCTGTGGCGTACTGCAATAGCATCGACTAGCTCTCGCGATATGCAACTTTTCAGGGAAGTCAGGAACCAATACACACAGTCAGTTAGGAAAGCTTAGGCTAGCTTTTTCAAACAGAAATTTGCATCCTGTAGCACTAATTCCAAAAACTTTTGGGACACCGTAAAGTCCATAGGGAATAAGAGCACTTCCTCCCAGCTGCCCACTGCACTGAGGCTAGGAAATACTGTCACCACCGATAAATCTACGATAATCGAGAATTTCAATTAGAGTGTTTCTACGGCTTGCCATGCTTTCCACCTGGCTACCCCTACCCTGGCCAACAGCTCTGCACCCCCCGCAGAAACTTGCCCAAGCCCCCCCCTGCTTCTCCTTCACCCAAAACCAGATAGCTGATGTTCTGAAAGAGCTGCAAAATCTGGATCCCTACAAATCAGCTGGGCTAGACAATCTGGACCCTCTCTTTCTACAATTATCTGCTGAAATTGTTGCAACCCCTATTACTAGCCTGTTCAACCTCTCTTTCGTATCGTCTGAGATCCCCAAAGATTGGAAAGCTGCCGCGGTCATCTCCCTTTTCAAAGGGGGAGACACTCTAGACCCAAACTGTTACAGACCTATATCCATCCTGCCCTGCCTTTCTAAAGTCTTTGAAAGCCAAGTTAACAAGCAGATCACCGACCATTTAGAATCCCACTGTATCTTCTCCACTATGCAATCTGGTTTCCGAGCTGGTCATGGGTGCACCTCAGCCACGCTCAAGGTCCTAAACGATATCATAACTGCCATAGATTAAAGACAGTACTGTGCAGCCGTTTTAATCGATCTGGCCAAGGCTTTCGACTCTGTCAATCCCCGCATTCTTATCTGGAGACTCAATGGCCTTGGTTTCTCAAATGACTGCCTCGCCTGGTTCACCAACTACTTCTCAGATAGAGTTCAGTGTGTCAAATCGGAGGGCCTGTTGTCCGGAACTCTGGCATTCTCTATGTGGGTGCCACAAGGTTGAATTCTCAGGCCTACTCTTTTCTCTGTATATATCAATGATATCACTCTTGCTGCTGGTGATTCTCTGATCCACCTCTACGCAGACGACACCATTCTGTACACTTCTGGCCTTCCTTGGGCACTGTGTTAACAAACCTCCAAACAAGCTTCAATGCAATACAACACTCCTTCCGTGGCCTCCAACTGCTCTTAAATGCTAGTAAAACTAAATGCATGCTCTTCAACCGATTGCTGCCCACACCTGCCCGCCCTCCTAGCATCACTATTCTGGACAGTTCTGACTATGTGTGGATAATATGTGGACAACTACAAATACCTAGGTGTCTGGCTAGACTGTAAACTCTCATTCCATACTCATATTAAGCATCTCCAATCCTAAATTAAATCTTGAAGCGACTTCCTATTTCGCAACAAAGCCTCCTTCACTCATGCTGCCAAACATAACCTCGTAAAACTGACTATCCTACTGATCCTTGACTTCGGCGATGTCAGTTACAAAATAGCCTTCAACACTCTACTCAGAAAATTGGATGTAGTCTATCACAGTGCCATCCGTTTTGTCACCAAAGCCCCATGTACTGCCCACCACTGCGACCTGTATGCTCTCGTTGGCTGGCCCTCGCTACATAATCGTCACCAAACTCACTGGCTCCAGGTCATCTATAAGTTTTTGCTAGGTCTCCATAACCCACGCACTCCAGCAGGTATATTTCACTGGTCATCCCCAAAGCCAACACCCCCTTTGGCCGCCTTTCCTTCCAGTTCTCTGCTGCCAATGACTGGAACAAATTTAAAAAATCACTGAAGCTGGAGAATTATATCTCCCTCACTAACTTAAAGCATCAGCTGTCAGAGCAGCTTATCAATCACTATACCTGTACACAGCCCATCTGTAAATAGCACACCCAATTACCTCATCCCCATATTGTTATTATTTGTTTGGTCTTTTGCACCCTAGTATCTCTACTTGCACATCATCATCTGCACATCCATCACTCCAGTTGTAATGCTAAATTATTTTTATTTTGCCACTATGGCCTATTTATTGCCTTACCTCCCTAAACTTACTACATTTGCACACACTGTACGTAGATTTTACTATTGTGTTTTGATTGTATATTTGTTTATCCCATGTGTAACTCTATGTTGTTGTTTGTCGCACTGCTTTGCTTTATCTTGGCCAGGTCGCAGTTGTAAATGAGAACTAGTTCTCAACTGGCTTACCTGGTTAAATAAAGGTTAAATATTTGTTTTTTTAAAGACTATGGCTTCTTTAGGCAGCAAGAGTCTGTGGTGATGTGGTAAACCAGCTATTTCACACACCACTGTGGCCCGAATCAGCATTTCACACACACACACACACACACACACCTGAAGGTCAGGGGACAGGAGCAGAAGTCTCCTGCGGCTCACCTCAGTAGTTTAGAAAGTGGGAAAGAGTAAGAGAGAGTGTGTGTGTGTGTGTGTGTGTGTGTGTGTGTGTGTGTGTGTGTGTGTGTGTGTGTGTGTGTGTGTGTGTGTGTGTGTGTGTGTGTGTGTGTGTGTGTGTGTGTGTGTGTGTGTGCATAATGATGAAGGGTTCACATCCTCGCCCCAGGCTTATTTTCACCTGCAGCCTGAGCTTTTTCAGGTTGAAGAGAGGAAAACAAGTGGCTGTTGGTTGAAAACACCCGCTGAGTTTGTTTTGATTGGGTGTCTCTGAAAATCACTTGTGGTTGACAGTAGTATGTTAGGTTACTCCCTCCTGTTTACCTGTTTTCCCTCATGAATAACAATAGACACAAATTCCAAACCACATTCATCAGTTCCTAAAATGTGGAACACTGCAGTTGTGTGTCCTGAAGTGAGACAATTTAAGTTTCTTCTCTTGATGGAAAGCATATGTTGGGTGATAAATTGATGGATCAAGGAGGATAAACTTCCCTTGGTAGAAATGGATCGAAATGTTGATTTCCTGCATTGTGATTGGTGGTTGCTGGAGGAGTGAGGTTATTTGGAGGTCAACTCAGTGTAGTCTTAATGAGGGTCAGAATATAGTCCTTCCTCCATAGTATTCCTCATCCTCAGCCATGTATAGAATGTGGGTCATCCCTGAAGACATCCTTAGCTTCTGGAGTTGAAGCTCTGCTGAACATCTATAGTATGAACTATAACCCCTGACCCAACAAATCTGGATGTTTGTATTCCCCCAATTAGTTAGTGTGTCGAACTCAAAAAGTCATGGGAAAGAGAAGAAGAGAGAGGAGAAACAGAACGGAAAGAGATGGAACGAGGACACTCTGTGTATAGTATTTCACTCTGTGTCAGCATCTGGACTATCTCTCTCTAGTTCTCTGTTCTCCTGTTCTCTTGTTATGTTCTCTCAAGTTAGCAGGCCTGCTACAATGCCCTCAGAAAGTATTCACACCCATTGACTCTTTGCACATGTTGTGTTATAGCCTGATTTTGTGTCACTGTCAAAGTAGACATTTTTACAAATGAATAAAAAAATGAAGAGGTGAAATGTCTTGAGTCAACCCTTTTGTTATAGCAAACCTAAATAAGTTCAGGAGTAAAAATGTGCTTAACAAGTCACATACGTTGCATGGACTCAAAAACTGCAATAATACAGTTTAACATGATTTTTAATGACTACCTCATCTCTGTACCCCACACATACAGATGATTGTAAGGTCCCTTAGTCGAGCAGTGAATTTCAAACACAGATTCAACCACAAAGACCAGGGAGGTTTTCTAATGCATCGCAAAGAAAGGCAACTATTGGTAGATGGGTAAAAAATATATATAAAGCAGACATTGAATATCCCTTTGCGCAGTTAGCAAGTTATTAACTAGACTTTGGATGGTGTATCAATACAACCAGTCACTACAAAGATACAGGGGTCCTTCCTAACTCAGTAGCCGAAGAGGAAAGAAACGGCTCAGGGATTTCACCATGAGGGCAATGGTGACTTTAAAACAGTTAGAGCTTTTAATGGCTGTGATAGAAGAAAACTGAGGATGGATCAACAACATTAGACTTACAACACAATACTAATCTACATGACAGAGTGAAAAGAAGGAAGCTTGTACAGAATAAAAAATATTCCAAAACATGCATTCTGTTTGCAATAAGGCACTAAAGTAAGACTGCAAAAAATGTGGCAAAGAAATTAACTTTTTGTCCTGAATACAAAGCATTATGTTTGGAGCAAATCCAACACAACAAATCACTGAGTACCACTCTTCATATTTTCAAACATGGTTGTGGCTGCATCATGTTCTGGAAAAATGCTTGTCATCAGCAAGGACTAGGGAGTTTTTTTGGGATAAAAAGAAACGGAATAGCGCTAAGCACAGGCAAAGTCCTAGAGGAAACCTGGTTCAGTCTCCTTTCCTACAGACACTGGGAGACAAATTCACCTTTCAACAGGACAATAACCTAAAACACAAGGCCAAATATAAACGGGAGTTGCTTACCAAGGTTACATTTAATGTTCCTCAGTGGCCTAGTTATAAATCGTCTTAAAAATCTATGGCAAGACTTGAACATGGTTGTCTAGCAATGATCAACAACCAACTTGACAGAGCTTGAAAAATTGTGAAAAGAATAATGTCTTAGAAAACTCACCCAGAAAGACTCACAGCTGTAATCACTGCCAAAGGTGATCTTAACATGTATTGAGTCATGGGTTTGAATACTTATGTCAACAAGTTTCCTTTTAAAACATTTTTTGTTGAATTTTACCCCCTTTTTCTCCTCAATTTCGTGGTATCCAATTGTTAGTAGCTACTGTCTTGTCTCATCGCTACAACTCCCGTACGGGATCGGGAGAGACAAAGGTTGAAAGTCATGTGTCCTCCGATACACAACCTAACCAAGCCGCACTGCTTCTTAACACAGCGCCATCCAACCCGGAAGCCAGCCACACCAATGTGTCAGAGGAAACACCATGCACCTGGCAACCTTGGTTAGCGTGCACTGTGCCCGGCCAGGAGTCACTGGTGTGCGATGAGACAAGGATATCCCTATTGGCCAAATCCTCCTTAACCCGGACGACGCTAGGCCAATTGTGCGTCGCCCCACGGACCTCCCGGTCGCAGCCGGTTACGACAGAGCCTGGGCGCAAACCCAGAGTCTCTGGTGGCACAGCTGGCGCTGCAGTACAGCGCCCTTAACCACTGCGCCACCCGGGAGGCCTGTGTTTCTTTTTTCATACGTGTTTTTGCAAGTATTACATTTTGACATTACAGTTTGACATTACAGATATTTTGTGTAGATCATCGACAAAAAAAGGACAATTCAATCCACTTTGTAGCACAACAAACTGTGGAAAAGGTCAAGGGGTGTGAATACTTTCTGAAGGCACTGTGTATCCCAATTGGGTATTTACATAGTAATATATACACACACACGCACTGTCTGTATTGTTGCTGGCATCCTTTCAAAGAGGTCCCTGTGAGACAGATATGATTATATAGGATGGGAACATGAATCAGATCAACCCTTACTCAGAGAGTACAGAAAACACAGAGGGAATGTGTGTGTGTGTGTGTGTGTGTGTGTGTGTGTGTGTGTGTGTGTGTGTGTGTGTGTGTGTGTGTGTGTGTGTGTGTGTGTGTGTGTGTGTGTGTGTGTGTGTGTGTGTGTGTGTGTGTGTGTGTGTGTGTGTGTCACTCCAAGATTCACTAGTAGGTTGTTGACACTCTCAATTACTTCCCTGCATGACCTCACATTGGTCACTTTTGGGCTATGGGTGTGGTCTGATGATTCTACAGTACACTATGGTCAGTCTCAATGCTGAGGAAACCACGTAGACTCATAACGTCATCACAAACATTTATGTTATTAACTCATCACCATAAAACACATTGTCCTACATTCTCTCTCTCTCTCTTTCTCCCTCTCGCTTGCTCTTTTTCTCTCTGTCTGTCTGCCTCTCTTCTCTTGTCTCTTTTTCTATCCCTCTAGGACAATGGTGATGCAGTAGCTGTGGTGGTGATGTCAGATGAGTAGTTTGTGAGAATGCCAGTGTGAAAACTCCTGCATAGTTTCCACCTTTGATCAACTCTCCATCACTCACTCTCTCAGCACAGATGCGTGCATCTTTACTTGTCCTTCTCTCCCTCTCCAAGCTCTGTCTGCAGTCTTCTGTCCCATCCCTCCCTCCAACTCTGTATTTGTCAGTGGTGGAAAGGTGTTTACATTAGACTAGTGGTGCCACAGGTCTGGTTAATTTTAAACTTGAACTGTGGTTACCATTAGCATCACTAACTCTGGAATGCTAGTAAGCTAGTGCAGGGTTGCACAGGAAGATGGGTGCTCATTGGGTGACGTGGCTAGGTGCCCCGCCTCTCTGCTCTGTGGAGTGTGTCATTTCTAGTGTAATGAGTTTAGTCTGTAACACGGAACACGTACGCCATGCATAACTGTAGTGACCACACCACACGTTGCATACATCACTACTCATCATCATCATGACATAAGACATTATCCCATGAATAATTTAAAAAATAATACATTAAACTTACAAGCATCCATTTGGTGCTAGTTAAAGTTTGCAAGTTCACCAGTTAAACAGTTGACAAATGAATCAGATCACCAGTTAGCCAGTTCACCAGATGGCCAGTTGACCAGATAGCCAACTATCATGCTAATGCTAAAGATTCCTAGTAGACCACACATACTCAGACTGTGTTCTGTGAAATGTCTCTCTCCTTGTTAAAAGCATGTCTAAGTAGTCTACACCAGAGACGGCACGGCCCGCTTGAGCACAGATGCCAATTCAACGTCTAATCCACGGTGGTTTGAAATGACATGGAAACAACGTTGATTCAACCAGTGTGTGCCCAGTAGGGACTGATATGGAGGAGAAAAGACACTTAACAGCTCACTCCCAGATTTCCAACCCTACCTTGAGGGAGAGAGGTGTCTGGCAGCCAGACCAAAGAACTGAGGAGGACAATCAGCAATTCAATGAGAGAGAAAGAGAGAGAGAGAGAGAGATTGAAAAAGAGAAGGGGCAGACAAAGTTGTGTTTATAGGGAGAAAGTGAAAGGGGGTGAGAACAGGGGAAAAAAATATGGGTAAGAGAAGGGAAAACAAGAGAGATGCACAAGGCAAACTGATAGAGGCAGCATACGTTTGGCATATGAGTGAGAGAGAGGGAGATAGGAAACAGAGAGTGAGAGACAGATATTGATGCTGAGATAATGGTTGTGAAAAATGGGCAGGCAGACAGTAGGAAAGGAAGAGATGCGTAAGAATTGGAGGGTACGACTTCAAAGATAAACTGTATTTCTTTTCCCTGAAATGATGTCCATTCACATCAATGATGTAGCAACACTGGAGAACTATATCTCACACTCTGACTCAAAACATCCAACATTAGCGAAACTCAGCCAATGCATCTTTAACAGACAAAGTTAAGGATGCTACAGCCTACAAACATTCCCAACCACAACTCTCCATCTTCACTCTGACACCACAGTTGGGCTGTGTGTCAAAGTTTTCTGTCAACACCAGATATTCACCTCCTCATAACCCTGTCCTGACCCCTCACCCTGTCCACATAAATAACTCCCCTACAGGGTCAGAGTTCAATGCTGCTCTTAACTATTCCTCCCTCTCTTTGCTTCTTTCTTTTTCTCATTCTTTGATTTACTTCCATAGTATCATACCCACAGCTACCTCCTGTATTTAACAAAAACAGCGTCTCCCACTTTTGTAAATTGCTCTGTATACATTTAAGTGGTTAGGGCTTATTTGGGGTGTTTCATGTCAAGTTCAGCAGACTCCCCAGTGAGGAGGGCCACCTAGCACGACGCTGCACCTCGTAAAGCAGTCTGTCAGGGTTTGGGAAAAGCTCGCTCCCTGGGATGGTGTAGGGTTTCACCGCTAGGCTGTAGCCTCAGTCATACCGCAACGAGCTATGCTAACACAGACAGGGCAAATTAGTGGTCTGAAAGGGAATACACTCCACAAACTGCTCACTCACTCACATATCACACAAAGATCTGTGCTAACACACACATGAACAATGGGGAAACTCACACACACAACACACGCAAGCCGCAAAACTCACATACATTACTGTAAAAAATACTAAGCTCACACACATACACAAACACAAACCACAAAATACAAACACATAAACCACAAAGCTCTGCTACGTGCTAACAGACACTCGCACACATTTAATCACTTAGACCGTGATTCATTTGGAGTGCGGAAAAATTCACTACCACGCAGAAACACACTTTCCAGAGATAAACATACGTTTCATTCAGTAGGCTGATTAAAGTTTCTGGAGCTTGATTTGACTGTCTGAGGAGTGAATTCCAGATGCACATCTAGCGACCTTGGCTTGCCAGCCCCCAAGCTCCTCCATTAAGTTTTGTTGGGGGGGGGGGGGGGGGGGGGGGCTATTATGTTCCATAGGCACATAACTGCTCTCTCATATCTCAAGACAATAACTTCCTTTCTATACTAGTGAGCCTAAACATTTTCCAGGCAGTAGATCATAGAAATGTCATAGGCCTGTATTACACAAAAAATTTGCAGCATCACGTCTTAGGGGAAACATCATTGTTTTTACCGCCTTAATAGTAATCAAATGTGTTGCAATAAGTTCATCACTTTCACTGGAATTCAAAACACCCAATAATTAACTCTCTCTCTCTTTCTCTCTTTCGTCCATTCTTTCTCTCTGTCTGTCTGTCTCTCTCGCTCACTGTCTTTCTGTCTTTCCCTTGCTCTCTCACGGGACATCAGTAAATCGACTGTAACCTACTGATGTTACTGAGTTGGTCCGTTATTCCTCTAGGTGTCACTAGGTCAGGCTCCTTAACCATGCTAATGGATCGGTCCACTGGAGCAGGGAGGTTGAGGTGTCTACGGTAAGCAGGTGATTAGAGTAGGAGGGGATTATAGAACTAGAGCAAATAGAGAAGCAGTGACCTCCCTATTCTACATGTTATATTTCCATGTTAGAAGGACTGTTGCCGTGTCCCATAATATGTATAATAATATATGGCCAGGGGAAGGGCATGTACAAACAAGGAGTAATTGGCGACTTTTGTACTAAGAGGTTACACTCTCTTTATATCTCTCTCTCTCACTTTGTCTCTCTCTATAGTATACATTACATTTGAGTCATTTAGCAGAGGCTGTTATCCAGAGAGACTTACAGTTAGTGCATTCATCTTAAGATAGCTAGGTGAGACAACCACACATCACAGTCGTAATGAGTCCATTTTTCAGTAAAGTCAGTGCTGGTAGGGAAAGACAAGCACATATTTTTTCATTGTTTCTTTATGATACATAAAAATCTTACAAAGAAAGCAACATATAACCAACCACACACAGTGAGTAACAGGAGGAGAGTAAAGAGCTGGGGTGTGTTGGTACACCAAGGTGTTAGCAGTTAGTGGGAGGGGTGGGAATTCTCTCCCTCAAAAGTGAAGCTCTTAATGAAGTGTGTCCATGTCCGCTGAGGGGGAATACCTCCCAAAAGAGGATTACATTCCCTTATTGTGTGTGTGTGTGTGTGTGTGTGTGTGTGTGTGTGTGTGTGTGTGTGTGTGTGTGTGTGTGTGTGTGTGTGTGCGTGCATGTGCGCTTGCGTGTGTGTGTGTGTGAATGAGAGATAGAGAGTAGCCTATAGGCAACAAGTCACCAATTAGCCCTTGTTTGTACTTGTCCTAATCAAATATGCTCGGCATTACACCAAAGACAACCAAGGTGGGGGAGAATGACTCATTGTAAATGACATTGAAACAGCAGCTGAATGAGATGGCCCACATATAAGTAGAATCTACATAGAGCTAACATAGAGATGAATACAGACGTGTATCAAGTCACGTTTCATTCACAACTCCTGACTGACTCATTTGGTGATGACACGCTCATTCATAATTGTAGGGTGCTCTATAGTTCAATTACAGATCCTGTCGTAAGTGCAGGATGTATGACACTGAGATTATGGTTGTGGGGCAGAGCTTCTTGCTGTGAGGGAGAAGTGGTGTATCATTAACAGCTAATACAGTGCCACGCACGGAGAAAAGTGGTAATATCACATTTTCCGTCTCAGCCAATCTTCCTTGCGCATGTCTGTGTGTGTGTGTGTGTGTGTGTACGCGCGTGTCTGTCTGTGTGTGCGCACACGTGCGTGTGTGTGTGTCCCAGTGCTCTCAAGAGGAACAATGTAAATAAAGGTTTAATTGGAGAAAAATCGCTCTAACCGAGCGTTTCTGCCTCTCACACTCGGCAGATCTTATTGTGTTCAGGTGTGGCCCTTGGTCTGTGTTTTGGACCGTTGCCCGCATGTCTGTGGGTGTGTGTGTGTGCATACAAGAATTGGTGTGTGTGCGCTCTGTGCGAGTTCATGTGCGTGTAGATGTGCATTGGTGTGTGTGTTTTAATCTCACACTCAAGAATGCAGTGAATAGTTTTCTCCAGACTGGGGGGTATATATATTACCTGCCTGTCTGTCTCCCTGCCTGGTACATTTCCGTGCCTTTGATAAGCAGGAATTCCAGCTTTTATAGCAGAGCCCTCACCTATTCAAATCAAAGCAGAATACAGGATAAACATGTTCAAACAACACACAGAGTATGACTATGTAAACCCAATCCAGCAATACTGTTACTTCAATATCTCTTTAGTTTTACAATCATCCACTACCTGTTATGACATTATACATCGAGCCAAGACCAGGGTTTCATGTTAGAATGTTTTTGTAGTCGAATATATAAACATGGCTTTTATGATGAAAATGGTTGCCAGTGTTGCATTGTACGGGCAAGCTCCTTTCAATGACAATTATGTAGATATTTGCAGAATGATTACAACGAGGGCAGGCGTGCTTGAACAGTCAGAGAGGTTACAGTATGGCATTTTATGTACTATTATACAGCATGCAATCAATTGTAGAGAGAAAAAGTTGCAGTTCCCATTAGAAGGGCCATGAGGTTTTCTTGACCAGGGGATGAAAAGGGACCAGAGTCGAATTGAATGAATTGCAATGGAATTGTGCCCAACCCCAGTGTTGTAGTGGATGGTATACTGAGGTGATTGGGGATATTGCCCTGTGTAGGGTGGTGTCTTTCTGATGGGACTTTAAACGGATGTCTTGACTCTCTGTGGTCACTACAGACCCCAGCGTCATGGCTAAATTCCCAATATGGCCTTCATACCATCACACGCAAAGCATGTGAAATACACTGAGTGCACAAAACATTATGAACACTTTCCTAATATTGAGTTATACCCTCTTTTTCCCTCAGAAAAGCCTAAGTTCGTCGGGGCATGGACTTTACAAGGTGTTGAAAGCGTTCCACAGGGATGCTGGCCCATGTTGACACCAATGCTTCCCACAGTTGTGTCAAGTTGTCTCGATGTCCTTTAGGTGATGGACCATTATTTTTACACACAGAGCGTGAAAAGCCCAGGTGCAATGCAGTTGTTGACACACTCAAACCGGTGCGCCTGGCACCTACTACCATACCCCGTTCAAAGACACTTAAATATTTTGTCTTTCCCATTCACCCTCTAAATGGCACACATACACAATCCATGTCTCAATTGTCTCAAGGCTTAAAACTCCTTCTTTAACTTGTTTACTCCCCCTTCATCTACATTGACTAAAGTGGATTTAACAAGTGACATCAATAAGGGATCCTAGCTTTCACCTGGATTCACCTGGTCAGTCTATGTCATGGAAAGAGCAGGTGCTCCTAACATTTTATATTCACATGCATGCCACAAACATACCGATAGCCTAGTTTCAGCTAAATATAATCTGTGGGCAGCAAGTGTGTGAGGCGCTCTGGTTGTTGCAAGGAGTAGCTCACAGAAGAACAACATTGGTAGCCGGTAGGGTAGGTAGGAAAGACGTTCCAATTCATGATATCTACCAGTAAATGTTAACTAAGGCAACAGGTACTGAAAAAGTTTGGTCCGAAGTCTTGGTTGAATCTTTGCGATTGCACTTCAGTCATCATGTTTCAATTAAAATATTCAAAGGATTTCCCAAAAAACCTTCCCAATTAAACGTTGACTGCAAAGTAAGTCTATCTGGCAGAATGATATCGTGATGATTTGTATCAAATCGGAGGGCATTTGTTTTTGCAAACTCTGCCATCACATGTAGGACATTGTACAGTACAGAAACACTGCTAGCCAATAGGGTAGGTCTCTTGCTAGGTGCACAATTGAATTATAGGGCTACACCCTCCCAAAAAATATAGATGTTTTATTTTTCCCAGACGTAAAACATTCTCTGTAGTTTAAAACCAGTTGGATATAGGGGGTGCTATTTTAATTTTTGGATGAAAAACGTTCCTGTTTTAAACAAGATATTTTGTCACGAAAAGATGCTCGACTATGCATATAATTGACAGCTTTGGAAAGAAAACACTCTGACGTTTCCAAAACTGCAAAGATATTGTCTGTGAGTGCCACAGAACTGATGTTACAGGCGAAACCCAGATAAAAATCCAATCAGGAACTGCCGCATTTTTGAAACCGCCTCATGCCAATGACTCCTTATATGGCTGTGAATGAGCTACGAATGAGCTTACGTTTTCCACGCATTCCCCAAGGTGTCTACAGCATTGTGACGTCTTTTTAGGCATTTCCATTAGAGAATAGCTGTAAGGGACCATATTTGGCGAGTGGTCACATGGTGTCTCCCGGAGAAAATCTTGCGTAAAATACTGAGGTAGCCATTTTTCCAATCACTTCTTAAGAGAAAACAATTGCCTTAACGGATATATTATCGAATATATATGTTAAAAACACCTTGAGGATGGATCCTAAACAACATTTGCCGTGTTTCTGTCGATATTATGGAGCAAATTTTGAAAAAAGTTTGGAGTTATAGTTGAAGTATTTTTCAGTTGATTTCTCAGCCAAAACTGATGAACAAACGAGACCTTTTTCGCCTACAAAAATATTATTTTTGGAAAAAAGGAACATTTGCTATCTAACTGGGAGTCTCCTGAGTGAAAGCATCTGAAGTTCTTCAAAGGTAAATTATTTAATTTGGTTGCTTTTCTTATTTTCGTGAAAATGTTGCCTGCTGCCAGCAGAGCCTAGCATAGCATTATGCCATGATAAACTTACACAAATGCTTGTCTAGCGTTGGCTGTAACGCATATTTTGAAAATCTGAGATGACAGTGTTGTTAACAAAAGGCTAAGCTTGTGTTTGAATATATTTATTTCATTTCATTTGCGATTTTCATGAATAGGAAAAGTTGCGTTATGCTTGAGGCTATGATTACGCTCCCGGATACGGGATTGCTAGTCGCAAGAATTAAGCATTGATGTGGACTTAAAAACATACAGACATGTGATGTTCTATTTATTAGAGTGAAAAACCTGAAAATATATATGATAAAATGTAATGTTTCACAAAGGGCCTCTTTCTCCAGGCACCACTACACCACTGCCCAACCCTGAATGGCATTGTGTTTACTTTTGACACTTGTTAAAACTCAGATAAATTATCTGGACCAAATCTGGAGGTCAAACCTGGAAAAGGCTAATAGCTTGTTTGATGTGAAGGGTACAGATAAGCTGTGTGTGTGCATGCGTGTGTGTGGCGTGTGCGTCTGTGTGTGTGGACGTGTGTCTTATGAAGTGTACAATAATAGCATCGGTATGGAGAGTGTGTTTGCCACAGAGAGTTCCCAACCAACATCACACCTGGGTCTTGGACAACACTAAGGGACGGAACATAATGTGTTTTTTCCCTGGCTTACATTTGCTCTTTTACATGTTTTATTATATGGTTTCTTCCATTTTAGACAAATATCCTAATCTGCTTGCATGCACCTCCCCTATGTCAAGGGTAGGGTAGGCCTATAGTGAAAATCTGTAATATTGTATTGGACTAAGATGAGAAGAATGTTGGCATGGCCAAATGCAGGCTATTGACCAACTTTCTATTCTGGTAGGATGCAATTTTGATACGAAGATGTATTAATTTTTGTATTTATTATAATTTGTTTTATAATTATTATTGTTTAGCTTTGTTATTAATATAGGCCTAATTATTCATCGAAACCAGTTCTTTAAATGTGCAAAACCTGTTTTGTTTAATTATGTTGCGACATTTTCATTGGCAAAATACATTTTGATCTGTCATTTATTATGTTTTTATTCTTATTTTTTATTTTTTACCAAATACAAAAATAAATAACATTAGCTTATTTCTGTCATTTGGTTGGTGGAAAATTTGTTGCATTTAATTTATATATTTCTAAATATGGCATCAAAATATTGGAAATCAGATTTCAGATCATTGTCTGCAGCCAGCTCTGATCATGGTGTAATGAAACAGACAGGGAGAATGAGCTCATCGGTGATGGTCAGTGAACCTTCAACCTTCTGGCATTTAGCCTTGACGGGCATCGACTTTCCCACAAAAGCATGTTGAAGTGACAAAGTCGGAATCCACGTTAATTAACATGTTTATTGAACACACGGTCGCCACAGATTGTTATTTGTGGTTGTAATTATTTTGGAACTTGTTCTCAACTTGCCTAACTGGTTAAATAAAGGTGAAATAAATAAATTAAAATTAAAATAAAAACAGAGGACGAACGGCAGAGGGGCTAATGATCTTGGAGTGGGGGGGGGGTCTCGTAGTATCCGCGGCACTGTAGCGGCATGCCAGCGCCTCAGGCCTGACCTTCTTGGATACCGGTCAGTGCTGAGGAAGGGAAGTGGCCCAGGCCTTACTGAACCCCTCCCGGAGGTCCTGATACTCTGCGGAACTGGCGGAGAGGTCCGGGGCAATTTCCAAGCCCCTAGGAAGACGTCCCAGGGCAGGCAGAGCTGACTTCTGGCAATGAGTGTGGCAGGACGGGCTCCAGCCCACGATGGCACCAGTAGCCCAGTCAATGGAGGGATTGTGATGCTGGAGCCCAGAGAATCCCAATACCACGGGAACTTGCAGAGACTCAACCAGCAGGAATTGGACCGTCTCGCTGTGGTTCCCCGACACTCGTAGCTTGACAGGGGTGGTCTGGTGGGTGACCCGGCCTATAGAGCGCCCATCCAGAGCTCTAACACCCATGGGAATGGAGAGGGGTTGAGTGGGGTTGCCCAGCTCAGATGCCAAGGTATCGGCCCCCGAGTCAATGAGTACCTGCAGAGACTTGGACTGGTCGCCCCATCGCAGGATGGCACGGAGGGGAGATGAAAATGTCTTTAAGGCCCACCAGAGTACTCACTCCAACAAATGAGCTAGGTCTCTTGAAGGGACAGATTGAATCGGCAGTCTCCGACTGCGGAGAGGACTTGGGTAAGCTCGGATTCTCTCGGGGACGTAGATGAAGAGGACTTTTGGAGTTCATCAGATGCAAGGTGGAATCCTTGAGTGAGCGATTGGGGCTGCAATCGGACCTCTACTCCCTCCTATATTCTCGTAGCCGACCATCGATCCGGATGGTTAAAGCGATGAGTGAATCGAGATCCATTGGTAGTTCTCGGGCTGCCAGCTCATCCTTTACCTCCTCCGATAATCTGTGCAGGAACGTGTTGAACAGCGCTTCCGGGTTCCAGGTACCCTCCCCTGCTAGCGTGTGGAACTCCACCACATAGTCTGCCACACTGAGGGTGTCCTGCCGAAGCTGGAGTAACTTTCGGGCAGCCTTTCTCCCAGACCCCGGAGCCTCGAAAACCTTTCTCACCTCCGCCACGAATACCTCCAGACTGAGGCAGACGGTGGATTGTTACTCCCACACCACCGTGGCCCAGGCGAGTGCCACCCTGGACATCAGCATAATAATGTACGCTATCGTCAAGCGTTCTGAACTGAACAAAGAAGGCTGCAGCTCAAAAATGAGGGAGCACAGGGGGAGAAAGGCCCGGCAGGTTCTGGAATCTCCATCGTAGCGCTCCGGGGGAGGTAAGCGGGAGTTCCCGGGAAACCGGGGTGATGGCGCTACTACCAGCCAGGTTACTGAGGGACTGGGAGGTTACCGTCGTGGTAGGCAACCAACGGAATTGCTCCCGCAATGCGTCCAATGCTAGGTTGTGACATTCGGCCATGTCCTGGAACCCTTCCATCAAACTACAAAGCAACTCCCCCTGTCTATAGCTCCTTGGGAGGAGAAGGCATTGCGGAGCTGGTCCAAGTCTGCTGGGTCAGTCATGGCTAGTTCGTACTATCACGTTTCAGGTAAGACTCAAGTGCAGACTGTGTTGAAGTAACAATGTTTATTGCAACAACAGGGGCAGGCTAACGACAGGTCAAGGCAGAGGTTGATAATCCTGAGTAGTGGCAAAGGTACAGGACAGCAGGCAGGCTCAGGTTCAGGCAGAGTGGTCAGGCAGGCGGGTTCAAAGTCAGGACAGGCAAGGGTCAAAACCAAGAGGACGAGAAAAATGGAGACTGGGGGAAAAACAGGAGCTGAGAAACCGCTGGTTGACTTGAATAAACAAGACGAACTGGCACAGACATACATAAAAGTGGGGAAAAGGGGTGACACCTGGAGAGGGGTGGAGACAAGCACAAGGACAGGTGAAATAGATCAGGGTGTGACACATGCTCTTTAATCAGCTTATTGATATGCCACACCTGTCAGGTGGATGAATTATCATGGCAAAAGATAATCACTCATAACAGGAATAAACAAATTTGTGCACAAAATATGAGAGAACGTTTCTGGGATGTTTTATTTCAGCTCATGAAACCAACACTTTACATGTTGCATTTATATTTTTGTTCAGTGTATTTTCTCCTGACTTCCCATGCATTTGACTTCCTATCTGATCATACTCTTTGAAATCCAAGAACTCACTCACTTACTGGAAATATGTAAATGAGATGGATAGAGAGAGAGGGGGAAGTGGGAGGGAGAGTGAGAAGGATGTAGAAAGCTAGAGCGAGATAGGAGCATATTTCCCATTTGCTGAGGGACTTGATCCCTTGGTCTTCTTCTCAGTTCTTCTAAATGAGAATGTGAGGGGGAGCAGTGTGGGGGGGGGATTTCTCTAAAGTTCTTCAGGGGTCACATAGATGTGCGTTGCCTCGCCATTGCACGCTCTCCACAGCTGGCCCAAGTGAAAGGTCAAAATGCTATGCATGAATTGGCCGATGATTCATAGAGTGACTCTCTGTAATGAGTGAATTCATCTACTTTGCTTAGCATTCAAGACTCTGTAAGGGGAGCAAAGATGGAACAGAAACTACCCAGCTTGCACATAACGTTCTGAGAACCATATGTTTCTTAGAGCGTGGTTGTCCTATGGTTATTTTGCATATAACCTCCCCACAACTTTCTGGGAATGGTGCAGGATAGTTGCTTGGCTTTGGAACATTCTCGGCACATATAAGGTACTGTACTTGACAAAAATATATACATATTTTCTGGCTATTTCATTACTTTAACAGAATGTTTCCTAAAAGTTCAAACATGGTTACATTTATTTTGGGTTATGGTCTAGAAACATTCTCCAACTGGTTTGACATTGGGAATGTTCTCAAATAGTTCACAGAATGAAACAACACTCTTCTGTGGAAATTTCAGTACTTCAGCATAATATTTCCATGAGGAAACCTGTTGGTTCTATTTAGAGTAATGTTCTCACATTTTTCAGAGAATGTTAAGAAAACTTTCTATAAAAACCACAAGAACATTTCAGAAATCGTTCTAACAACGTTATTTTAAAACTATCCTTCCGTTTTCAGCATCAACAAAATCCATTCTATCCTGTTAAAACCTGTTGTGACTAGGGGGCAGTATTTTCATTTTTGGAAAAAAATCCGGAATTGCCCCATGTTTTGAAAGCGCTGTGTTCCAAAGAGTCCCTATTGAGCAGTGAATGGGCTATCAACCAGATTACTCTTTCTCCGTATTCCCGAAGGTGTCTACAGCATTGTGACGTAGTTTTACGCATTTATGTTGAAGAATACACGTAAGCGGCTACATTGCGCAAGTGGTCACCTGATGCTGCCAGAGAGATTCTCGCGTAAAATACAGAGGTAGCCATTACTCCAATCAGTCCTACTGAAAAACGAATAGGGATGGATATATTATCAAATAGATATTTGAAAAACACCTTGAGGATTGATTATGAACAACGTTTGCCATGTTTCTGTCGATATTATGGAGCTAATTTGGAATATTTTTTGCGATTTGCGTGACTGCAATTTCCGGGTGATTTCTCAGCCAAACGTGAAGAACAAACGGAGCTATTTCGCCTACAAAAATAATATTTTTGGAAAAAAGGAACATTTGCTATCTAACTGGGAGTCTCGTGAGTGAAAACATCCGAAGCTCATCAAAGGTAAACAATTTAATTTGATTGCTTTTCTGATTTCCATGACCAAGTTACCTGCCTCTAGCTGGACAAAATGCTATGCTAGGCTATCGATAAACTTACACAAATGCTTGTCTAGCTTTGGCTGTAAAGCATATTTTGAAAATCTGAGATGACAGGGTGATTAACAAAAGGCTAAGCTGTGTCTCAATATATTTCATTTGTGATTTTCATGAATAGGAATATTTTCGAGGGATATTTATGTCCGTTGCGTTATGCTAATTAGTGTCAGGCGATGATTACGCTCCCGCATGCGGGATGGGGAGTCACTAGAGGTTTTAAGTGTGTTCAGGTGTTGGCCGTGCCCACTAATTGGCCTGATCTTAATGAGCGCTTGTTTCCTTTGAATAGACTAAAATTAACAGCTTTGCATGCTTAAAAAAACATGGCACGCTAGCGCCCTACTGGTGCACAATGGACTAATTCTATGGATAGAAAACAGAAGACTATACTGTAGGTTTGAAAATCACTGATACCGTGTCACAAAAAAGTGTTTGCATGAATAATGCCTAACAAAATGAATTCCATGTGTTCCATCTTTGCTTGGAGTTAACCCAAAATATGCTAGCAGTTTCCATCCACATAACCTATCATTTCCATTCTCATGCCATATTGAAGCCTCACAGAAAAACGTTCAATGAACCAGAGTAAAACGTTCTCAGAAGCTCCCTGAAACCAAAAAATACACATTCCCAGAACTGGTCAAAATGTTCACTTCTGTTATCAGAAGGTTTAAAAAAATGTTACCGTCAGAAAACGTATGGCTTTGTTCCCACAACCAATGTGAATCCAAAAACAAAAACACATGTTCCCACAACTTCCAAGGAACCAAATGTGCTAGCTGGGTACTGTAGCAGGTTGTTCAAAACTGGAACAGGACTTGTGAAGATTTCCCACTCTCAAAGTTCATTACATACAGTATGGATGTGAAGAGAAATGCTTGAGAAATTGACAGAACAGTCAATGGGAAAAAAATGTAGAGAGAAACCCTAAGTCATTCATGCTTGTAGGTGCACGTACACCTTGGCACAGACAGGAGTACAAATATGTACACACACCCACACACATCATCTCTCCTGGTCTTGCTCTGTGAATGTTATCAGGCTGTAGCTGAAGATTAATTCAGTTTAATGTATATAAGATGACTGGAGGGAGTGGTAGATAGTTCACTCAAACCTTTCATTCTCAAACAATCCATTTCACAGACATACCAACGGCTTACCAGTAGGTGGTTGAAGATATCCCTCTAGTGGTGTGGGGGCTGTGCTTTGGCAAAGTGGGTGGGGTTATATCCTGCCTGTTTGGCCCTGTCCGGGGGTGTCGTCGGGCAGGGGCCACAGTGTCTCCCGACCCCTCCTGTCTCAGCCTCCAGTGTTTATGCTGCAGTAGTTTGTGTCGGGGGGCTAGGGTCAGTATGTTATATCTGGAGTATTTCTCCTGTCTTATCCGGTGTCCTGTGTGAATTTAAGTATATATATTCTCTCTCTCTCTCTCTCTCTCTCTCTCTCTCTCTCTCTCAGGACCTGCACCCTAGGACCATGCCTCAGGACTACCTGGCCTGAGGACTCCTTGCTGTCCCCAATCCACCTGCCTGTGCTGCTGCTCCAGTTTCAACTGTCTGCCAGCAGCTATGGAACCCTGACCTGTTCACCGGACGTGCTACCTGTCCCAGACCTGCTGTTTTCAACTCTTTAGAGACAGCAGGAGTGGTAGAGATACTCTGAATTATTGGCTATGAAAAGCCAACTGACATTTACTCCTGAGGTGCTGACCTGTTGCACCCTCGGCGACCAATGTGACTATTATTATTTGACCCTGCTGATCATCTATTAATATTTGAACATCTTGGTCATGTTCTGTTATAATCTCCACCCGTCACAGCCAGAAGAGGACTGGCCACCCCTCATAGCCTGGTTCATCTCTAGGTTTCTTGCTAGGTTCTGGCCTTCCTAGCCCCCGTGCTTCTACAGTCGTGGCCAAAAGTTTTGAGAATGACACAAATATTAATTTTCAAAAAGGCTGCTGCCTCAGTTTGTATGATGGCAATTTTCATACACTCCAGAATGTTATGAAGAGTGATCAGATGAATTGCAATTAATTGCAAAGTCCCTCTTTGCCATACAAATGAATTTAATCCCCCAAAAACATTTCCACTGCATTTCAGTCCTGCCACAAAAGGACCAGCTGACATCATGTCAGTGATTCTCTCGTTAACACAGGTGTGAGTGTTGACGAGGACAAGGCTGGAGATCACTCTGTCATGCTGATTGTGATGTGTCATGCCAACAGTAAAGCATCCTGAGACCATTCATGTGTGGGATTGCTTTTCAGCCAAGGGAGTGGGCTCACTCACAATTTTGCCTAAGAACACAGCCATGAATTAAGAATGGTACCAACACTTCCTCCGAGAGCAACTTCTCCCAACCATCCAGGAACAGTTTGGTGACAAACATAGCCTTTTCCAGGATGATGGAGCACCTTGCCATAAGGCAAAATTGATAACCAAGTGGCTCGGGGAGCAAAACATTGATATTTTGGGTCCATGACCAGGAACCTCCTGAGACCTTAATCCCATTGAGAACTTGTGGTCAATCCTCAAGAGGCGGGTGGACAAACAAAAACCCACAAATTCTGACAAACTCCAAGCATGAATTATGCAAGAATGAGCTGCCATCAGTCAGGATGTGGCCCAGAAGCCAATTGACAGCATGCCAGGGCGGATTGCAGAGGTCTTGAAAAAGAAGGGTCAACACTGCAAATATTGACTCTTTGCATCAACTTCATGTAATTGTCAATAAAAGCCTTTAACACTTATGAAATGCTTGTAATTATACTTCAGTATTCCATAGTAACACCTGACAAAAGTATCTAAAGACACTGAAGCAGCAAACTTTGTGGAAATTAATATTTGTGTCATTCTCAAAACTTGTGGCCACGACTGTACACTTGCATTGCTTGCTGTTTTTGGTTTTAGGCTGGGTTTCTATACAACACTTTGAGATATCAGCTGATGTAAAAAAGGGCTTTATAAATACATTTGATTTGATTTACCATCACACAATCAACCACTGCTAATGAGTGACTGCTCACTTCTCAACCCCAAGTGAAAAAAAGAGAGAACATTTTTAAATAAGTTTTAGGTGAAACCGAAGATAGCAGTAAGCCATGAGACATTCCTGGTTTCTGTATTAGAAGGCTCGTTCAGAGAAATAAAGTTGCATTCTTACATACACAACCCCACTCATCAGTCTTGATATGATACATTCAATATAATATCTTGTATGAGAGGAAATATGCTTGATGCACAGTATGTGACCTAATGAGTAAAATTACCTTCATTTAGTCTGCTGTATCTCCATGTTGGACAGAGTACAGAAAAATTACAGAATATCAGTTCATTTCTTTCTGACGGGAAACATGCTTTATTTTATCTCGATTGAAGAGTGCAAAGTCTAATAAAATCAAACAGGTTATGACAGAGAAGAGCAGGTACACTATGTATACACACACACAAAAGTATGTGGACACCCCTTCCAGTTAGTGGATTTGGCTATTGCAGCGACACCCGTTGCTGACAGGTGTATAAAAAATTGAGCACACAGCCATGCAATCTCCATAGAAAACATTGGCAGTAGAATGGCCTTACTGAAGAGCTCAGCGACTTTCAAATTGGCACCGTCAAAGGATGCCACCTTTCTAGCAAGTCAGTTTGTCAAATTTCTGCTAGAGCTGCCACGGTCAACTGTAAGTGCTGTTATTTTGAAGTGGAAACGTCTAAGAGCAACAACGGCTCAGCTGCAAAATGGTAGGCCACACAAGCTGACAGACCGGGACCGCTGAGTGCTGTAGTGCGTAAAAATCGTCTGAGTCATGCTTCACCATCTGGCAGTGCAACAGACGAATGTGGGTTTAGCGCATGTCAAGAGAACCCTACCTGCCTGAATGCCAACTGTAAAGATTGGTGGAGGAAGATGAATGGTCTGGGGCTGTTTTTCATGGTTCGGGCTAGGCCCCTTAGTTCCAGTGAAGGGAAATCTTAACGATAAAGAAACAATGATATTCTAGACGATTCTGTGCTTCCAACTTTGTAGCAACAGTTTGGGGAAGGCCCTTTCCTGTTTCAGCATGACAATGCCCATTTGCACAAAGCGAGGTCCACACAGAAAGGGTTTGTCGAGATCGATGTGGAAGAACTTGACTGGCTTGCACAGAGCCCTGACCTCAACCACATCGATCACCATTGGTATGAATTGGCACGTCGGCTGTGAGCCAGGCCTAAACCACCAACATCAGTGCCTGTCACCCTAATCTGTTTCACCGGTTTTTGTGCTCGTCTCCACCCCCTGCCAGGTGACGCCCATCATCCCCAGTGTATTTTTTACCTGTGTTCTCCATTTGTCTGTTGCCAGTTTTGTTCATCAAGCCTACCAGCGTTTTTCCCCTTGCTGCAGTCATTTTCTAATTCCTGTTTTCTACTATTCCCGGATTTGACCTTTCTGCCTGCCCTGACCCAGAGCCTGCCTGCCGTTCTGTACCTTGTCAAACCCCCTGGATTACTGACCTCTGCCTGCCCTTGACCTGTCGTTTTGCCTGCCCCGTTCTAGTAATAAACTTTGGTTACTTCGACACTGTCTGCATCTGGGTCTTCACGTTTCAGGATATAATACGAACTGTCCATGACTGACCCAGCAGACTCGGACCAGTTCCGCAAAGCCATCTCTTCCCAAGGAGCCACCATTGGAAGGCACAAGGAGTTGCTTCGTGGTCTAATGGAAGGATTCCAGACCATGGCCGAACGCCATGACCGAGCGTTGAACACATTGCTGGAGAAATTCCGCTGCTTGCCTGTTTGGCAGCCTACCACGACTGTAACTTCCAAGCCCCTCAGTAAGCCGGCTGTGAGCCGTACCACCTCCCTGGCCACCCCGATTTCCCGGGAACCCCGGTTTCCTCCCCCGGAACGCGTTGATTGAGAGTCGGACACCTGTCAGGCATTTCTCGCTCAGTGTTCCCT
Organism: Oncorhynchus mykiss; assembly: GCF_013265735.2. Classification (NCBI taxonomy): domain Eukaryota; kingdom Metazoa; phylum Chordata; class Actinopteri; order Salmoniformes; family Salmonidae; genus Oncorhynchus; species Oncorhynchus mykiss. The sequence goes on along the minus strand of NC_048572.1, from coordinate 25,903,036 downwards.
CATCATCGAGCTGCAGCCCTCCTCCTTCCCCTCGGACCACTCTAAGATAGCGTACCTCATTATGCTGATGTCCGGGAGGGCTCTCGCCTGGGCTACGGAAGTATGGGTACAATAGTCGACTGCATGCTTGAGTCTGGAGAAGTTCGTGGCAGAGGTAAAGAAAGTTTTCAATACTCCATTGTCTGGAAGTTACTCAAGCAACTCTTCTGCAGTGTGGCAGACTATGCAGTGGATTTCAGCACGTTGGCAACTGACAGTGCCTGGAACCCGGAAGTACTGTTCGACATGTTCCTGCACGGAGTATCGGAGGAAGTAAAGGACAAGCTTGCAGCCCGGGAACTACAGACGTATCTCGACTCGCTTATCGCCTTGACCATTCGGATCGATGGGCGACTACGGGAGCGAAGCAAGGAGAGGAGGTTCGATTTCACTCGCCGCCCAAGGCTTCCACCTCCTCTCCGAGACATCCCGGAAATCCCTAAGGCTCCGTTGCCGAGAGAACCCAAGGCTACCCAAGTTCCCCCGAGAGTCTCCGAAGTCTGCCAACTCACCTCTTCCCGAGCCGATGCAACTAGCTAGAGCTAAGCTGTCCCCAGCCGAATGGCTATACAGGCTTCACACGAAGAGTTGCCTGTGTTGCAGGACCACTGGTCATTTCGTGGCCACCTGTCTACTAAAAGATCAGGCTCACCGGTAGGAGTGAGTACTCTGGTGGGCCATACGGATAACTTTTCCTCTCCCCTTACTAGCACCCCTTTTCATGCCATCTTGCTGTGGGGGAACCCGTCGAAATCTCCCCAGGTACTCATCGACTCTGGGGCCGATGAGAGCTTTTGGACGCTACCCTGGCATCCGAGCTGGGCATCCCCACTCATCCCCTCTCCATTCCCATGGATGTTAGAATGCTGGATGGACGCTCTAAAGGCCAGGTCACCCACAATACCACCCCTATCAACCTACGTGTGTCAGGGAACCACAGACAATCCAATTCCTGCTTATTAAGTCTCCTCCGGATCCTGTGGTATTTGGATTCTCTTGGCTCCATCGACACAATCCCCTTATTGACTGGTGCCATCTTGGGCTGGAGCCCGTTCTGCCACACTCATTGCCTGAAGTCAGCGCAGCCCACATCTTCCTGGGGGCTATGACTGTGGGATCAACCTTTTCCCAGGCACCACTCCGCCCTGAGGACGACTGTACAGGTCCGGAGACCAAGGCTATGGAGACCTACATCCCTAGCTGCAGGGTTCATCTGTCCTTCTGCCGGTGCAGGGTTCTTCTTTATGGAGAAGAAGGACAAAACCCAGTGCCTGTGCATCAACTACCGGGGCCTCAATGACATCACGGTGAAGAACTGCTACCACTCATCTCCTCGGCATTCAAGCCGCTCCAGGGGGCCACCATGTTCTCCAAGCTGGACCAACGGAACGCCTACCACCTGCTGCGGCTATGGGAAGGGGACGAGTGGAAGACTGCCTTCAACACGGCAAGTATCTTCCATTTCAACACGGTCATTCCATTTGGCCTTTTTTATTTTATTTGACCTTTATTTAACTAGGCAAGTCAGTTAAGAACCAATTCTTATTTTCAATGACAGCCTAGGAACAGTGGGTTAACTGCCTGGTCAGAGGCAGAACGACCTTGTCAGCTCGGGGGTTTGAACTTGCAACCTTCCGGTTACTAGTCCAACTCTCTAACCACTAGGCTACCCTGCCTTACCAATGCCCTTGCTGTGTTCCAGGCTCTGATGAATGATGCTCTCCGCGACATGTTGAACCAGTTCGTCTTCGTGTACCTTGACAGCATCGTCGTTTTCTCCCACTCTTCCCAAGAACAAATACTCCATATACAACAGGATATCCAACACCTCCTAGAGAACCAGCTTTTTGTGAAAGCAGAGAAGTGCGAATTCCATCACTCCACCATCCCCTTCCGGGTTACATCACTGCAGGGACTGTACAGATGGATCCCGGGAAGGTGAGAGTGGTGGTGGATTGGCACCAGCCTACGCCTAGAGTGCAACTGCAACGTTTCTTGGCATTCGGCAACGTTTATCGCCGCTTTATCTGGAGTTACAGCACCCTGGCTTCTCCCGTCTGCACTCACCTCTCCCAAGGTTCCGTTCACGTGGTCCCCAGCTGCGGACCGAGCGTTCCGGGATCTCAAACACCATTTCACCACAGCTTCCATCTGGCTTCATCTTGACCCATTACCCCAGTTTGTGATGGAGGCCGGTGCTTCGGATGTCAGAGTAGGGGCTGTCCTGTCCCAGCGTTCTGCCCTGGACCTCAAGTTACATCCCTGCACCTTCTTTTTCTATCACCTCAACGCCACAGGAGAGGAACTACAATATGGGGAATTGTGAGCTTCTCGCGGTGAAGATGGCGTTGGAGAAGAGGCACTGGCGGATGGGGGCGGAACATCAGTTCATTTTGTGGACAGACCACAAGAACCAGGAATATCCCTGCACTGCCAAGCATCTCCAGTCCAGCCAGGCTAGGTGGGCCTTGCTTTTTAACCAGTTCAACTTCTCCCTCTCATACAGACCGGAATCCAAGAAAGCCGGATGCGCTGTCACGCTGTTATATCCCCGCGGCTACACCCCCAAAACCCCAAACCATCCTTCCCACCTTGTGCCTGGTGATGGCATTCAGCTGGGGAGTAGGGAAGCAGGTTCGTGAAGCGCAGCATTCCCAGCCGAACCCCGGGGGGCCCAAATAACCAGACGTTTGGTCCTGGCGCTTCGGTTCGGAAGTGGCCCACCCCTCCAATCTTGCCTGCCACCCGGGCCCGCCGGAGAGTGGCCTTTGTGCAACAACGCTTTTGGTGGACTACCATGGTTCCTGACGTCTCTGCGTTCGTCACCGCATGCACAATCTGTGTGTAGAACAAGACTCCCCGGCAAGCTCCGGCTGGTCTCCTTCAACCTCTGCCTGTTCCTCACCGTCCCTGGTCTCACATATCATAATTTAATTGTTGCCAGCAGCACAGTTAGTCACCAACGCTTAACCAGCTCTGCTAACTGCCTAACCAGCTCTGCTTGGGTGAGTAGAATGGTCAGAGTGAGGATGAGTTATCTTATTTGTGTCTGGAAGTAGCTAACGTTAGCAAGCTAGCGAACTTTAGCCAGTTAGCTTGAGTGCTTGATTGCCTTTGAGGTCAGAGAGCTTGGATCAACTCTGCTCTTTGGCCAGCGCAGGCAATGTGTGCTCTGAACAGTCTGAATTTACAAACCATACAAAGTAGTAAAAAGTCTAACTAGTAATTTGTTATGCTAGTAAATTAGTATGGGTATTTGGACACAGCCTGGGAATGTGTGTATACAGTATTGATAGAATGTGTTCGTCTGCTTTGATGGCAGGTTAGAAACCTGTTATCAACATGGATATGGCGGGGTAGTGGAAAAATACCAAATCGTAGTGTGTGGGGCCATTTGCCAGCAGCATACCACCCTGCACACCACTGCTGGCTTGCTTCTGAAGCTAAGCACTGCCCTGTGTAGGGTGCCGTCTTTCGGGTGGGATGTTAAACGGGTGTCCTGACTCTCTGAGGTCATTAAAGATCCCATGGCACTTATCGTAAGAGTAGGGGTGTTAACCCCAGTGTCCTGACTAAATTCCCAATCTGGCCCTCAAACCATCACGGTCACCTAATAATCCCCAGTTTACAATTGGCTCATTAATCCCCCTCCTCTCCCCTGTAACTATTCCCCAGGTTGTTGCTGCAAATGAGAATGTGTTCCCAGTCAACTTATCTGGTAAAATAACGGATAAATAAAATAATTGGTCATTCGAAAAGTGATTGTAGGGGCAATATTGGCTTATGACAGGAAAAGTATTATATTTTAGTGGGGACACAGGCAGAATTGAAAGCGATATGACTACTACCCATGTCTTTGAACATGGGACAAGTAACAATACCCGGATAATTGGCGATGGGTGTGGAACTGATTGGGGTTGGATAATCCTTGTGAGAATCAAAGACAGTGGATATTAGGTAACATTAAAATTGGCAGTATATGGGTGAGAGCACAAATTATGTTTACAAATAGTCAAACTTTGTATCACGCTGCATTTAAACTAAAGGGTGTAAATGAGGGTTCTGTGTTGATACAGTATGTAGTGACTTGTTATTGGTGTAAATCGATGAAGAAACTCATGCCAGACATCACCACATTAGTAAACTATTTGGTAGAGCAGAGTCACAAGGCATCCTATGGGTAAGTACAACCAGCGATAACATATTTGGGGGCTTCGATTTCGGAAGTCATGAAGCACATTACACGTGATCGAGTAGGAACAATGCGTTCTTTGGCATGAACAAGCACTCCTCGCAGACACAGGAAAACCCTAGTGGTTTTAATCTCGTGAGACACTTTATTCCATCTTAATCTAAAATAGATTTATATAATTGACAAAAGGGAGGATGGTCACAAGTAATTAAAGTGGCCTCCCTGTGAACAGAACTTATGTTTGTTTGACTGTAATTTCTAACTTTTTGTTCACCTGGTAAAGTGCAGTATAGTGAATATTAACTAAATGTACACTTACTCTTCCAGGAGAATGAGGGTAGTCATTTTCTCTCCCTGTTTCCGAGGTCGTTGCCTTGTAAGAGCAATTTGTGAAATTCTGCAGTTTTATACAGCAAAAACGTACCGGACATGGCCGTAAAGGGAGCTACCAAATGAAATCAAATTTTATTTATAAAGCCTTTTTTACATCAGCCGATGTCACAAAGTGCTATACAGAAACCCAGCCTAAAACCCCAAACAGCAAGCAATACAGATGTAGAAGCATTGTGGCTAGTAAAAACTCCCTAGAAAGGCCAGAACCAGGCTATGAGGGGTGGTCAGTCTTCTCCTGGCAGTGCTGGGTGGAGATAACAGTATATGGCCAAGATGTTCAAACGTTCATAGATGACCAGCAGGGTCAAATAATAATCATCACAGTGGTTATAGAGGGTGCAACAGGTCGGCACCTCAAGAGTAAATGTCAGTTGGCTTTTCATAGCCGATCATTCAGAGTTAGACAGCGAGAGCGAGACATTAACATCAGGTCGGGACCAGGTAACACATCCCGTGAACAGGTCAGGGTTCCATAGCCGCAGGCAGAACAGTTGAAACTGGAGCAGCAGCATGACCAGGTGGACTGGGGACAGCAAGGAGTCATCAGCACTTTGTGACATCAACTGACGTAAGAATGGCTTTATAACTCAATTTGCCAGGTAGTCCTGAGGCATGGTCCTAGGGCTCAGGTCCTCTGAGAGAAGAGAAAGAGAGAGAATTAGAGGGAGCACACTTAAATTCACACAGGACATCGGATAAGACAGGATAAATACTCCAGATATAACAGACTGACCCTAGGCCCCCGACACAAACTATAGCAGCATATTTACTGGAGGCTGAGACAGGAGGGGGTCGGGAAACCCTGTGCCCCCATCCGACTATACCCCCAGACAGAGCCAACCAGGCAGCATATACAGTAACTCCACACACTTTGCCAAAGCACAGCCCCCACACCACTAGAGAGACATCTTCAACCCCCAACTTACTAGCCAAAGACGAGGCCAAGTATAGACCACAAACAGCTCCCCCACGGCATGAACCCGAGGGGGGCGACAACCCGGACAGGAAGATCATGCCAGTGACTCAACCCACTCAAGTGACACACCCCTCTTAGGGACGGCATTGAAGACCACCCGTAACAGGCAGAGAATCTCCGTGGAGAGAGGGGAACTGGCCAGGCAGAGACAGCAAGGGTGGTTCGTCACTCCAGTGCCCTTCCGTTTACCTTCGCACCCCTGGGCCAGACTACACTCAATCATAGGACCTACTGAAGCGATGAGTCTTCAGTAAGGACTTAAAAGTCGAGACCGAGTCTGCATCTCTCACATGTATAGGCAGACCATTCCATAAAAATGGAGCTCTAGCTGTTTGCTTCGACATTCTAGGGACAATAAGGAGGCCTGTGTCTTGTGACCGTAGCGTACACGTAGGTATGTACGGCAGGACCAAATCAGAAAGATAGGAGCAAGCCATGTAGTGCTTTTTAGGTTAGCAGTAAAACCTTGATATCAGCCCTTGCCTTAACAGGAAGCCATTGTAGAGAGGCTAGCACTGGAGTAATATGATCACATTTTTTGGTTAGGGGTCAAGACTCTAGTAGCCGTGTTAAGCACTAACGGAAGTTTATTTAGTGCTTTATCCGGGTAGCCGGAAAGTGGAGCATTACAGTAGTCTAATCTAGAAGTGACAAAAGCATGGATTAATATTTCTGCATCATTTTTGGACAGAAAGTTTCAGATTTTTGCAATGTTACGCAGACAGAAAGCTGTCCTTGAAACAGTCTTGATATGTTCGTCAAAAGAGAGATCAGGGTCCAGAGTAATGCCAAGGTCCTTCACAGTTTTATTGTAGACACCTGTACAACCATCAAGATCAATTGTCAGATTCAAGAGAAGATCTTTGTTTCTTGGGACCTAGAACTAGCATCTGTTTTGTTCGAGTTTAAAAGTAGAAAAAAATTGCCACCATCCATGTCCTTATATCTGAAACATAGGCTTTCAGGGAGGGAACATTTGGGGCTTCACCAAGTTTCATCGAAACGTACAGCTGTGTATCGTCCACATAGCAGTGAAAATTACCATTATGTTTCCGAATGACATCACCAAGATATATATATATATATATATATATATATTAGTGAAAACAATAGAGGTCCTAACGGAACCTTGAGGACAAACCATCCACAGAGACAAACTGATGTCTTTCCAACAGATAAGATCTAAACCAGGCCAGAACGTGTCCGTGGTTCCCTCCAAAAGAACGTGGTGATCGATGGAATCAAAAGCAGCACTAAGGTAGGGGCCTCCCGGGTGGCGCAGTGGTCTAGGGCACTGCATCACAGTGCTAGCTGTGCCACCAGAGACTCTGGGCTCGAGCCCAGGCTCTGTCGCAGCCGGCTGCCACAGGGAGGTCCATGGGGCGATGCACAATTGGCCTAGCGTCGTCCAGGTAGGAGGGTTTGGCCGGAAGGGAAATCCTTGTCTCTTCACACACTAGCGACTCCTGTGGCGGGCCGGGCGCAGGTGCACGGTGTTTCCTCCGACACATTGGTGCGGCTGGCTTCCAGGTTGGATGCGCACTGTGTTAAGAAGCAGTACGGCTTGGTAGGGTTGTGTTTTGGAGGACGCATGGCTTTCGACCTTCGTCTCTTCCGAGGCCGTACGGGAGTTGTAGCGATGAGACAATATAGTAACTACTAACAATTGGATACCACGAAATTGGGGAGAAAAAAATGGTGTAAAAAAAAATCTATATTAATAAAAAGCAGCACTAAGGTCTAGGAGCACGAGAACAGATGCAAAGCCTTGGTCTAACGCCATAACAGGTCATTTACCACCTTCACGAGTGCAGTCTCAGTGCTATGATGGGGTCTGTTTTGTATACATTGTTAGTCTTCAGGAAGGCAGTGAGTTGCTGCACAAAAGCTTTTTCTAAAATTTGAGGAATGGGGAGGAATTCGATATAGGTTATATACAGTGAGGAGAACAAGTATTTGATAACCTGCAAAATCGGTAGTGTTTCCTACTTAAAAAGCATCTAGAGGTCTGTAATTTATATCATAGGTACACTTCAACTGTGAGAGACGAAATCTAAAACAAAAATCCAGAAAAATCACATTGTATCATTTTTAAGTAATTAATTTGCATTTTATTGCATGACATGAGTATCTGATACATCAGAAAAGCAGAATTTAATATTTGGTACAGAAACCTTTGTTTGCAATTACAGAGATCATACGTTTCCTGTAGTTCTTGACCAGGTTTGCACACACTGCAGCAGGGATTTTGACCCACTCCTCCATACAGACCTTCTCCAGATCCTTCAGGTTTCGGGGCTGTCGCTGGGCAATACGGACTTTCAGCTCCCTCCAAAGATGTTCTATTGGATTCAGGTCTGGAGGCTGGCTAGGCCACTCAAGGACCTTGAGATGCTTTTTACGGAGCCACTCCTCAGTTGCCGTGGCTGTGTGTTTCGGGTCATATCTGAGGCTATTATATGAACAGCGTTATGGTAATGTGGCCACACCGTCTCCAATGAGCTTCCCCAAGTTGTAACAAACGGACCAGTTTGTAGCTGGATTCTTCACCGATCTTTTATACTTTCTCCGGAACATGACATTTGTTCGTACCTCAAGTTCTGTCAGGTGGAAGAAATTCCTTTGTGCTCTATGAACATTTACTCTGCCTCTTATACTATGTGGCAGGGTCTTCTCAGGAATTTACGACCTCTCTCTGACACAGCAGCAGCCTAGTTGAAGGAGGCAAGAGGGAGGCAGGGAGAGAGGGATGGGGCTTGCCCCAAAGAGGGCAACGTCATGACACTAGTGTAAACAGGAGGAGATGCCTCATTTAACACAGTAAATTCATCAGGCTTCAGCCATGTTTCAGTCAGGCCAATCACATCAAGATTATGATCATTGATTAGTTCATTGACAATAACTGCCTTGGAAGTGAAAGAGCTAACATTAAGTAGCCCTATTTTGAAATATCACAATCTCTTTCAATAATGACTGGAATGGAGGAGGTCTTTATTCCAGTGAGACTGCTAAGGCGAACACCACCATGTTAAGTTTGCCCAACCTAGAGCGAGGCACAGACACGGTCTCAATGGGGATAGCTGAGCTGGTGGCAGACTCCACTAAGGATGCAGCAGGCTGTTAGCCAGCTATCTCATTGTGGAGCTATAGGAGTTAGAGCCCTGTTGTAACGTCTCTCGTCGGAAGGCATGGACCAAAGCGCAGCGTGATAAGTGTTCATGATATTTTTATTTCACAAAAACACTCGAACAAAACACAAAGTGAAAAAACGAACAGTTCTGTAAGGCAAATAAACTATACAGAAAACAACTACCCACAAAACACAGGTGAGGAAAAAGGCTGCCTAAGTATGATTCCCTATCAGAGACAGCGATAGACAGCTGCCTCTGATTGGTAACCACACTCGGCCAAAAACAAAGAAATAGAAAACAAAGAAATAAAGAAATTAGAATGCCCACCCTAGTCACACCCTAGCCTAACCAAAATAGAGAATTGAAGCCTCTCTATGGCCAGGGGGTGACACCTGTCTATGTTCATAGATAAGATGAGAGCACCCCTCCAGCTAGGATGGAGTCAGTCACTCCTCAGCAGACCAGGCTTGGTCCTGTTTGTGGGTGAGTCTCAGAAAGAGGGCCAATTACCTTCAAATAATTTTTGGGGGGAGGGGCAGAAAACAGTTTTCAACCAGCAATTTAACAAGGCCTGACAAATTGTATTTGTTTTGACCCTACATTATGAATGTGTTTAATGCCATGTCTGATTTGTGAGTTGTCTGTTTAATTTGGTTTTCACAGGTTAGACAGACTGTACCTTAATAGGCAAACACATGGAATTTTCAGAAGTTAATTGAACACGTACATTTCTTATCAAAAGAATTCACTGAAGAAACTTACTGTGACATGAAATTTTTGACTGTTTTTACATAATTAAATAGAGAAAGAAACTTCTTTGAAGGGTTTGAATGACCTCTGACCTGAATTTCTCATGTGGTTTGATCACCCTCAGACATTGGATGATGATTTAAAAGTAATGTGTAATAATGATTTGAAGGTCATAATTAAGGAGAAGTTGATAATTAATAATTATATGTGAGAGTCGGACCACGAGAAGGATAGACCTGTCTAGTCCATTTTTCTATTCCTTGAATTAATTTGAGTTAAAAAAAATTGAATTATCAAGGGTAGTAATTCTAATTTGCTGTGTTTTTTTTACGCATTAAATCACTTTGTGAATCATGTGTCAAAATGGGGGAATTACCAGTCTTTTCAGGTTTTTGGATTGAAGTTTACACATTCTCTAGTGATATATAGAAGTGTTTTGATACAAATCTCACCAGATTGGGTCTGCTGCATGATCATACCCCAGGGTGAGGGTAACTTTACTACTGTAGTGGAACATCTGAAAGAGCTCAGTGGTGATTGGAATACATTTGGATGGGTTCAGTCATTATTTGGTGTTATGGGAGCTACAATATTGCATTGGTTGATTTACAATAATGCTTATTATAACTTGTGTTAAGAGATTGTGCAGCAATGCCATTGAGACTATTCTTGCCATGCCATTACTTACCCCTGAAGGAGACACCTCAGAACCCTATTTATTTCCTATGTCTGATGAAGACTATGATAATCCATAACACCAAGGTAAAAACATTGAGCTAATGGTGCAGCATGTCCATGGGCCATGGCCATACTCACAGCGGGGGTCATGTGAATAATGCTAGAGTTAAGGGCCTACCTGTGGCAATGCGGACAGTCTCAATGAAGCAATTGCCTTGTGTGTGGTGATAATGTACTGATGTTTAAATTCATATGTTCCTTTCCCCCTTCTGAGAATGAATTGCACTACGTGAAGGGTTGAACCTCAATGACAACGGAGGTAATTTACAAATGTACTAAGTATTTCCTTATGTTAATATTTGTTTAATGAAAATGCTTGTAAGTCATTTCCTATTAGGTTGAGAGTCTCAAAAGGAAGGAAATATCGTGGAAAATTACAAGTCATGCTATCCCATGTTTTACTGTTTAAAGAATTGTCTCGTTATATGCTAGTTTCTTTCTAACTTGATACAAACTTGTATTTGTGGGAATTAGTCATAAGAATGGGCGTATAACTAAGGTCCGTTTGGGTGCGACCGCAGCATATGACATCCCGTGGGTTTACTAGTTTCAGAAAGTCACATGTATGGAAACTTGCAGAAGGGAGCACATTAGTGTTTGTTGAGCTTTTCAACTAGGTTCTGTTGAGTGCATAGTTGTTTCTCCATTTTTTAAAATCTTATAATGAAGTGTTGTTTGACCCTTGTGTTGTCTTAAGCGTCTTTTTTTTTATACCCGCAACTATGTTTAACAGCAGAGAACCCCCTAAATGATATTTTTTCAACTTGAAATTTGATGACTTTTCCTAGAGTGATCCCAACATTAGAAAAAGTGAAACATCGCCTTTGTTCATATTTCCATGAAAGCCGTACACCACCAGGGTACAAAGATTTTCTTAGGGTAATTTGACCCGGCCGTTAAAATCATTTACACACCACAAAAAATTGAGATTTTGTGCTACTGATTGAACTCAGCCAGCAGTTCCTGAAGAGGAAGATCACCATGGTTGGCACAGTTAGGAACAACACGCCTGAGCTTGGTGAGAAGGCAGAGAGAGGCCTTCTCACCAAAGTTTGCCTACACCCCCACTCTAGTTTCTTACCTCCCAAAGAGGAACAAGAATGTGGTCCTCCTGAGCACACTGCAGAAAACAGCTGAAATCAGTGATCATCGTGGACTACAACCACAAAAAGGAGGCATGGACAACGTGATTAGAATTTACAGCTGCAGGAGGATGACTGCCCGCTGGTCCTCATATATCATGAAGGCATTGTAACAAGATCAACCCTACCTGGATTCCTGATAAGCGGAACAAGAGGGTGTTCCTGGAGCAGCTGGGAAAGGCACTTGCTCCCTTCTTTGAAAGTGTGGGGATACATCTCCCCCATACAGCAGCCTCTGCTATGCTTGTGCAAGCTGTTCAGGGGTCTGAACCTTGTGATCCACCTGAGGCTGCAGCAGGCAAGAGGTGGAGATGCAAATTCTGCCCCATAGAGAAGGACTGTAAAACAAATACTATGTGCTGCACATGTGAGAAGTCCATGCAAACACATGCGTACTGTCCTAATTAGAGTTGGTTGATTTGTTTGTGTCTCTTATTTGTTGTTGATGAACTTTGTGGGTGGGGGCAAGGCTAGCATTTTGTAGTTGAATTCCTAATTGTACAGTACATACAGCAACTATGTTGCCAAAAATGACTTACTGTTTACCTTCAATAAAAACTACTTTCTGCACATTTCTGTGAACAAATAAATGTTCACACCTATGCAGTACATTTAGCAATAATAATACACCTCTACTTCAGTAAAGAAAACAATGACAGGTGTGTTGTAATAAAAACTAAGTGGTGTCCACTGATTTAAATGAAGTCTTTCTGCGTTGTGAAGAGGGAAAACCCAAATACCCACAAATTTTGTGATGAATGACAGGTTGTTTCTTCATGCAAAATAGATTTGGGGTTTAAAATTATATTAAGCTGCTTATTTTAGGGGTTTAGTGAAGGCGGGTCATTTTTTAAAACATTTAGGACAAGGAGTATACAGAATGTTAAAGACTACACAAAGGTTAAAATTATCTGCAGTCTCCTATAGAATTGCTACCACACCTCACTAACGCCTTTGTAGTTGAATGGAAGCAAATCTCCACAGCAATGTACCAACATCTAGCAGAAAGCCTTCCCAAAAGAGTGGAGGCTGTTACAGCAGCAAAGGGGGACCAACTCCATGTTAATGCCCATGATTTTGGAATGAGACGAGCAGTTGTCCACATACTTTTGGCCGCGGAGTGTATGTGTTGTGGGAGGTTATATAAAAAGCATCAACTGTGTGTGGTCGTAGTATTGATGTGCATTATGAGGGTGGAAGACTTCCTTGTAATACTGTAACGCGGGGGACTTACATATATGCTCCTATAGCTGTACTAAGCCACTTTTTATTATATATATGCGCGAGGTGAGGTGCTAGGGACTAAGATGAACATAACAGGTCATTTGCATCAGGGAGTGGTGCAGAGGAATCCGACAACAATATCAAGATGCAACAATTAATTCAGTCACAAGAAAAGGCACAATTTCCATACACCATCTTCAGCTCCAGGAGTCCTACAAGACAGACTTTAATAACAATATCAGATTTCTCACAAACAAATATCACTAGAGTTACATGTTTCATTCACATAGAGACATTAATTCAAATCAATTTTATTTATATAGCCCTTCGTACATCAGCTGATATCTCAAAGTGCTGTACAGAAACCCAGCCTAAAACCCCAAACAGCAAGCAATGCAGGTGTAGAAGCACGGTGGCTAGGAAAAACTAGGCCAAAACCTAGGAAGAAACATAGAGGAACCAGGCTATGTGGGGTGGTCAGTCCTCTTCTGGCTGTGCCGGGTGGAGATTATAACAGAACATGGCCAAGATGTTCAAATGTTCATAAATGACCAGCATGGTCGAATAATAATAATAATAATAATAATAAGGCAGAACAGTTGAAACTGGAGCAGCAGCACGGCCAGGTGGACTGGAGACAGCAAGGAGTCATCATGTCAGGTAGTCCTGAGGCATGGTCCTAGGGCTCAGGTCCTCCGAGAGAGAGAAAGAGAGAATTAGAGAACGCACACTTAGTCACACAGGACACCGAATAGGACAGGAGAAGTACTCCAGATAACAAACTGACCCTAGCCCCCCCGACACAAACTACTGCAGCATAAATACTGGAGGCTGAGACAGGAGGGGTCAGGAGACACTGTGGCCCCATCTGAGGACACCCCCGGACAGGGCCAAACAGGAAGGACATAACCCCACCCACTTTGCCAAAACACAGCCCCCACACCACTAGAGGGATATCTTCAACCACCAACTTACCATCCTGAGACAAGGCTGAGTATAGCCCACAAAGACCTCCGCCACGGCACAACCCAAGGGGGGGGGGGGGGGGGGGGGGGCAACCCAGACAGGATGACCACATCAGTGAATCAACCCACTCAGGTGACGAACCCCCTCCAGGGACGGCATGAGAGAGCCCCAGTAAGCCAGTGACTCAGCCCCTGTAATAGGGTTAGAGGCAGAGAATCCCAGTGGAAAGAGGGGAACCGGCCAGGCAGAGACAGCAAGGTCGGTTCGTTGCTCCAGAGCCTTTCCGTTCACCTTCCCAATCCTGGGCCAGACTACACTCAATCATATGACCCACTGAAGAGATGAGTCTTCAGTAAAGACTTCAAGGTTGAGACCGAGTTTGCGTCTCTGACATGGGTAGGCAGACCGTTCCATAAAAATGGAGCTCTATAGGAGAAAGCCCTGCCTCCAGCTGTTTGCTTAGAAATTCTAGGGACAATTAGGAGAACTGCGTCTTGTGACCGTAGCGTACGTATGTACGGCTGGACCAAATCAGAGAGATAGGTAGGAGCAAGCCCATGTAATTCTTTGTAGGTTAGCAGTAAAACCTTGAAATCAGCCCTTGCTTTGACAGGAAGCCAGTGTAGAGAGGCTAGCACTGGAGTAATATGATCCAATTTTTTGGTTCTAGTCAGGATTCTAGCAGCCGTATTTAGCACCAACTGAAGTTTATTTAGTGCTTTATCCGGGTAGCCGGAAAGTAGAGCATTGCAGTAGTCTAACCTAGAAGTGACAAAAGCATGGATTAATTTTTCTGCATCATTTTTGGACAAAAAGTTTCTGATTTTTGCAATGTTACGTAGATGGAAAAAAGCTGTCCTTGAAATGGTCTTGATATGTTCTTCAAAAGAGAGATCAGGGTCCAGAGTAACGCCGAGGTCCTTCACAGTTTTATTTGAGACGACTGTACAACCATTAAGATTAATTGTCAGATTCAACAGAAGATCCCTTTGTTTCTTGGGACCTAGAACAAGCTGTTTTGTCCAAGTTTAAAAGTAGAACGTTTGTAGCCATCCACTTCCTTATGTCTGAAACACATGCTTCTAGCAAGGGCAATTTTGGGGATTCACCATGTTTCATTGAAATGTACAGCTGTGTGTCATCCGCATAGCAGTGAAAGTTAACATTATGTTTTCGAATAACATCCCCAGAGATAAAATATATAGTGAAAACAATAGTGGTCCTAAAACGGAACCTTGAGGAACACCGAAATCTACAGTTCATTTGTCAGAGGACAAACCATTCACAGAGACAAACTGATATCTTTCTGACAGATAAGATCTAAACCAGGCCAGAACTTGTCCATGTAGACCAATTTGGGTTTCCAATCTCTCCAAAAGAATGTGGTGATCGATGGTATCAAAAGCAGCACTAAGGTCTAATAGCACGAGGACAGATGCAGAGCCTCGGTCCGATGCCATTTACCACCTTCACAAGTGGCGTCTCAGTGCTATGATGGGGTCTAAAACCAGACTGAAGCATTTCGTATACATTGTTTGTCTTCAGGAAGGCAGTGAGTTGCTGCGCAACAGCCTTTTCTAAAATGTTTGAGAGGAATGGAAGATTCGATATAGGCCGATAGTTTTTTATATTTTCTGGGTCAAGGTTTGGCTTTTTCAAGAGAGGCTTTATTACTGCCACTTTTAGTGAGTTTGGTACACATCCGGTGGATAGAGAGCCGTTTATTATGTTCAACATAGGAGGGCAAAGCACAGGAAGCAGCTCTTTCAGTAGTTTAGTTGGAATAGGGTCCAGTATGTAGCTTGAATGTTTAGAGGCCATGATTATTTTCATCATTGTGTCAAGAGATATAGTACTAAAACACTTGAGCGTCTCTCTTGATCCTAGGTCGTTGTGCAGTTGTGCAGTCTCAGGACAACTGAGCTTTGAAGGAATACGCAGATTTAAAGAGGAGTCCGTAATTTGCTTTCTAATAATCATAATCTTTTCCTCAAAGAAGTTCATGAATTTATCACTGCTAAAGTGAAAGTCATCCTCTCGTGGGGAATGCTGCTTTTTAGTTAGCTTTGCGACAGTATCAAAAAGGAATTTCGGATTGTTCTTATTTTCTTCAATTAAGTTAGAAAAATAGGATGATCGAGCAGCAGTAAGGGCTCTTCGGTACTGCACAGTACTGTCTTTCCAAGCTAGTCGGAAGACTTCCAGTTTGGTGTGGCGCCATTTCCGTTCCAATTTTCTGGAAGCTTGCTTCAGAGCTCGGGTATTTTCTGTGTACCAGGGAGCTAGTTTCTTATGAGAAATGTTTTTAGTTTTTAGGGGTGCAACTGCATCTAGGGTATTATTGCGCAAGGTTAAATTGAGTTCCTCAGTTAGGTGGTTAACTGATTTTTGTCCTCTGGCGTCCTTGGGTAGACAGAGGGAATCTGGAAGGACATCAAGGAATCTTTGTGTTGTCTGTGAATTTATAGCACGACATTTGATGTTCCTTGGTTGGGGTCTGAGCAGATTATTTGTTGCAATTGCAAACGTAATAAAATGGTGGTCCAATAGTCCAGGATTATGAGGAAAAACATTAAGATCCACAACATTTATTCCATGGGACAAAACTAGGACCAGCGTATGACTGACAGTGAGTGGGTCCAGAGACATGTTGGACAAAACCCACTGAGTCGATGATGGCTCCGAAAGCCTTTTGGAGTGGGTCTGTGGACTTTTCCATGTGAATATTAAAGTCACCAAAGATTAGAATATTATCTGCTATGACTACAAGGTCCGATAGGAATTCAGGGAACTCAGTGAGGAACGCTGTATATGGCCCAGGAGGCCTGTAAACAGTAGCTATAAAAAGTGATTGAGTAGGCTGCATAGATTTCATGACTAGAAGCTCAAAAGACAAAAACGTATTTTTTTTTTTGTAAATTGAAATTTGCTATCGTAAATGTTAGCAACACCTCCGCCTTTGCGGGATGCACGGGGGATATGGTCACTAGTGTAGCCAGGAGGTGAGGCCTCATTTAACACAGTAAATGCATCAGGCTTAAGCCATGCTTCAGTCAGGCCAATCACATCAAGATTATGAGCAGTGATTAGTTCATTGACTATAATTGCCTTTGAAGTAAGGGATCTAACATTAAGTAGCCCTATTTTGAGATGTGAGGTATCATGATCTCTTTCAATAATGACAGGAATGGAGGTGGTCTTTATCCTAATGAGATTGCTAAGGCGAACACCGCCATGTTTAGTTTTGCCCAACCTAGGTCGAGGCACAGACACGGTCTCAATGGTGATAGCTGAGCTGACTACACTGACTGTGCTAGTGGCAGACTCCACTATGCTGGCAGGCTGGCTAACAGCCTGCTGCCTGGCCTGCAACCTATTTCATTGTGGAGCTAGAGGAGTTAGAGCCCTGTCTATGTTGGTAGATAAAATGAGAGCACTCCTCCAGCTAGGATGGAGTCCGTCACTCCTCAGCAGGTCAGGCTTGGTCCTGTTTGTGGGTGAGTCCCAGAAAGAGGGCCAATTATCTACAAATTCTATATTTTGGGAGGGGCAGAAAACAGTTTTCAACCAGCGATTGAGTTGTGAGACTCTGCTGTAGAGCTCATCACTCCCCCTAACTGGGAGGGGGCCAGAGACAATTACTCGATGCCGACACATCTTTCTAGCTGATTTACACGCAGAAGCTATGTTGCGCTTGGTGATCTCTGACTGTTTCATCCTAACATCGTTGGTGCCGACGTGGATAACAATATCTCTATACTCTCTACACTTGCCAGTTTTAGCTTTAGCCAGCACCATCTTCAGATTAGCCTTAACGTCGGTAGCCCTGCCCCCCGGTAAACAGTGTATGATCGCTGGATGATTTGTTTTAAGTCTAATACTGCGGGTAATGGAGTCGCCAATGACTAGAGTTTTCAATTTGTCAGAGCTAATGGTGGGAAGCTTCAGTGTCTCAGACCCCGTAACGGGAGGAGTAGAGACCAGAGAAGACTTGGCCTCTGACTCCACCAGCTGCTTAATGGGGAAAACCGGTTTGCTTAATGGGGAAAACCGGTTGAAAAATTGTCAGCATTTCCTTCCAGACTGTACTTACTGGTGACACAGACGCTGTTTCATCCTTTCCTACACTGAAATTACCCTTGCCTAACGATTGCGTCTGAAGCTGGGCTTGTAGCACAGCTATCCTCGCCATAAGGCGAGTACAGCGACTGCAATTAGAAGGCATCATGTTAATGTTACTACTTAGCGTCGGCTGTTGGAGGTCCTGACGAATCGTGTCCAGATAAAGCGTCCGGAGTGAAAGCGTCTGCAACGCTCACAGAGGGCGTGTCCAGAGGGAAGGAGAGCAAGTCTAGGTGGAAAATGGGCACCAATGCCTTTAAACACTACATTTACAATAATTCCTATTTCTCATACTTACTTTGTCAATGACCCACCATCACCGCTCCTGTCCACCCAAGGCCCACCAACTAGCACATTGTTACAAGATACCTGAATGACACAAACAGGAAGGCTTTTATACCAAATGCCAAGCCCTTAATTAACAATCACATTCACCTGGCATAGGCAGACCTACAAGAGTGCGTTCAAAATAGGTTGATGGTTCTACCCCGTTACAATACCACAGACAGATCCTTCAACCCTAAAAGTGTGTTTTTTTTATATATTTTTTTATTTCACCTTTATTTAACCAGGTAGGCTAGTTGAGAACAAGTTCTCATTTACAACTGTGACCTGGCCAAGATAAAGCATAGCAGTGTGAACAGACAACACAGAGTTACACATGGAGTAAACAATTAACAAGTCAATAACACAGAAAAAAGAGAGTCACAAAAAAAAAGAGAGTCTATATACATTGTGTGCAAAAGCCATGAGGAAGTAGGCGAATAATTACAATTTTGCAGATTAACACTGGAGTGATAAATGATCAGATGGTCATGTACAGGTAGAGATACTGGTGTGCAAAAGAGCAGAAAAGTAAATAAATATAAACAATATGGGGATGAGGTAGGTAAATTGGGTGGGCTATTTACCAATAGACTATGTACAGCTGCAGGGATTGGTTAGCTGCTCAGAGAGCAGATGTTTGAAGTTGGTGAGGGAGATAAAAGTCTCCAACTTCAGCGATTTTTGCAATTCGTTCCAGTCACAGGCAGCAGAGAACTGGAACGAAAGGCGGCCAAATGAGGTGTTGGCTTTAGGGATGATCAGTGAGATACACCTGCTGGAGCGCGTGCTACGGGTGGGTGTTGCCATCGTGACCAGTGAACTGAGATAAGGCGGCGCTTTACCTAGCATGGACTTGTAGATGACCTGGAGCCAGTGGGTCTGGCGACGAATATGTAGCGAGGGCCATCCGACTAGAGCATACAGGTCGCAGGGGTAGGTGGTATAAGGTGCTTTAGTAGCAAAATGGATGGCACTGTGATAAACTGCATCCAGTTTGGAAGCTATTTTGTAGATGACATCGCCGAAGTCGAGGATCGGTAGGATAGTCAGTTTTACTAGGGTAAGTTTGGCGGCGTGAGTGAAGGAGGCTTTGTTGTGGAATAGAAAGCTGACTCCAGAATTGATTTTAGATTGGAGATCTTTGATATGAGTCTGGAAGAAGAGTTTACAGTCTAGCCAGACACCTAGGTACTTATAGATGTCCACATATTCTAGGTCGGAACCTTCCAGGGTAGGGTGGTGATGCTAGTCGGGTGTGCGGGTGCAGGCAGCGAACGGTTGAAAAGCATGCATTTGGTTTTACTAGCGTTTAAGAGCAGTTGGAGGCCACGGATAGAGTGTTATATGGCATTGAAGCTCGTTTGGAGGTTAGATAGCACAGTGTCCAAGGAAGGGCCGGAAGTATACAGAATGGTGTCGTCTGCGTAGAGGTGGATCAGGGAATCGCCCGCAGCAAGAGCAACATCATTGATATATACAGAGAAAAGAGTCGGCCCGAGAATTGAACCCTGTGGCACCCCCATAGAGACTGCCAGAGGACCGGACAACATGCCCTCCGATTTGACACACTGAACTCTGTCTGCAACAGTATGTGTGTGCTTGTGTGTGGGATGGGATGCAATAGCAATAGGTGTGTGAGAGTGTGTCTCTTTATGTTTGTGGGGGAAGTTGTTTTTTGTGCCAACTGTAGGAGTGGAAATCTCATTAAGTCGACTGTGTGTGTGTGTGTGTCTGACACTGATTGTCATAGTGTAAGCAGATAATAGGTACACACACACGCTTACACACACTAAACCTTACACACACGCACAGAGTCAGCAGAAACAGGAGCTTGGTGACACAGTTGATGAACCTGTGTTATTCTTCAATTAAACTGTGGATGAATTCCGAGCCAAGAAACTCTCCTCGGCCCTGCTCAACTTACATGATTGCCAAATCTTTTCTCTCTCAACTACACTATATATACAAAAGTATGTGGACACCCTTTCAAATTAGTGGATTCGGCACTTTCAGCCCCAGCCATTGCTAACAGGTGTATAAAATCAAGTACACCGTCATGCAATCTCCATAAACAAACAGTTCCAAACTGCCTCTGGAAGCAAAGTCAGCACAAAAATAGTTTGTCGGAAGCTTCATGAAATGGGTTTCCATGGCCGAGCAGCTGCACACAAGCCTAAGATCACCATACGCAATGCCATGCGTCGGCTGGAATGGTGTAAAGATTGCCGCCATTGGACTCTAGAGCAGTGGAAAATCGTTCTCTGGAGTGATGAATCACGCTTCACCATCTGGCAGTCCGACGGACAAATCTATGTTGGCAGATGTGAGAAGAACGCTACCTGCCCGAATGCATAGTGCCAACTGTAAAGTTTGGTGGAGGAAGAATAATGGTATGGACCTGTTTTTCATGGCTCAGGCTAGGCCCCTTAGTTCTAGTGAAGGGAATTCTTAACGCTACAGAATACAATGGCATTCTAGACGATTCTGTGCTTCCAACTCTGTGGCAACAATTTGGTAAAGCCCTTTCCTGTTTCAGCATGACAATACCCCCGTGCACAAAGCGAGGTCCACACAGTAATGGTTTGTTGAGATCGATGTGGAGTAACTTGACTGGCCTGCACAGAGCCCTGACCTAAACCCCATCGAAAACCTTTGGGATGAATTGGAACACCGACTGCGAGCCAGGCCTAATTGCCCAACATCATTGCCCTACTAAAGCTCTTGTGGTTGAATGGAAGCAAATCCCAGCAGCAATGTTCCAACATCTAGTGGAAAGCCTTCCCAGAAGAGTGGAGGGTGCTATAATTGCAAGGGGGGACCAACTCCATATTAATACCCATGATTTTGGAATGAGATATTCGTCAAGCAGGTGTCCACATACTTTTGGTCATATAGTGGTTTGTGTTGTGGTAGGTTATATAGGAAACATCAACTGTGTGTGGTCATGGTGATGATGTGCATCTCTGCATCTCTCTCCTTCTTGTTATTCTCTTTCTAAACCCCCTCTCTAGCTGTCCCCTGCCATCCTCCATAGCATGAGGGCTTAACATGTCACCAGCTGGCTGATGAGTTATGTCGCTACATTCTTATCTCTACAATAGACTTCCTCTATGTCAGTCAATCTGTCAGTGTAGAAGACACAGTGGAGTAGTTTACTGCAGTGGCTTACTGTACTATCAGGGGTGACCTCTCATTCAGGGCACGTGAGGCAAAGCCCATCTGTTTTGAGCACCACCTGTTTATGCAAAGATTTTATTTTTTTTAAGGTTTTGCATGTTTTTTTTTGCATTAATACACGTCACATATCAGTTTGCAAACGATGTAAAAAATATATATATGAGTTCATAAAGTCGCATACAAACATGGTCTCTTTTTTACTTTCGTGAGAAGGCAGTTCCAAAATGCATGTGTTTTAGCCTATCTGTAATGTAGTCACGGGGAGTCAGGTGCAGAAGGTGAGTTATTTAAAAAAAATAATAATAATAACGCACGCACGCACGCACGCACGCACGCACGCACGCACGCAAATGCAAAACCGGCGCTGCGTACTGAATGTTACCAAAAACCAATACTGCCTGATGACTGAGGCTACAGAGGGCTATATAAAGGGAGAGTAATCAGGGTGGTGATGAAGTCCTGGTGTGCTTAACGATGGGGAGCAGGGGTGCGCAATGTGGCTTGCCAGGACCAGTGGTTAGTAGACCGGCGAAGTCAAGCTCTGGAGCGTAAGGTTTGGTAATGTTCTCTAGTTGCACTGTGATTGGCTCAGTGTTTGGTCACTCATGGGGATACTACGTTACTGCAACATCTATGGGGAGAGCTTGAAAATTCAAGCCCCTTGGGTGCTGCCATAGAATTACATTAGAAGTACCCATCCAAGAAGGCTCAAGGTCACAGAGAATATGACTTCAAATCACGTTATATCCATCGTAGTTTTGATTGGACTGATAGTGTCAACATCATACAACATCTAAATCTTAGCTAGCAAGCTACCAGTCATCATCATGAATCAAGTCGACAATCTACAGGCAAATCCTTTTCAATACTTGTCATATGAAGATAAATTATGGATAAAACGTATTGGTGCTCATCGGCCATTGGATATAAACATTACACCAAGTTGGAAATCACAAATTCAACAATGGGTGGTTTGGAAATAATCTGTGGCTAAATGCAAGCATTGCAAGGCAATCAATAGACTGCTATTCAGTGGAGTGGGTGGGTACGTTTTGAACTGTCATCCAACTGGGAATTCCAAGTCAAGAACTCTGACCTCTTTCTAGAGCTCCGACCTGAAGATCACCGACATCATGTTTTGACCTGACGTCATGTTTTTTTCAGTTCCCAGTTGTCTTGAAAGCACCATAATTCCATTGATGACAAAGTCTGATGACAAAATTTGCCCACGAATGACCGCCGCGCCACCTTCCAGTTCAAGTGAGCACAGCACAACAATGTGAGTCCAAAAATGTATTGTATGTGTATGCTGCCGCATAAATTATGTAATATTCCAGCAAGATATGCATACTGTAGCTAAGAAGGTAATACTAAGTGTATGTTGTGTAGTAAGCTGTTAGTAACCCGTGTACCTCAGCCTAATAATTTGGTCCCTTTATCCCTCATAACTTAGTCTACTGTTCTGACTTGGTGGTGCACATGTAGCCAATAGCCTGTTTTAAAGAAATGTCATCATCGAATATTGTAAGAGCTTTCATTGTCTGCTTATATGCCCCCTTTATTTAACCTACGGTTCTGACTTGGTGTACAGGGAGAATACTGTCAGAACGGCCCATGTTCTGAATTCTGTCACTGTACATTTCAAAAGGGCTGAGCAAATAGTTATATTGACTATGTCCATCCTAGCTCGCTCATTAATGTCTTAATCGGAATTACGGGTGGCCTCTTATCCACTCGTCGTCCCCTTATGCCATACTTTGTACATCTCAATTGTCAGTAGAAATCACATTTGTTTAAGCAATTCAGCCATATCAGCTAAGTTTTTTTTAAAGGCAGTAAATGACGCTGAATGAACTGTTTCACTGTCAGACAAGGCTCCGCTGATAGTCAGGAGTGGTAAGGTGTTGGGACTGCTGTTGGGACAGCTTTATGTAGACCCTAACAGTTTGTGGGCACAGTTGGTCACCGTTATAGTGCAATTAATGTATTGTTTAGTGGCTTTGCTGGCATGCATCCCAAAATGTTTTGGGGAGTTTGCCCCACCAAGATTTACATGCTAAAATCATCACTGTGCACTATACAGTGCATTCGGAAAGTATTCAGATCCCTTGACTTTTTCCACCTTTTGTTACGTTACAACCTTATTCGAAAATTGATAAAATGATTTATTTCCCTCATCAATGTACACACAATAACCCATAATGACAAAGCCAAAACAGGTTTAAGATTTTTTTTTAATGTAATAGAAATAAAAACCGTAAATATCACATTTATTTTTAATACATTTGCAAAAAATTCTAAAAACCTATTGTGTGTAGATTGATGAGGTGTGTAGATTGATGAGGGAAATAAACAATTTTATCATTTTTCGAATAAGGCTGTAAACATCCTTTCTGAATTTAAAAGTATTCCTCGAAGCAATAATTTAGTTGTTCAAAATTATCTGTAATCTGAATACAATATTTTTGCTGGGAACGTAACTGATTACATGTAATCCGTTACATGTAATCCGTTACTCCGCAACCTTGGCTGGAACGTAACAAAATGTGGAAGAAGTCAAGGGGTCTGGATACTTTCCGAAAGCACTGTGTGCTGCATTCGTGCTCTCAGTTCAGGCTTGTAAGTACTCCGCATCACAAGCAGAGGGCAGAACTGCATTCCTGTGAAATTGAGGATCCCGCAGATTTCTATCCAACCATGTAAAATCATTGATTTTAAAGAAAGGACATAGAGATGAATGACTTTTCAGTAGCCATAATGTTTTGATCCAGTTCCTTATATTGATAGTTGGAATTGGAAAAGGGAGAGATGTAACCTATGTGGGGAGAAACCACCACCATAGTGGGAAAGGATGTGTCCCCTCGTCCTCTCCTCATTCAACAGCCGTGGTGTCGCGCACGTTCGGTGCTGAGATATTTAGAAACGGTGGTCAATCCGTCTGTCAGGTGGTCTGTTGGCACCTGCGAGCTAGCATGGAGGGAAAACTGAGAATCCTTTTAGTTCCATCTCACACCCGTGAAGTGGGGAAGCCACGGGGCGCACGTTCCAACTTTCCATGACAACAACGCAGAGTGACGCTGCCAGTTGGCAGGGCTGACCACCGCTCACATGACCAGCGCGCACCTGAAGGAGCAAACCCGGCGATGTCCCCGAACGCACGCACACACACCTGTAAGTGGACACACGTTCACTCCCATATCCTGATTCTGTAAATGGTTGCTGCTTTTCTGGCAACACTGTGGTTAGACCGGGGAATTCATGGGTTGCAGGGGCTTCCGGGTGAATTTCTGTTTGTTTTATGTGCAAATAAGCATAACAATGCTTCGGCCAATTCTAGATTTCAAAAGGTAGGAAGATAAACTGAATCACCTAATACAGTCTATAAAGCATATTGTAATCTCAGTGGAGGCTGCTGTGGGGAGGACGGCTCATAATAATGGCTGGAATGGAGCAATGGAATGGCATCAAACACATGGAAGACAGATGTTTGATGTATTTGATACCATTCCACCTATACTGCTCCGACCATTACCACGAGCGGTCCTCCCCAAATTAGGTTTATTGGATAATGTATGACATGAGATATTGTCCACACAATGCATTCCTTTATTCATGATGTCACGCCCTGACCATAGTTTGCTTTGTATGTTTCTATGTTTTGTTTGGTCAGGGTGTGATCTGAGTGGGCATTCTATGTTGGATGTCTAGTTTGTCTGTTTCTGTGTTTTGTTTGGTCAGGGTGTGATCTGAGTGGGCATTCTATGTTGGATGTCTAGTTTGTCTGTTTCTGTGTTTGGCCTGATATGGTTCTCAATCAGAGGCAGGTGTTAGTCATTGTCTCTGATTGGGAACCATATTTAGGTAGCCTGTTTTGTCATTGTGGGTTGTGGGTGATTGTCTATGTTAGTTGCTTGTGTCAGCACAGTTGTTATTATAGCTTCACGGTCGTTATTTATTTTTTGTTTTGTATAGTTTGTTCAAGTGTTCTCTGTTCATTAAATTCACGATGAGCACATACCACGCTGCATTTCGGTCCTCCGATCCTTCCAACTACTCCTCCTCAGACGAGGAGGACGACGATCGTGACACATGATGCGTATCGTGGCGTTCCATCCTCATTGGGGATCGTTCTATGCGTAATTGGACTTTTATAAAGAGTCAAGTTAGATTTAAAAAATTATAAGTTTCAAGTTTTATTAGTTGTATGTACAGGATATGTGTGGTATACATCGTCCAACAAAATGCTTACTTGCAGGTTCCTTCTGGACAATGCAACAATAATAAAATATAAGAATACGAACATAAAGTAAATGGCTCTGTAGAATAGAATAAACATTTTAGCATGGTACTGTATAAAACAGCAAGGCACATTTTATAACAATTTATGATGCTGATTATAATGATGGTGGTGGTAATAACAATATAATTGCACAAAGTTAAAGAGATCCTATTTGAGGGGAACTGAATCATCACAGAAAGAGACACGTTTGAAGTTGGACATTTTTCAATTTTACAGTAGCCTGAGGTTATCAGTAAGGTGATAACCAGCATAAGTAAAAACTACCCAAAAATAGCAAAGCACCCTTTACCGGTTCAAACAGCCGACTAATTGGCCAACTACCGGCCCCTTAGTAAACTTTTGGAAAAAATAGTGTTTGTCCAGATACAATGTTATTTCATTGTAATAACAGACTTTTCGAATGTTCATAAGGAAGGGCACTCAACATATGACACAAATTACTGGTGATTGCCCGAAAGAAATTGATAATAAGAAGATTGTGGGAGCTGTATTGTTAGACTTCAGTGCAGCTTATTTAATAGAACACATACGCTTGTTTTATTTAATGGAAGCCTCTCCAACGTAAACCAGGTTGAGGGTGGTGTTCCTCAAGGCAGCTGTCTTGGCCCTCCACTGTTCTCGGTTTTTACTAATGACCTACCACTAGCATTGAATAAAACCCTGTATGTCTATGTACGCCGATGACTCAACATTATACACGTCAGACACCCACCAGAGCAAGTGAAATCACTGCAACAACAAAGAGCTGCAGTCCGTTTTAAATGGGTGGCAAGTAATAAGCTAGTCCTAAATATATGATAAATTAAAAGCATTGTATTTGGGACAAATCATTTGTTAAACCCTAAACCTAATCTAAATCTAGCAATGAATAATGTGGCGATAAAAGCAAGTTGAGGAGACTAAACTGCTCGGTGTAACCCTAGATTGTAAGCTGACATGGTCAAAACATATTGATTCAAAGGTTGCTAAAATGGGAAGAGGCCTGTCTGTAAAAAAAGTGAAGTTCTGCTTTCTTGACATCACAATCGACCAAATAGGTCCTACAGGCCCTAGTTTGATCAAACCTGGACTACTGCCCAGTTATATAGTCCAGTGCTACAAAGAGGGACATAGGCAAATTCCAGTTGACCGGGAACAGAACAGCATGTCTGGCCCTGAAATGTACACGGAGGACTAATATCAACAACCTGCATATCAATCTCTCCTGGCACAAAGTAGAGGAGAGATTGACTGCATCACTACTGGTCTTTGTGAGAGGTATTGATGTGTTAAAATCACATAACTGTCTGTTCAATCGGTTAACACACAACTCAGACACTCATACCCCACAAGACATGCCACCAGAGGTCTCTTCACAGTCCCCAAGTCCAGAACAGAGGCTAGGAAAAGCACAGTACTATATTGAGCCACTCTGACTATATGGAACTGTCTTCCACGTCAGGTAAATCAAGCCAGCAGTAAAATCTGATTAAAAAACAGATGAAAACACACCTCACGGCACAACGCGGACTGTGAAGAAACACACTTACACACACACACACACACACACACACACACCCTCTAACACCGGACTGCAAAACACAGACTCCACACACACTTTTCTTAGTAATGTAATGTAGTATTGTAATATTGTAATGTAATAATGGAGCAATGTAATTTTCTATAATGCACAATGTTTTGTTTGATTTATCTATGTTTGGACCCCAGGAAGAGTAGCTGCTGCTTTGGCAACAGCTAATGGGGATACTAATAAAATACTAAGGTTTGATTGATGCGCTTTACGATCGAACCTGTCACATTTCTGTCAAGATTGGTTGACCATTCCCACCTCCTCACTTTAGCCAATGAATGACTCCCAGTGCTTCCAATACCCCTCCTGTGGCCTCATTTATCAAAGGTGTGTGTGCACAAAAAAGACTCTAAACCTTGTGTGTGACAGTTTTCCCGCAAAGATTGGTATTTATCAATATAAAATATTTAAATAAATAAAAATTGGTGTACTTTTTACCCATTTTTCTCCCCAATTTCGGACGCCAGTCGCACCAATGTGTCAGAGGAAACACTGTACAACTGGCGACCAAATTCAGCGTGCATGCACCCAGCCCACCACAGGGAGTCGCTAGAGCGCGATGGGACAAGGACATCCTGGCCGGCCAAACCCTCCGCTAACCCGGACAAAGCTGGGCCAATTGTGCGCTGCCTCATGGGTCTCCCAGTCGCGGCTGGCTGCGACATAGGCCAGGATCGAAACCAGGTTTGTAGTGATGCCTCAAGCACTGCAAAGCAGTGCCTTAGACCGCTGCCCCACTCGGAAGGCATCAATATTGAACTTGACGGGAGACTGTGCGTATGTCCACGCAAATCTGAAACCATTCGTACACACAACTTCTAGTGGTTGATCAACTGTATTGCAAGCAAATATTGTTAATTTAGGGGAAATGGAGGTGTTTGATGCAAGGGGGAGGCGGTCGCTTCACCAGGTTGAAATCCAAAATAGATAGATTCTAGATGTCAGTCAGCTAGCGCACTAGCACTAAGCCAAGGTGGGAAAAGTTACAAAACTCCCATAGCCTTCTTCAGAGAGAACATGACGAAAGTTGACAAAACAAAAAGGAGAACAGATGAGGTACTACACAAAGAGCAAGCAGGTATGATTTTCGTTTTGACTCCAAGGCAAGAAAGCACCAGAGCCTGCCGTGCTAACGGGTTCACAATAGATAACAATAGATAACAAAGTCTGTGAATAACATGAGGTGTAGCTAACGTAAGCCAGCTTGAGCTAGCTACTGAACTATCAAGCAAACTTGGTAGCAGAGAGTAGATCCTCAATATGATGTTGAGAAATAGTGCATTGTGGGTAGGTTAGAAGTTATCTGGAAATAAGTTAATAAATATGTAATAACCAAAAACATGACTATATTCGTACTTATAGGTAACCAGATTGTGGCTATAACTAAGTTATTAAGTCTCTGTTACATTGGTGAGTAAAAACCCATGCTTCCTACCCTATAATCTCAGAGTCTATAACAAGGCAGAAGACAGAAACACAACCATGTATTAATAAACTAAATATTGAACAACACTTAATCTTTTGCATAAAAATGTGGGTTGTGGGCAGAATTTACTTTTAAATTGTTCCATAGACAATCAATCTTGCAGGATGTGCGGACAGTTTTTTTGCACTCACTATAGGACTATAGGTAGCAAGCATTTTTTTGTTGTAAAAAGTCACTGCAAAAGACTGAAACATTCTGCCCACACTTCTATAGAAATGTGATCAAATTTGCTGTTACCCTTTCTATTAGAAACGGGCATGGCCCAGTTCCAAGTCGTACAGCAAATGAGGGCGTATTTTGTTACCATAAAAGGTGAATGGAGGGCGTTTTCCAGGCGGGGTTGTATGCGCTTGTTCACAAGTGCACAAATATAATAATAATATGGCTCTGATTTATCAATGAAAATGTATATATTTTGGGTAGCCCACCTAATCCTAAAATCTCCACACGATAGAATTTAGTAAGAAATGTACATACAACTAGTAGTCACTAGTTACCACAGCCACAAAGTCAAAATGGGCTTTATCGTAAAAATGTATGAAAACAAAGCTTTTTGGTCTAAATTTAAGGTTAGTGTTAGACATAATGTTAGCAGTGTGGTTAGGGGTAGGGTTAATGTCATGGTTATGTTTATGTTTAAAAGCAGATTTTAAGAAGAACATTTTAGAAATAGGCGGGGATTAGCCATAATATTTTGTGGCTGTGGTAACTAGTGACGACCATAAATCAGGCCCCTCGTTTCCACTAGCTAGTCAGATTCCACAGCCACAAAGTCAACATTGGATACACAAATTTGCTTTTTGGTTTTAAATTAAGGTCAGGGTTAGGCACAAGGTGAGCAGTGTGGTTAATGTTAGAGTTAAGGTTAGTATTAGGTTTAAAATCACATTTTAAGAAGAAGAATTGTACAAATGGGCGGGGTTTAGCCTATGTCTTTGTGGGTATAGAAGCTAGAGACGACCATCCCTCCTTGTCTCACGACAATTCGACAGTGTTGCCGCACAAGAGACCGAAACCGGAGGAGATGTTATAGACCTCCGAAAATATTTTACGGTGATGCGTTAACGTTTTCAAGAGGATATAAGAGAGCTGGGATCAAGCAAACCGGGAACGAGCAGGAAGCGAAAATAAACGGCAGTTTCTGTCACGGTTGGAAGTTTTGACGGATTTCAAAACAGTGGATTATGTGAATGTGATTGTAAACACTGGTCTGGGGTTGACACGAATGTAGGCTAATTGCGTAGGACTGAAAGTTTCTGTAGGCTAATAAATAGCATTTTTCCTTTTTTCCAATGGACTCGCATTTGGAGACTGCTTGCACACAAAGTATGGAATTACCCCTGTAATGTGGATTGCAATTTCATTTGAAGAAAATAAAGGTCTACTCCAGAACAATGTGAAAAGATACGCGTCCTGGATTCTAATGTTTCTGGATATCTTGAAAATTATTGGCAACAGTTGAAATTATGCTCAACCGATTTTTGCTCAGGTGTCTTGCCTGCTCCGACCGTGGGACCAAAATGGATTTGACGCCACTACAGACCCCGGTCCCCCTTTTACAGAAGTTCTAACAGTTATTACACTTTGCTTTACTGTTTTAAACTTTACAAATGCTTTGGAAGAAATCGCCAGACGACCCGCTTGGATTTTAAATCTACATTTGCATTTGGAATTTCAATCATGAACTTTGACAGTTTGATAACATTATTTCTCCTGACACTTCTGTATTTGTCAGCTGTCAAGGTAAGTTATATGTTATAACAGACCCAGTGTCTCTAAATGGACGTCAAGAAATGGATTACATTTGTGAAATGTGGTCAACTGTAGGTCGTCCTTGTCGTTCCCCTTGCTAGGTCATTACTCATGTTTTAACAACCTCAACATGTTTCATGGCTTCAGCGATATGTAAATAGCAATTACGCAAAACTGACACTACACCGACTTCACGTAGGCAGGCCTATTTAGCCTACTGTCTGACGTGGTGGCTTGTGCGTTTGCCGTTCAGAGGTGGAATATGTAGGGGCTAATGGTTTTGAACGAATGTGAGGAAGTTTCGTCTCTTCTGGTGATTGCGGGCCTGCTCAGAACCACCTTGGCAATATTATTACGCTTTAAAGGCGTAGCAGCGGCATTTTGAATTCAAAGAGACATGGCAACAGGTTCGCTGCCTGCACACTCGATCCTGGCTTCATTTTAGTCCGCATTATTAGAATAGCCTACCACTACCCACCCACATTTTAAATTCTAAATTCTGACAAATGGGGCATTGGCTTAATATTTTAATATGGCTTTAAAATTACTTTAGAGTTTACAATGTAGACGTGGAGGTCTGTTGGTTTGCAAACCATTAATCAAGATGTTAAAGCCTCCTCATAACCTTTGAACGAAAGTTTAGGGAGAAACAAAAACGCCAACCAATAGTTATAGTAGACACTGGCCTGAATATGTTAAACTCCTGAATGATATTGAATTGGCATTTAGGCCTACTTTCTCAGTACCTGGGGCGGTCCATAGATTCCCAAATGGCTCATACGTTATAGGCCTAGGTATCTATTAGGATATTATGAACACTCAAATACAGTTTTTCAACTAATAGCCCCACAAAGGCCTGTCTTTTAACCCTGCAGGGGTCCGGTGCCCAAGCAGCCCACCTCTCTTTCGAGTCTCTCCCGCGCCCATACAACGTCAACCCGTTAATTCCCTAGAGACCAGTCAAGCGTTTTGGGGGTGTTTAACGAGCTCTTATAATCAACCCTGTTTAGTCAAAGCAACTGGCCGTTATTAGTAATATCATCAGATTGTCTATGGGCAGGTGTTCGCAGCTTGACACACACTCCATTAATAACAGCATTTTAAGTGTTGCGGCCACTCTTTTGTGAGCCCCAATCGCCGGTCCCTCACACCACCCAAGGGGCGGAGATAGCCGCTGCCTGAAAATAAATCGGGTCTCTTTTACTTTTGGCAGAGGTGAAATGTTCACTGGTTGTTACATTATGCGCTTGCGTTGCTCCGACTAAACACTGTAGTCCTCACTGAAAGCCACGAGGTAATCCATCTCCAGGCCTCATGCAATCCTGGTCAGATATTGCGCGAGTTTGCTTGCATTGCTTGCATCACTATGGAGCGACTGACAGCAATTACCGTGGAAAATGTAGAAAACTGTGGGCTAGATGCGGGTCATTGTAGCAACAGTTACCACATGTGGTCTCTGTTGAGTTGTGTAGCTTAAACTCATATAGAGAATGAAATTGTAACATTTGCAAACATAGGCCTAACACTTCTTCAGGGAAAGATAATGTAGCCTTGGCTATGAAACAAAACAA
Source organism: Oncorhynchus mykiss (assembly GCF_013265735.2). Lineage (NCBI taxonomy): Eukaryota > Metazoa > Chordata > Actinopteri > Salmoniformes > Salmonidae > Oncorhynchus > Oncorhynchus mykiss. Next base: position 25,871,180 of record NC_048572.1, on the reverse strand, counting down.
ACACACCGCGTGGTCTTTGACAGCGTCCAACGTCATATCGTATGTCTGCGCCACGTAGCCTCTTTGGTTGCACGTTAGTCAATGTGAAATGCACTGTATGAAATTCATGAACGTAAGGATACAATTTAATCGCCAATTTGTGTACCCCTTTTCCTTTCTCCCGCGCAGAGTGCCCACATACCTAAGGAAGGAGGGAGAAGTGCGCATGACGGCGGTAGGTGTTCGATAGGGCACCGTGGGAATAGAGCTTTCATTGGGCTCCCTCGCAGGCAAACTGCCAATGAAACAGGGTTCACCTTGAAAGCACAGTGAGACCCACGCCGCCTGGCGGAAAGAAGCCCAGCTGCACCATGTTCTCATGTTGGCTGAAGTAGGCTCCAACATTGAAACAATAGTAACACATTTCAGAGTAGTGTCCATTTTCAGTTATAATCTCCACGGATTCCATTTGAAATATTGTTTGAAGTTAAGATGTGGAAATACTTTTTTTAGAATGGAATTTAGTCTCTGGCCCTCTTGGCTTCTTTACACAAGCCTATGTTGCACAATATTAGGAAAGGGGCTGCTCTCTTAATCAAAAGCTGAACTTTATATGTGATTGTTTCATACTATGCTTGATTTGGCTGGAATAGGACACTGCAGGGAGTGTGCTATTATTTCCAATTTTCCCTTTCTCTCCATGAGGAATCAGAGTTGTCTGTATGTGGTGTCTCAATGTCTTTCCCAACATGTGCACCACTAGGCTACAATGTGTTTAGTGCTTCACAGCAGAAGGTACCTAGCTTTGTGGGGCTAAGAGAGGGAGAGACAGAGGAAGTCGGTTCAGAAGCATACCACATCCACAATGAGAGAGGAAGGGAGGGGGATACCTTGATGGGTGATGCCGGTTGTTGAAGGAAAGTGTATGTAGTAGACGTATATTTTTTTTTGTGTGTGTGTGTGTGTGTGTGTGTGTGTGTGTGGAGTATGTACAGTGCCTTCAGAAATTGTTTATACCTTTGGTCTTTTTACAAAGGTTTTTGTTAAAATGGATTTAATTGTAATTTCTTTGTCAACGATCCACACAAAATATTATTTGAAAGTGGAATATTTTTTTTTCATGAAAATGAAACTAACATATCTTGATTTACATAAGTAATCAACCCCCTGAGTCAATACATGTTAGAATCACCTTTGGCAGTGTTAACAGCTGTGAGTCTTTCTTGGTAAGTCTCTTAAGAGCTTTCCAAACCTGGAATGTGAACATTTGCCCATTATTCTTTTCAAAATTCTTCAAACTCTGTCAAATTGGTTGCTGATCATTGTTATTAAAAACATTTTCATGTCTTGCCATAGATTTACAAGCAGATTTAAGTCAAAACTGTAACTCGGCCACTCAGAAACATGTAAATGTTTTATCCTGAAAAACTTCCCAGTCCTTAACAATTACTAGCATACCCATAACATGATGCAGCCACCACTATGCTTGAACATACGGAGATTAGTACTCAGTAATGTGTTGTATTGAATTTGCCCCAAACATAACACTTTGTATTCAGGACAAAAAGTTAATTGCTTTGTCATATTTTTTGCAGTATTACTTTAGTGCCTTGTTGCAAACAGGATGCATGTTTTGGATTTAAAAAAATTCTTTACATCCTTCCTTCTTTTCACTCTGTCAATTAGGTTGGTATTGTGGAGTAACTACAATGTTGTTGAGCCATCCTCAGTTTTCTGCTATCACAGCCATTAAACTCTGGAACTGTGTTAATGTCACCGTTGGCCTCATGGTGAAATCCCGGAGTGTTTTCCTTCCTCTCCAGCTACTGAGTTAGGAAGGACGCCTGTATCTTTGTAGTGACTGGGTAAATTGACAAACCATCCAAAGTGTAATTAATAATGCTCAAAGGGGTATTCAGTATCTGCTTTTTTTTTATTTTCACCCATTTACCAATAGGTGCCCTTCTTTGCGAGGCATTCCCAGGTCCCAGGTCTTTGTGATTGAATCTGTGTTTGAAATTCACAGCTTAACTGAGGGACCTTATAGATAATTGTATTTGTGGGGTACAGTATTATTTGTTAAACAGTATTATTGCACACAGTAGCTAGGTTTCCATCCAATTGGCAACTGAATTTTATGCAAATATTCTAGAATCCACATGAAAATATGCTAATTTCCCCACCAGTGGTGTGTTTCCACCAAATGGACTTGTTGCGGATAAAATATGAGTGTGTGATGACGTACTGCACACAAAATGTACTTTTTCGCTTATGTTTTCATGTACAGAAAAAAATTATCTAAAATCCAATGTGTTTCAATCGCATTTTCAACTCTACCGATAGTTTTGTTACAAAAACTGTTGTGTTAAATAGCAAATGTACCTGCACTCTAGCCAACAGATACAGTGCGGGTTAGCTAGTCTACTTGATGAGATTATTATGGATAAGATCAAGAATATTTTTTATTTGTCAAACGGCAGTCAAGCATCAATCATCATGTCACAAGAACAAGACCCATGACTCAATAATCCATGCTTTCTGGGAATGCCATGAAGTCTGAAAGTTATGAGCGGAGCTAGAAAGTTGGCTGTCAGAAGTATTACAATATAAACTTACTTTGTCGATCCCACCATGTATGAACAAATGATCTGTCGGCATTTATAAAAGTACACCGAAACTTCCTGCTTCCACCACAGGTGTCATTTTTTTTTTATACAATATAACTTTACTCGCATATAAACTGGGGATGGAAACGTGGTTAATGAGTCCATGCAACTTATTATGTGACTTGTTAAGCAAATTTTTACTCCTGAACTTATTTAGGCTTGCCGTAAAGGGGTTGAGTACTCACTGACTCAAGAAATTTCAGCTTTTCATTCTTAATTAATTTGTAAAGATTTCGAAAAACATAATTCCACTTTGACATTATAGGGTATTGTGTGTAGTTCAGTGACACAATCTGAATTGAATCCATTTTAAATTCAGGTTGTAACACAACAAAATGTGGAAAAAAATCAAGGGGTGTGAATACTCTGAAGGCACTGTGCAGTATGTGTGTATAGGTTATTGGTGTATTAAATGTGTGTGCATGTCTCTCCTCAGTGATCTCCTTCATGGAGGTGTACAATAAGAGCCTGTGTCAGCCCAGGGAGCTGCTGGTAGAGATCCTACAGGAGTACCCAGAGGAGGTAGAACACATCTTCATCCCATCCTGTGTGGTGCTGACACGCTGTGCAGGCTGCTGCAACGACGAGATGCTACAATGTACGCCAACCTCCACGCATAACGTCACCATGGAGGTGAGAGACTGAGCGTTTGACATTTTTACCCTTACACATCTCCATCACACGTTTAACTTCTTTAACCCTACTTCTACATATAACAGAGTCGTCTCCAAGGAGGTGAGAAACTGACCCCTAACCTTTGACTGTTTAACCTCTAATCTCTTACATTTTGACTGGCCACCTCCCCAGAATGGCCCTTTGTAACACAATGCATCTCAAGTTATGTGGGTCTGTATATGAGAGTGTAAACGGTATATGTTCTAGTATATTTGGGTATACACTACCGTTAAAAAGTTTGGGGTCACTTAGAAATGTCTTTGTTTTTGAAAGAAAAGCGCATTTTTTGCCCATTTAAAATAACATCAAATTGATCAGAAATACAGTGTAGACATTGTTAATGTTGTAAATGACTATTGTAGCTGGAAACGGCTTATTTTTAATGGAATATCTACATAGGCGTACAGAGGCCCATTATCAGCAACCATCACTCCTGTGTTCCAATGTCACGTTGTGTTAGCTAATCCAAGTTTATCCTTTTAAAAGGCTAATTGATCATTAGAAAACCCTTTTGCATGTATGTTAGCACATCTGAAAACTGTTGTTCTGATTAAAGAAGCAATAAAACTGGCCTTCTTTAGACTAGTTGAGTATCTGGAGCATCAGCATTTGTGGGTTCGATTACAGACTCAAAATGGCCAGAAACAACCAACTTTCTTCTGAAACTCGTCAATCTATTCTTGCGAAATTAAGACTATTCCATGCGAGAAATTGCCAAGAAACTGAAGACCTCGCACAACGCTGTGTACTACTCCCTTCACAGAACAGCGCAAACTGGCGCTAACCAGAGTAGAAAGAGGAGTAGGAGGCCCCGGTGCACAACTGAGCAAGAGGACAAGTACATTATAGTGTCTAGTTTGAGAAACAGACGCCTCACAAGTCCTCAACTGGCAGCTTCATTAAATAGTACCCGCAAAACACCAGTCTCAACGCCAATAGTGAAGAGGCGACTCCGGGATGCTGGCCTTCTAGACAGAGTTGCAAAGAAAAAGCCATATTTCAGACTGGCCAATAAAAACAAATGATTAAGATGGGCAGAATAACACAGACACTGGACAGAGGAACTCTGCCTAGAAGGCCAGCATCCCGGAGTTGCCTCTTCGCTGTTGACGTTGAGACTGGTGTTTTGCGGGTACTATTTAATGAAGCTGCCAGATGAGGACTTGTGAAGCGTCTTTTGAACGGTAGTGTATGTCCTAGAGCAGGTGGGAAAGGATGAAGTGTATATGTGAGCATGTTTGACCCATCTACATTGGGGCAAAAAAGTATTTAGTCAGCCACCAATTGTGCAAGTTCTCCCACTTAAAAAGATGAGAGAGGCCTGTAATTTTCATCATAGGTACACTTCAACTATGACAGACAAAATGAGAAAAAAAATCCAGAATGTCTTCTCCTGTTTCCACAGATAAAAAGAATAAAACCCCACAAGCAACAAAATGATATCTTCATGAGTTTTACAGAACACAATGCATGTGAATGCAGGTAAGAAGTGTACACATGCTGCACGTATACATATACTCACAAACTATCTATTCCAGTGTTCTTCTCTGTTCAGGGCATACGGAGGTCTTTCTACAAGGAATTCAGGGGATTGTAGATAAATTAGAGTATGTTCTGACTTCCAGGTGCCCTCTATCAACACACTGGTTTGGTCTGGTCTGGTCCATCCAGATCACATAGTGCATGCAGAGTCACTTTAAACTCTGCAGGTCACAGAAAAGTCACACTGCATGAACCACATATCAGCTTTTTCCTTTAACACCTTAGCTGTTAATTTTGACCCCAAAAATTGTGAAGATTTCTATCTTACTCGTGGAGGCTAAGTTCAGTGTGTAGCATTTCCACCTTTTCATAACCTGCATATAACCTGCTCACAAACCGCTCATAAACCATTAAAGGGATGGTGCAAGATATTTGTCAATCAAGCAGTTTTCGGTCAGATGAATTCATGGATTCCATTATTATGTTGATGCGTGCAGTTTGAAGGAAGTTGAAGGTAGTTTCACGAGTCATTGCTAACTAGATTTAGTGCAATAACTGGAGGTCTACAGGAATTATCACAATTTTGAAGCTGTATTTATAATTATATCAAATATATACAACACATTTTTCACCAACAGGTTTCTGTGCAATGCACCACACGACTAATAAGCAAAGCATAACTGTATACCGATTACCAACTTTGGGTGCTTTAACATTATGGTTTGCGTTTTCAACACCACAATCAAATTGATATACTCAATCTCGATAAACAGAAAATACAGTGCATTCGGAAAGTATTCAGACCCCTTGACTTTTTCCACATTTTGTTACGTTACGTCCTTATTCTAAAATTGATTAAATTGTTTTGTTTTTTTCCCCTCATCAATCTACACACTCTACCCCATAATGACAATGTTAAAACCGTTTTTTTTTTATTTTTCAGCAACAAAAAAAAAATGAATAAAACGGAAATATAACATTTGCATAAGTATTCAGACCCTTTACTCAGTACTTTGTTGAAGCACCCTTGGCAGCAATTACAGCTTCGAGTCTTCTTGGGTATGATCCTACAAGCTTGGCATACCTGTATTTGGGCAGTTTCTCCCATTCTTCTCTACAGATCCTCTCAATATCTGTTAGGTTGGATGGGGAGTGTTGCAGCACAGCTATCTTTAGGTCTCTCCAGAAATGTTCAATTGTGTTCAAGTCCGGGCTCTGGCTGGGCCACTCAAGGACATTCAGAGACTTGTCCCGAAGCCACTCCTACGTTGTCTTGGCTGTGTGCTTAGGGTCGTTGTTTTGTTGTAAGGTGAACCTTCGCCCCAGTCTGAGTTTCTGAGTGCTCTGTAGCAGGTTTTCATCAAGGATCTCTCTGTACTTTGCTCCATTCATCTTTCCCTCGATCCTGACTAGTCTCCCAGTCCCTGTCGCTGAAAAACATCCCCACAACATGATGCTTCCAGCACCATGCTTCACCTTAGGGATGGTGCCAGGTTTCCTGCAGACGTGACGCTTTGCATTCAGGCCAAAGAGTTCAATCTTGGTTTCATTAGACCAGAGAATCTTGTTTCTCATGGTCTGAGAGTCCTTTAGGTGCATTTTGGCAAACTACAAGCGGGATGTCATGTGCCTTTTACTGAGGAGTGGTGGTTCCAAACTTCTTCCATTTAAGAATGATGGAGGCCACTGTGTTCTTGGGGACCATCATTGCTGCAGAAATGTTTTGGTCCCCTTCCCCAGATCTGTGCCTCGACACAATCCTGTCTCGGAGCTCTACGGACAATTCCTTCGACCTCATTGCTTGGTTTTTGCTCTGACATGCACTATCAACTGTGGGACCGTATATAGATAGGTGTGTGCCTTTCCGAATCATTGAATTTACCACAGATGGACTCCAATCAAGTTGTAGAAACATCTCAAGGATGATCAATGGAAACAAGATGCAGCTGAGCTCAATTTCAAGTGTCACAGCAAAGGGTCTGAATTCTTATGTAAATAAGATATTTCAGTTTTTACTTTTTCATTATGGTAGATTGATAAGGGATAAGGGAAAACATGAAAACAAGGGGTCTGAATACTTTCCAAATGCCCTGTACATGCCTCCCTACCTTGTACCCACTGAAGTAGTATAATCAGATTAAAGCATTGTGACTGGTTGTGTTTATGCCACAGATAAAAGGTAATAGATTTTCAAAGTTAAATTACTAATATTTAGGCTATATTGAAGCATTAGGTTTTAGATGCACGAGGAATAGCCGCTCATATCGTAGAAGAGGCAGAGCATGCGTTAAGCTTTCCTGAATAACTGGGCCTGCCCGGGAGCATACTTATGTGGCCACATTATAGGACGATTTGATGAGGATCTGAATCAGACAGCACATCTCAGTTTCAGAAGTAAAAATACAGTCAGACTGGCCTGCTACAGTGCCTTTCTAGACCTTGTAAACGGTTGAAAGTTGACACAACTGATCCAAATGGAATGAAACACTCAAATCACAGGGCTTTTGCACCACTATTCAAATTACATTTTCACTGCCGTTTCCAGCCTAGAGTAGAATGTTGTACTCACTTGAAAACAATAATGCAATTATTCATTGCATTGTGGTGTTGTAGGCTAGTCTGGGTAGGATAATTGTATTGTCTCTCAACAAGATCAATAGGGGTGTTTTTTTTTTTTTTCCACCTTTTATTTAACAAGGTAGGCCAGTTGAGAACAAGTTCTCATTTACAACTGCGACCTGGCCAAGATAAAGCAAAGCAGTGCGACACAAATAACAACACAGAGTTACACATGGAATAAACAAACATACAGTCAATAACACCACAGAAAATCTATATGCAGTGTGTACAAATGAAGTAAGGAGGTAAGGCAATAAATAGGCCTTAGTGGCGAAGTTATTACAATTTAGCAATTAACACGGGAGTGATAGATGTGCAGAACAGGATGTGCAAGTAGAAATACTGGTATAAATACTGGTGTGCAAAAGAGCAGAAAAAACAAAAAACAAATATGGGGATGAGGTAGGTAGTTGGTTGGATGGGCTATTTACAGATGGGCTGTGTACAGCTGCAGCGATCGGTAAGCTGCTCTGACAGCTGACGCTTAAAGTTAGTGAGGGAGATACAAGTCTCAAAATTCAGTGATTTTTGAAATTCGTTCCAGTCATTGGCAGCAGAGAACTGGAAGGAAAGGCAGCCAAAATAGGTGTTGGCTCTGGGGATGACCAGTGAAATATACCTGCTGGAGCGCGTGCTACGGGTGGGTGTTGCTATGGTGACCAGTGAGCTGAGATAAGGCGGAGCTTTACCTAGCAAAGACTTATAGATGACATGGAGCCAGTGGGTTTGGCAATGAATATGTAGCGAGGACCAGCCAACGAGAGCATACAGGTCTCAATGCTGGGTAGTATATGGGACTTTGGTGACAAAACGGATGGCACTGTGATAGACCGCATCCAATTTGCTGAGTAGAGTGTTAGAGGCTATTGTGTAAATGACATCGCCAAAGTCAAGGATCGGCAGGATTGTCAGTTTTACGAGGTTATGTTTGGCAGCACGAGTGAAGGAGGCTTTGTTTTGTGAAATAGGGAGCCGATTCTAGATGTAATTTTGGATTGGAGATGCTTAATATGAGTCTGGAAGGAGAGTTTACAGTCTAGCCAGACACCTAGGTATTTATAGTTGTCCACAGATCCGTCCAGAGTAGTGATGCTAGGCGGGTGGGCGGGTGCGGGCAGTGATCGGTTGAAAAGCATGCATTTCGTTTTTAGTAGCGTTTAAGAGCAGTTGGAGGCCACGAAAGGAGTGTTGTATGGCATTGAAGCTCGTTTAGAGGTTTGTTAACACAGTGTCCAAAGAAGGGCCAGATGTATACAGAATGGTGTCGTCTGTGTAGAGGTGGATCAAAGAATCACCCGCAGCAAGAGCGACATCATTGACATCATTGATATATACAGAGAAAAGAGAGCTCAGTGTCTCTTGTCTTCACTGTTCTTTCATGCTCAATGGTGCACCTGGCCTCTCTGCTGCTTATCAGCCATTCCTCTTTGTTCTAATACAAACTGTCCCTTGGCAACTTCCTTCAAACTGCATGCAGAGACATACAAATGTTATCTGAAGTTCATCTGAACATTGCCAAAATCTTGCAATATCCCTTTGATTATGAGTTTGTTAACCATTAGTAAACATGAGTAAACCATTGTATGTTTTTGTGACTACCTAGTTTATAAGTAGACTGTATAGTTTTAAGGAGTTTTCTCCAAACCTATGAGTACTATGCAATGAGACGTTTCCCAATGCTTGACCTCCTGTACCCACTGGATTAGCTGTGAGCCCAAAGATGTGTTGCTCCATAATCAGTTACAGCCAAATTATCAAGTTGAGCAACAAAATAGACATGGCAATCTGCTATTGTTATCAGATATTGTGTGTGTGTGTTTCAAGGAGATAAGTCGGGGAGAAAGACAGCCTTGTCAGAGGTAACGACAGTATCGTCATGACTATTTAGGGATCAGGGATGGACAATACTAGAGTAGCAGAGTGCTACAGGGCCACCCAAGCTAATACCATGCCTATGTCTCTGTCCACTGTTGACGTGAATCTGTTTACGAAGAAACAAACGGTGGGCTATGAGGTAGCATCATGTTTGTTTCTGTCTTTCAGGCCAAAGAATGAAGTGAAAGAACAGAAAGAAAAGTGAGTACAGACTCTTGCTGTGTTGTGACTATCTGCCTTAATTTGAAAAGATACGTTTTTTTATTTTCTTGTCCATCTCTGTCTTTTTCGCGTTGTCTTTCCCCCGCTATCTTTCTCCATCTTCTTCTTTCTCTCTCTCTCTTTATCGCTATTTCTCCTGTGCTCACACGTTTCCGGCATTTCTCTTTCTCAACCTGTGTTGTTACGCACAGTATACAACAATGTATCAAATGATCACTGACACCACCATGTTGGCACAGATCCAGTGATCTTCCTGTAGTTTAGGAGTTCACAAAGAATCACATCCCTTCTATCCATTCTAATTCCATGACCCTTTGAGCTCTCAGGTGAGACACACAGAAAACCCACAGAATACTTCAATTCAGGTGAATGAGTGACACCTGATGAGGTCAATGCCTTCGGCACATTTCATTTATTGTCATTTTTTTATGCACCTGCTTCTCTTTACATTCCTCTGTTATGGTCCTTCCTTTACTCTCTATACATGTCTTTAAGTACGTCTCAGGGTTCATGTCTCTACCTTTGTTTTACAGGCTCCTGTGATGTGTAGATAACGCTGTGTGTTTTTAGAGAACCTCTTTAACCTTTTCTTTTTTCACTGTTTATGGGTCTGGCTTTAGTGGTTCTGTTCCACTACAATTCGCCAAAGGATGTCCTGAGGGTCGCTTTACTGCCTTCTCCGCCTCTACATAGGATTGTCTTGTTTTCCTATGGCCTAATCCTATAGCATTACGAGGGTTTTTGGTAGTATTTAGGTTTAAATGTCGGGTATCCTGCATTATAGATGAGGGTTTGTTTCTGAGACCTCTGATCGACCTCGTTTTAACCATCTATGTGTCTGAAGGGTGAGGGCTTTAGTGCTCCTTGCCACCATGATTCTACTGTACACTCTGTACACTTCTGTACACTTCTGTTGTTGATGCTACCGTGCGTTACTGTTGGCTCAACCTTGACCTCTGACTTTGCTGTGATCAGGGGCCTCTTTGGTAGTTAGTGTCACAGTGGTAGTGTTAATGATGCTACCAAAAGGCCTTTGGTCATCATGCTAAGGTAGCTAACTCAAGTCCAGGTTCACCCAAGCCTGTTCCTTTCTTGTCACATTTTGATATATACAGTGCCAGTCAAATGTTTGGACACACCTACTCGATCAAGGGTTTTTCTTTATTTTTACTATGCTCTACATTGTAGAATAATAGTGAAGACATCAAAACTATGAAATATACATATGGAGTCATGTAGTAACCAAACAAGTGTTAAACAATTCAAAATATATTTTATATAGTAGATTCTTCAAAGTAGCCACCCTTTGCCTTAATGACAGCTTTGCACACCCTTGACATTCTTTCAACCAGCTTCATGAGGTAGTCACCTGGAATGCATTTCAATTAACAGGTGTGACATGTTCATTGTTAATTTGTGGAATTTCTTTCCTTCTTAATGCGTTTGAGCCAGTCAGTTGAGTTGAGACAAGGCAGTGATGGTATACAGAAGATAGCCTTATTTGGTAAAAGACCAAGTCCATATTATGGCAAGAACAGCTCAAATAAGTAAAGAGAAACGATAGTCCATTAAACACTTTGATGAAACTGGCTCTCACGAGGACCACCACAGGAAAGGAAGGCCCAGAGTTACCTCTGCTGCAGAGGATAAGTTCATTAGAGTTAACTGCACCTCAGATTGCAGCCCAAATAAATGCTTCACAGAGTTCAAGTAACAGACACATCTCAACATAAACTGTTCAGAGGAGACTGTGTGAATCAGGCCTTCATGGTCAAATTGCTGCAAGGAAACCACTACTGAAGGACACCAGTAAGAAGAAGAGACTTGCTTGGCCCAAGAAACATGAGCAATGGACATTAGACCGGTGGAAATATGACCTTTAGTCTCATGAGTCCAAATTTGAGATTTTTGGTTCCAACCGCAGTGTCGTTGTGAAACGCAGAGTAAGTGAACGGATTATCTCTGCATGTGTGGTTCCCACCGTGAAGCATGGGGGAGAAGGTGTGATGGTGTGGGGGTGCTTTGCTGGTGATACTGTCAGTGATTTATTTATAATTCAAGGCACACTTAACCAGCATGGCTACCACAGCATTCTGCAGCGATACGCCATCCCATCTGGTGTGTCATTTTTTTGTTCAACAGGATAATAATCCAACACACCTCCAGGCTGTGTAAGGGCTATTTGGCCAAGAAGGAGAGTGATGGAGTGCTGCATCAGATGACCTGGCCTCCACAATCACCCAACCTCAACCCAATTGAGATGGTTTGGGATAAGTTGGACCGCAGAGTGAAGGAAAAGCAGCTAACAAGTGCTCAGCATATGTGGGAACTCCTTCAAGACTGTTGGAAAAGCATTCCAGGTGAAGCTGGTTGAGAGAATGCCAAGAGTGTGCAAAGCTGTCATCAAGGCAAAGGGTGGCTACTTTGAAGAATCTACAATATAAAGTATATTTTGATTTATTTAACACTTTTTTCATTACTAGATGGTTCCATAAGTGTTATTTAATAGTTTTGATGTCTTCGCTATTATTCTACAATGTAGAAAATAGTCAAGATAAAGAAAATCCTTGAATGTGTGTCCAAACTTTTGACTGGTACTATATACCCTGCAGCTGTAAAATCTCATATACTGTTATCTCAAACATGATGAATGAGCGAGCTCGGCTGCCCCTCATCGTCCAGCATTTATTTCAAAATGTTAAGAGTAGCCGAAGGAGTGTTTTGGGGGAAAAAAACAACTTCCACAGCCAAACTTAAATAGAAACCTGTGAAACCCTTTCTTTCTGGTGTAAGAGGGTACCTGAGTGGCGCAGCGTTCTAAGGCACTGCATCTCAGTGCAAGAGGCGTCACTACAGTCCCTGGTTCAAATCTGGGCTGTATCACATCTGGCCTGGATTGTGAGTCCCATAGGGTGGCGCACAATTGACCCAGCAACATCCGGGGTAGGCCGTCATTGTAAATAAGAATTTGTTCTTAACGGACTGGCCTAATTAAATAAATGTTAAATTAAAAATAAAACAAAGAATGTCTCGAAACCAGTGTTCTTTTGTTCATTTCTTTTCCCAGAACGGTGTTAAAATGTATTACCATCATTTGGTTCTATTTCAGTCCATTCTCAGTCCATATAGTCTCTGTGTGAATGAACAATTGACTAACTGATCTCTGAACTCTGTTCAGTTTATTTGTCTCTGTCCGTCCTCCTCAGATGTCTCTGCGTTATTGTGCTTCTTTCTCTATTTCCAGAGAACCCTGGAAAGGCAAGGGCAAAGGCCAAAAGAGAAAGCGAAAGAAAAAGCGTGACAAAAAGAATCGCCACTCGTATGTCAGCTCGGCCTTCTCCTCGCTCCACCTGCACCTGACTGTGGCGTTTCTGATCATTAAGCTTGTTTGGGAGGAGTTAATTTGCCCCTTTTAATTAATTGCCTCTCTATTCACCGCCCCACCACTCCACCCAATACCACCACACACATCAATTGGCATGAGACTGTAGATAGATGTCATCCCTAAATAATAAATAACATATGATCCTAGATCTATGTTTAGGGGTGACTTCTACCTCATAACCCTACCTCCTTACCTCACTACCACCCCCACCCCCCTGGTGATAAGGCACCCTGGGGGGTGTGGGGATGGGGGAGAAGGAATGGAGTGATAGGGTAATGGTGAAGGTAACAGAACTGAACCTACCAGCATGGCTTTTTGCAGGCGATGTCACTAATCCCGTATCTGTTGTGGGAATCATCCAAGGCCTATGTCAGTGTTGAGTCTGTCTCACTTTGCTGTGTCTCCAACTTTTCCTTTTTCCTCTTTTCTTTTTTAGTGTTTCTTTTTATCCCTCCAAACAGGCTTTTTCTGTTCCGTCCGCCATCACTGGGCTTTGTTTGTGATATAAGGATACGAGAGATGGCTATCACATTGCTGTTTCTTTCTGGGTTATGTAAACCAACAAATTGTTTAGCCCATTCTGTTTGTGCATTCTCTTTGTTGCCTCTATGGGTCTGAACAACACAAAGAACACAAAAATATGTTTCGTTTGGTGCTGTTTTTACCGGAAAGAGGTGCTCATGTTTCTAAAATGGTCTCAATGTCAAAGAATAGCGTTATTCTGTTCGTTGTGCTGTGCCTTTAGTACTCAATGGAATGTCTGTCTGTTGTCCCCCATACTCAGTGAAAAAGGTTTTGTCCACTATTAACACCTCTGTGAGGGAACATAATGGCACAGTCTCTACTGTTCTGTCATTTAAACCAGATCTATCTTCTGGTATCTACTGGTTCTCTATCTGATCTGTGTCTATAAGGGACAACATTTACTTGTAATCTTTTAATTCAATAAAAACTCATCCTGTATCTTTAGGGATGAGTTAAATTTGACATTTTTTTTGTTGCAAGCCTCACGTCCCAGCCGAAGCTTGCTAGTGCATGTCTAACCGAAACAATGCATACTGTGCGTGGGCAAGCCAATCATCCTAAAAATCACTCCCCCCTACGAGACAGTAGGAGGGGGTCTCCCTGCCAGCATGGGCTGAGTCGGGAGACAGGAGACAGGGGAGAGAGAGATAGTGAAGGGTTTAGGGGAAATTTTGCTGCTTGCAAATTGGTTCTGTTTTTGTACAACCCTCTGTCCACATGCTACAATTCATCCTCTTTTACCCACACCACAGACAGCACATTGACACAGACAGCACATTGACACAGACAGCACATTGACACAGACAGCACATTGACACAGACAGCACATTGACACAGACACCACATTGACACAGACTGCACATTGACACAGACTGCACATTGACACAGACTGCACATTGACACAGACTGCACATAGACAGCACATTGACACAGACTGCACATTGACACAGACTGCACATTGACTCAGACTGCACATTGACACAGACTGCACATTGACACAGACTGCACATTGACACAGACTGCACATTGACACAGACTGCACATTGACACAGACTGCACATTGACACAGACAGCACATTGACACAGACAGCACATTGACCCTGGGAGTGTGAAGTTTCAGCATGTGATAAGAGGGTTGACCTTAAGGGAAATGATCTTGGAAGTGTTTTTCTATATTAACACCATTATAATAAACATCCTCCCTCTCTTTTTCTCTTCCTCCTTTTTCCTCTTCTTCATCCTTCTCATTTCCTCTCCTCTCTCTCTGTCTATAGTCAGTGCGAGCCATGTTGTGATGGCTGCTTAGCGAGGAGAAAGCGGTTGTTCATCCAGAACCCTCTGACCTGCCAGTGTTCCTGCAGAAACTCTGACGCCGACTGCAGGGCACGTCAGCTGGAGCTCAACGAGAGGTCCTGCAGGTGTGTGGGTGTGTGGGGGGGGGGGGGGGGGGGGGGCTTGTTATATCACTCTTGGACTCATAACTCCTTTTGGGAACCAAGATGGTGTTTGGTGGCATTTCTTGACCACATGAAGGCATACCATTAGCCAAGAACCTGACCAAGAAATTGGAGCTAAGACCACGAGTGTGTTTTCATACAATCATATGTTTCTGTCTGTCTTCTCTGTGATCCCCAGATGTGACAAGCCCAGGAGATGAGTCTAAGCTTAAGATGAAACAACGTGAAGGGACATTCACAAGATATTTCATAGCACTTTCAACTCTGAGCTTATCTTCTTTGTGGAAAGCATTCCCCTGGACTGACTGAGAAACAGCAGTGAGAAAAGAGAGGGGGAGAGATAAAGAAATAATACATTAATAGAAAAATAATCCCAATGTATCTGCATATACTAAGAGAGAGAGAAAGAAAAAGTACAGAATTTGTATTGCTGCTAAAAGAGCTAACTAAAACCCATCGTTTGGCGTTTGACTGGACTACGGTTTTGTTGTTGATTCATTTATGCAAATACTTCACTGGATATGTGTGAGTACTGTGGTTATGTGTTAAATCATGAGGAACAAAACTTTGCTATGTGGTAGGTATATCCACAGAAGAGAAGAGGAAGAGGAAGGAAGAACATTCTTCCTGACCCATAGACTCCCTTTGCAGGAGCCCAATGGCAATGGCAGGACAGCCAATGGGAGATGGGGATCCGTCCCTTTATGACAGCACTTCCTTTTCCTTAAAGGAAGTTCTAGAACTGATGCGTGGAACGTGTGGAAAGCTAGAACTGTGCATTTTGCTGGCCTAGCTAGCAGCGGAACTGGATTTGGAGTGCCATAATACCCAAAGGGATGCTGATGATTGATTTTGGTATACATGGAAACCACTAGAAACAACTGATACTGTAGCTTGATTCCATTGAGAAACTGCCTCACAAACTGTGCTAATCACTTTAGAGTGAGAAATCCTGAATTAGCTTCTTAAATTATTTTTGTTTATTTTGAGGGGAGGGGAGGGGGATGTTATGCTGTCTGTGGTTGAACTCAATACAGAATGCAATAGTATCGATGGCAAGCAGTCTGTATATACTATACATACTTAATATCCCTTATGTCATAGTCCACTATAGATAATTTATAATGTTAGAGTATTTTCAGTATTCAGTCCTCTACCCATATTTAATTTGATCTATTTATATATCAAGTGTTATGTTCCTTTGGGTTTCCCCCCTTCCTGCTATGTGATGCCATTGTGGTCTCCATTCTGCCTAGCTACAAGGAGATACTGCTCTAGGCTTTTATAAGAAAAAGAAAAACCTTTACGTTAACATTCCTGAAATGGATCATTTGTATGGACGCCATCTATTCTGGATTTATCAACCCTTTTTTATAGAGGGTGGAGGTTCTGCGTGTGATTTTTAACCTGCTCTATGGTCTTGGCGTGTGTGTGTGTGTGCGTGTGTGTGTGCGTGTGTGTGTGTGTGTGTGTGTGTGTGTGTTAGAGAGGCAGAGGAGGCTTATGCTTGTCTTGAGCTCCATCACGCAGATAACAATAAACCATTGCTAAAAGAAAGCTTGGCCTACCAAGTCAACTGTTTGTATTAAAGCTAGCAATCTGCAATATCAAGAATATATGATTTCATGATAATAGTACTTGTGGTTTCTTTTCCAATATTAACATGTTTTTTTCTGTGACAGTGAAAAGTAGTAAAGCATATTTATTTACAAATTATATTGCTTATTTTGTATATCAAATTGAGGTGTTTTGAAGCAGTGGGTTTTGAAGAGGTTGTATGAGTTATTGTTTGTGTTGTGTTTGAAACAACTTCTCCAACATACGACAGCCATCTTTGATATCTGTTATGACTACGAAACTCGAAAAGGTATGCACTCACACAGCTCATAAGAGCATGTGCTGTGGAATATAAAACATGATTCAAAAGAAGAAATTCCTGAACACCTTTGACAAAGATCTGTAGACCAAAATAGTGTATGAATAAAAAGGTGAGATTTTGCAAGGCAGCAGTGTGGAGGAATTTCTTCTTTTGAATGCCCATGGAACTCCAGAAAGCCACGAGGCACATGGGTAAATACTTCTGATGACCTCTTACCTAGGAACTTTGGAAGTGTGTTTTTACCTGCCATAGGCCACGTTCCAATTCTTTAAATTGTCTTCCTTCCGCTCTCACAAAGTGACCTGACAGGTGCTGGTCACTGAGAACAATGAGTGAGTTAGCAATGCGAGTTAGCATGTTCACCACTAACAAAGGTGGACTAGTTACTGCAAAAATACTCCTGTGAAATCATCTCAGATTATTATCCCTGCTTTGCTATGTGGTAAAGGTTTGTGACAACAGCCTCTAGTCCAGTGGTTCCCAACCAAGGGTACTTGGACCCTTGGGGGAACTTGGCCAATCCACATGGGGTACTTGAGAAGACTCATTAGACCAAGCGTACTCTGGGCAGAGCAGAATTCAGTTGGTGGGATAGTTACTGAAAAAGATTGGGAACCATGCGTCTAGTCTATCAACTATGTCCAATACACTGGCAGTTTCTGTAAGGACAGACACTTGGAGACAGGAAGCAAGTACAGGGAGTGAACATTTAATTCATAAACCGACATGAAACAGGACAGGACAGTGTCTGGACATGAAAAACATAACGACAATAATGCTGACATGGGGATGAAACAGGAACAGACGGATATAGGGAAGTCAATCAAAACATAAAGGAGTACAGGTGAGTCCAATGAAGCGCTGATGTGCGTAACGAAGGTAACAGGTGTGCGTAATGATGGGCAGGAGAGCCAGGTAGGGGGAGCGGGAGCAGGCGTGACAGTACCCCCCCTCTAGGGGCGCCACCCGGCGTCGCACCTGGGTGAGCCTGATGGGCCGAGGCATGGGCACCAGACAAGCCGGCTGAGGCGTAGAAGCCCTACGATCCGGCTGAGGCGTGGGAGCCTGACGATTTGGCTGAGGCATGAAAGCCTGACGATCTGGCTGAGGCATGACGTGGGATGGGAGCCTGCCGAGACAACCGAGGCAAGGAGATTTCTCGAGCCAGCTAAGGCGTGGAAGCCCGACGAGCCAGCTAAGGTACCCCCGGTTCCATCGGCAGCAACACCCGGACCTGACGTCAACAACAAAAATAAAAACAAAAACTCCCTGATTATTCAAATTGTGGTGTCAGCGTTCTGTAAGGAGAGATGCTTGGAGATGAGAAGCAAGTACAGGGAGTGAACCTTTTAAAAAATAAATGTATTAATTTTTTATTTTTTTCCCCTTTTCTCCCCAATTTCGTGGTATCCAATTGTTTAGTAGCTACTATCTTGTCTCATCACTAAAACTCCTGTACGGGCTCGGGAGAGACAAAGGTTGAAAGTCATGCGTCCTCAGATACACACCCCAACCAAGCCGCACTGCTTCTTAACACAGCGCGCATCCAACCCGGAAGCCAGCCGCACCAATGTGTCGGAAGAAACACCTTGCACCTGGCAACCTTGGTTAGCGTGCACTGCGCTCGGCCCGCCACAGGAGTCGCTGGTGCGCGATGACACAAGGATATCCCTTACCGGCCAAATCCTCCCTAACCCGGACGATGCTAGGCCAATTGTGCGTCGTCCCACGGACCTCCTGGTCGCGGCCGGTTACGACAGAGCCTGGGCGCAAACCCAGAGTCTCTGGTGGCGCTGCAGGACAGCGCCCTTAACCGCTGCGCCTCCCGGGAGGCCCAGGGAGTGAACATTTAAATAATAAACAGTCATGAAACATGACAGGACAGCGTCTGGACATGAAAAACATAATGACAATAATGCTGACACGGGGAAGAAACAGAGGAACAGACAGATATAGGGAAGGCAATCAAAACGTGAAGGAGTACAGGTAAGTCCAATGAAGCGCTGATGCACGTAACAAAGGTGACAGGTGTACGTAATGATGGGCAGCCTGGCGCCCTTTAAAGACGGGGGGGGGGGGGGGGGCTTTAAAGTGCGCATGGGGGCGCAAATGCGCATGTGCTAGTTGTCACACAAATTTGGCATTTTACAAATTGTACTTGACATGAGAAGGTGCTCACCTCCCCGCAAACCTTAGACCATGTGTACACACATCTGCTAGTGGTTTAAATATTGTATTGCAAGCTGGCAAGTAAGTATTGTGTGCAAATGGGGGACATGATGAAAAGCTTATTTAGAATGCAGCCATTTGCCGTTAGTAAGAAAAGCAAAAATCAGTGTTTAATGTTTTATAGGAATCTTTTACATATTTTATTTTCATAACCATTTCAGAGTAAAAAATATGCGCTGCATGTCCTCCCTCTCCCATACTAACCCACATGGGTGGTTAAAAGATGAACAAGGTCGACGCTCCAGTACAGTTGGTGACGGTAATCCACCTTAAAGTTGGTTGCCAACCGCCATATAAAATCCACAGGAGAAGAAGAAGTATGAACGAGGAGAAAATAATCAAAGAAAACTAACCTAAAACTATCTAGGTTTCCCCTTTTATCTGTGGATTAATTGTCGATTTTTTTAAATTGTTGATTTTGTGTGACTCAAAATTGGTAAAAATTCTACAAAGATTCGGGGAAAAAAGGATCATGTGCATTTCAGGAAAAATAACAACCCAAAGTTGGATATTTCCTAGGACAAATTAGCTAGCAACAGCAAGCTAGCAAAATGTCCATACATGCTTTGTGTGTGTTTTAACCTGTCTGTCACACCCTGACCTTTGGTTTGGTCAGGGCGTGAGTTGGGGTGGGCATTCTGTGTTTTGTGTTTCTATGATTTTCTATTTCTAGGTTTTGTCCGGGTATGGTTCTCAATCAGGGACAGCTGTCTATCGTTGTCTCTGATTGGGAACTATACTTAGGTACCCTTTTTCCCATCTGTGTTTGTGGGAAGTTAACTTTGTTTGATGGCACTTAGCCTTAAGCTTCACGGTTTGTTTTGTATTGTTTAGTCGGCGTCATTTTGAATAAAAGAGAAAATGTACGCTTACCACGCTCCACCTTGGTCCAGTTCTTTTAATGGCCGTGACATTGTTCCCAAATGAATATTGTTGATTGAGAGGTGTTTTTGGTGTTTCAACCTGTGTGCCATGACTGGGTCTGGTGAGGAAAGGCAAAATCAACATGCACAGATGGCAGACGCACGCACTGAGTTGTTTTGGTCAGCATGTAACGGGAAATATGCTATGTATGGCGTGCCCCAAGTTTATACATTTCAATATACGTGAGCAGACTTTTAAAAAATGGCGCGTAAAAAAATGTTGTCTGAAATTTACGCAACGATTATAAATGAGGCCCCTGGGGAGCAGAGCAGAAAATCCAATCCTAATCTCCCTGTAAATGTGGATTACAGGGAGTTTGTTGGGTTTTTGGCCATGTTTGTTTTGAAACAAGTGCCCTCTTAGTCCCAGAGGTAGCCATTTCCCGCCGGATTACCCGTTAGCGCAGAGCGCTAATGCAGTTGTGTGAAAACACTTCTATACCACAACGATTTATTCTACTCGTGAAATATACCATAAACCCATTTAATCCCAGGGGCCCTCACATGGCTAAACACCCTTAAGAATGCCATAAACTATTTAATCTGTGATTTACTCCTGTATCCAGGGGAGGTGAGCGACCTAGCCATCCATTTCTCTCCTCCGCTAGCTATGTAAATATAGCCTAACACAAGCTAGCTAGCTGACCTGCTGGACTTTACTCTGTTAGTTTAGCAACGGCGAGTCTGTGACAGATTTGATTGTTTTTATAAAGGGACAGTTTAATGTGTGATCCAACACTGTTATCATTCTGGTTCCTCTCTCTATATAACGGGAAGTTCAGAATGACTAAGCGTTTTTGTTGTTGTTGTTTGTGAAGTATTGTGTTTTAGTCAAGAATTCCAGCCATGGTTATGTTACTACTGTATATACAGGTCTGGTTGCCCGCATTTAGTAACTCTTCAGAAAGACAGACTTTTCCCACAGACTTACTTTTCCAATGTTTATTGATTTATCATGGTGGGGAACTCTCCTCGTATCCTGTTTGTCTCTTTATCTCTCCATTAATTTATCTGTTGTAATCTAGAGCAATATTTTATGGCAAACCACACAGGGAGCAGAATAACATATTATTTATTTAAAGTCTAACCTGTTGGGGGGAGGTTCTAAGCTAACATATGGAATTGTTTTAAGATGGTCATACTATGGATAATTTAGCTTTTTGCTTTAAAATTTTAGGACCCCTTTTGGTCCAAAAAAATATAATATTGAATTTGTCCTTTACTACTATAGCCCAGATAAACGCATTGAATAACGCATTCATTAATGGCAAATGAATTATAAGAAACAAGGTTTTGGAGTCTAAAAGATATAAGAAAGCTCAGAAAATATGCAGTACCAGTCAAAATTTTAGACACATCTACTCATTCAAGTTTTTTGTTGTTGTTTTGTTTTACTATTTTCTACATTGTAGAATAATAGTGAAGACATCAAAACAATGAAATAGCACATATGGAATCATATAGCAACCAAAAAAGTGTTAAACAAATCCAAATGTATTTTAGATTTTAGATTGTTCAAAGTAGCCACCCTTTGCCTTGATGATAGCTTTGCACACTCTTGGCATTCTCTCAATCAGCTTCATGTGGAATGCTGTTCCATCAGTCCCAATAAGCGCAAACCAGATGGGTTGGCGTATCACTGCAGAATGCTGAGATAGCCATGCTGGTTAAGTGTTTCTTGAAATAGAAATAAATCACCGACAGTGTCACCAGCAAAGCACCCCCAGGCCATCACAACTCCTCCTCCATGCTTCACGGTAGGAACCACACATGCAGAGATCATCCGTTCTCATAAAGACACAGCGGTTGGAATCAAAAATCTCAAATTCAAACCAAAGGCCAGATTTCCACTGGTCTAATGTCCATTGATCGTGTTTCTTGGGCCAAGCAAGTTTCTTCTTCTTATTGGTGTCCTTTAGTAGTGGTTTCTTTGCAGCAATTCAACCATAAAGGCCTGTTTCACGCAGTCTCCTCTGAACAGTTGATGTTGAGATGTGTCTGTAACTTGAACTCTGAAGCATTTATTTGGGCTGCAATTTCGGAGGCAGGTAACTCTAATGAACTTGTCCTCTGCAGCAGAGGTAACTCTGGGTCTTCCTTTCCTGTGGCGGTCCTCATGAGAGCCAGTTTCATCAAAGCGCTTGAAGATTTTTTGCGACTGTGCTTGAAGAAACTTTCAAAGTTCTTGACATTTTCCGAATTGACAGACCTTCATGTCTTAAAGAAATGATGGACTGTCTTTTTTTTGTTGCTTATTCGAACTGTTCTTGCCATAAAATGGACATGGTATTTTACCAAATACGGCTATCGTCTGTATACAACCCCTACCTTGTCACAACACAACTGATTGACTCAAGCGCATTAAGCAGGAATGAATAAGGCACTGTCACGACTTCCGCCGAAGTCGGTTCCTCTCCTTGTTTGGGCGGCGTTCGGCGGTCGACGTTACCGGTCTTCTAGCCATCGCCGATTCACCTTTAATTTTCCATTTGTTTGTCTTGTCTTCCTGCACGCCTGGTTTACATCTCCTACTAATTAACGTGTGTATTTAGCCCTCTGTTCCCTCCATGTCTTTGTGGGGTATTGTTTATTGTCAAGGTTGGTACGCTTCTGGCTGGTTTGCACTGGGTTTTGTTTTATACCCGTGCTTTGTGGCAGCCGGTACTTTGTACTTGGGTTTTGTACTTTGTGCTGCCTCACTTGTTCTTTGGGCATTGTTCTTTGGGCATTTGTGTTGTGACGCGGTTGCGTTCTGTATTATGATTGCCTAAGTAAAGTGCTTTGTCCATTCATCTCTGCTCTACTGTGCCTGACTTCCATGCACCAGCTACACTCACCATAGACCGGCACAACTGTTAATTGAAACGCATTCCAGAACCTCTTGAAACTGGTTGAGAGAATGCCAAGAGTGTGCAAAGCTGTCATCAAGGCAAAGGGTGGCTACTTGAACAATCTAAAATCTAAAATACATTTGGATTTGTTTAACACTTCTTTGGTTACTACATGATTCCATGTGTAATTTCATAGTTTTGATGTCTTCACTATTTTTGTACAATGCAGAAAATAGTCAAATAAAGAAAAAACATTTAAGGAGTTTAACCCTTTAGTGTCCAAACTTTTGACTGGTACTTTATATATAATATATATTATAATCTTTACACATATTTAAACCTTTTTTTGGGTGGGCACAAAACTACATTCATATTTCCATTCATTTTTTTTTATTACCATTACCTTCAGAGAGTCCCCTGGCGCTTGTGGGGGTTATAATAGTTTGTATGTCAACCCGTTTGGAAGCTAAAGATGTTTTGGTGAGAAGACCGATTTTCGGGATGTCTCATAGTCTGACAAACATAGTTCTGAAGTGTGACTTCAGTGGATGCGGTGGATTTTTCTCTCTCAAATAAAAACCAAATCAAATTGTACACTGCTCAAAAAAATAAAGGGAACACTTAAACAACACAATGTAACTCCAAGTCAATCACACTTCTGTGAAATCAAACTGTCCACTTAGGAAGCAACACTGATTGACAATACATTTCACATGCTGTTGTGCAAATGGAATAGACAACAGGTAGAAATTATAGGCAATTAGCAAGACACCCCCAATAAAGGAGTGTTTCTGCAGGTGGTGACCACAGACCACTTCTCAGTTCCTATGCTTCCTGGCTGATGTTTTGGTTACTTTTGAATGCTGGCGGTGCTTTCACTCTAGTGGTAGCATGAGACGGAGTCTTCAACCCACACAAGTGGCTCAGGTAGTGCAGCTCATCCAGGATGGCACATCAATGCGAGATGTGGCAAGAAGGTTTGCTGTGTCTGTCAGCGTAGTGTTCAGAGCATGGAGGCGCTACCAGGAGACAGGCCAGTACATCAGGAGACGTGGAGGAGGCCGTAGGAGGGCAACAACCCAGCAGCAGGACCGCTACCTCCACCTTTGTGCAAGGAGGAGCAGGAGGAGAACTGCCAGAGCCCTGCAAAATGACCTCAAGCAGGCCACAAATGTGCATGTGTCTGCTCAAATGGTCAGAAACAGACTCCATGAGGCTGGTATGAGGGCCCGACCTCCACAGGTGGGGGTTGTGCTTACAGCCCAACGCCGTGCAGGACGTTTGGCATTTGCCAGAGAACACCAAGATTGGCAAATTCGCCACTGTGCGAATTTGTGCGCCCTGTGCTCTTCACAGATGAAAGCAGGTTCACACTGAGCACATGTGACAGACGTGATAGAGTCTGGAGACTCCGTGGAGAACGTTCTGCTGCCTGCAACATCCTCCAGCATGACCGGTTTGGTGGTAGGTCAGTCATGGTGTGGGGTGGGGTGGCATTTCTTTCGGGGGTCGCACAGCCCTTCATGTGCTCGCCAGAGGTAGCCTGACTGCCATTAGGTACCAAGATGAGATCCTCAGACCCCTTGTGAGACCATATGCTGGTGTGGTTGGCCCTGGGTTCCTCCTAATGCAAGACAATGCTAGACCTCATGTGGCTGGAGTGTGTCAGCAGTTCCTGCAAGAGGAAGGCATTGATGCTATGGACTGAATCCAATTGAGCCTGACCTGAATCCAGTTGAGCACATCTGGGACATCATGTCTCGCTCCATCCACCAATGCCACGTTGCACCACAGACTGTCCAGGAGTTGGCAGATGCTTTAGTCCAGGTCTGGGAGGAGATCCCTCAGGAGACCATCCGCCACCTCATCAGGAGCATGCCCAGGCGTTGTAGGGAGGTCATACAGGCACGTGGAGGCCACACACTACTGAGCCTCATTTTGACTTGTTTTAAGGACATTACATCAAAGTTGGTTCAGCCTGCAGTGTGGTTTTCCACTTTAATTATGAGTGTGACTCCAAATCCAGACCTCCATGGGTTGATAAATTTGATTTCCATTGATCATTTTTGTGTGATTTTGTTGTCAGCACATTCAACTATGTAAAGAAAAAAGTATTTAATAAGAATATTTCATTCATTCAGATCTAGGATGTGTTATTTTAGTGTTCCCTTTATTTTTTTGAGCAGTGTATTAGTCACATGCGCCGAATACAACAGGTAGACCTTACAGTGAAATGCTTACTTACGTAAGCACAACCCCCATAACCAACAATCCCGTTTTTTTTTATTAATAAAAATGAATAAGAATAAGAAATAAAAGTATTAAAGAGCAGCAGTAAAATAGCAATAGCAAGACTATATACAGTGGTGTACCGGTACAGAGTCAATGTGCAGGGGCACCGGTTAGTTTAGGTAATATGTACTTGTTCTGTAGGTAGAGTTATTAAAGTGACTATACATAGATGATAACAACAGAGAGTAGCAGCGGTGCAAAAGGGGGGAGGGGAATGCAAATAGTCTGGGTAGCCATTTGATTAGATGTTCAGGAGTCTTATGGCTTGGGGTAGAAGCTATTTAGAAGCCTCTTGGATCTAGACTTGGCACTCTGGAACCGCTTGCCGTGCGGTAGCAGAGAGAACAGTCAATGACTAGGGTGGCTGGAGTCTTTGACAATTTTTAGGGCCTTCCTCTGACACTGCCTGGTATAGAAGTCCTGGATGGCAGGAAGCCTGGCCCCAGTGATGTACTGTGCCGTACGAACTTCCCTCTGTAGTGCCTTGTGGTCGGAGGCCAAGCAGTTGCCATACCAGGCAGTGATGCACCCTCGATGTGGCAGCTGTAGAACCTTTTGAGGATCTCAGGACCCATGCCAAATCTTTTTAGTTTCCTGAGGGGGAATAGGCTTTGTCGTGCCCTCTTCACGACTGTCTTGGTGTTTTTGGACCATTCTAGTTAGTTGTTGATGTGGACACTGAGGAACTTGAAGCTCTCAACATGCTCCACTACAGCCCCGTCGATGAGAATGGGGGCGTGCTCAGTCTTCTTCTGTACTCCACAATCATCTCCTTAGTCTTTGCTATGTTGAGGGACAGATTGCTATTCTGTCACCACATGGCCAGGTCTCTGACCTCCTCCCTATAGGCTGTCTTGTTGTTGTCTGTGATCAGGCCTGTTGTGTCGTCTGCAAACTTAATGATGGTGTTGGAGTCATGCCTGGCCATGCAGTCGTGGGTGAACAGGGAGTACAGGAGGGGACTGAGCATGCACCCCTGTGGAGCTCCAGTGTTGAGGATCAGCATGGCAGATGTGTTGGTACCTACCCTCACCACCTGGGGCGGCCCGTCAGGAAGTCCAGGATCCAGTTGCAGAGGGAGGTGTTTAGTCCCAGGATCCTTAGCTTAGTGATGAGCGTTGAGGGTACTATGGTGTTGAACGCTGCGCTGTAGTCAATGAATAGCATTCCCACATAAGTGTTCCTTTTGTCCAGGTGGGAAAGGGCAGTGTGGAGTGCAATAGAGATTGCATCATCTGTGGATCTGTTTGGGCGGTATGCAAATTAGAGGGGGTCTAGGGTTTCTGGGATAATGGTGTTGATGTGAGCCATTACCAACCTTTCAAAGCACTTCATGGCTACGGACGTGAGTGCTACGGGTCTATAGTCATTTAGGCAGGTTGCCTTTGTGTTCTTGGGCACAGGGACTATGGTGGTCTGCTTGAAACATGTTGGTATTACAGACTCAATCGGGGACATGTTGAAAATGTCAGTGAAGACACCTGTCAGTTGGTCAGCACATGCCCGGAGTACAAGTCCTGGTAATCCATCTGGCCCCGCAGCCTTGTGTATGTTGGCCTGTTTAAAGGTCTTACTCAAGTCGGCTACGGAGAGCATGATCACACAGTCGTCCGGAACAGCTGATGATCTCATGCATGCCTCAGTGTTGCTTGCCTCGAAGCGAGCATAGAAGTGATTTAGTTCGTCTGGTAGGCTCGTGTCACTGGGCAGCTCGCAGCTGTGCTTCCCTTTGTAGTCTGTAATAGTTTGCAAGCCCTGCCACATCCGACGAGCGTCGGAGCCGGTGTAGTATGATTAAATCTTAGCCCTGTATTGACGCTTTGCCTGTTTGATGGTGCGTCTGGGGGCATAGCAGGATTTCTTGTAAGCTTCCGAGTTAAAGTCCAGCACCTTGAAAGCAGCAGCTCTACACTTTAGCTCAGTGCGAATGTTGCCTGTAATCCATGGCTTCTGGTTGGGGTATGTACGTACAGTCACTGTGGGGATGACGTCATCGATGCACTCATTGATAAAGCCAGTGACTGATGTGGTGTATTCCTCGATGTCATCGGATGTATCCCGGAACATGTTCCAGTCTGTGATAGCAAAACAGTCATGTAGTTTAGCATCTGCTTCATCTGACCACTTTTTTATAGACCGAGTCACTGGTGCTCCCTGCTTTAATTTTTGCTTGTAAGCAGGAATCAGGAGGATAGAGTTGTGGTCGGATTTACCAAATGGAGGGCAAGGGAGAGCTTTGTATGCGTCTCTGTGTGTGGAGTATAAGTGATCTAGAATTGTTTTCCCTCTGGTTGCACATTTAACGTGTTGATAGAAATTTGGTAGAACTGATTTAAGTTTCCCTGCATTAAAGTCTCCGGCCACTAGGAGCGCCGCCTCTGGGTGAGTGGTTTCCTGTTTGTTTATTTCCTTATACAGCTGACTGAGTGCGGTCTTAGTGCCAGCATCTGTCTGTGGTGGTAAACAAACAGCCATGAAAGTATAGCTGAACACTCTCCAGGCAAGTAGTGTGGCCTGCAATTTATCACAATATACTCTACTTCAGGCGAGCAAAATCTAGAGACTTCCTTAGATTTTGGGCACCAGCTGTTGTTTACAAATATGCACAGACCGCCCCCCACCCCTCGTCTTACCGGAGTGTGCTGTTCTATCTTGCCGGTGCAGCATATGTCCAGCTAGCTGAATATCCATGTCATCATTCAGCCACGATACCGTGAAACATAGGATATTACAGTTTTTGATGTCCCGTTAGTAGGATATTCGTGATTGTACCTCGTCAAATTTATTGTCCAATGATTGCACGTTGGCGAGTAGTATTGACGGTAACGTCAGCTTTCCCATTCGCCTTTGCCGGGTCCTGACCAGGCGTCCGGCTCTTTGTCCTCTGTACCTGCGTCGCTTCCTCTTGCAAATAACGGGGATGTCAGTCCTGTGGGGTGTTTGGAGAATGTCTTGTACACACAATACGTCTTTGTTGTAGAAAAAATCTTTGTCTAATCCGAGGTGAGTGATCGCTGTCCTGATGTCTAGAAGCTCTTTTTTGCCGTAAGATACGGTTGCAGAAACATTATGTACAAAATAAGTTACAAATAACGCGGATAAAAAACACATAATAGCACAATTGGTTGGGCTAAAACTGCTGCCCTTTCTTCTGGCGCCATTTCACCTTTCAGCAGGACATTGCATCATCTGTGGATTTGTTAGGGCGGAATGCAAATTGGAGTGGGTCTAGGGTTTCTGGGATAATGGTGTTGATGTGAGCCAGGACCAGCCTTTCAAAGCACTTCATGGCTACAGACGTGAGTGCTACGTGTCGGTAGTCCTTTGGGCAGGTTACCTTAGTGTTCTTGGGCACAGGGACTATGATGGTCTGCTTAAAACATGTTAGTATCACAGACTCGGACAGGGAGAGGTTGAAAATGTCAGTGAAGACACTTGCCAGTTGGTCAGCGCATGCTCACAGTACACGTCCAGGTAATCCGTCTGGCCCTGCAGCCTTGTGAATGTTGACTTGTTTAAAGGTCTTACTCACATCGGCTGTGGAGAGCGTGATCACACAGTCTTCCGGTACAGCTGGTGCTCTCATGCATGTTTCAGTGTTATTTGCCTTGAAGCAAGCTTATAAGTAGTTTAGCTCGTCTGGTAGGCTCGTATCACTGGGCAGCTCTCGGCTGTGCTTCTCTTTGTAGTCTGTAATGGTTTGCAAGCCCTGCCACATCCAACGAGCGTCGGAGCCGGTGTGGTACTATTCGATCTTAGTCCTGTATTGACGCGTTGCCTGTTTGATGGTTCATCGGAAGGCATAGTGGGATTTGATATAAGCTTCAGGGTTAGAGTCACGCGCCTTGAAAGCAGCATCTCTAGCCTTTAGCTCAGTGTGGATGTTGCCTGTAATCCATGGCTTCTGGTTGGGGTATGTACGTACGGTCACTGTGGGGATGACGTCATTGATGCACTTATTGATGAGGGAGAGGTTGGGCAGCTCTCAGCTGATGTGGGGATGTGATGTACTCCTCAGTGCCATCGGAGGAATCCCTGAACATATTCCAGTCTGTGCTAGCAGAACAGTCCTGTAGCTTAGCATCTGCTTCATCTGACCACTTTTTAATTGACCGAGTCACTGGTTCTTCCTGCTTTCATTTTTGCTTGTAAAGCAGGACTCGGGAGTATAGAATTATGGTCAGATTTGCCAAATGAAGAGCAAGGGAGAGCTTTGTATGCATCTCTGTGTGTGGAGTAAAGGTGGTCCAGAGTTTTTTTCCCTCTTGTTGCACATTTAACACGCTGATAGAAATTTGGGAAGACGGATTTAAGTTTCCCTGCATTTAAGTCCCCGGCTACTAGGAGTGCCACCTCTGGTTGAGCGTTTTCCTGTTTGCTTATGGCAGAATACACCTCATTCAGTACAGTGTTAGTGCCAGCATCAGTACGTGTTGGTATGTAGATAGCTACAAAAAAATACAAATGACAACTCTCTAGGTAGATACTGTGGTCTACTGCTTATCATGAGAAACTCTACCTCAGGTGAGCAAAACCTTGAAACTTCCTTAGAAGTCATGTTACTTAGATTGACACACCGGTGCGATCTGTCTGTCTTGTTTTTTCTGTTTTTCTGTCTTTCTTTCTCCTGAATTTCTCTAAAAGTTCTAATGTGGCCCACTTCCCCTGGATAACACTCCTTTAGAATGGTCTCGCAATCTTTTCACTACGTGATTAATCAGAGAAAACAGATTTCTCAGGAATGGAAGAAGACTGGAGGCACATTCTTTCAGACAATAATGGAACTCAATACTTCATGCTGAGATGTGCTGCTTTGTTCTAGGAGGTCATTATACAATAGGTTGTTGGCTTTTAGTATGAAACCAATGCAGATGAACCCTTAAGGCAGGAGGAGTGCACAACTCCATTTGCAGAGGGCTGCAATTTTGCTGTATTTTGTTTTCACTTGCATCTCATTCATCTTTAGACTCTGATTATTTTAGATGACAAAAATACACCGGGACCATGCAGAGTATGGAGGATGTGGTAGGGATGGATAGACAGATGAGGAGAAAGTGCAAGTGGTTTATTCCGTAAATGAGCTCCTGTAGCGCTCATTTGGTCGACACCCTGTGCAGTAGTCCAGAAGACGTGCATCTAGACAGGTAAATCACTTGTCCTGCTGATTTTATTGGAGAGTGACATTACTCTGACCACTCCCTTCATCTGACCAAGGTGTATGTGTATGTGTCTGTGTCTGTGTGTGTGTAAACTAATATGTGCTCCCACTCACGTACACTATCTCCATTACACTTCAAAGTCATCTGACCTATATTTACCCACAATTCTCGGACATTCCCTGACTCTGAAAGAGAACCTTACTGAGTCATAATGTAGCGAGAGATGTGGAGTGGGACATAGGAACAGTTGGAGCGGAGGGTGATGAAAGAAACGAAAAGATGTTGAAGGATTAAATAAATAAGGGGTCTTGTTTGGCCATGGCTATAGCAGCTTAGATAACCTCTCATGTTTGGTCTCTCTTGGCCAGTTTGGTGAGCTGGAGGTTTATGGTGACCTGGCTCCACCCACTCACCCACTCACATGGGTAGAGTTAGCCCAGCTTACTCTCATTACCACTGAGTGTGCGTGTTAGTGTCTCTGTGTGTGTGTGTGTGTGTGTCAGACTTCACTTCTTATTTAGTCGAACTGCTCAGGAATGAGCTATTACCATATGACAGAGTGGGTCACCACAACAAAGGAGCATTTTAAAAAGCTCTACCTTATTCTCATTCTCTCATACCAACTACCAACACTAAAGACTTTGGGCCTGCTATTGGTAGTGTATAGACCTAGCTACAAGCAGAGAGGAGAAGAGAGAGGAAGAGGGGAGAAGACAGGGAGAGGGGAGAAATGAGAGGGGAGAATGGAGAGGAGGAGGGAAAGGAGAAGGAAGAGGATATGAGAGGGGAGATGAGGGTGGTGGGACTATGTTGTGTTTTGGGGAATGAAGCAAACAGGTCTAGCCTTGTTATGGATCCCCATAAAGTCAAGCTTTACAGCGGAAATGTAACTGCAAATCAGCCACAGATTGTTCTGAAAACTAGCAGGGAAGTTGGGTTGCCCATAATCTTGGTTAACCCCATAAAGAAAGAAAGAAAGAAGAGATAAATAGATAGATAGATAGATAGATAGATAGATAGATAGATAGACTCATCTTTCTACAGCATCTGTTTATCTCCATAGGTAGCCTAGTGGTTAGAGTGTTGGGCCAGTAACCGAAAGATTGCAAGATCAAATCCCCGAGCTGACACGGTAAAAATGTGTTGTTCTGCCCCTGAACACGGCAGTTAACTCACTGTTCCTAAGCTGTCATTGAAAATAAGAATTTGTTCTTAACTGACTTGCCAAGTTAAATAAAGGTAAAAGTAGTCAAATTTCTTCTTCACAATTGGCTGATCTCTCCTGATGACCCGGGGTCACCAGGAGGGATCAGCCAATGAAGTTGGAAGTCCCGCCCAGTTGACTACATTTGAAATGGTGGAAGCCCTCAATGGCGCTGCCCATGCTAATACAGCCTTTAGGCCACTAGAGGCCTCAATCATTCTCTATGGCTAACCCAAAACTAAAGTCTCAATAATTGGTCAGCTGCTCGATTAAGTTCTGGGTTCATACATGTTAAGATCAATAAATGCTAGAATGAGGAGCAGAATCGTAACGAGAAGCGGAACCCTCTCTCTTCGCAAGTTACAAGCCAAATGTCCCCTACCCTTTCCGAAATTTGAAAGATGCTAACACCTGCGAAATTGTGATTTGTCCAAATAACCAGTGACAAAAAAAACTAACATTGGAACTACTGCTGCTCTTATCCTACACATCCCATTCAGTCCCGACAGATTGTCTTGGTGCAGAATCTTTCCACAAGAGATTAGGTTGGCTACACATCAAAGATGGACTCAACAATAAAGGATTAGGGTGTATAATGTACAGTAGAGTATGATTGGCAAACTGATTTGCACATAAAGCAGAGACAGAAAAGCCTCTTGATGATCATTCTGGGGAATGTTGGCAAATGTTGAACCGCCCTAATGGAGGATAAGAGTTTGCCTTCATAAACCTGACCCTCATAATCCTAAAGTCCAAAAGTGAATTGCCACCAACTGTGCATGTGATTTTTTTTTTTTTTTGAGGGGGGGGTATCTTTGTGGGGACCATAAGTCCAAGAATACAAGGAAAATTCGGAAAAATGCAAGGAAAATTGTCATTTTAGGCTTTAAATGGGTTAAATGTAGGGTTACGATTCCAGTCAGGTGTTAGGGTTAGGGTTTAAAGTTTGGGTTAGTGTTAGGTTTAGGGATTAGGAAAAATAGGATTTTGAATGGGAATCATTCTCAAATCAAATCAAATTTGATTGGTCACATACACATGGTTAGCAGATGTTGTTACGAGTGTAGTGAAGTGCTTATAGTAAGTGACACAGTCACAGAGACATCATGAACTCTTCATTATCGTCAAACATCTTTGGTCGTTGAGGTTTATGAAAAGCATCAACCATAAACACACTGATGTTGTGTCATGATCATTGATTGCATTGAGTTGTATCGTGTAATGTCGCTATGGCAGGACTGATGATGACACATACTGAACTGACAGTACTTGGACAAAAGATGAACCAGTGAGCAATCAAACCAGGGCAAAGTTGATGCCTCCCTTCCTTCCATGCCTCTGTCAAAACATAAAAACAAGACTCTCTCTCTCTGTCTGTCTTGCTCTTCCTAAATATTCTTGAAATTGGTGCAATATGCATCTGTGACTCAGTCCTCTGATCTCACTTTACAGTACTCCAATCGAATTTAGAGATCATTTCAAAATGACCACAACAAACTTTGACCAGAACATTTGTCAGAGCAGCATCATCCGTGACTTTTCCCTCAGAGAGCTTGACATATATCTGATATAGTTGTATGTGGGTGAAGTGTTGTCACTTCACAACACTTCACCCACATACAACTACAGTGGGGGGAAAAAAGTATTTAGTCAGCTATCAATTGTGCAAGTTCTCCCACATAAGAAGATGAGAGAGGCCTGTAATTTTCATCATAGGTACACTTCAACTATGACAGACAAAATGAGGGGAAAAAATCCAGAAAATCACATTGTAGGATTTTTTATGAATTCATTTGCAAATTATGGTGGAAAATAAGTATTTGGTCAATAACAAAAGTTTATCTCAATACTTTGTTATATATCCTTTGTTGGCAATTTTCTGTAAGTCTTCACAAGGTTTTCACACACTGTTGCTGGTATTTTGGCCCATTCCTCCATGCAGATCTCCTCTAGAACAGTGATGTTTTGGGGCTGTTGCTGGGCAACATGGACTTTCAACTCCCTCCAAAGATTTTCTATGGGGTTGAGATCTGGAGACTAGCTAGGCAACTCCAGGACCTTGAAATGCTTCTTACGAAGCCACTCCTTCGTTGCCATGGCGGGGTGTTTGGGATCATTGTCATGCTGAAAGACCCAGCCACGTTTCATCTTCAATACCCTTGCTGATGGAAGGAGGTTTTCACTCAAAATCTCACGACACATGGCCCCATTCATTCTTTCCTTTACACGGATCAGTCGTCCTGGTCCCTTTGCAGAAAAACAGCCCCAAAGCAGGATGTTTCCACCCCCATGCTTCACAGTATGTATGGTGTTCTTTGGATGCAACTCAGCATTCTTTGTCCTCCAAACACGACGAGTTGAGTTTTTACCAAAAAGTTATATTTTGGTTTCATCTGACCATATGACATTCTTCCAATCTCCTACTGGATCATCCAAATGCTCTCTAGCAAACTTCAGACGGGCCTGGACATGTACTGGCTTAAGCAGGGGGCACGTCTGCCACTGCAGGATTTGAGTCCCTGGCGGCGTAGTGTGTTACTGATGGTAGGCTTTGTTACTTTGGTCCCAGCTCTCTGCAGGTCATTCACTAGGTCCCCCCGTGTGGTTGTATGTCTTCCATTTCCTAATAATTGCTCCCACTGTTGATTTCTTCAAACCAAGCTGCTTACCTATTGCAGATTCAGTCTTCCCAGCCTGGTGCAGGTCTACAATTTTGTTTCTGGTGTATTTTGACAGCTCTTTGGTCTTGGCCATAGTGGAGTTTGGAGTGTGACTGTTTGAGGTTGTGGACAGGTGTCTTTTATATTGATAACAAGTTCAAACAGGTGCCATTAATACAGGTAACGAGTGGAGGACAGAGGAGCCTCTTAAAGAAGAAGTTACAGGTCTGTGAGAACCAGAAATCTTGATTGTTTGTAGGTGACCAAATACTTATTTTCCACCATAATTTGCAAATAAATTCATAAAAAAATCCTACAATGTGATTTTCTGGATTTATTTTCTAATTTTGTCTGTCATAGTTGAAGTGTACCTAGGATGAAAATTACAAGCCTCTCTCATCTTTTTAAGTGGGAGAACTTGCACAATTGGTGGCTGACTAAATACTTTTTTGCCCCACTGTATATATACCATATATACCAGAGTGGTCATAGCTGTGTTTACATGTATCTGAAATTACCTGCAATGTCAGTTGCATTGGTCTAATGGGATGGGCAAGCAACCATGCTAATTCGCCAAGGGCAATTACTGGTGGCGTGATTGAGAAATACCAAAGGCTTCCAGTAGACTAATTAGCTATGTGTCATTTTATTGTTGTATTAGCTCCCTGTGCTGGTCTAGAGGCTACCCTAATTTACTGTGGGTATGTGGTAGTTCTGGTATTGTATTGGCTCAAGGCAGTGGGGCAGTCAGTGGCTAGGCTAATTATCCATGGCTAATTACTGGTAGTAGAGCCGACACAGAGACACAGTGTCCAGGAGCAGCAGACATTTCTGAGGGATTAGGTGACCGGGGGGCCGGGGGGCCGCTGTAGGTTGAGATTAAGACATTCCCAACATGTTCTCTTTAAAACAGGCCTATTCCTGACCACTTAAATCATTTACATGTGATAACCCCTGCTTCACTGAGCATTGCCAGAGGTGTGGGGTCAAGTTATGCGGGCGTGTGTGTGTGTGTGTGTGTGTATGTACACGCGCGCGCACATGTTGTTAATGATTGCCATTTATACAAGGACCTGTACATAGCTAGACATGACCGCCTGGGCTTCATGATAGCTACTGAGGTGAGACAGGCCGCTCATACAAGGACCTGTACATAGCTAGACATGACCGCCTGGTCTTCCTGATAGCTACTGAGGTGAGACAGGCAGTCCCTCCATCAGTGCACATTCACAAGCATTCTCTTGTCAGAGGAGGCTGGTTTGATGTTGATGATATGTTTTCTTGTATACCAAATATGCCAGATTTTGATGTTGTGGGGGTAGGCCAAATTTGGAACCAGGTTAGCATTTATTGAGATAACTCATGTACTGGAGGCAGCTCTGCAGAGCGGTCACTAGCTGGCACAGCCACAAAGTCATCCAACCTAACCTTAACCACACTGCTAACCCTAATACCTTACCATAACTTTAAATTAAGACCAATTAGTATTTTTTTCCATTAATGTTTATGATATGGTCAATTTTGACTTCTCAGCTGCGTTTAGGAAGTGAGTTGCTCTTTTGACCACTACATGGAGAAGACCTTTGCTGCCAAGTTGCTTGAAATTCCAGCCCCTCGTGTCACGCCTGAACAGCCTTGGTTATCAGTGCAAACTTGTGGTGCTGATATTTGGAACAAAGGCAAAGCATCTAGCAAGGTACTGCTCTATGTCAGCTGTCAAAGGCAGCCTAGCTGTATGAAGAAGATGTTTTCTGTATCCAGATATCCGTATCCTTCTAAATGTTTAAATCCTTCTCGACTGTAATGTACTTTGTAGATTCAAATAAAGTATTTGTGTGTGTGTGTGTGTGTGTGTGTGTGTGTGTGTGTGTGTGTGTGTGTGTGTGTGTGTGTGTGTGTGTGTGTGTGTGTGTGTGTGTGTGTGTGTGTGTGTGTGTCAGAGTAAAAGCATGGGATTGATGCTGAGGAAGAAACGTGGGATAACAGAATTATCTGGTGACTATCCTCTATGCATGCAAAGTAAGTATTTGTGAGATAAAGACATTGGAGGGAATTTGTGTTCCAACAGTATGAGACTCAGTATAGGACAGAGCTGATGCATTAACTTCCCACAGCCCTTCCATGTTCTCACATATGTACAGGGTACGTGGTCTAAGTGTACAGTGATAATCCCCCTAAGCCTAACAAACAGAAATAATACATCTGCATTACAGAAGAACCTGAAACAGAACATGAAAACAGATGACATCATAAGGAATTACCCCAGGCTCTATAGTGCGTCATTGGTTTCTATGATTCTTTGGTTTCCTTCTAATTTGACTAGTATTAACTGTGACCTTGTCGCATTACGTTATATGCCGATCATATATTGCCTATACATTAGGATTATATACTGTAACACTAAGGGGATAAACCATAATCTGCTTACTGTGCCATATTTAGGGGTTTAATGTTCATGGATGGATAGCTATAGCCAAATCCATTTAAGACGTCTAGCCCCACACCAGTCAGACATGGGCTGTGTGTTAAGCTGTATCAGAGGGCCCACTGCTGTGTCAGAGAGCTTGCTGCATCAGGATACTCGCTGCACCAGGGGGCCCGCTGCGTCACAAAGCTCATGCTCATTCGTGGAATAAGTACTCAATTGTCATGCTTGTGTTAAAGTAAATGCTATACATCAAATTACTGTTGGTCTAAGCCCTTGGTTTGCAAAGCTAACATATGGAACTATTTTAAGATGGTCATAACATTATTATTTAGCCATTTGATTTTGAATTTTAGGATAAAATTGGTATAAAAAAAGATGTAAAAATGATTTGATAAAATATTGAATTTGTCCTTTACTGATATAGCCCATTGGAATCCATTGAATTACACATTAATCAATGGCAAAACAGACAGTCAAAAAAAGAAATCATAAGGAATAAGGTTTTGAAGTGTGTGTCCTATATCAAGGAGAAAACTCAGAAAAGCCAGAAAAAAATGCTGTATTGCAACATATGTGTTGTTTGCTCTATAACCTGTTAGTTCATATGCCTTGCCACCGCGATACAGTATATAGGCCTAAGGCGGAGACAATAAGAAGACCCAGCGGCAGAATAGATTCAACCACATCTTTGTTTCATCACAAAACTGGAGAGAAACATCTGTCCAGTGAAGTCCACAAAGCATATTGCATGTAACAAACAGACCTACAGCTTGGTCAAGCAAGTTAATGTTTCCGACATTTTCGTACTAAACAACTATTGATTTAGAACCACGAAGAGTCGCAAAGAAAACAGGAGCAGCCTCCACTATTCCAGTGCCATTTGTGTGTGTGTGTGTGCAAGCAATAGTTTGCAACTGCAGCCCACAATTAAGGGCATTCCTGCACGTGGGAATTCTTTAATCTACAGGAACGTCCCCCTCGAGCATCCCATTGGTTCCTACATGAACACCACCCCCATTTCATTGTGCTAGCTACCATGGTACAAAAATTAACCGTGGTGGTAGAATGAAAAAATACCATGGTGTTGTACTAGCAGCATTTAGTGAAACATGAAAACATGGTAGTTGTTTACAATGCATTATGATGGTCTGTGGACCGCCGTATTTCAGGTAAAGGGACCAAAAACATTGTAATTTATGGTACTCACATAATGCAATATTGACCACTAGCTCTGCAGTGGCAAAGCGTAGGCCTAGTACCCTCCTTTAGTACTCCTTTAGCTCATAGTGAATAACCACAACACACATGGCCTAGTACTGTTGTGTACCCTCTTAAACCTTGGGACCTGGATATGGTACATTTGTGCCACAGTTTAGACTACCGATAGATCAGCATTCTAACTCCTCCTTGTGATAATGTGGTGCAATGACAGAATGATGCAATTTACCACAATCTGCCACCATCTACCACAAACGGTCGAAGCATAAGCCCAAAACGTTTAATTGAGGAACCACTGTATGGTGAAAAGAATGAAGGGGGTCTGAAAAAATGTAATTTAAAATAGTTAGTTTATCTGGTGCTTCTCTCTTCAATGCAGTTTTCAGTTGTCACTCTCTCATTCAACTGATTTGGCTACTCTTATACAATTCTAAATAGCCAACATACTACTAAACAATCTGTATAAAGGTATTAATTATCATCTTATCTCATAGACACATTTTCATCATGTAATTCTCAACATATCCCTAAAAACAGCAAGTTACAATGTTTCACTTTGTTTACTCTCTGTAAGAGCTTTGTTGGTCCTGTCGCCATGACTGCGGTAGGCTAGCTTCACTGGAGCTAACTTGAGCCAACGTTAGCTTCTATGCTAACAGACTTTTATAAATTAATCATTTTAAAAAAACACAATATAAAAATAACAACAATTATATCATTACACTCCGCTTAACTTGGTGTTTCATATCCTATGCTTTATAACTCACTGACCGTGATGATAATGTTTAAAATAGTTTGTTTATCTGGTGCTTTTCTCTTCAGTTTTCAGTTTTCAGTTGGATTTCTCATTCAAATGGCTCACTGACTAGGCAGGCTAGCAACCACTAGAGTGAGTGGCTCCCTCTGCGGACCTAAACAAGCACAACACCCCTTGACTATAAATACTGTAAATTATTACAAAATGCCAAAGATTTGGCAACCATACATCTCACATTCTCCCACATTTCAGCTTGGCAACACAGGGAACCCAAACATGAGCAAAAAAACGCTACTATTAATACAAAATAAACTATTTCCCTTCTTCTTTGATGTTACAGACAAACTAGAACCAAAAAGTAGCCTGCTTCTGACTTA
Source organism: Oncorhynchus mykiss (assembly GCF_013265735.2). Classification (NCBI taxonomy): domain Eukaryota; kingdom Metazoa; phylum Chordata; class Actinopteri; order Salmoniformes; family Salmonidae; genus Oncorhynchus; species Oncorhynchus mykiss. Next base: position 25,832,338 of record NC_048572.1, on the reverse strand, counting down.
TCAGAAACTTTCCCATGCTGGTATATAAATTCATCAATACCAACCAACCTCTTTTGACCTTGGGGGGGAGGGGGGGGGGGGGGTAAATCAAATCAAATCAAATCAAATCAAAAGATGGTACCATATGATAATTTTTCAGGAATGCTTACAATCCAGGAACGCCCCGAATTGGGGATCTCTATTGCACCCTTTTCTGCACCCTACTTGTAGAGAAACTCTAAATCAAATCAAATCCTTTCAAATCAAAATCCTTTTTTTACCCCTTTTTTCTACCCAAGCGGTAGTAGTCTTGTCTCATCACTGCAACTCCCATACAGACTCAGGAGAGGCAAAGGTCAAGAGCCACACAACCCAACCAAGCAACACTGCAACCCGAAAGCCAGCCACATGGGCATTGTGTGGAAACACCATACACCTGGTAACCTGATCAGCATGCACTGTGCCCAGCCCACCACAGGAGTCACTAGTTCGTAATGAGACAAGGATATCCCTGCCAGCCAAACCCTCCCTAACCCAGATGACGCTGGGCCAATTGTACACCACCCCATGGGCCTCCCGGTCACGGCCAGCTGCGACAGAGCCTGGACTCAAACCCAGAATCTCTGGTGGCACAGCTAGCACTGCGATGCAGTGCCTTAGACCACTGGCCACCCGGGAGGCCCCTATAAATCCTATTTTCCATCAGCAGATGTCACGAAGTGCTAGGAAAAACTCCCTAGAAAGGCAGGAACCTATGAAGAAACCTATTGCGGAACCAGGCTTTAAGGGGTGGCCAGTCCTCTTCTGGCTGCATCGGGTGGAGATTAGAGTACATGGAAAGATTGTTCTTTAAGATGTTCAACTCCATTGACATCCTCCTCTCTTTCATGTTGCCAAATTTTTGTTTTTGTTGTCCTACTAGCCTACTTTCCTTTCATGGGCAACGATGTGCCAGGCCAGCTAATTAACAGTAGCCTACTACATCTAGCTACATATTGAATTTCTATCCTCTCAGGCCAGGGGCACAATGTATTAATTTATGGTTGGATCAAAATCGCCGTTATAATTATTGGCCAGTATGGAGAATTAAGTAAAACCACAAGTCCAAATCCCTATCTCTATCCATGGCTAATTTAGGAAAGGGACGATTTTAGCTAGCTAGCTAACCACCGGAGGACATCGACACAACAAGATGCAACAATTCAATTTATTTCTGTAAATTACATTTAGCTTTTGATGTGATGTGATTGGTGTGAAGCCAAATCCAAACTGGGCATTCACACTTGAGCTTACTCAGTTTAGCTCAACACTGATTGGCTATTATTATTATTATTATGCTTGCTGGCTTCCCTTGCATTCAGTGCTACGGACGGCAATAATGTCATACTCTTTTTGACCAGACAGCATAAGATAGATGGGTTACACATACTGAGACAGAGGGGTGCTGTTTCGCTCACTCTGATGCTTTCTCCGGTGAGATACACAGAGAGACAAAAGACAAAGTATTTTATGTTTTTTTGTTCATACATTTTTTGGGAAGCCTGGCTTCCCTTGGAATCCAGGAATACACACCACTGGTCATAGAGCAAACAGTTCAGTCTGGACAGTCGGTTTTGTGAGAAGACATCTTCGAAATTAGGACGTAGGACGTGGGTGTCAGCTTGTGGATGTCGTAGAGCAAAACAAACCCCACTGTCTTGTTTTCTTTTGATGAAGGGGTTATATGAGTTGCTCAAACGTTTTGGGTTTTACAGACGGTTTTAATGCAATGTTCTTGTCCAGATCCTCTCATATGTGTAGAAAAACACCGCTTTCACAAGTCCCAAGTCCCAGTGTGGCTTGGTTGGGTTGTGTTTCAGAGGATGCATGGCTCTTGACCTTTGCCTCTCCTGAGTCTGTATGGGTGTTGCAGTGATGAGACAAAACTACTACCGATTGGGTAGAAAAAAGGGGTAAAAGAAGGATTTATAATAGGCAGAAGCTTATTATTGGCGGAAAGAGGGGATTGAGCTGAAGCCACTGCAAGAAACGGTAAGTCTAGCATAAACACGTGAGGAGCTAGTCCCCAAAAAAATTACGGGAGTAAAAAGTACATATTCTCTTTAGGAATGTAGTGAAGTAAAAGTAAAAGTTGTCAAAAATATAAATAGTCAAATTAAGTACAGATATTAAAAAAACGACTTAAGTAGTACTTGCTCAGGCATTGAGAATGGAAAGCTGATCAATGATCTTAAGACTATGTCCCAATACTCTTACCACCTTTTTATCCTTTTTTAAAGTATATAATGAAAGGAGATCCTTTTAAGGTTTTTGTTCTACCCATTTCGGGACAAAAAAAAACAGCCATCGTCGCTGTTTGTGTACGTGATCCGGTTTGTTTGGCCGGCATGAGCCCAAGGTCGTAGATAATACACAAACACACACACACACACACACACACACACACACACACACACACACACACACACACACACACACACACACACACACACACACACACACACACACACACACACACACACACACACACACACACACACGCACGCACACACACACACACGCACAAACACGTTCTAGACTAGACTAAATTAAATATTTATCATATTCAGATGAGTGTGTGCATCAGAGAGAGGAGATCAAACATTTACTCACACACACAAACTCGAGTAACTTCCGTGGGAGTCTGTGGCGTTTGTGTAGTACATGCAATAGAATGCTGAATATTGAGATATCAATACCAAATGTGTGAAATCTACAATATCTGAGACGCTGATGGTTCTTAGAGACACACATTTAAGTATTATTACTGTAGTCCTACAGTATCAAATTTTGGCCCCTGGTATGTAACCAGACTAAAGCAATAAGACCACCTGCTATCCTTGTGCCACAAGCACAGCATAGACTACATTATTTCAGACAAAACAGGCCCAGTTTTTTAAAATGTATTTTTTACTTTCCCTAAACAATAAGTCATGGGCTCTGAATGAATCAATGTATCAGCAAACGTTGGGTATAATGGGGGATTTCACTTCCCTTCCTGTGTACACAGACTGTATGAACAGCATTAATCCAACTGGAGGGGACCAAGAACCAAGAGAGAAGTGCACAGGTGCATTTAACCAGCCAGGGCCCGGTTTCCCAATGGTGATGGAATTTAGACGTACAAGTGTTGTAACGATGCATCATAAAAATAACGGCCGAAGACATCACACCAGTTTCCCAAAACACCATGCAGTGTACGTATCACAAAGTGAAACTTGACTGTGTTGTTACAGGAGCTGTCCCGTGCTGAAAATGAATATAGGCTAAACAACTTGCTGTAGCGCTTAAATGATAATGGCAATTCAAAGTAATTCATTTTTTTAAATATTTTTTTTTACACACTCCAGTTTTCCAATCAAGAGAAAAAATGTTCTGTAGCCTGTTAGGTATCTGTTTGTAATATACTGTATTTTTCCATGTGTTATGTATTCTAAGTATTTTCTTGTTCTATTTTGTATGTAATGTTTGATTATGTCAATTCTGATTTTCAGTTTGTGTAAACTGTGAGCAACAATGAATAAAGTCAAAGTTGCTAGTTCATTATAGAAAATACACACATGACTTAAAAATAGGATATGATGACAAGGGTTTTTGTAATTACTCAACTAATCATTATTGAGTAGGCCTGCAGGTATTCTACAATTAAATAATTAAATAATCAAATGTATACAAATGATTAAACATGAAGTAGCAAGTTAAGCTTTGCCATATACCCAATATGTTCACCTTTAGGTTATTGGTTAGGCTACAGTGAAATGCTTGAGCTATTAGATAATAGTAGCCTAGAGGCTTAATAGATACGAATATTGAAGTGGCTCAGATGTAGCCTAATTGCTTAATACTAGGTACGTCTATCGATTGCACATACTGTACATGAAAGTGATCTCAATATTTAGCCTAATATTCAAGCTATTATACACAGAGTATTTTTTTGCCCTCAGAACATCCTCAATTCATCGGTGCATGGACTCTACAAGGTGTCGAAAGTGTTCCACAGCGATGCTGGACCATGTTGACTCCAATGCTTCCCACAGTTGTGTTAAGTTGGCTGGATGTCCTTTGGGTGGTGGACCATTCTTGATTCACACAGGAAATTGTTGAGCATGAAAAACCCAGCATAGTTGCAATTGTTGACACAAACCGGTGCGCCTCGCACCTACTACCATTCCCCGTTCAAAGGCACTTAAATCTTTTGTCTTGCCCATTCACCCTCTGAATGGCACACATCAATGCCTCAATCTCAGCTAATTAGCAACTTTGCTACTTTACTGCTACTTAGCATGTAAGCTCACCCTTCCCTTAATCCAACTTTAACCTAACTCCTAACCTTAACCCTAAATTTAACCCCTAAACTTAAACCTTAGCCTAGCTAACATTAGCCTCCTAGCTAACATTAGAATTAGCCACCTAGCTAACATTAGCCACAACAAATCGGAATTCGTAACATATCATATGAATTGTAATTCGTAACATATCTTACAAATTGTAAATAGTAACATATTATATGAAATGGAAGATGGACATCCACAAATTAATACACACCATACCAAACGTAACATATCATACTAATTTGAGTGTCTCTGATTTTCATTTACTATGTTACATCTACCCCTGAGTCCAGGTTGCAACAACTCTTCATATCCTAATGAGAGAGAGAAAGAGGGGGGAGGGAGAATCAAGATTATTCTGAATAATTACTACACACTCTCTTGCTCTCCCTCCCTCTCTCTTTCTATGAAATAGGAGACTCCTCTACCCCCTTAAAGGGGGTACATGCATTCATTGACACTAGATCACCACCCCCTCCTTTTCTACTCTGTTCTCTTCCACTCTCCCCTCTCCTTCCCTCTCTTCTACTCCTCTACTCTACTTACTTCTCTTACCATCTCCCCATCTCCTACCCTCTCTCCTCTGCTGTAAGCATGTCTTATTTTAGAAATGTGTGTCTCTGTAAACTAAGAGGTGTTGGCTGCCACAGGACCCTCCCAACTCTCACGGCCCGAGGCATGGTATGTGTAACACGTTCCATCGCTACCACAGTGGGTCACAACAACACAGTGTGTTAATGAAACGACCAACATCTTGCTACACATACATCCCCAACTGGTCTGTCTCTTCAGAAACCTGAAGATTAGCTGGAGGGCAGGGTAGATGGTGCTTTTCAGGTAATTGTTCATATCCGTCTCGAAGGACCATGATAAAGAGTGCCACGGCCCGAGGCATGGTATGTGTAACACGTTCCATCGCTACCACAGTGGGTCACAACAACACAGTGTGTTAATGAAACGACCAACATCTTGCTACACATACATCCCCAACTGGTCTGTCTCTTCAGAAACCTGAAGATTAGCTGGAGGGCAGGGTAGATGGTGCTTTTCAGGTAATTGTTCATATCCGTCTCGAAGGACCATGATAAAGAGTGCTACCTAATTGAACAGGTTATCTCTATACATGTGGGGAAGCCATGCTGTGCAGAAGTGAAGGCACGGATACATCTGCAGGTTGCTATACTGAAGCAGGTGTAGTTTTGGTTCTACTATCCAAATGAACCAAAATCAAGGACTGCTGTGTCTGTTTCTCTGGGTGACCTATGCCTGTAGGTGCTTCCTGTATTCCCCATGAAATGGACAGAGAATGATTTGTCTCTGAAAACTCTGCAACCCTCCCTTAAAGAATGCTGAGAATGCTGATCATTGACTACAGCTCAGCGTTCAACACAATAGTGCCCTCCAAGCTTATCACTAAGCTAAGGACCCTGGGACTAAACTAAATATCCTGACGGGATGCCCCCAGGTGGTGATAGTAGGCAACAACACATCCGCCACGCTGGCCCTCAATGCGGAGGCCCCTCAGAGGTGTGTGCTTAGTCCCCTCCTGTAGTCCCTGTTCCCCCACAACTGCGTGGTCACGTACAGTACGTATCCAACACCATGATTAAGTGTGCAGACGACACGACGGTGGTAGGCCTGATCACCGACAACAATGAGACCACCTATAGGGAGGAGGTCAGAGACCTGGCAGTGAGGTGCCAGGACAACAACCTCTCCTTCAACATCAGCAAGACAAATGAGCTGATCGTGGACTACAGGAAACGAAAGGCCCAGCACACCCCATTCACATCAACAGGGATGTCCACATCATTAAGGATCTATCATGGTCCAAACACACCAACACAGTCGTGAAGAGGGCAGAACAAAGACTCTACCCCCTCAGGATACTGAAAAGATCTGGCATGGACCTCAAAATGTGCACCATTGAGAGCATCTTGACTGGTTGTATCACCGCTTGGTATGGCAACTGCTTGGCTTCCGACCACAAGGCGTTACAGAGGGTAGTGCACATTGCCCAGTACATCATTGGAACCCGAGCTCCCTGCCATCCAGGGCCTCTATACCAGGTGGTGCTAGCGGAAGGCCTTACAAATTGTAAAAGACTCCAGTCATCCAAGTCATAGACTGTTCTCTCTGCTACCGCACGGCAAGGGACACCGATGCACCAAGTCTGGAACCAACAGGACCCTGAACAGATTCAAGCCATACGACTAAATCGTTTGTTAAATAGTTTACGAAATAGATACCCGGACGATCTGCATTAACCCATGTTGCACAACCTTTTTTTTGACTCATTACATATACCGCTGCTACTGTTTAACATCTGTTACTTTATTCCTAGTTTTAGCTACATATCTCCTTCAATTACTTCGTACCCCTACACATGGACTTGGTACTAGTACACGTTGTATATACCAAGTTATCATTACTCATTGTGTATCTATTATTACTTTTATAATTATGTGTTTTACTTTTCTATTATTTCTATATTTTCTTTCTCTCTGCATTGTTGAGAAGGTCCTGTAAGTAAGTATTTCACTTGTTAATCTACACCTGTTGTTTTACGAAGCATGTGACCAATAAGATTTGATTTGATTTGATTTAACCCCCTTTCCCCCAAAACCTCACATAGCCAAATCCTACACACCCCATGCTACTCCTCAGGTATCAGTAGATCTGACTTTAATGGAAGAGAGAGCCAACCAATTCTTGGCAGCAACATTAACCTGAACTTTCTCAACAATGCTAGCAATGCACGGCGTCCGTGTACAATGTCAGCATTTCTGCTGTGTTGTGTGTGTGTGTGTGTGTGTGTGTGTGTGTGTGTGTGTGTGTGTGTGTGTGTGTGTGTGTGTATGTGTGTGTGTGTGTGTGTGTGTGTGTATTCATGCACTGGGCCACGCTATGAATTTTCAGATGTATTGCCAAGAGCATGGGGCAAGATAAAAAAAGACACACACACCCCAACATCAGACAATTTATAGCCCTGGCGCCCCTGTGTCACTGAATATCATAGAGTTCTCGGAGGAACACCATGAAGTGGACACCAGCAGAAGTAAGCGTGAGCATAAAAGGCCAAGGTGAGTATAAAGGACAGGAGACATGGAAGATATCCCCTGCTCACACTTATGGTACTCCCGAGTGGCGCAGCGTTCTAAGGCACTGCATTGCACTACAGACCCTGGTTTGATCCCGGGCTGTATCACAACCATGATCGGGAGTCCCATTGGACGGCGCACAATTGGCCCAGCGTCGTCCGGGTTGGGGGAGGGTTTGGCCGGGATATGCTGTCATTGTAAATAAGAATTTGTTCTTAACTGACTTGCCTAGTTAAAAAAAGGTTCAATTCACCGACGCACACATAAGCGTTTCAGTGGCATTTGAAACAATGCAGTACATAATAACAGGGAAGCCCCTATGCACATACCAACAATCAGGAAGCATTGGCCAGGGAAAAGTAATTAATCAGCACAAAAGATTGACCTTTTTTCTGTCCTCTATCTCACATGATCTATCCATTTCTCTGACCTTAGCTGGCCCTCTCTTCCTCTCATGTGTCTCTCCTCCTCCTCCCTCTCTGTCTCTTTTCTATCTCCATTTCTCCTCCATCCCGTTTCCCTTCGTTGTACTCTGTGTTTATCTCTCCCTTTGTGTGTCTTTTGGCCTCTCTCCCTCCTTTAACCATTCTCTCTCTCTCTCTGTCCTCCAGTCTAAACCTTAGTATTCATTGCACCCTCTGTGTTAGTCTCTCTCTTTATTTATATATATCGCTTTCTGCCTCTCGCTCTCATTTCAATTCGGTTGAAGGGCTATATTGTTATGGGAAACATATGTTTACATTGCCAAAGCACGTTAAATAGTTAATAAACAAAAGTGAAATAAACAATCACTCTGTCTCTCTCTCTCTCTCTTTCTCAACAGCCTAGCACTCGCTGTAATTGTGAAAGTAATTGTAAATATCCCAATCCTAAAGTTTACAGTAATTTACTGTTAAACCAAAGTTTCTTTGGAATGTATGGTAACTACTATATCTTTTTTTTTTTTTTTACAGAAACTTGCAGGTAACTGGATGCCAGTAAGTTATGATAAAAACAACAGGATTTTTAAACATTTTTTTTACAACATGCTGTATTACACCATCCTGCCTGGCTTGGCAGCGGAAGTGGCCGTTTACAAATGAGGGCAGAGAGTTGAAAGAAGCCAAATATAACTCTGAACGTTGGCAGGAAAGAGTTAGGGGAAAGAGAAAACAGGTTCTTAGAAAGTGGCTCTGCTCTGCTGGCGTGGTACTTCTGGAAATATCTCTCTTCTTTGTCATTCTCACTTCCTTCTCCTCCATTTTGAATGTTTCCTCCAGTGTCTTTCCATTAACTTTGATGTAACTGAATGAGGGAACTCATGTGTGGGATACTCTTTAATGTGCTGGATACACAAGATACACCTGCTGAAGTCCACGCTACAGTAGCTGAAATGTATAGGTTAGCCAAGGGAAGTACCGTCTGACTACACACACACACGCACGCACGCACGCACGCACGCACGCACGCACGCACGCACGCACACACACACACACACACACACACACACACACACACACACACACACACACACACACACACACACACACACACACACACACACACTCCAGTAATTAGAGCTACTGTAATTGGGTCCGGCTGTAAAGTGGCAGGGCTGAGTTGCTAAGGAAGATAGATGTTGTGTTTACTATGGGCTTGTGGCAGTCAACAGTATAGCCTTTAATGACGTTCTCCAACGGCGAAGGAAATATGTGGTGCTGTAAAACTGTGGCCATGAAGATTACATCATAATGTTTGAAGATGTCATAATCATCATCATCATCATTCCCACCTTTGCCCATATCCTCACCATCGTCACCATTGTCATTATTGTTATTATGATCAGTGAGTTAAGAATATGTGTGTAACAAGGCCTGATACATCAATACAAATAGTATGTCAGTAGGGTAGATGGTGGTGACACACATAACAGTGCAGAGCAGGTTAACCAGAGCAAGCAGTTTGTAGCCATAATGGAGCTTCCACTAAACAAACTCCCCTAGTATAGCAAACAAACCACCATTAGGGAGAGAGGGGGAGGAGATTTAATGAAAAAGGCAAATATTTGGCATTGCCTGATTGCAGCGAAGTCTTGTGACCAACACGGTTGTCATATTTTCCACGTGTTAAGTATAGTCAACCATTCTATCAACCTAAACTGACAGTTTGTGTGTGCGTGTGTGTGACCATGTGTTTTTCCTGTGACGGCAAGCAGACAGTTACAGAAGGAAACCTGGTCTCAGGTAATCTACCATCCATCATATTTACCCTTCGTCTCACACTGTGTCTGTCTCATTCCTATGCCAAAAATGACCATAATGAGAATATTTACATTCTTAACGTTTCCACTCCAATCACTTAAATTCCTATCGTTCCAATCATGATTCCCATTACAACATTCTCAAATTCATATTCCTTTGTCCCATACTTCCAAACATATTATTCGCTCTGGTGATAAGTCTGGGGGGGGTTCTCTTCCAACAATAGCCGCTTTTCAGTACTTCAAAGAAGTTAAGGAGTAAGCAGTTTGTGTGTAGTGACATAAATATCAAGGTGAGAGATTAGGCTAATCGCAGTTTTCCTGTTGAAAAAATGTAAAAGTTTCTCCAAGCTACTGGCCGCTGGTTATTCAGTAAAGGAGACTGTCTGTTGTGACATCTTCTATAGAGGTGTTCAGATAACGGACTGGAGGACACAGACACTAAACACACACAGATGCAGACACTAGACACAGACACTTACAGACACTACAGACATACAGTATGTACAAACACTACACACACACACACACACACACACACACACACACACACACACACACACACACACACACACACACACACACACACACACACACACACACACACACACACACACACACCAAATCCCACTAATAAGAGATACTACAATCATCCTGTACTGCTAGTGATTGGTCGATAAGAGCGCATTTCCCATGGTATATGTTTCAGTAGGTTCAGTATAGCATCAGGTCTCCACTGTATGTGCACTTGTCCCTCTCTCTTTTCCAGTCATTATTTCTTTCTCTCTTTTTTCCTCTCTCTCCTGCAATGACCTAATGTACCCTCTGAGCAGCAAGACCAAATAACAGGAGAGCGGTCAGCTTCCAGGAAACTCTGCCACGGACTCAACTCAACCAATACTCACTACAGATTATGGTACCAGAGTTGTACTGGTGGAGACTGGAGATTACTAGAAGAGTAAAGAACGTCACGCTGCATACTTAGCGAGTACCACTTCCTCATGATTCGGCTCACCCTTGCTAGCACACGTGACCGCCCTCCTGAAGCTAGCTATTCGGTGGCACAATTGCAGACACTTTAGGCTGAGAAGTAAGATTTGCACATCTTCATGTGCTACACAAGCACAGGTCCAGGACCAGTATTATGATTTCACAACTTGTTTATGGTCTAAATCAGGTTTGTAAAGCTCGTCCTAGAGCAGTTCTCATCTGGAGAAAAGTGTATAAGCAGGACCCTTACATGATAGAGAGCCTTATAATGACAGACAGTTAAACAATGATGTCGAGAAGGAATAAGAAGACTTGGATCATTTGAGTCTATGGTGTTGTGTCTGATCCCCAACACTGGGTCAGTCTATGTCACATGTCATATCACCCAGTCAGGTAAAGGACATTATGACATAATGCTGATTGGATATGCAAATTACATAGTCATTATAGGTGGATAAATTGAAATCAAACAATAGGAATCCTTACATTATGCTTATCATTAGTAAAAGTTTAAAAAGGTGCCATCAGGGTACCTCCAAATGAGGAAAAACTCTAAAAGGCATATTTAAATTAAATTCATTTCAGATTCAGCCACCTGCAAGCTAATGGTAATTAATTTGATGCACATTGAAAACACTCTTAGATGATTGGCTAAGCATGAGGCATAGACTTGTTTTGTGAGTCTTCTGTTGCCTCAAAGCCACCACAGCTGTGACAGACCGTTACATTCTGGCTCGTTATACAGCTACGTGCCTGTACTGCTAGCCTGCCAAACTACAATGGCACAATGTTTAAAAGCCATGAATGTAATGGCACTTTGCTCGCTGTATTACTTGTTGGCATAGTAGGCATATGACTCAAATATACAGTGCTGTACATGAAGGTCTTCACATATTCTTTGTCCACTTGATCAGCTTTCTTGTTTGTGGCTTGCAGTCTCTGTAACAGAGAAATTAGGACTTTTATGTATTTGTTGGTCACATACTTGTTTCGAGGCTGAGAAAGCAAGTCTAGAGATTCCCTCTGTGCTGTGGGCTCCACAGTACAGGATGGCTTAAGTTTGCAGGTCCCAGTATGCAGATGAGCCCATGGTGCAGGTGCCAATGTTAAGGTGGGCCCTATTGTGCAGGTGAGTTCCACAGTGCAGGAGCGCATGCATGTAGGTCCCACTGTGCAGGAAGGCCCCAGCATGCAGCAGCGTCAGAGGGACTCTGCTCTTCTCTGCCCCCTGAACTGTGCGGTTGGCCAACTGTATAAGCAACTGATTATGGAACAGATTATGGAAGACAAGGAAGAATTTCTCTCCCGCTCTCTCTCTCTCTCTCTCTCTCTCTCACACACACACACACACACACACACACACACACACACACACACACACACACACACACACACACACACACACACACACACACACACACACACACACACACACACACACACACACACACACACACACACACACACACGCACACACACATATTAAAATTAAACACCCTTTGCCTCTCTCTCTTTCTTTTACTCTTTTTTTTTTTTTCTTTTGCTTTCACTCATGCCCTCTATCTAGACTCTGATCTCCAGATAGATACTTGAGGGAGAGCAGATTAAACTTAATCAGTGTTACAAGTGCCACGCTTACAGCAGGTATTTTATTAACAGCTGAAATACTCTGCAACATTTCTAAGAGTGTCATGCCGTAAACCAGTGGCTGAGACTGTTTCTTACATAAGAGATGGAAAAACACACACACACACACACACACACACACACACACACACACACACACACACACACACACACACACACACACACACACACACACACACACACACACAAACACACAAACACACATACACACACACACACAAACTCCATTAGTCTAAACTGTGCCTTTCCCCAGGGTTAATGTTTAGAGGCATTACGCTTGCAGTGACACACAGCAGCAAGTCAGGAGACTGAAGGTCAGCCCCACATGCACAGTTTGATATTTTCCCTCTGGAACTAACCAGGGACAAAGGGTTGGACCAAAGACAGGACACACACAGATCACTTAACCACTCCAGCGACATACCTCAGGCAAAGTCAACAGGCTTACGTAAGGAGACTTACTCACCTTGGTGCTGACAGAAGCAGGCCGTCAGAGAGAAAGGGAGATAGGTGATATTGTAGGTTAGGGTACATTTCAGACATGTAAAAGGTGTGAGGGGTCCCCAATCAAAGAGATGTCACATGAAACACGTTTTTTTGTTGTTGTTTTTTTACTAGATCAGGGCTTTGCAGCCTTCTTCAGTGTGTAGAAACAAGCACATTAGGCCATTATGGTCTTGTGTATGAATATATTAGGAGGCAACTAGTTTGGGTGCGTGTAGTGAATAGAGGGACAGGGAAGCCAACTGGGTCTCTGGCGTGAAAGGGAAACACCAAACGCATTGTGCCAATAGGGTAAACCCACTTGGTGGGAATTGAAATGTGGCTCATATTAGCAAAGATCACTGCAATATCATTGAAAAGACTGTGATGATAATATAGTGATAATATCATTGTCATATCGTGTTTCACAATGATATCATGAGGATATGAATGATTATTTCACAGTTTCATAAATGTGAAGCTGTTTTGCGTCTTTGTGTCCTGCTTCGGGTCAGACAGACTGACTGACGGTCGGAGTTGTGGACGTGGATTGGACTAGTCTGTGCCAGTGAAAGGTCTTAGCTGGCAATGGCCTTTTCTGTTTTTATTGACTGCACCGGATGGCCAGATCACAAGACTCTCCCTGTCCTTCAATATGCACTCTAAAGCACTTCATCAAAATAAATCAGCAACGTTATTACCAACACAACCCACAAAGGCTACTATAGGCCCCTCCCCCATTTCCATTTCCATGATCCTAAATCCTTCACTGCTAACCTAGGGCCAAATTCTAATTTGAGACATCTGACAGTACTGTCAGCACATTGACATCATGTGCGTTCCGGTTTACATCTGGCTCAAATGTTACCTGGTAACGTGCCTGAATTCCATCTTAAACACTCGCCGTTCTCACCTTCTCTTCTCTGTCTTCCGACAACCATTCTGGGATTTTTTGGTGTGTTGACATTGGCCCAACTGTGGTCTTGGTCCATATTGTGGGAGCCTGGGGGGAGCCTGTGTTTTGTGTTGGTGCCTGGAGACTGGAGTTTGAATCCAGTCAGACAGAGAAAGTAACAAAGGGAGGGCGCCAAATAAAGCGATAAAATGAGACCAGACCAGACCAGTACAGTACAGAGTAGACCATGCACACACACACACCCACACACAGGCAGGCATATGTGTTTCCACTGAAGGAGGCCATCCTGGAGTTGTGGGCCTGTATATAATTGACAATGTTCAGAGAGGGACAGAAAGCCACAGACTGAGGGAGAGAAAGACAGAAAGAGACAGGGAGAGAGAATGTAAGGGATTGAAAAGAACAGAGCTCAGTTATCATGCCCTCTCTGAGTGTATGTTTGTGTATTCTTTTGCAGACAATCATGTGTGTGTGTGTGTGTGTGTGTGTGTGTGTGTGTGTGTGTGTGTGTGTGTGCGTACGTGCGTGCGTGTGTGTCAGTGGCTTCTGGCTTGCGTCCAGTAGGCAGCTGACAGCCTGGCACGTCGCCACGCACAAACTTAACACCACGGCAACGTGCAGTTCGCCTTGTACACAGCCCTGGCAACATGGCCAAGGCTGTTCCGCTGAATCAACAGCAGCCACTGCCGGACAAATGGGAAACTCATTCATAAAAATCACACAGCAGTGGAATATCCCGTTAGCTTTGGCTAGAAATACACCATATATGGCCATTTAGGCCTGCACATAGTCATAAAAAGGCAAACAAATCACATATTAAGGAAAATATTATTAATCACATATTAAATATATTGTACATATTACAGAAAGATATTGTGAATGTAAAAGCCAGAATCTGGCAATCTAGTGTACATTATTTTAAAATGGTACATTCTGACTTGCTCTCTCTCTTTCACGTACGCTGATATGATACCGCACCTGTCTTGCTGCTGAAATAATAACAACCCTATTTTACCCAGCAGCACATTAGCTGTGTTCGAACATCCATACTAACATACTGCATACTGCATACTTAATGAGTATATAATATATACTATATACTATTAGTTAATTTTAGTATACTTTAAACAAACGGTATCCTTTCAGTTAAGTGTACTAGCGGTTCACCTGTCTACTGGAAGTTGATGCTGTTGCTGTGTAACTTCTTGCTAGCTTGTTAGCATAACTAATTACAAGCTAGACATCTTACAACTTCATTAACAATGTCCATTGAGAATGCACAACGACTATACCACTTAGCTAAGGTAAGAATGACATGAATAATCAAGTCAATAAACGTTGGGTAGTTAGTTAGATAGCATATAGTTAATGTACTGGAAAGTTTGATGTTTTAATAGCCAACTAACATTAGGTAGCTAGCTAACATACCGGTACATACAAGCAATGGCTGTAATGGTATGCTAAGCAGTTTGTAAGGCTAAAGTAGCTGACAAATTGTCAGCTAACATGTGTAACGTAACTTATTTGAAAAGTCATTGCTTTTTTTATTACATTGCTCAACATTTTCTTAACATTTATTATAATTACTTGAAGCAATGAATTTGTATCCAGTCTCATCAGACTTGAACTTTATATTTTTGGCCATTTTTTTCAAATATGAACATTTTGTGAAGCCACGCCCATTTTCTAAAGTATTGCATTATGCACTCTAAAAGCACGGGAAAAGTGTCCACTGCTTGTGTACCCTCGAATTTTGGCTAATTTAGCACGACATCCGGGAACTTTTGGCATGCTAACTATATCCATACTATGACCAATAAGCATACTTTTTACTCAATATATGTCACAAATAGTACCGTTAGTGTGTTTAGTTTGAGTATTTGAACACAGCTATTGTCTCCTGCAAAGATTAGTCAAAATGAGGACTAAAAGAGATCCTAATAAAATGTAATTAAATCAAACATACAACCCACTCTTACCATATGAACAGTTGGACATTGGAAAGATCCTATCCAAATACTGCATTAAATTATTACATTAAATTACATCATACAATATTGTATTTGATCATACAGTGTGGCTCTTTGTCTGGCGTTCCATCTCTCCCTCTGAGCCAATGGGATGGCACAGTGTATTAGAGCAGCAGCAGCCCATACAGCCAAGCAGGGCTGGATGGAGAGGTGGGGGTGATGATGATTTCACAGAAAGAGCAGGTGAAGACCTCATATGGACCTGTGTGTGCGTGTGTGTGTGTGTGTGTGTGTGTGTGTGTGTGTGTGTGTGTGTGCGTGCGTGCGTGTGTTTCCATATGAAATGTGAGATCGTGTCGAGGCAGAGATGTCTGAAGGCTGAGCATATGGACACACACACACACACACACACACACACACACACAGTGCTGCCATATGTTAACACAGTAGGCTATAGTACTCACAATATTTATAGGAATGTAAACATTTGTGCAAGGACAGACACAGCACACACAGCTTGACAATCCTCTTTTGGGGATTGTATACTTCGTACGTGTGTGTGTATGTGTGTGTGTGTGAGGGGGGGGGGGGATCATGCCATCTTTGAAAAGCAGGATGATCCACATTCCCTCTCCTCCATCCCACCCCCATCCATCTCCCCCAGCCCCCTTGATGTAGCCACGCGCCATGTGGTCGAGCCCCTCCGCGTCAGGTCTCTCTTAGTGACTGAGGCGAGAGGCAGAGAGCGTGACTGGGAGCGTGACGATGGGGGAGGTGGGGAAGGACCAGATTTGGGGGTGGTAGGGGGTGGGCGCAGGGGGACGAGAGTGGCAACTGCAGCTCTGCAGCTGTGGGCCTACGTGTGTTTCGGCAGGAACACACTGTCCTCCCCACTCCCTCCCTCCCTTGCTTTCACATCTCTTTCTCTCTCATCTATCTCTCCCCCTCCTTCACCCACTTGCTCCTTCTCATACACTCTTTCTTTTGCTACATCTCTCTCTTGCTCCCTCACTCACACTCCCTTGCTTCTCTCTCCCTCTCTTCTTGTTCCCAAATGGTAGAGACCTTGACAATGAGAGATGTGGCACATTCGCCCAGCCGGCGGATATCTGAGATAAGTGAAAGGAGAAGAAGGGAAGGCAAAGGTCCCTTTCCCCCAAATACACACACCAAATGTGGCCTGAGACGACCTGCCACACCATGTGTGTCCTTGTGTGTTTGCATTTGCAGCAGCACATAACTGCACGTCACAGTAGGTTGGTGGCACCTTAGTTAGGGAGGATGGGCTCGTGGTAATGGCTGGAGCGGAATGGGTGGAATGTGAAATACATTAAACACATGGTTTCCATTTGCTCCTTTCCAGTCATAATTAAGAGGCATCCTCCCCTCAGCAGCCTCCACTGCTGCGCGTACCAATGCATCTATTCTTAAACTACCCAGTTTGGCTAATCTGAAACATACTCAGACAAAATAAGCCTTATAGCATACAACAACACATACTGTGTCCTCTACATATCCAAGGCCCTATAGCATACAACAACACATACTGTGTCCTCTACATATCCAAGGCCCTATAGCATACATATGGGGCCTCGGTCTCTCATTGCGATTAAGAGTAATCAAGTAAGCTTATATATGTGTGCATGCGTGCTAATAGGAGAACCCCTTCCTCCCTTTGGCCAGATAAATAGCTCCCTGAGTTTACTTGTGTCACACAACAACCTACCCACTGGAGCGTCTACCATCCAATCATGTGACCAGACAAAGGACTGCAATCTGGTCTGTGTGCACACTCCTTTAAGGCCAAGGTCAGACACAATACAATTCACAAAGCACAGGAGGAGGAGGAGAAGGAGAGGGAGGAACAGAGGAAGAGGAGGGAAGATGAATGAAGTAAAGAAAGACTGGGGGGTGTAGGAATGAACAGATAAAGTAGGAGAGGGAAGAGAAGAAAAGGAAGTGAAAACCAGGACAAAAGAGGGAGAACAGACAGGGATGAGATCAGTCAATCCGTCTGTCTCAGTCCGTCAGTCTGTATGTGTCTGTCATTCAAGTCAAATCACACCATATACAGCTTGTTTGATTGGTTGTTTCTGTGTCTGACACTCCAGCAATTCCATTGCTGTTAAGCCGCATTAAAAAAACTTCTCAACAGCACTGCACTGTGGTCTGCTGCTACCTCTACTGGCTTAACACAGATAGAGCTTCCCAGATAGTGGTTCGGAAGCCGAGACCCACTGGTGTGTGTGTGTGATATGTGTGCGTGTTTTATTTTAAGACCAGCACAGACTAAACAACAATCCTCAGTGTTCTTGCTGTGAAAGTCTGGTTCAAGGACTTGATAGTAGGACGCCAGAGCACAGGATCTTTCAGAGCACAGCTTACCCTTCACAATTGCAAACTGTCTGATATAGTAGAGCTAGTCACAAAGTGGATTTAAAAAAAAATCACAATTGCAATTTATTGCAAAATAGTAACATAGTTGCAGAGCTTGTTATGCAAAGCACATACTGCATGTCACCTGTTGCCCTCCTTTATTTTTCACCCAATTGGAGATCATTCCTTTTTGTGTGTATGAATTACTTTTTTTGAGTTTGCAGTGATCTTTCATTTAAAATATGTTGCAATGCCTATGTTAATAAGGAACCATGGAGGGAGTGAAATGGAGTTTGAGGGAGTTGAAGAGAATGAGGAAGAGCCCGTGTCTGGGAAGAACGGAAAGGAAACAGAGTCAGGAAATAGAAATCCACGAGGATTCTTCAATAATTGGAGTGCGATTCAAGGACAAAATCAAGCATGGGGTTTTGTCTGATCAATTTGAGTTATCGGGGTGGGTGGAGAGTAAACTAGAAAATAGATCCTCTCAAGGGGGTGATAACAGTGCCTATACTTATAGGTTGAGCAACTTCCGAAGGTTCCTGGCATGTGTTGAGCCTGACGATTAACCAGAAATCAAGGTGGCTAGAGGGAGGACAGTCTGGCCGTGATGCTGTGCCTTGATTTGGAGGTTCTCCCTGATTAGCACACGCTCTAACATCTCCCTAGTGTTTTCACAGACAGAGGTTTGGCCATGTAGCGTCAGTGTGCAAGAAGGTACAGTCGAGATGTGGTGGATGTCTGGAGGTCGAGCCCCGGCGCATACAGGTAGCTAAAGTCAGAGTAGGACAGGGTGTTACGCATGGAGAGGCAGTGAGAAGGGTTGAGGGTGGAGAGGGAGGGAACACTCCCTCTGTTGCTTTGAAAGGCCAATGGCAATAGTGAATGTTCCCATGTCAGTGTGTGGACTCCAAAAACTGTGCGTTGATAAATCCAGGTTCTTGGCCGCGATGGTCGTGAATTGCGCTGCGCAAGTAGAAAGTAGGTCTGAGAGAATTGCCCTTAATGTGAAAGCGGACAGATGTTTTCTGGAAGTCCAAGACGTAACTGCAGAGAATCTATAGAAGATGTTGGAAGAACTCTGTAGTTTGCATAGAGGGATATGGGTGAGTAGAGTAGTATACAGTATGTAGCAGATAAAGTAGAAATACAGTTGGAGGTACTGCAACATTCTATTGGATGCCAACCACCGTTAAACCCCAACGAAGAAGACGACTCTGGGTCGGCTGCTGGAGAAGGAAGACCACTGCCGCTATCATCACCGGGACCACGTCACACCCTGCTGTCAATGACCTTGCCACCAAAGGGGGACCAGTGGCTCCCTGCTCATGCATTTTTTCCTCTCCCCCATCTGTCGCCTGTACTGGACCGGACCATAGACTGGGTGCCACACACTTTATGACGACGAGGAACGACTGCCAAACAACTACCGACAAAACACACAAACCAATGGCAGATGAGCGACCGATGGGTGGTGGCGGAGGCCCTCTTAACGACTCTCTAGCAGCAAGGACTATCTCTGGGACTGAGCATATGGTTGTTGTGAATGTGTATAGTGTGAACCCAAGATTGTGTTATATAAAAAAAAACATATTGCGTAGATTAAAACCCACAATTGTGGTGTTACAAGATCATTAGGGGTCTGACAAATTAAGCCATTAGCTTAATCGAAGTTAAATCTTTCTGGAAGAACTTGACTGTCTAATGAGGTTGTGGAGATGGAGGCCTGACTTTCTCCCTCCTCTTGGCCTCCTAGCACCTCCTTCTCTTGGCATAAGGCTCCAGGAAGCTTCTCCTTCTCTTCCTGAGACATTCCTCCTTTTGAACAGCTCCTGCTCTTGACTGTTTTATCCTCTACCATGTCCACATCCATTTGGCTCTATAGTCGTGGCCAAAAGTTTTGAGAATGACAGATATTAATTTCCACAAAGTTTGCTGCCTCAGTGTCTTTAGATATTTTTCTCAGATTTTACTATGGAATACTGAAGTATAATTACAAGCATTTCATAAGTGTCAAAGGCTTTTATTGACAATTACATGAAGTTGATGCAAAGAGTCAATATTTGCAGTGTTGACCCTTCTTTTTCAAGACCTCTGCAATCCGCCCTGGCATGCTGTCAATTGGCTTCTGGGCTACATCCTGATGGCAGCCTACTGATGGCAGCCCATTCTTGCATAATCAATGCTTTGAGTTTGTCAGAATTTGTGGGTTTTTGTTTGTCCACCCACCTCTTGAGGATTGACCACAAGTTCTAAATGGGATTAAGGTCTCAGGAGTTTCCTGGTCATGGACCCAGAATATCAATGTTTTGTTCCCCGAGCCACTTGGTTATCCCTTTTGCCTTATGGCAAGGTGCTCCATCATGCTGGAAAAGGCATTGTTTGTCACCAAACTGTTCCTGGATGGTTGCTCTCGGAGGAAGTGTTGGTACCATTCTTAATTCGTGGCTGTGTTCTTAGGCAAAAATTGTAAGTGAGTTGGCTGAGAAGCAACCCCACACATGAATGGTCTCAGGATGCTTTACTGTTGGCATGACACAGGACTGATGGTAGCGCTCACCTTGTCTTCTCTGGACAAGCTTTTTTCTGGATGCCCCAAACAATCCGAAAGGGGATTCATCACAGAAAATGACTTTACCCCAGTCCTCAGCAGTCCAATCCCTGTACCTTTTGCAGAATATCAGTCTGTCCCTGATGTTTTTCCTGGAGAGAAGTGGCTTCTTTGCTGCCCTTCTTGACACCAGGCCATCCTCCAAAAGTCTTTGCCTCACTGTGCGTGCAGATGCACTCACACCTGCCTGCTGCCATTCCTGAGCAAGCTTTGTAGTGGTAGTGCCCCGATCCCGCAGCTGAATCAACTTTAGGAGACGGTCCTGGCGCTTGCTGGAATTTCTTGGGCGCCCTGAAGCCTTCTTCACAACAATTGAACCGCTCTCCTTGAAGTTCTTGATGACCTGATAAATGGTTGATTTAGGTGCAATCTTACTGGCAGCAATATCCTTGCCTATGAAGCCCTTTTGTGCAAAGCAATGATGACAGCACGTGTTTCCTTGCAGGTAACCATGATTGACAGAGGAAGAACAATGATTCCAAGCACCACCCTCATTTTGAAGCTTCCAGTCTGTTATTTGAACTCAATCAGCATAACAGAGTGATCTCCAGCCTTGTCCTCATCAACACTCACACCTGTGTTAACGAGAGAATCACTGACATGATGTCAGCTGGTCCTTTTGTGGCAGGGTTGAAATGCAGTGGAAATCTTTTTTGGGGGGGGGATTCAGATAATTTGCATGACAAATAAGGACTTTGCAAATAATTGCAATTCATCTGATGACTCTTCATAACATTCTGGAGTATATGCAAATTGCCATCATACAAACTGAGGCAACCGACTTTGTGAAAATGAATATTTGTGTCATTCTCAAAACTTTTGGCCATGACTGTACTTCATCAAGGGATGAGGCCAGTGAAGGGAAGCACTTGGTGTTCACCTGTGGCCCCTAAGTCCAGTCCACATAGTCAATATAATGTCCCCATACAGGACTGGAGCTGGGCCACAGGAGGTTGGATGAACCAACTTGGAAGGGATGGGCTGGTGTACCTACTAGGAGAGGTGGTGGATGTAGCCACTTTGAGGGGTGGTGTTTCCACGGGCCTGTAGAAAGATGTTGTAGTAGAAGGCCTGTTGAAGTTAGGTGGACCATTGTGGCTGTTGGAGGGGTGTTTCCTGGGTGGGAGCCACTGTGTTGGGAGCCAAAGAGCTGCAGGCAACCAGGTTCTGGTGGACGGTGGTGGCCAACGGCTGTTGGACATGGACATTTTTCTGAAAAGGGTTCTAACACGTTTCTTAACAGGATGCTTTTTCAAATAATTCAAAAAATCTGCCATAATAATAAATGCGTTTCCTAAAAGCATCTTTTGAGCTTGCAAGTCCTAAGTAATTAGGAGTTCTGTTGCAGCAGAGTTCAATCGGACATCAGTCACATCACAATGACGGTTGCATAGAAATAGAATCTCATTCTAGTTCTATGTGCAGTTGGTCTGTGTCATCATCCACTGTCAGAGCTAGATGGAAGGATGACTAGTAGTAGTACTGTACACAACTTTAATGTGACCTTGTATTTCTGTGTCCTCTACAAACAAAACTGCCCAGTCACTGTCTTCGTACCGTCCAATTGTGTGTAGACCTTAATTATTACTACTACATGCAGGCCGTACTTGGCAGCTCTCTCCATTCCAATCTCTCTCTGTACTCGGCCGCTGAATTACAGTCCACAAGTAAAACAAGAAATGTAAAATAATCTAAAGAGTCTGGACTGCTTCAGTGAGTAGACTAAAGGAACAAAGAAAAGACAATACGCACTGGGAAAAAAAGTGTTTATTGGTTTTTGAACACTTAAGAAAATACAAAAATCATTCACAGCATCAATCATTTAAAATAAGCTATCTGATAATTTCCTGATATTCCTTGAAAACATTTCCCACCAGAGCCCTTAAATCCAGAACATTAAAAACTAGTGCAATGAAAATAGGAGTACCTTTTAAATTAAAACTTGCGAAAATAAAAAACTACAGTGCAGTGGCAGTGACCAGCATCATCATGGTTACTGTCGATTGCATAATCAGAACATTCCTGAGTAGAGTGATGTCATCTCAGGGAGACAACTGTCATCTTTGTGGAACAACATTAAAATAGCATTTGCTCTGTCCATTCAGGAAAGAACTACTTTGCTCCCTTCCTTGAGGTATTCATTGATGAGAATGTTCCCGGGATTACCCATACGTAAAATGTAAGCACGCATGACTAAATCGCTTTGGATTAAAAAGTCTGCTAAATGGCTTATATTATGTTGGATTAGTGAAAAAGTAGAGCTGGGAGAAAACAGGTATCATCTTAAGGAGACATCAAAGACAAAGGGGAAGGTTACAGTACAATGGGTGAGATACCGTTGGCGTGGCGATGGAAGGCGGGTCCCCTGAGCTTTCCCCCGATGTGGGTGTTCTCGTCCTGGTCAGCAGGGGCTGAGATATACCACATGACCACACCCGAGGGGTTGATGGACACAACAAAGTTTGTGGAGTCCTTCAGTGTGGGCATTTCCCGCTCCGCAAACACATCATAGATCTGGAGAAAGGAAGGTGAGAGAGTACGGGACATGAAGGGAAAAAGGATGGCATGGCATGAAATGGCATGATTGAGGCAACGCCAGCAATATGACTTAGAGAAACCGGGACCAGACTGACCTTGTAGCTGCCAGTGGTGTAGTTGAGTTGTCCCAGGGAGGCCTGGTAGCGGTAAGGCATGTCAGTACGACGACTGAAGAACACTAGAGCACTGGCCTTATCAGACAGAGGGCGCCAGAACACCTCAATACCGCTCTTCTCCTGAGAATCAGACAGGAAGCAAGGTACAGAGAGAGAGAGAAAAAAAGATTGAAGGAGGAGAGAATAATAAGATTGAGGACATTTAGATTCAGCTCAACAACACAACTCAGGAGGAATATTTGACCATGATAAGACTATAAGATATATGTGGGTCTTACCTTGATCAGGCGTCTACCCTGGACGCCCATGGGGTCCTGGTTGATGCCGATGGCCACCTTGTTCTGCAGGATGGTGCGTGCCCCGCTACTAATGGTCCTCAGGTCGTTGGACATGAAGAGAGGAGCAGCCATGATGGCCCACAGAGCCATCTGAGACCGAGACTGATCCATGCTCAGCCCGAAGTCCCCGACCACCAGCTAGAATACACACACAGTCAGTTCAGCCAGAAGCTAAAACATACTCGGTAATCTCCTCAATCTGAATATGCACGACAAATTGGTTAATTCATTGAATAGCAACATTTCCTCTACAGTGAAATGGAGAGTTTGACAAAGACAGACCATGTCAGGGTCATTCCACCGGCCGGGTCCAGCTGCAGGCTGCAGGACGTCTTGGTTGTTGAAGAACCAATCAGCAATGCTCAGCACACTATTCCACGAGTCCTCTATGTCACCATAGTTACGCCACAGGTTACAGATCTCTCCCAGTTGGGTGTAGTTCACCTGAGAAACAAATGTAGAAGAGGTCAACTTAGAAAATGTTTAAATATGATCTGTATATAAACTGGATTGACTTATTACAAAAATATTGAATTATTTAAATTAAATTTGATTAACCTTGGGTGGGAGTCCACCCTGGTAGGCTGGCCAACTGCATGAGTAGCCAATGGGGCGTCCGGTAGCGTTCAGAGCCTTTGACATGGCAGGGTAGCCTATAAGAAAGAACTGTGTCAAGCAAGCAACTGAGGGTTGAGTAAACCACTTATCTCCCATTTCAACCTTCAGTATGTCCACCCACAACTCTCCTCCCTTCCTCACCCTGCTCCTGCTCCGTAGCGTTGGAGTAGCAGCCGTCAAACTTCAGCATGTCCACTTTCCAGTCAGCGAAAGTCTGAGCGTCTATAGTGATCTTGTCCAGGGGGGTCCCAGGGTACCCTCCACATGTGAGTGTGCCCATGTCCCCATAGATACCCAGCTTCAGCCCCCGGTCATGGATGTAGCTCGCCAGGTTGGGGATCCCACTTGGGAACCTGAGAGAGGAGATTATAGATACACAGGTTAGACATGTTACACATATTCATACAGACAATAGTTTAAGCACAATAAAAGCCAATATACCCCACCTAAGAGAATGGGCTATATGAGTATCATATGACTGACAAGTCAGTGACCTCAATATATTGGTACAATACATGTCAATGACCTCAACATAGATATATTCCACCTGACAGTAGACAATATGGCAATACATAGATAAGATACATGAGATACAAGTAAAATAAAGTTGTAAACATTAACAGTGCTTGTGAGAACAACAAAACGTGTGCGTTTCTCCGTTCAGTAGCCTACCGCTTAGGGTCAGCCTGCAGGCGTCCATTACTGTCTCTGTCCTTGGAGGCCCAGCAATCGTCTATGTTGACGTAGACATATCCCAGCTCCCTCCAGCCATCCTCGGCCAGCCTGTCTGCCATGTCCCGGAACAGAACCTCACTGATGGAGGACGAAGCAGAGGGAGAAAGGAAAATGTCAGGAGTTCCTATGGCCTATATTATTTTTTTTAAGTGTCAATGTTGGCTCAGAAATCTCTTCCTCACCTTGTCTCCTTTCCTTGTTATGAAAGGCATTCCCAAGAATGGGAAGAGTTCAGAATCATATTTTTGTCTTACCTGATGCAGTTCTTGGGGTCGTTCTGACAGTCGATGTCACAGCGGAAGCGTTCCCATGCCAACCAGCCCATAGGAGGGGTCCTCATCAGACCATTGTCCAGGGCCAGGGTGGCCACAAAGAGCGCCAGCACACACAATGCTACTGCAAATCGCATTCCTGAAAGAGACGTTTGTTACAGGACAAAGTCACTAAAACTGGGATGTAGCATCCAGATTTGCCCAAACACAAGGAATGCAGGTAAATGGCTTTAATTTGAAAGTATCTGCTTCTGTACAGGCATAATGAACATGACCCTGGTGGACATTCTACATAACTGAATAGAGTCAATGTGCAGTGTGTATTGATACACCTGAGAGTCACATGACTGACTGGGTGTGCCAACTGCCAACTGAGGTAGGAGAGGAGGAGGGGTGGGAAAACAAAGAAGGCGTGACAACACTAACCTGTTTAACCATTTACCATTATAAGACAAACACTACACATTAATAATACCTGAGCTGTACAAGTCACCTGACCATAACTGAACTCAAGGAATGGTTAGCTTGTGCATATGCACAGTGCATACATTGAAACACAAGCAAATACCAGGATACGAAATAAACCAGGATACAAAATAAAACTTAATGACACAATATGGCCCAGAGCTAGGCAGAAACGACAGATACATTATAGTAATACACTGATAATCTGACCATTAGCCTACAAGAGAAAATGTTAGTTGGTTTTACGTATTGATATAGATTTCAAGTAACGTACAGTAAGTATATAGTCCTTGGATAGGGAACAGCGACTTGAATTGCTACTGTCGCTACGCATCACTTAGCAGAACACCGCAAGAGTGATACATTTTAACAATTGACTGGTTCTTCAAAGGGAGTCTAGTAACTTTAGCCTGATACAGATACTATACAACTTTAGATGCAAATATATTTAACAATAATCGACTTTCAATTAGCACAAATCCTGTATCAAAATATGCAAGAAAGAATTCAATACTCACTGGGTTATTTTTATTTTTTTTTACAGCTTGCAAAGCAGCGTTCGGTTAGTGCCTCAAGGGTGTCGCCTATGCTCTGCTTTGAAAATAATACAAACCACATCTGATCACACATTTGAGGAAGCGGTTATCACATGATCCAGCGCGTTGTTGTCAGCTGACAAAAGAGGGCGGTGACAGGGTGAGAAGGAAAGGAAGCAATTACGGTTAGGAAGGAACCTAAACCCTGTTAGAATAATATTCAAAT
This sequence comes from Oncorhynchus mykiss, assembly GCF_013265735.2. Classification (NCBI taxonomy): domain Eukaryota; kingdom Metazoa; phylum Chordata; class Actinopteri; order Salmoniformes; family Salmonidae; genus Oncorhynchus; species Oncorhynchus mykiss. The sequence continues at coordinate 25,805,812 of NC_048572.1, read as the reverse complement.
AAATGCATCCTTCCCTCCTTTCCTTGAAGTACAGATGTGACACGTGACATACTCACTGCTCCACACAAAATCTTGAGAAATTAATTTTGAAAAACATAACCGCGACCTACTTGCATTGCAAGTTCTAGGATGTTAAGGGAGTCTAAGAATGAGTAGTAATAAAACAAATGTGTCAACTTGTCATACATTAATAACAAGAATGACAGTAATATATATATATATATTTATTATTGTTATTATTTTTTGAATGGGTTAGTTGCTGGAAAAACTGCAGTGCTTGTCACATGTCATGAGAATCCTAGAGGTGGAGCTAAAGACAGGAAGTCAGTGATCCACTTGCTGTTATGGCAGGAACAGACCAGGGTAAGGTACTCGTCTGTAGTAGTTTAACACTCAAAGTAACTTTGATTTGTAATTTTACTCTGTATGTTTTCTGTCTCTGTGTACCTGTTAGCACATATTCTATCCAGTAGGTTTAGTAAGAACCTGCTTTTTTAATAAAACCTAGGTAGCTTGCAGGCATGACAGAGTTGAGTTAAGAGCAATAAACTCTGAGTAGAAACACCATTGAATATTGCAGACAACTTTGTGCGTCATAACGTTACAATATGGACAGAAATGGTCTGTTGAGTTTAGTTTGTTGACTTTTCAGGTAAGTCAGTCACTCTTTCAGGTTTGAATTTCAGTGTGTTAAGAGATCGGGTGCAGTGTGGTTTCAGTTTCCGTATACCGTGACAGAGTGACTAGTCTTGACAAGGAAGGAATAGTGTATTACTATTACTTATTACTTTCCCACACGTCACTGCATTCCATAGTGATACAATATCTATTCACATTATAGCTGTAACATCTGCTAACCATGTGTATGTGACCAAAAAAATGTTTTTTTATTTTTATTTTTATTTTTTTTACATTTTTTTATTTTTTAATTAATTTCGAATCAATACATAAAGCACATGAGGGAACACAAGCATACATAGATTACAAACAATAGACAATCGAGCTAGGGGGTACAATATCACATTACAATTACACAAGGACCTTAAGGGACATGCATATACTTACAATTCTAACAGCTTTTTTGTTAGTAGAGCATTTAACTGTCTTAAAATACAGTTCAATTTATTTTTGTAGGGTACGAAAATGTGGTTTTCTGTTTGTAAATTTACATTTGTGTATGTGAAATTTGGCCAAAAGAATAATGAAATTAATTACATAAAAATTATTCCGCTTATTTCTATTGTATGTAAAGAATCCAAACAGTACATCTCTCCACAATAGTGTCAAATCTTCATAAATATGTTCAATTATAAACCTACTGATGTCTTGCCACAGTTTTCTTACATGCATACAATGCCAAAAAAGATACAACTTTTTCTGGGTGGTCATTACAAAAGGAGCAATTTGAGTTTATGTTTTCCTTAAACTTCTTCATATAGTGGTTGGCAGGATAATATTTATGAATCATTTTAAAGGAAACTTCCTTAATTTTGTTAACAAGTATGTGTGTGGCAACATCCAAACTTTTTTCCAACAGATATTATCAATAAATCCATTCCAATAAGGCATGACATAAGGTATAGAGATACAACATCCTGCTGAAACAAGGTTCGTATCGCTCTGTTGTTGAATGGACCAAAAGAGAAACAAATCTGTCCTACTGATGAGTCAACAGAAGGTAGGCTCTGAGGGTCAGGTCTTGACACGTTCCTGAATAACATAGCAACACCTGAGGGAATGGCATCTAAAACAATTGCAAAATCTTTAGGTGTTACAGGGACCTTGTAAAGTGATAAGAATTCTTTATAACTGAGTAAAAGACCCTCTGCATTTACCAGTTGGCTCACCAATAGGATATTATTTCGGAACCAATATTCTAAAAACAGAGAGGTATTTTTATACAATATATCCCGATTATTCCATATATAATATCTGTGTGGAGAAACATTGTGTTTATAAATTAAGGACCATGACAAGAAAACCTGCCGATGAAAAGCAGAAAGTTTCACTGGAATTTTGTCAATATTATAATTGCAAAACAATCTGAAGTTAAGGCCACCAAAAGTAGAGAAGACACGATGAGGAATAAAATTCCAGATAGAAGTGGGTCTTCTTAGGAATTGTTTTATCCAATTGATCTTAAAAGTATTATTTAAAGTAGTAAAATCCAGAAAATTCAGTCCTCCATTCTCATAAGTGTTCATTACAACAGTTTTCCTAATGTAATGGGTACGGTTTCTCCAAAGAAAGTTGAAAAGCATCTGGTCTATCTCCTTGCTTATTTTACGGTCAAGATATAAAGATAGCGCACCATATGTTAGTCTAGAGATACCTTCAGCCTTGGTTATTAGGACTCTACCTTTTAAAGATAGGTCCCTCTGTAGCCATTGATTTAGTTTCTTCTGGGTTTTTTTAATAAGAGGGTTAAAATTTAGAAAGCCTCTAGGCTTCTGATCCTTTGTAATGGTTATGCCTAAATATGTAAGTTATTCTTTTACTGGAATACCATAATATGAAGGTGTCACACAATCTTTGACAGCCATGAGTTCACATTTCTTAATGTTAAGATATAGACCAGACGCTTTGGAAAAGGATTGTATCACATTGATCTTTCAGAAAAAGTGTAGTATCGTCAGCCAGCTGGCTTATAATAATTTCTTTACCAGCTATGGAGATACCTTGTACAGGACTATTATTTAAAGAATTTGCAAGAAGTTGGGTGATTAATAAAAACAGGTACGGAGAGATAGGACAACCTTGCCTAATTGCTCTCTTTAACTCAAATCTAGGTGATTGAGCTTTTTCAGCTCAGTGACAGTGCGTTCTCGTGTTGGTTATTCTACTCTTGTCCTTCACTGACACCTGGTGGACAATATGAGTGGTCTCAGTCTAGACTCTAGGTCTATTCAAAGTGGGTGTAGCTCTTCCAGAACTGTTCATACTCACAGTGGTAAAGTAGAGAATCATATTCTGTCTCTCCCTAGGTGTGGTTGGAATGGTGGAGGTGGTCCTGAGGAGCGTAGCGGCTGGGTTCGCCATCGGAGACACGGCTCTGGCTGCAGCCGAACCCTACTTGACCACTACTGGACCACTTATGATCACCGCTGCCCGAGCAGCAGGGGAGGTTGGCGTGGCGGGGGTGGGAGCGGTAGCCACGTGCCTGGTGTTCACTACGGCGTTGGTATCCATGGGAACCGGACTTCTCCTCGCCTCCATGGTGATGCGACTGATGGGGAGGGAAGGAGGAGGTGGAGCTACAGCAAAGGCGGCGGAGATTGCTGGAGGGGTCACCATCACGGTGGGAGCCGTGGTAACTGGAACACTTGTGGGCGCACTCCCCGTGTGGGGCCACTTCCTGGTCCAGTGCGTCATGGTCCTGCTAGTGTACCCATACACTTACGTGAATGAGATGACCGCGGTCCTCTCTGTTTTTTTCTCTACTCTCTACCTCAGTGTGGCGATGGGCCGTTTGGGCGTCATCACAGGACTATTTACTATGGCCATTGCTATCTCGTCCCTCTGTGTCCTACTGAAGGCCCTATCAGAGAGAAGAATACAGCAGAGAGCTGAAGGAAACAGCAAATGGTCAGAGAGATTACTGCTATACTCAGTTGTTGTGGCAATAGTAGGTTTCCCTATGGGTACGGGGGATACAGGTGGGACAGGGTCAGAGGTGACTGTGATGCTGGGGTCAGTGCTGTGGGTGGGGACCCTGGCTGCAGGACTGCTAGGAGCTGCTCTGGGAACAGTGGCTGTGGTGAGTTTGGGACCAGAGGGGGCAGCGAGGGTGGCGGTGGGGGCGGCAGTGGCATCCTCTTGTACCCTGAGACTCATTCTACCAGTATGCGCTTTGCTGGGGTCGGGGGGCAGCATAGGGGGTCTGTTAGGGGGAGCCACGGCTGCAGGGGTGTCACTGGGGGCCGCGAGTGTTGCTGCTGGATCGGAATTTAGAACCAGAGCGACGACACTAGTAGTTCTAGGCTCTGTAGCAGTAGGTGCGGTGCTAGGCTTCTGGGGTCTAGCACTGGGAACTGTCATTCTGGGACCAGCAGAAATTATAACAGTGACCTTTGTTGCAGTGGGGGCCTTTATACTGGGTGCACCAAAGAGTCCGTTCCACACTCAGATTAAACTGAGGGGTGAGGTCCTCACAGGGACCCGCCTGATAGGAGGAATCGGCATGGAAACAGTAACCGCGGCTGCTGCACCCCTCGGAGCGGGGGCACTGGGAACAGCAGCGCTAGGAACTGCTGCACTGGGAAGACTGGGGACAGTAGGGGTACTGGTGGCAGCGGTAGTGGCCCTGGGAAAAACGACATGTGGATTGGGAGCCTGAGACAGGGGCTTCCAGCAGCAGACTGTGTTATCTCTGCTAATTCTCTCTCTGTGTGTGTGTGCACGTATTTGTACGTTACTGAGACTTTACAGAATACATTGACATTATTTGCTGACAATGGCAGGTTAATGACCTAACAAATCCCAATAAACTTGAAGTATAAATCAAGGTGTGTATCATTTGTCTTGATTATGAGGATGGTCATTAGGAGGCTGCAGGACTGGGTTTTGGGTTTAATTATGGATGTATGAGAACTACCACCCTCTCCCTTCTTCCTTATTCTCTCCATTCCCTGCTCCATCCCTTCCCCAAGACACAGATGATTCAGGAGAATGTTCAGCAGCAGTCACGTCGGGCATGGGGCAGGTCATACGCCTGGCTGCTGCGTGTGCCTGCCAAGCGTCATGCGTATCACCTTTGGGCTGAGTCCCTCGAATGGCTCTGCCAGGTCTTCTGACGGCAGCAACAGCAGTGGTGGAAAAAGTACCCAACTGTCATACTTGAGTAAAAGTAATACAGTAAAATTCTACTTGAGTAAAAGTATTTGATTTAAAATATACCTAAGTATCAAAAGTAAATGTAATTGCTGAAATATACTTAAGTATCAAAAGTACATTTAAATTTAAAATTCCTTATATTAAGCAAACCAGACGGCACAATTCTTATCATTTTTAAAAAAAAATTACGACTAGCCAGGGGCAGACTCAAATATTCAGACAACTTACAAACGAAGCATGTGTGTTTAGTGAGTCCGCCAGATCAGAGGCAGTAGGGATGACCAGGGATGTTCTCTTGATAAGTGTGTGAATTGGACCATTTTCCTGTCCTGCTAAGCATTCAAAATGTAACGAGTACATTTGGGTGTCAGGGAAAATGTATGGAGTAAAAAGTACAATATTTTCTTTAGGAATGTAGTGAAGTAAAAGTAGTCAAATGTAAATAGTAAAGTACAGATTCCAAAAAAAAACTACGTAACTAGTACTTTAAAGTATTTTTACTTAACTACTTTACACCACTGAGCAACAGGAAACTCTTTTCAGTGCTGGTGGTGTTTTCCTCACTTCTCAACTGCCGACCTCGTCATGTGTGCGACGGACAAACTTGCAATGGTCGTGGTAGTTGGCCTTGCGGGGGATATTGTACTCTACACGCTGTGCAAGCTCCCTGCGGCATCTGTTGCTTGCGCTAAGGTACCATACATAGTCCTGCTGATGATAGCCGTGCACGTGCTGTGCTATCTGGGGCTGAACTACCAGACCCTGGTTCCTTTCACTGACCCTGGTCCATCTCCTGCTGCTCACAGCCCTGTCCTGTGGGAACCACACACTGGTGCTGGGGGTCATCATCGCACAGAGGCACCAGGACAGCCTGCAGGGAACCGTGCTGCTCAGACAGGTAAAGGAGAGGTGGACGTGGGTAGAGATTGGGAGGTGTGGGCAGAATGGGAGGTGGGTGCTTGTGTAAGTGAAACACTGGCCGGTAAGAGAGTGCATGATACAGGTGAGAAGACCTGAAACATCACACAACACTCTAAACTCAGCTAATCAGTTGCCTTTGTGTATCAGGTTAGGCAAGCCAGCTTTGCAGGGATCTGTGGGACACAGAGCTGAGGCTATTTTTTGAAGATTGTTGTTGAAGCAGAGCTTGTTGTCAAGGAAGTGAGTTTGTGTTTATACAGGACCTACCACCCCCACCTACCGTCAACCAATCATGTCAATGCAGAGCGATAGGGAACCCTCCGCATTGTTACATCATTTGGGCGGCACATGGTGATGCGGTACTGAGCTCAATTTGGCCTCTGCATGCCTCCAGAGGCTTCGCAATTGCGTCACAACATCCATACAGCGCCTCCGACCACATTTTCGGGTCAAGCATATATTGGTTTTGAGCATCACAATGCTCCCACAGCACCCCTCAAAACCTGTCAGTCACGACTTCCTTTTCAGCAGCATGTTGATATGTTCATGCTATCTACCCCTCTCCCCCAGCTCCTGGTTAACTGGGTGTTGTACCTGTGTGCAGTCACCGTCTCCCCCTCACCTATGGAAAGAAATCGCAGCAGCCCCACCCCCAAACTACTTCCCGCAGCTATGTACCCAGCAGGTGTGTGTGTGTGGCCTGATGCCCCACTGACCTTTTACCACTTTACAGGTGTGCTGTCACCTATAACTGTTAGTAATGTGCTGAAACACTCAGTGCTGCTTGAATTACAGTCTGAAGTCACTGCAGCTGATGAGACAATTATCGTGCCCTCCATCCTCTATCCTCTCCTACGCTTGTCCCTGACTGCTACTATTTGTGGAGCAAACAGTATGGGCCCTATAGAGAGAGAGCATTCCCAGAGTACCAAAGGGGCAGTGGAGGCTTCTGAGAGATGAGTGCAGCCAGTTTATCAGAACACATCTATTAAGCTATTTTGTTTTCTCTGACCCCCCCCCCCCCCCCCCTTCTCTCTCTCTGTCTCTGTCTCTCTTGCAGTATCCTGTTTGGTGATTTAGTGGGTTTTAACCAGCTTTCCTCAGCGTGTATGTCTTGCTTTGTCTCTCCATGGCGTTGTTTCAAGTCAGTTCAAGGGGCTTTATTGGCATGTGAAACATATGTTATCATTGCCAAAGCAAGTGAAGTCTTCTTGTGTTGTTCTCTCCCTCTCCTCATCTCTCACGACAATGTCATGTTATGAGACTTTCACACTCATCCGACTTCCTTGTGCTGTTTTTAAAATACACTGTTTATTTCTCTCACAAACACACACAGCTCATGACATACATTCATATCATGTCTGTCGTTGATTCTCTCCTCTCTCCACCCTCCCCCTCCATGCAGCAACACCACCAGTTGTGTATCAAGATCCTGGGAGACTGTTACTACTGTATCTGTGGCCTGCCTGGTTACCGTGACGACCACGCCGTTTGCGCCATCATAATGGGCCTGGCCATGGTGGAGGCCGTCTCGTAAGTTAGGGGAAGGATGAGAGTGCATGCGTGCACGTGTTCTCCCTGCGTGTCCACATCTCCCAGAGGACTATGGAGAGTTTGACCTAGAGCTGGGAAACTGAGGGGAGAGGTGTAAGTACCTGCTGGAGAAAGGCATAGACACCTAACTGTTACTGGTCCCCAAGGAAACCACCCAGGTCAACAGACTCAACGGGGTGGTGAGAGATGACCTCTTTCTGTCTAGCATGGTTCTGTAAATGAAATGTTTTATATTCCTCTCCCTCTATCTCCCCCCTCGTTTTTCAGAATGGAAATTCTCCCCAGTTGATTAACACCACAGACCAATGGGAGCATTGGCTCAGTCCGGGCCACGCCAATAGAGTGCAAACAGGAAGACACACAGGTACACCTAACATGTAGCCCTTTCCTGCAGTCAAATTACCTAGTGACCTCATGGGTGGAATGTTATTCATATTTTTCATAATTTTATAATAAACATTATTTTTAAAAACCTGCCGAAAATCCGGTGTTTCTATGTCAAATGGTTTTGTTATATTTCAGTCTTCTGTGATGTACATAACTCAAAATGTAATACATTTCAACATTTTTAATCCCACAACCATGTGTGTGAGGTGTATACTTCTGTTTCAAAGTAGATTTGTTTAAATCTACCAAGAAACACTGTGTGACCCTGATTTTTCAATTTTTCAGTTTAAGATTTCCTTTATATTTGACTAAAGTGTGTGAATTTCACTGTGAGCCTATTTATGACCTTTGACCTGTGACAAGCCCTCAGCGTTAGATAAACAAGAAGACGGAAGCCAGGGAGTGTGAACAGGAGCTGAATAGACTACCTAACCTGGAGCTGCTGGAGAGAGAACGAAGAGACGTAAGTGAGGAGGAGAAGGGGAAAGAGTGGATAGAATAGGGAGTTGCTCCGAGAACCCCAAACACCACAGCTACATGGCGGTGCTGTCACTCGTGGCGACCACCATATACTGGTGCGGGGTCAGCCAGCTGGTCAAGCTGGGGCTCATGCTGCTGGTCGTTGTGACAACGGGTGTCGTCAACATCTACAGCTGGAGGGACATCTACGAACTATATGACTTCATACGATTTACCAGCTACAGGTGAGGAACAATAACCCCTCAAGTGGTGCTAAAAACATGTACTGAAATGGTAGGTAGGTAAAGTGTAAAGCCGTGGATACTCAATATGTTCCCTCTCGCTCTCCCCCCTCTTCTCTCTGTCCTCAGGACATCTGTAGTCCCTTCCAAGTACCTGATGACAGTGATAGTCATTATCATGAGGATAAGCTTCTACTACTTTCCCAGACATGTGAGTCACCTCCTCCTGACCATCCTCACAATCACACCTCAGAACCAGATTGAGTCAGACCTCAATGAGCCTCAGCCTGTAACTCGCAAATGATAATAATTATCTTCTTTCTGATTCCCCCAACAACAATAGTCTGTAGGAGCTTTCTCCACACGTTCCGCTTCCTCACCTCTCTCTTTCTCACACACATACACCTAGGTGGAGAGGCAGTCAAATAAGCTGTTCCTGTGAAAGATTGAGGTGCATGACTAGAAGGTTAGGGTGTTTGAGATAAAGCACTGGTCACCAACATGCTGCCTGAACTAGAGGTCGACCGATTATGATTTTTCAACGCCGATACCGATTATTGGAGTACCAAAAAAGCCAATACCGATTAATCGGCCGCTTTTATTTATTTATTTATTTATTTGTAATAATGACAATTACAAAAATACTGAATGAACACTTATTTTAACTTAATATAATACATCAATAAAATCTATTTAGCCTCAAGTAAATAATGAAACATGTTCAATTTGGTTTAAATAATGCAAAAACAAAGTGTTGGAGAAGAAAGTAAAAGTGCAATATGTGCTATGTAAGAAAGCTAACGTTTCAGTTCCTTGCTCAGAACATGAGAACATATGAAAGCTGGTGGTTCCTTTTAACATGAGTCTTCAATATTCCCAGGTAAGAAGTTTTAGGTTGTAGTTATTATAGGAATTATAGGACTATTTCCCTCTATACCATTTGTATTTCATTAACCTTTGACTATTGGATGTTCTTATAGGCACTTTAGTATTGCCAGTCAACAGTATAGCTTCCGTCCCTCTCCTCCCTCCTCCTTGGGCTCGAACCAACAACACAACGATAACAGCTACCATCGAAGCAGCGTTACCCATGCAGAGCAAGGGGAACAACTACTAGAAGGCTCAGAGCGAGTGACGTCTGAAACGCTATTAGGGCACGCTAACTAGCTAGCCATTTCCCTTCGGTTACACCAGCCTCATCTCGGAAGATGATAGGCTTGAAGTCATAAACAGTGCAATGCTTGACGCACAACGAAGAGCTGCTGGCAAAACACACGAAAGTGCTGTTTGAATTAATGTTTACTCGCCTGCTTCTGCCTACCACCGCTCAGTCAGATACTTAGATACTTGTATGCTTGTATGCTCAGTCAGATTATATGCAACACAGGACACACTAGATAATATCTAGTAATATCATCAACCATGTGTAGTTAGTTAACTAGTGATTTTGATAGTTTTTTATAAGATAAGTTTAATGCTAGCTAGCAACTTACCTTGGCTTGCTGCATTCGCGTAACAGGCAGTCTCCTTGTGGAGTGCAACGAGAGAGAGGCAGGTCGTTATTGCGTTGGACTAGTTAACTGTAAGGTTGCAAGATTGGAAGGTGAAAATCTGTCGTTCTGCCCCTGAATGAGGCAGTTAACCCACCGTTCCTAGACCGTCATTGAAAATAAGAATGTGTTCTTAACTGACTTGCCTAGTGAAATAAAAGTATAAAAAATAAATTTAAAAAATCGGCAAATTGGTGCCCAAAAATACAGATTTCCGATTGTTATGAAAACTTGAAATCGGCCCTAATTAATCGGCCATTCCGATTAATCGGTCGACCTCTAGCCTGAACATGTCGCCCAACACTTCCAGGGCTCTAAGAGAGACGAGGTGAGAGAAGGAATGGGGAGTAAAAAGATAGAGGGAAAATGAAAATACAAACAAGAAGGGAAAAGAAAGGGTATGGGGAGAAAATACAGCGAGCTGTAAAACGTTTTTCTTACCCTTCAGTTTGGTTTCTCCTCTGTAGGAGCTGTACAGACAGTCAAATGATGAGAAGATTACATAGCCACGGAAAGTAGTTTAGAGGTGGGGCTGCTGCACATTTTTTTCCGTAGATGAGGGGGAGTCGGTGACTTCACACAAGTAGACACACTTGACAGTGTGAGTCATCTAACCCCACTGTGTGTGTGTGTGCGTGTGCGTGTTATTTTTAGTACAGTAACTGAATAATTGGATAACATGTGGCTTTCTCATGGCTTATTTTTAAAGAATTTTCAACATGTAATATCACGTACAGTTGAAGTCGGAAGTTTACATGCACCTTAGCCAACTACATTTAAACTCAGTTTTTCACAATTCCTGACATTTAATCCTAGTAAAAAATATGTCTTAGGTCAGTTAGGATCATCACTTTATTTTAAGAATGTGAAATGTCAGAATAACAGTAGAGAGAATTATATATTTCAGCTAGTATTTCTTTCATCACATTCCCAGTGGGTCAGAAGTTTACATACACTCAATTAGTACTTGGTAGCATTGCCTTTAAATTGTTTCACTTGGGTCAAATGTTTCAGGTAGCCTTACACAAGCTTCCCACAATAAGTTGAGTGAATTTTGGCCCATTCCTCCTGACAGAGCTGGTGTAACTGAGTCAGGTTTGTAGGCCTCCTTGCTCGCACATGCTTTTTCAGTTCTGCCCACAAATTTTCTATAGGATTGAGGTCAGGGCTTTGTGATGGCCACTTCAATACCTTGACTTTGTTGTCCTTAAGCCATTTTGCCACAACTTTGGAAGTATGCTTGGGGTCATTGTCCATTTGGAAGACCCATTTGCGACCAAGCTTTAACTTCAACTTGAGATGTTGATTCAATATATCCACATACTTTTCCTTTCTCATGATGCCATCTATTTTGTGAAGTGCACCAGTCCCTCCTGCAGCAAGTGTAACGGATGTGAAACGGCTAGCTTAGTTAGCGTGGGCGCTAAATAGCGTTTCAATCAGTGACGTCACTTGCTCTGAGACCTTGAAGTAGTAGTTCCCCTTGCTCTGCAAGGGCCGCGGCTTTTGTGGCGCGATGGGTAACGATGCTTCGAGGGTGACTGTTGATGTGTGCAGAAGGTCCCTAGTTCGCGCCCGGGTATGGGCGAGGGGACGGTCTAAATTTGTACTGTTACACAAGCACCCCACAACATGATGCTGCCACCCTTGTGCTTCACGGTTGGGATGGTGTTCTTCGGCTTGCGAGCTTCCCCATTTTTCGGCCAATGTGACAAAGGGTTGACTCCATGATCTGGACACAGCGCGAACTAAGCTAAGGGGAAATCAATCTCCTAAAAAAGAAAACACAATCACTCAAAAATTATTCCCGTGAATTCAATGTGCGGGTCATAGGACTTGAAACTGGTATGGAAGTGAGCAACCCAACATCCTTCTTGACCAATCATTTCTATGAGCTGTTTTGTCTGGAGAAGCAAGGCGCATGGGTCCCCTCCGGAACAGATCCCAGTGTATGATTGTTGGAATCCACAGTTTTTAAGTCAAACGGCAAATTGTTCGTCTCAATCGGGAGCTCTTACTTATGTGGAGAAGAGGATCAGCATCTACCCAGATCTGAGTGCCGAACTGTTGAAACAGATGACGACCTATAGTACAATGAGGTGAGATCAAAGCTTTGCTAGCTAAACCTGAGATGCGGCTTCATCCACCCGGCAAAACTCATCATAACCTTCCAGAATACAACACACGTTTTCCACTGCCAAGGAGGCTCAATACTTCCTTAAGAAACACATCAAGCCCAACACACAAAAGGGACAAGCCGACAAATATATTCAGGTATTCTTTCCATGCACAATCATGCAGTCTAGCCCATGGCTGTGATGCTGCCCTCAGCATAAAACAACGAGGACACCCTTCAATTGGGTAAAAGGAACACTTATTATTATTGCTGAACATTGGACTTCATTCTCATTATATTGCCTATGGTCCAGGACATTTAGATAATGATAACTTCACGTCAATTAATGAACAATGGACAATATATCAAAGGTTCATACAGACTGGGGCTGCTTCCTTGTGGGGCTACAGCGCATTACGTGGGCTAAACTGTTTAGAATAGATGGCCAGTCCCAAATGGGATACCACACAATCCTTTTTTTTCATGGCTGTCCCCCTCTGTTTACACTTCTGAATGTATCTCCCAGGAGGACTTGATGATTAATTATTGTGAAGATTTTAGCCTGCATTTCCTGCACATACACTCTACTTTTTTCTTTCTTTGTACATAGTATAGAGCACCTACATGCTTAATACACATTGAGGGTACTTTATGTTTAAAGTAATTTAGACCATATTTGTCACGTTCTGACCTTTATTTCCTTTGTTTTGTCTTTATTTAGTATGGTCAGGGCGTGAGTTGGGGTGGGCAGTCTATGTGTGTTTTTCTATGTTGGGGTTTTGAGTTCAGCCATGGTTCTCAATCAGAGGCAGGTGTCGTTAGTTGTCTCTGATTGAGAATCATACTTAGGTAGCCTGGGTTTCACTTTTGAGTTGTGGGTGTTTGTTTCCGTGTGAGTGTTTGTCGCCACACGGTACTGTTTCGGTTTTCGTTCATGTTCACGTTTATTGTTTTATATTTCATAGTGTTCAGTTTATATCTTAAAATAAACGTTATGGACACTTACCACGCTGCGCATTGGTCCTCCGATCCTTCTCGCTACTCCTCCTCAGAAGAGGAGGAAGAATGCCGTTACAATATTGCTAATAATAATGAAGCTGATGGATCAATTATCAATCAAAGCTATTACTCCTACAGCCATCCTATTTGACTCTTTAGCCTTGCAAATCTGTTGTTATATCTCGCCTACTTCTTTTCTCATCTTCTTTTCATCAAGTCTGCAAACTTACATTTAAAGGTCTGAAGGGGTACATGTTTACTTATTTCATGTTTTAGTTTCTTTCTTTCTCAATACCTTAAGATCCCCCCCTCCAATGCTGCTTAAGATAGTTAATATTTAAGGAAGTGGGGGAATGGTTCACAGGGCGGTTCTGGGTGGGGAATAACCAATGGGTGGGTTTCCCTGTGGGTCATGCTTTTTGTTTCACATCAATGGGCTTATTAACACTAAAGATAACAATTACATCATTAATAATAAAATAAAAAAATTAACAATGGCAACGCTAGCTATTCTCTCTTAGAATTTGAAAGGCCTAAACTGTCCTATTAAATGTTCCAGCTGTCTTGATATTCTAGCAAGAAACCATGTTGATATAGAAATGCTCCAAGAAACACACCTGCTCCAAGAAACACACCTGCTCCAAGAAACACACCTGCTCCAAGAAACACACCTGCTCCAAAAAGAATAGAGAACCATTTGTACAAACTGGCTGCTTTTTCATCAGCCCCAAACAAAACTAAAGGTGTAATCATAATGATAAATAAGGAACAGAACATCACCATCATGGGTAAAGACCTAAAGTTATCCATAATGGAAAGAAAATTGCCTTTATTAATGTGTACGCTCCAAATTCATAAATATCTGCAATTCCATCTGGTTATTGGGACAGACATGAATGCCATTTTGTACATGCGAGACAAATCTAATAAGAACAACAATAATCCACAAGCAACCAAGGCTCTCTAGCATATACTCTCTGATTACAACCTCATTGAAACCTGGTCAGCTCATAACTCTAAAGCAAAACAGTACACTTTCTACTCAAACAGGCATAAATCAATCTCACAAATCGATTACATACTATTATCTACATGTCTTTAATCAAGCAAATAGAAATTTGATCAATGCACTTTACTGACCACCACGCTTACTATTGCCAACTTCAAATTTCAGAATCTCCTGAAAGAGCCACAAGATGGCATTTCAATATTTCATTACTACAAAATCCTACATTCTGTGATCAATTTGAAATTGAACTAAATAAATTAATAATGATCAATAAAAATTCAGTGGATGACCCTCGGATTCTATGAGATGCCACCAAAGGTTTCATTTTTTTTTTTTTTTTTAATAAATCACAATTAAAGGAGATATCAGATTGGGAAATGTTTGTTAAGGTCATTGTTAAGTTCACAACGAACACTGTTTTCAGACCTGGTAGCTATTACTCTTTCCAAAGTCAAGACAGAACTTAATTTATCGATAAGGCAGAGAGCAGAATTTGCCATCCATCGAGTTAGACTCAACCATTACGTCCATGGTAATCATCCCAGTCGTTTACTGGCCAACAAGGTACGCAGTAATGATCAATTAGCTGATATAGCAACTATTGAATCTGAAACAGGGAAATACGTTCAGAACCCAGATGAATCAAAGATTCTCCCGCTTCTATAAAGAACTGTACACCTCTGATTTTAAATCCACACCAAGCCAGACTAAGTCCTTTCTAAAATAATTAAGAACTCCTCTTCTCTCAACAGAGGAAGACACGTCGCTGGGAGCCCAAATCTCTTTAAATGAACTCAAAAGGGCATTGGATAACATGAATAAAGGCAAATCACCTGGATGGGCTGGTTATTCCTCCTAAGGTCTATTTATAATGTTGGAATCAATTAGGTCCACTATTGCTCAAAATGATTAATACAGCTGTTCACAAGGTTCATTTGGGAGAGATGTGAATACAGCACTAATTTAGCTTTATTTTTAAAAAAGGGTAAGCTGCTACCCAGTGTTTTCACTATTGCCCCCTATCTTTGATAAACACAGAGATTAATTTGTTTTCAAAATATTGTTGTCCAGTCTCGAAGACTTACTTACTCAAATTAGTTCACACAGCCCAACGCAGGTTTTTTTTTAAATACATTTATTCTCTGTTGACTGTCACACCCTGATCCGTTTCACTTGTCTTTGTGCTTGTCTCCACCCCCCCCCCCCCCCCCCCCCCTCCAGATGTTGCCAATCTTCCCCCATTATCCCAGTGTATTTATACCTGTGTTTTCTGTTTGTCTGTTGCCAGTTTTTTTTTTTTTGTGAAACCTACCAGCGTTTTCCCCCTTGCTCCTGTCTGTTCTAGTTCCTGTTTTCTAGTTGTTCACAGTTTTGACCTTTCTGCCTGCCCTGACCCTGAGCCTGCCTGCCTGCCATTCTGTACGTTGCCTCACCACACTGGATTATTGACCCCTGCCTGTTCTTACATATCTTGCATTACTCATCTCACTTGTATATACTGTATTCTATACTATCTATTGCATCTTAGCCTATGCCGCTCTGACATCAATACATTTATATATTCTTATTCCATTCCTTACTTAGATTTGTGTGTGTTAGGTATTTGTTGTGGAATTGTTAGATATTACTTGTTAGATATTGCTGCACTGTCGGAACTAGAAGCACAAGCATTTCGCTACACTCGCAATAAATAACATCTGCTAACCATGTGTATGTGACCAATAAAATTTGATTTGGAGAAGACGCATGTTTCTGAGGACTTTTTACTGTCAACAGTAACACAAATGTCTGAATGTCATAAAAATGTAAGTTGCAGGGTTTTTTATTTATTTTTACATGCTGTGTAGGGTACTAGGGGGTAACTATCCCCCCTGTATTTCACATAAAGACCACAATATGTCACCAAATTCTTTTCAGAACACTTTTCCTGGCTGCCACTGCTCTTGCTCAACGAAAGATTTCCTTTGTGTCATCACAACTTTGGGAGATATTTCAACAAAACTATTTTGAGGTAAGTTTATCAAATTTTAAAATATTTTTAGTTGTAGATATAATCCAATGAAGTTATATTTATAATTTATTTTTAAATATACAAATAGGAAAGCCTTAAGATAAATAATCCACTAATGCCCAGTTAGCGCCAGTTTATGCTAATTTGCTAGCTAGCAACTTCACGAGCAGTAAATGCTAGCCAGCTAGCTAGTTAGCATAAGCTGCTAGGAGTGCTAGCTAACAACCTTACTACCAGATCATCTGAGGTAAAAATACATTAAAAAGATAACGTAACTTAATGTGGTAGTGGTAAATGTTTCCACTAGTGACTGATAGCTTTACAGTTTTAGCTGTTTACACAGCATTTTATGTCATATTGCTGGATAGTTAGCTACGTTTTTAAGAGAGAGCTTTTCAATTGGCATCTCTCCCCTTGTTTTCAGTCACAGGTGGGGAATTGATTAAGTATGAGCAGTGCAGGAGGTGGACTCATGAGTTGGGCTCCAATTTTACTGGGGATAGCTTTATTTGTGACCTAAAGTGCATTCGGAAAGTATTAAGACCCCTTGACTTTTTCCACATTTTGTTACGTTACAGCCTTATTCTAAAATTGATTAAATTGTTTTTTTCCCCCTCATAACGACAAAGCAAAACAGGTTTTTATACATTTTTGCACATTTTATTAAAAAAAAACTGAAACATCACATTTACGTAAGTATTCAGACCCTTTACTCAGTACTTTGTTGAAGCACCTTTGGCAGTGATTACAGCCCGAGTCTTCTTGGGTATGATGCTACAAGCTGATTGAGGAGTTTCTCCCATTCTTCTCTGCAGATCCTCTCAAGCTCCTTCAGGTTGAGGAGTGGCTTACGTCTGGTCACACTACCATAAAGGCCTAATTGGTGGAGTCGCTGTCCTTCTGGAATGTCACACAGTTGACAATGCATGTCAGAGCAAAAACAAAGCCATGAGGTCTAAGGAATTCTTCATAGAGCTCCAAGACAGTATTCTGTCAGGGCACATATCTGGGGAAGGGTACCAAAAAATGTCTGCAGCATTGAAGGTCCCCTAAACTGTAGCCATTTATTTCCCTTTGTAGTTTATTCACCTAAGCATGACCTTCATCCACATACCATTTCTTCCCAAACATTGCTTTTTTTGTGTCAGCAATTAAACACTGTTCTTAGGGGGGGCTAGGTAATTACCACTAATTACTTACTGGTACTTTGATACGTTTCAGCCATATGTTCTACTGTATGGCTGTTGCTCATTTTGATGTATGAGTTGCCAATACTGCTCTCCGTATTGTTTGTTGTTTGTAGTATTATTCCGTACAGCCATTGATGTTATTGTTGTATTGGTTGCACAAGTGCTTTTGCAGAAGTAGTTTGGTTGTTGTATTGGCGGGCATTGTCTTTTGCATGCACACGCTACCGCAGCATTTTCCGTGGTGGCCTTTATTAAGGTGTTTTATTGTGCTGCCATGGGCGAGCTTTTAGAGTCATGCCAGACAGTTCTTGGAGGTTGCTCATTGCGCAGAGTAATTTATGACTGTGTCGGCAGGGCAGATCTGATGTCTCAGCCTGCAGGTTCACACAAGGCTGGAGAAAGAAGGTGCCATACATCTTGACCCTTTGTCAATCCAAGTAATTGGTTTCGCTTTCTCTCTCCAAGAGGTGAATGTTCAAGTTCATGTTATATTGATGCTGTGTTTATAGTCCTTTGTAGACATGTTGTACGTGGATTTCATTTTTTTATTTTATTGAATTGAACAACACCCGGCGCCGACAGAGATGGCCGCCTCACTTCGCGTTCCTAGGAAACTATGCAGTATGTTGTTTTTTATGTGTTATTTCTTACATTGTTACCCCAGGAAATCTTAGGTTTTATTGCAAACAGTCGGGAGGAACTATTGGATTTTTGAGCAATGTCAACTCACCAACATTACGACCAGGACTTTCCCGAAGCGGATCCTCTGTTTGGCCCACCACCCAGGACAATGGATCGGATCCCAGCTGGCGACCCAAAACATCGGCGCCGCAGAAGGGGCAGACGGAGCGGTCTTCTGGTCAGGCTCCGTAGACGGGCACATCGCACAACGCTCCCGAGCATACTACTCGCCAATGTCCAGCCTCTTGACAACAAGGTAGACGAAATCCGAGCAAGGGTTGCCTTCCAGAGAGACATTAGAGATTGTAACATTCTTTGTTTCACGGAAACATGGCTCACTCGAGACACGCTATCGGAGTCGGTACAGCCACCTGGTTTCTTCACGCATCGCGCTCTGGTAAGAAGAAGGGCGGGGGTGTATGCCTTATGATTAACGAGACGTGGTGTGATCATGACAACATACAGGAATTCAAGTCCTTTTGTTCACCTGACTTACAATTCCTCACATTCAAATGCCGACCGCATTATCTACCAAGAGAATTCTCTTCGATCATAATCACAGTCGTGTATATTCCCCCCCAAGCAGACACATCAACGTCCCTGAACGAACTTCATTTGACTCTATGTAAACTGGAAACCACACATCCTGAGCCTGCATTTATTGTAGCTGGGGATTTTAACAAGGCTAATCTGAAAACAAGACTCCCTAAATTATATCAGCATATCGATTGTGCTACCAGGGCTGGTAAAACCCTGGATCATTGTTATTCTAACTTCCGCGATGCATATAAGGCCCTCCCCCGCCCTCCTTTCGGAAAAGCTGACCACGACTCCATTTTGTTGCTCCCAGCCCATAGACAGAAACTAAACAGGAAACGCCCGTGCTCAGGTCTGTTCAACGCTGGTCTGACCAATCGGATTCCACGCTTCAAGATTGCTTCGATCACGTGGACTGGAATATGTTCCACATAGGGTCAAACAACAACATTGATGAATACGCTGATTCGGTGAGCGAGTTCATTAGCAAGTGCATCGGTAATGTTGTACCCACAAGCGTCTATTAAAACATTCCACAATCAGAAACCGTGGATTGATGGAAGCATTCGCGCAAAACTGAAAGTGCGAACCACTGCTTTGGAAAAAAAAAAATTAAATCTGAAATTAACGTAGGAAAATATAACACATTATATCTGGTAAAAGATAATACGAAACAAAAAACATGCGTTTTCTATAAATAAATAAAATCATCATCTTTGAAATGCAAGAGGCCATAAAATCACATATGAGTTTAGGCACAATATAGATTTTGGCCACCAGATGGTAGCAGTGTGTGTGCAAAGTTTCAGACTGATCCAGTTTCCACTATGCCGGACTTGCGCATGCGCCATCGTGTGCAAATTGATTTTGTCCCCCTACACCAAACGCGACCACGACATGTAGGTTGAAATATCAAAACAAACTCTGAACCAATTGAATTAATTTGGAGACAGGTCGAAAAGCATTAAAGCATTAACCATTTATGGCAATGTAGCTTGCTAGCTTGTAGTTTCTAACTAATTTGTCCTATTTCGCTAGCTAGCTTTCTGTTGATAGCTAATTTGTCCTGGGTTATACAGTGCCTTGCGAAAGTATTCGGCCCCCTTGAACTTTGCGACCTTTTGTCACATTTCAGGCTTCAAACATAAAGATATAAAACCGTATTTTTTTGTGAATAATCAACAACAAGTGGGACACAATCATGAAGTGGAACAACATTTATTGGATATTTCAAACTTTTTTAACAAATCAAAAACTGAAAAATTGGGCGTGCAAAATTATTCAGCCCCCTTAAGTTAATACTTTGTAGCGCCACCTTTTGCTGCAAATTACAGCTGTAAGTCGCTTGGGGTATGTCTCTATCAGTTTTGCACATCGAGAGACTGACATTTTTTCCCATTCCTCCTTGCAAAACAGCTCGAGCTCAGTGAGGTTGGATGGAGAGCATTTGTGAACAGCAGTTTTCAGTTCTTTCCACAGATTCTCGATTGGATTCAGGTCTGGACTTTGACTTGGCCATTCTAACACCTGGATATGTTTATTTTTGAACCATTCCATTGTAGATTTTGCTTTATGTTTTGGATCATTGTCTTGTTGGAAGACAAATCTCCGTCCCAGTCTCAGGTCTTTTGCAGACTCCATCAGGTTTTCTTCCAGAATGGTCCTGTATTTGGCTCCATCCATCTTCCCATCAATTTTAACCATCTTCCCTGTCCCTGCTGAAGAAAAGCAGGCCCAAACCATGATGCTGCCACCACCATGTTTGACAGTGGGGATGGTGTGTTCAGCTGTGTTGCTTTTACGCCAAACGTAACGTTTTGCATTGTTGCCAAAAAGTTCAATTTTGGTTTCATCTGACCAGAGCACCTTCTTCCACATGTTTGGTGTGTCTCCCAGGTGGCTTGTGGCAAACTTTAAACAACACTTTTTATGGATATCTTTAAGAAATGGCTTTCTTCTTGCCACTCTTCCATAAAGGCCAGATTTGTGCAATATACGACTGATTGTTGTCCTATGGACAGAGTCTCCCACCTCAGCTGTAGATCTCTGCAGTTCATCCAGAGTGATCATGGGCCTCTTGGCTGCATCTCTGATCAGTCTTCTCCTTGTATGAGCTGAAAGTATAGAGGGACTGCCAGGTCTTGGTAGATTTGCAGTGGTCTGATACTCCTTCCATTTCAATATTATCGCTTGCACAGTGCTCTTTGGGATGTTTAAAGCTTGGGATGTTTAAAGCTTTTTGTATCCAAATCCGGCTTTAAACTTCTTCACAACAGTATCTCGGACCTGCCTGGTGTGTTCCTTGTTCTTCATGATGCTCTCTGCGCTTTTAACGGACCTCTGAGACTATCACAGTGCAGGTGCATTTATACGGAGACTTGATTACACACAGGTGGATTGTATTTATCATCATTAGTCATTTAGGTCAACATTGGATCATTCAGAGATCCTCATTGAACTTCTGGAGAGAGTTTGCTGCACTGAAAGTAAAGGGGCTGAATAATTTTGCACGCCCAATTTTTCAGTTTTTGATTTGTTAAAAAAGTTTGAAATATCCAATAAATGTCGTTCCACTTCATGATTGTGTCCCACTTGTTGTTGATTCTTCACAAAAAAATACAGTTTTATATCTTTATGTTTGAAGCCTGAAATGTGGCAAAAGGTCGCAAAGATCAAGGGGGCCGAATACTTTCGCAAGGCACTGTAAATATTGAGTTGTTATTTTACCTGAAATACATAAGGTCCTCTACTCTGACAAATAATCCAAACATAAAACGGTCAACCGAATCGTTTCCAGTCATTTCTCCTCCTTCCAGGAAACTTTTTCTTCTTTGTACTTTATATGGCGATTGGAAACTAACTTTCATATAAGGTGCATTGCCACAACCGACCTCAGTTCATATTTCAATCACCCACATGGGTACATGCTTCTAAAAACCAATGAGCAGATGGAAGAGGCAGGACTTGCAGCGAGTTCTGCGTCACAAATAGAATCACCTATTTTAGCGCCCGGCAACACAGACGCTAGTTGATGCGCGCGAGCAGTGTGGGTGCAATGATTGAATAACATGTATGTGTACATTTATTTAGCAACGCTCGTGCATGCAACGGGTCCGGTTTGGGCATGGTGTTACATTACTGCACAACATTTTGATTCATGTCTGCCCAAATGTGCCGAAATGGTCAATTGATACATTTTCAAGTACATAACTATAGAGAACATACACAAATTATATGGTAATAAAGGTTTACACACTCCCAGGAAGGTCATACATTATTTTCCCTACACATCTAAATGGCAGGGTAGGTGTAGGACCAGAAAAATCAGGGGTTCAAACCGTAGAACCCATTTCCTACATTTCAATTGAATTTACCATCAAATCAAATCAAATGTATTTATAGCCCTTCGTACATCAGCTGATATCTCAAAGTGCTGTACAGAAACCCAGCCTAAAACCCCAAACAGCAAGCAATGCAGGTGTTGAAGCACGTTGGCTAGGAAAAACTCCCTAGAAAGGCCAAAACCTAGGAAGAAACCTAGAGAGGAACCAGGCTATGAGGGGTGGCCAGTCCACTTCTGGCTGTGCCGGGTGGCGATTATAACAGAACATGGCCAAGATGTTCAAATGTTCATAAATGACCAGCATGGTAAAATAATAGGTCTGAGACAGGTAGCACGTCCGGTGAACAGGTCAGGATTCCATAGCCGCAGGCAGAACAGTTGAAACTGGAGCAGCAGCACGGCCAGGTGGACTGGGGACAGCAAGGAGTCATCATGCCAGGTAGTCCTGAGGCATGGTCCTAGGGCTCAGGTCCTCCAAGAGAGAGAAAGAAAGAGAGAAAGAAAGAATTAGAGAGAGCATACTTAAATTCACACAGGACACCGGATAAGACAGGAGAAGTACTCCAGATATAACAAACTGACCCTAGCCCCCCGACACATAAACTACTGCAGCATAAATACTGGAGGCTGAGACAGGAGGGGTCAGGAGACACTGTCAGAGGTGAATGTATCAAACCAGTTGCCGTGATAAAAGTTTTTTATTGTTGTGCACTCTCCTCAAACAAAAGCATGGTATTTGTTCAATGTAATAGCTACTGTAAATTGGATAGTGTAGTTAGATTGACAATAATTTCAGCTTTCTGCACATATAAGACATGTCTATGTCCTGGAAAGTTGGCTGTTACTTACATCATTCTAGTGACATTGGTGTACGTTAGCAACAACCTTCCCGGTATAGGGACACCAATCCCGTAGAGGTCAAAGCTGAAATATGTAACTTTTTGGGCGATCCAACCAAATTCACATATAAATGTGAATGATAGATTTGTCATTGAAAGCAAGTCTAAGAAGCTTTATATCTGTTCTATGTGTGCTATTTCTATGCTTCTTGTGCTTAGGTTTAGTTTTTGTGTCTTTCACTTTTGGTTTTGTACACCAGCTTCAAACAGCTGAAAATACAATATTTTTGGTTATTGAAAATGTTTTTCACAGAGGTTTTGATGGTACAATGATTCTCTACACTGTACATTGCTTGTATTGTCACGCAAACAGAAATTATGCAAAACTATTCGAATTTTTGCAACCTGGAAATTGCAGAGCTATTTCTGCATATTGCTTTAGTCCTATTATTATTGCTAACACGATTTATATTTGGCTCAAAATTTAAAAAAATAAAAATGAAATAGAATCAACATGGCAAGCCCATACTCCAATATTTCACAATAATGCTTTGCGATCTGGAGGGCGGCCTTTTGCATCCCTCCCAATGGTTCAAATGTGGAATCGGTACCCTTAACGATGTCATGGACAGTCATGGTTGCAGACCATTCCATGATTTGAATAATACACATTACCAGGCAACTCATTTTTTCTATATTTACAACTTTGGTCAGCAATGCTGGCCTATGGAGTCCCTTGCGAAACCCAACTACCGAACCATCCAATTATGGTATTTATAAATAAATTATCTGGGTTCACAAAAGGACTGATCTATATTTTTAAAAAGTATGGTCCACAGATCTAATTGAATCTGAACAACCACTTCAACTGGAACAAAATATGGAAAAATATGACCTTTGCATCCCATAATCCAAACCATCAATTTATACATTTTAAGTTTGTTCACAGATGGTATTAACAACAAGGAAACATTTTACGATGAAATTGGCCCCAACTCCCAACTGTTCACTGTGTCCTCTAACTCAGATAGGAACATTCCTTCATATGATGTGGGAGTGCCCTGCGGTTAAATGCTTTTGGGGCAAAGTTACAAAATTAATTTCAAAGTGCATGAATTTAAATATGAAATGCTTTGCATCTATTATGTTACTTAACGATGATAGCCCCTTGAATCTCTCAATTAATC
Source organism: Oncorhynchus mykiss (assembly GCF_013265735.2). Lineage (NCBI taxonomy): Eukaryota > Metazoa > Chordata > Actinopteri > Salmoniformes > Salmonidae > Oncorhynchus > Oncorhynchus mykiss. The sequence goes on along the minus strand of NC_048572.1, from coordinate 25,781,954 downwards.
AGAGAAGATTACTGCTGGCAGGCAGTACTGCTGCGAGAGAAAAAAAATGTTGGCTCTAAGATGGCAATCGCCTCACTCTCTCCCATTTAATCAGTGGATACAGTTACTATTACAAGTTATAACATTAGAATTATCTCCAGCGAGAATGAATGGTGCTCGTCAAAGAACCGTCTCTGCTGAAGCCCCACACATACAAACCAATAATATATATTTATTTAGACTTTTGTTACTTTCTTTGCATCCAGGCCCACGAGGAAGGGGTGGCACTTGGTGTCTCTGGTCTTTGTGGGGGATGATGGGGGTGATTGGGGGGATTGTAAGGGGAGACTCAGGGGATGGATGGTTAGGAGGGGGACTGATAAACAACCTTGGTTGCTGGGTGGGATGGGAAGGGGTGGGAGGAATGCTTTCTTTGGGTCGGGTTAGGGGGGTGGTCTCTCTTCTTTGTATGGAGTCACACTCGAGAACAATACAAACAGATCCGGTAACCACAGCAACTGATAACACTGAGCTCAATATACAGAATGTCAAATCAAGCTCAATGTAGGATCGGACCCCTTTTTTCAATTTTCACCTCAAATGACATACCCAAATCTAACTGCCTGTAGCTCAGGACCTGAAGCAATGATATGCATATTTTTGAAACCATTTGAAAGGAATCACGTTGAATTTTGTGGAAATGTGAAATTAATATAGGGGAATATAATACATTAAAACTGGTAAAAGATCATACAAAGAAAAAAGCATGCGTTTAAAAAAAGATTATTTGAAATGGAAGAGAAAGGCCATATGACTTAGGACTCTAGGCACAATTTAGACTTTGGCCACTAGATGGCAGCAGTGCATGTGCAAAGTTTTAGACTGATACAATGATCCATTGAATTACTGTTCAAAATGTTGTATCAAGTCTGCCCAAATGTGCCTAATTGGTTTATTGATACATTTTCAAGTTCATAACTGTGCACTCTCCTCAAACAATAGCATGGTATTATTTTACTGTAATAGCTACTGTAAATTGGACAGTGCAGTTAGATTAACAATAATTTAAGCTTTCTGCCCATATCAGATATGTCTATGTCCTGGGAAATGTTCTTGTTGCATACTAATTACATTAGCGCACGTTAGCTCAACCGACACGCGGGGGGGACACCGATCATGTAGAGGATAACAGCATTGCTAATGGTGTTGATGATGATGATGATGGTGTTGATGATGATTGTGATGAGGATAATGATGAAGGCTCTATTGCTCCTCTAGTCATTGTTAGAGCTTTGGCAGCACTTAGCTGACCTGGCAGACATTGCTCTGGCCATGCAGGGTCATTGGGGAGGCAGCGTAGTCTAGTGGTTAGAGCATTGGACTAGTAACCGAAGGCATTGCAATATCGAATCCCCGAGCTGACAAGGTACAAAATCTGTCGTTCTGCCCCTGAACAAGGCAGTTAACCCACTGTTCTTAGGCCGTCATTGAAAATAATAATTTGTTCTTAACTGACTTGCCTAGTTAAATATAGGTAAATAATTCTCACCAAACTCAACAACCAGTCCTTCAATAGTTTCATGCTTTGCGTGTGTGTGTGTGTGTGTGTGTGTGTGTGTGTGCCATAACATACCTCTCCCCCTTAGGTCTGAATAAGGGCTCTGTGTTGGCTGTAGTGATCTGTGCTCGTAAACCTCACTATGACATCTGGGGCAAGACAGTCAACATAGCCAGCAGAATGGAGTCTACAGGGGTGATGGGCAACATTCAGATAACGCACATTGTCCCATTTCCTCTCATGTCTACTACCTTCTTTTTCATTCTAACCCTTATAAAACCTTGTGACGTCACATGAGTCATACTAGTACGGATATTAAGATCCCCAAAAATCTACTGTTGGTGCCCATTCAAATTAGCCCCACGGTTGTCTTGTTAAATCTGAAATGAAACATCATGACTGTTTTCTCATTAGCTGGGAAATTTGTTAGGAAGGTGTTCGATTCTCCGTTGTCTGGGAGAGAGGCTGCTTAGAAGCTACTTAGAAGCGTCAAAACTCCCAAAGTGTGGCATACTACGTAGTAGATTTCCGCACGTTGGCCACTGAGATTGCCTGGAACCTGAATTCTCTTTTCAACACATTCCTTCACGGATAATCGGAGGAGGTTAAAGATGAGCTCGCAGCCCGGGAGCTTCCCATGGACCTCGACTCCCTCATCGCCTTGACCTTACGGACTAATGGGTGGCTACGGGAACATAGGAGGGAGAGGAGTTCTGTTCCCGGTCACACTCGCTCGCCCACTGCTCCCACCTCGCCTCCGAGGAATAACGGAAGTTCCCGATGTCCACCTTACAGAGGGAATCCGATGTCACCTGAGTGCCCAATGGGAATCACAGAGGGCAGTCGACTCACCTCCTCCAGAGCCCAAGCTTCTGGGAAGGGCTAGATTGTCTAGATTGAGGGCTAGATTGAGCACCAGGAGCTGTCTGTATTGTGAGACTACAGGACATTATATTTCCACCTGTCCATTTAAAAAGACCAGGCTCATCTGCAGGTACGAGTACTCTGGTGAGCCATACAAAGTTATTCCAATCTCCCCTTACTCGTACCCCTCTCCATGACACCCTGTTGTGGGGTGACCAGGCCAAATATCTTTGGGTGCTCATTGACTCTGAGGCCGACAAGAACTTTATCGACGCTACCTTGGTGTTGGAGCTGGGCATCTCCATTCAACCCCTCTCCGTTCCCATGGACGTGAGAGCGCTGGAAGGGCGCTCTATTGGTAGAGTCACCTGCAATACGCTTCCTATCAACCTACGAGTATCAGGAAATCACAGTGAGTGTATGCAGTTCCTGCTTATAGAATTTCCCCATGTACCCATGGTTTTGGGGTATTCATGGCTCCAGAAGCACAATCCCCTGAGTGACTGGGCTACTGGTTATATCGTGTGTTGGAGCCCGTTCTGCAATGCACATTGCCTTAAGTCGGCACAGCCTGCCCCGGGATGTCTTCCTGCAGGCTTGGGAGAAGCCTCGGATATCTCCGCCATTGCCGCGGAGTACCTGGACCTCTGGGAGGTCTTCAACATGGTCCCTTTACTCCATGTCGGGTCCAGAGACCAAGGCTATGGAGAAGTACATTGAGGACTCTCTCGCTGCAGGGAATGTTTGTCCATCTGCCTCTCCCGCCGATGCAGGGTTCTTCTTTGTGGAGAAGAAGGACAAAACCCTGCACCCGTGTATCGACTAACGGGGCCTTAATGACATCACGGTTAAGAAACGTTACCCTCTACCACTCATCTCCTAGGCTTTCGAACCTCTTCAGGGAGCGACCCTATTCTCACAGTTGGACGTTCGGAACGCCTACAATCTGGTTCGGATACGGAAGGAGATGAGTGGAATACAGCGTTAAACATGGCTAGTGAGCACAATGAGTACTTGGTTATGCCATTTGGACTGACCAACGCTCCCGCTGTGTTCCAGGCCCTGGTCAATGATGTGCTCCGGGACATGCTGAACCAGTTCGTGTTTGTCTACCTCAACAGAGGTACCTACAGCTCAAGAGCACGTCCTCCATGTCTGACAGGTCCTTCAGTGTTTCCTGAAGAAACAACTTTTCGTTAAAGTGGAGAAGTGTGAATTGCATCGCTCTACCCTCTCCTTCCTAGGATACGTCATCGCTGCAGGACATATACAGATGGATACAGATAAGGTGAGAGCGGTGGTGGATTGGCCTCAACCCACATCCATAGTGCAGCTGCAACATTTCCTGGGATTTGCTAACTTCTACAGCCACTTCATCTGGGGTTAAAGCACCCTGGCTTCCCCCCTCTCAGCACTCACCTCTCCCAAGGTTCCATTCACGTGGTCTCCAGCAGCTGACCAGGTGTTCTCGGACCTCAAGCATTGATTCACTACAGACCCCATCTTAATCTATCTGGACCTGTCCCCTCTGTTTGTGGTGGAGGTTGACGCCTTGGATGTCGTAGTGGGGGCTATCCTGTCCCAGTGTTCTGCCCAGGACCAAAATATGCACCCCTGTGCTTTTCTCTCCCATCGTCCTACCCCTGTTGAAAGGAACTATGATAATCGAGAACTCCTCACCATCAAGATGGTGTTGGTGGAGTAGAGGCACTGGTTGGAGGGGGCGGAACACCCATTCTTAGTGTGGACTGACGATAAAAACATGGAATATCTCCGGAATGGGCACATTCCTTGAGACTGACCTGTCATCCAAGCTCCCGTCGGACCCTGGCTTTCAGCCGACGACGCTTTTGGTGGTGTTCCATGGTTTCTGACATCTCCGCGTTTGTTGCTGCCTGCACTGTGTGTGCACAAAATAATACTCTGCAGCAAACTCCGGCTGGCCTTCTTTAACCACTCCGTTCCTCACCGCCCCTGGTCCCATATATCCCTGGACTTTGTTACTGGTCTTCCTCCGTCAGATGGCAACACCACGATCCTGACGGTGGTGGATAGATTTTCTAAAGCCACCCATTTTATTCCGCTTCCCAAGTTACCCTCAGCCAAGAAGGGGGCTCAGCTCATGGTGCAGCAGGTCTTCCGGATCCATGGACTTCCGGTCGACATGGTCTCCGATCGTGGTCCTCAGTTCTCCTCCCGGTTCTGGAAGGCATTCTGCACCCTCATAGGGTCGTCGGCCTGCCTATCCTCTGGTTATCACCCCCAATCCAATGGCCAGTTGGAGTGAGCCAATCAGGACCTGGAGACGGCTCTTTGTTGCTTCGTCTCCGCCAACCTCCCCACCTGGAGGTTGCAACTTGTGTGGTTGGTATATGCCAGCAACACCCTTCCCTGCTTGGCCACTGGTCTCTCGCCCTTCGAGTGTTCCTTGGGATACCCTCTGCCCAGATGTTCGTCTGCCGCTGTCGCCGTACCTGGAAGAGAGCCCGGGTCGCTCTTCTAAAGACCACATCCAGGTATCGGCGATAGGCGGATTGCCACAGGGCCCCTGCTCCACGCTATCGGCTCGGGCAGAGGGGTATGGCTTTCCATTCCGGACCTGCCCCTCCGGGTGGAGTCGCGTAAACTTTCCCCCCGTTTCATCGGGCCTTTCCCCATCTCTAAAATCCTTAGCCCCTCTGCTTTCTTCTGTTGCCTCGCACCCTATGGATTCAATCGCACTTTTCATGTGTCTAGGATTAAACCTATGTCTCACAGCCCTTTGTCTCCTGTTTCCTGCCTGCCGTCCTGTACCAACTATGAAATAACACACATGGAATAATGTAGTAACCAAAAAAGTGTTAAACGAATCAAAATATATTTTATATTTGAGATTCTTCAAAGTAGCCACCCTTTGCTTTGATGACAGCTTTGCTCACTCTCGGCATTTCTACAATGTAGAAAACAGTCAAAATAAAGAAAAACCCTTGAATGAGTAGGTGTGTCCAAACTTTTGACTGGAACTGTATGTGTGTTGTTATTGCTGGAATTCGGGATTTACTAAACAGTTTTAGGCTGAACTGCTTTCATTGGGGAGAGATTGCTTCCGAATTTTTATGGAAAACGTCACTTTGTCATATAGACCTGTGGACCATTTTTATCTGTCATTACCCTATGATGTACTGCCCCTAGGTGGTGGAGGACTGCTATAACATCATGAAGGAGTATGGATTCCACTTCATCCGGAGAGGGCTATCTTTGTCAAAGGGAAGGGGGAGCTACTAACCTTCTTCATGAAAGTAGCAACAGCACTGGTCCCACCACCACTACAGCACTGCCTCACCAAGTAGTGGGCCATTCCTGATCCACACCTGCTGATACAACAGACATAGTACAGATTACACATGGAGTCATCATTCTTATATATATGTATTATATATATATATGAACACACTGGAGACACTTAAATTTAAATGCCATGGGCAAACGTACAGTTAGACCGTTTCTACATATTAAGAAAAACAAAAACACACTCACTTTTGTACTCCAATAGCCGCATCTGGATTCACTGGCAACTGATAGTCCAAGTGAAAAAGTAGAGAAAGTAGGCCTATTAGCTTATACACCTTTATAATGAGCAGCACAGCTTGCTCTCTGAAATATGAAATCATACCTTTTTTACATTGAAGGGTACATGTACAAGATGTTAGCTACTGTGTGTATATTCAGATATAGGCAACTACTTCATAGAACAACATATGTCACTCCACCCAAAGTCCATATTATGACTCCAACTAAACTAGTGTGACAGGACTTGTTTTGCCTTGAGTATGATTATCCTTTATGTTCTATTATTGTTTTCAAACAGTTGAGCTCAGGTTTTGTAAGATAATGCCACTTGAAATATTATGGATGTATAATGTGTTAACTAAAAATGTTTTCATTTCCATTTATTGGGTCTGTGTGTATTTGAACCTTGTACAGAACAGTATTTCCAGCAATCCTCAGCACAGTGAAATGACTGTGAGTTGCAGTATTATTTCTGGTCTGGTTTCTGGTGTATAAAACTCAAGTTCCGCCACTGAGTGCAAGTGATCATCACCTCTGAATATGGATAGTGACTTTACAAATTACCTCGACTAACCTATACCACCGCACAGTGACTCTGGACCAGTACCCCCTACACAGCCCCGTTATATGTAATTTTCATGTGATACTTTTTGATTTTATATTTTTTTAACTTTATTTAGTAAATGTTTTCTTAACTCTATTTTTTTAACTGCATTGTTAGTTAAGGGCTTCTAAGTAAGGATTTCATGATAAGGTCTGCATCTGTTGTATTCGGCTCATATGACGAATACAATTTTATTTTATTTGAATGTAAGCCATTGCGACTCCTCCAATAAAAAAAACTGATTTTATGAATCAATTCTTGTCTGGAATTTTAATATAAATTCTTTAAAGCTATCATAAAACCATAATCAATATGCAAAATTGGTCCCAATGCGCCACCCATGCATTATATAATTCTACCGGAAGCAGGGTAGTATAGGAATTTCCGGTTACGTCAGCGTGTCTGGACTCCATTAGGGGGTTGCAGCTGTTGAGAGAAACAACAACAAAAACGGAGCGATTGACGGAACTATCACGGAGTCAGTGCGTTCTCAGCCGGGTTACGAAGTCTAAATTCTGGGAGCTAAAACCTCCTTTCCCACCCGGGGCTTCGCCGGCTTCTAACCACGGCCGCTCTCGGTGAGGAAACTCTGGCCTCCGCTTCCTCCTCCTCCGACTCGGACACCGGCGGAGCGTCGCCGCCCCCACGGAAGAAACACCGAGCCTCGGCGGCGGAGGGAGCAGGAGAGTCCGGGGATTCAACAGTTGCGACAGGCCTTTCTGGAGTTGTTTTGGGACTTGCTACTACTTCTCCACATCACCAAGCCACCTCTGCTATTCACTTTAACCGGACCCTTGTCAACAATCTCAGCGGCAATAACATGCAGTCAAACGGGGCAGGACAGGATTCAGAGCTTTCCTGCCTGAACAGCGCGCAAAACGGGGAGTCATCCTCGGCTGGGGGAACGCACTTCAACGGGCTTCTGGTCAGCACAAACAATGGGAATGGTGTCGGTACCAATAACGGAGCCGGACCGGGCTCAGGGACTTCCACAGCCTCTGGTTCGGAGGTCGGCTCCATGAAAAAGAAGAAACGCCTTTCGCAGTCGGAGGAAGATGTCATCCGATTAATAGGACAACATCTCCACGGGTTAGGGCTAAAGTAAGTTTACACGACGTGTCATTGGAAGGAAAAACCCCTAACATGTCAAAGCACATGATTCATGAAATATCATTTATTTGTGAGTTTTTTTTCAAATGGCGAACTGCGTGGTGGCCGTTGATAAACGGAATTCTGCGTTTGACAGACAAACATGGGGGAGGGGGTAGTTAGCAAGCTAACGTTAGTCGGAGGAAGAAGGGGTCCATTTTGCACAATACGGAGTGGTAGGTCGATAGAACCACTAGTCTTCGTTACGATTGTTATTCTGACCTTTTATACAGAATAAAAACTCAAGACAGTTCATAATTTGGTTGGCTACCTTGACCCCACACAATAACTTTTTTTCAGAGTAACCTTATAGGGCTAGTTGAACTGCGTGTTGTGAGTTGTATATGTATTTTGTTACACGGGTGGAAATCGCATTACATCACCTTGTAATCCAGCGAAATATGCTGCAAAATATATATTGACTTGTGGCTACTAAGGATGTAAATGACCATAGCCTGTTTGAAATGACCTTATCGATTTCGCCTATTTTATACTGTGGTGGCACCGTGTAACGTTAGAAGATGTGTCAGAAATGAAATGCCTGCGTTTTTAGAGGATTGTGCAAAAGTGCGTAGGGAGAATAACGATACCCTGTTTGACAGCGTCAATTTGTTTTTATTCCCCTGTGTTTCCCATATTTGGCCCTTTCGATGGCTTGCGTGTTTTCATGACATTGACATTTGGTGTTTACAAAGATAACGTCGATAAAGGAGTTTGCTTGATACATTGCTGTAAAGTAGAAAAAGACAGGGTCAGTGTTTCTTTTGAAACCTTTTGAGCGGCAGTCGTCTTGAACAACAACCATGGTACAGCCTCTTAAACCAGTGGTTATATCTTTCTAACCGCGTGTATTATTCTGGCGTTGCTATTTGCAGACAAATAAATATGACAGTCTGTCATCCATGTCAACAATGGCAGTCGTCTAAATATGGACACAATCACCATTTATAGCCCCAGATGCAAAGTCAGAGCGATGTTTAACTCGTATCATTCATTATTGGTGGTAATGGTGGCCCGTGAAGTAATCAGAATGACTTCCCCACTAGGGTATGATTTCATGGCTGCTGTGAAATGCGCATCTATTCAGCTGTTATAGATTAGAAACGTTGATTGACTCTAATAATAGATAGGGGGAACACAATATTTTGAGCCCTCCATGGCTAAATTGGCCCATGTCACCATAATGGACTGTTAATGCAGTGTTTGATAGACCCAGCCTGCTACTGCTCGCCAGTAGAACTGCCATTACAGGAGCTGCTAAGAGAGCCTGTTTGGGTATGTTTATATGGGGAATAAATGCATGCATTATCTGCTATGGAACTGACGCCCCTACATTTCAAAAGTGGAATGGAACGTGAGAATGGTGTCCGAACTCAGCAGGGTGACGCTGTAAACACTGCTGCACCACTCTCTTCTTTGATACATGAGGATGATGTCATCATGCTATGTTGTCAGTACAGCCCCACTCCATTTTATCACAGACACCTTCTCAGCACACTTATAGAGATTTACAGAAAAGGTACACACAGTTGACAGGTCTAGTCTATAATTATAACTAATTATTACTAATGAATTATAACTTATTGCTGGATATGGTTTAGATTATGTTATGCCTGTCTCTGTCGGTCTGGTATAACATATCAGGTTCATTGGCTGTCTTGTTGGCCAATGTTAAGCTGTTTGCTATGAATGTTTAGGCAATTCATGTTTAATTCATCTCTCCGGGGTCAATTGATTTTGGGCTGACATTTCAGTTCCTTTACATCTGTACGTTAATGTCCGTCTCTTTCAAATGGTCAGCTAATGTTTGCTGTAAACATTGAGGTAATGTTTTTATGGCTCCCGAGTGGTGCAGCGGTCTAAGACCCTGGTTCGATCCCGGGCTGTATCACAACAGGCCATGATCGGGAGACCCATAAGGCTGCTCACAATTGGCCCTGTGTTGTCCTGTTTAGGGTTTGGCCGGTGTAGGCTGTCATTGTAAATAAGAATTTGTTCTTAACTGATTTGCCTAGTGAAATAAAGGACAACAAAAATAAAAAATGTTTCCCCACTCTCTTCTCTGCAGTCAAACAGTGGACCTGCTAATGCAGGAGTCGGGCTGCAGACTGGAACATACCTCAGCCACAAAGTTCCGCAACAACGTCATGGAGGGGGAGTGGGAAAAGGTGGGTCCCACGTTACCATAGTTACACATGCACCTTTAATGTTAGGCATAGCCTGCACACATTTTCTTCAAGAGTACCTTTAACATGGTTATGTTACTAAGTATCTATCACATGTACAACACCAACATTAAGCTACATATGGAATACATAAACGGTGCTGTTAATAACCATTTGTGCCAATTAATAAAATATTGGAACTTGTTGATGAAAATATAGGTTGCTAAGTTCCTAGTAGGGATCTTAGAGTTGTTTGTGTAATTACTTTCTCTTCTACATTGCCACAATACTCCCATTCCAAGAGCCTTGGGCAAATAAGGCTTGTAAAAAATGTTCATAATATTTTTTTAATCCCATAAAAGTACAGATATTACTGAGCATTATCTGAACTGTAGCCACAAAATGGCTTCACCCACCATGACAATGACAGTTATTGACTTCCTCCACAGAGAAAGAGTGTGGTTATTGTAGTGGTCAACTGTTTTGATTTGTCGTTTTTGTGGCTTGAAAGTGCTGAGCCAACTATTTGTCTCCCCTCTCTCTCTTTGTTTTGGTCCAGGCTGAGAATGATCTCAACGAGCTGAGGGCACTGATGCATTCTCCCAACGCTATTGTGGTAAGCCCAAACCTGACCTGAATGACAGTCATCAACGCAGTGAAAGGGGACCACGGGTTCTAGAACGGTTCCGTCCCCAACCTGACTGTTCTAGATTAGAAAGTCCCTCCTTTGTGAGGCGGATCCATTCTGACTGGAATTTCAAGTGTTCCAGAATACCTCGGACGGACTGAATGGAATGTTTACAACAGATATCCTCATATATGGGGGTATAGTATCCTGCATTTAATAATTTGCTGGTCAGATGCTAAGTGTATGGAATGATTATCAGTAAAATGTTCCACCAATATCATTATTCAACAAAAACACAGTTGTATAATCACATTGTTAGTGTTTAAAGAATTTTGCATTATTAGTAGCTAGGTTTCATCTAATTGGTGACAGATTTTCATGCAAAAATTTTGAAAATCTGCATAAAGAAAATATGTGAATTTCCCCACTAGTGGTGTGTTTCCATCGAACTGACTTGTTGCAGATAGAAATCAGTGCGTGATGACTTAGTGCTCACAAAAATGTACTTTTTCGCTTAATTTTCATGTACGGAATAAAAATCTAATGTTCCATGTGTTTCCATCACATTTTCAACTCTACCGATCGTTTTGTCACAAGCTGTTGCGTTAGATAGCAAATGTGCCTACTCTGGTCTTGGCATGTGCACTGTAGCCAACAACTCGCAGATGCAGTGCAGGTAGGCTGGTCTACATAATGAGATTATGGATAAGAGCTACAATATTTTTATTTGTCAACATGGCAGTCAAGCATTGATCATCATGTCACCAGAATAAGACCTGTGACATTTTATTGGAAAGGAGCATTGAACTCATACCATGCACTTTCACTACCCTGTGAAGTTCATAACTTTTTTCATCTGTAGCCTAATTTAAACTGCATGTTTTCCCTAGTCGTAGTGGGAGGGGACACCATGGCGTGACACTTGAGTTTACTTCGATATGATGGTTATATCAATATTTGCTCAAAGGTGTTTCCACTGCATTTTCTTGTATAATTAATTTTAGACAAAGATCCCACCATATTGAACAAATTGTATATTGGCATTTATACAATTTTAAAGTAACTTCCTGTTTCTATCACAGCTGTCGTGATATTTTTTAATATGGTATGAATTTTGTTGCATAAAGACTATAGATGGAAATGTGGTTAGTGGGTTCATTGTAGATTTTCAGTCAACTGTATGTCTTGTACATTTTGTTTTCTGTATATCATCTAATATCCATACATATTCTGGTGGAGCCCTGAGATGGAGCTCATTTGTCATTCAGCTGTTCTTCTGAGATTGTTAATGAGGGGAGTCGCCTCTACCACGGGTACAGCGCGTTCAGATGTCATCTAAAGAACACGGAGGACTGCGGCTAGGCTAAATGATGAGGATTAGACCTTGCTAGCTCATTAGGAGACAGGATACATTTGAGTCAGACACTCTTATCCAGAGCGACTTAAGTTAGTGCATTCATTTTAAGGTGGCCAGGTGGGACAACCACATATCTCAATCATCAATCACATTTCTTCAATGTAGCTATCAGCAAAGTCAGTGGTAGTAGAATGAAAAGGATAGATCTCAAAATGGTCTCCTGTGGCTTAGTCAAGCGCCTGTGGAGTTTTATTCTGGTGCACCAAAGGCTTGTTATTGCACAATTCATTTCAACTCGAGGTAAACTATATCCTGTTTTATGAATGTCTAAAAAGGAATAGTCGTTTTCTGCCCTGCCATATAGCAAGACAGTATGCAAGTGATGTCAAGCTGATTATGGTGGACACTTAACAATGGTCATTTTATATGTCATGGTTATAATTGAAAAGGTCAAACCGTGTTGGTCCTTCTGACAGGTTGTGTGTGTTGTGCACTTGGACACACGTCTGTCTATGTTAGGGTGCGGTAACTCGTCTGTTGGGCTGTGGCAAGCCCAAGATAAGATGGATTCCTTTAATAATAGGGCTCCCAAGTGGCGCAGCGGTCTAAGGCACTGCATCTCATTGCTAGAGGCGTCACTACAGATCCTGGTTTGATTCCGGGCTGTATCACCACCAGCCGTGATTGGGAGTCCCATAAGGCGACGCATAATTGGCCCAGCGTCATCCGGGTTTGGCCGGAGTAGGCCATCATTGTAAATAAGATTTTTTTCTTAACTGACTTGCCTGGTTAAATAAATAAATACCATAAATATCAGCATTGACCAAAATACTCCGACTGGTTAACACTCTTGTGGTCACAAGTATTACGTTAACGAGGAAGTGGCTAGTTACAGCTGGCACTGTGAGATCTCTGGGGTTAAGCCAACGCCCACCACATGACACGAAGGCCAACCAATACCTCCCCAATTCATTGTCACCATGTTAATGCTGCCTGTCACTCAAATGATATCGGTATGAGCAAAGATGAACTATGTGGGACTGACTGCTCTAATAATGGGCATATGTGTCCACAAAGGCGGAATTCATGCAGGAGGAGGCGAGAACATTCTAGCCAACCAGTTTCATGTTTTTTTTTTAGCCGCATGTACGGGATACACATGGTATGCATCGTCCAACGAAATGCTTACTTGCAGGTTCCTTATCGACAATGCGATAAGAAATAAAGTCAATGGCAGTAGAATATAATAACATTTTTAGCATAAGGATAATACTGGAAGGCACAATTTATACTCCAATATTTACATGTGTTTTGGGGATGGTGGGGGCAGTGTATAAACTGAACAGTATAATACGAGTCTGGTGTGTGTGTGTGCTAAGCTGAGGAGAATCAGAGCAGGTGGTCAGTCCAGGTCAAGTGTTCAGCAGTCTGATGGCTTGTAGATAGAAACTGTCTCTGAGCCTGTTGGAATCAGACCTCATGCTCCGATACCGGCTGCCCCATGCTAAGGGAGAGAACAGCTTGATGATGCGGCGTGCCTTCCATCGGGCACCGTTTTGAGTAGATTACCTGAATGGGTTGGAGCACGGTCCCAGTGATGTACTGAGCTGTCTTCACCAGCTGCTGGAGGGCCTTGTGGTTGTGGATGGCGCAATTGCTGTACCAGGCCGTGATTGTCCAGCTGTAGTATTTAGAGAGGACCTGGGTCGGCATGCCAGATTTCTTCAGCCGCCTTAGGAAGTAGAGGTGCTGTTGCGTCATCTGGACGAGTGGTGGTGTTTCATGACAAGTGAACACCGAGGAACTTAACTTGTGACTCTACCGCTGATTTGGGTCGGGGCATGTTTCCTCTGCTTCCTGAAGTAAAAAATGAACTCCTTTGTTTTCCTGACTTTGAGTGAGAGGTTGTTGTCATGACACCACAATGCCAGTTCACTTACCACCTCGTTATAGGTTGACTCGTCATTGTTGTTTATCAGGTCAGCAAACTTGATGTTTGTGTCGTTTAAAGCCACACAGTTGTGGGTGAACAGGAAGTACAGCAGAGGACTGAGGACACACCCCTGGGGGGCCCCTTTGTTAAGACTTTGTGTAAACAACAGGCACAACTCTGAATTAAAATCTTTTTTTTTCTAAGTTTCTGCAATGCCACGTATATAAATACATTTCTAACAACCTAAATATGGAACTTCTATCCGATCAAATAAGCCTTGCATAGGAAATTAGCAATAACATTTTATGTTGACCAAATTCAACTCTCTCATTGACCTCCATACCAATAATCCCCACTTCCTCTGCTTCTCGCTGTATTTTCGCTCAGACAGATCTTGGGGCAGAGTCGAGCCTCTCGCTTTGCCTCTTTCTCTCTGGTATGAGTGCCTGCACTCTTTGAAGCACAGGATCAGAGTTGTTGGAGGTGTTATGTTCTGAAATTAGTTCATTACTATTCATCTAAAATCTGTTGGTCAGGTTTCTGGGCTCCCGACGCTTTTTATGAAACCCTTTTGTCACCACTTGCTTACTTCATTTGTTTCTCCTCTCTCTCCTTTTTACTCATCTTTTTCTTCCCCCTTTTCTCTCTCATCCTTTGTCTACATAATCTATCAACCCCCCCTCCTGCCCCTCTCTCAATTTCTCCCATTTCTTCGTCTCTCACCACCTCCTACTCCACCTTTCTCTCTTCTCCTTCATCTACCCCTCTCCCTCCCTCTTTCTCTATAGCGTATGAAGTTCCTGCTCCTGCAGCAGAAGTATCTGGAGTACTTGGAGGACGGGAAGGTTCTCGAGGCTCTGCAGGTGCTCAGGGGAGAGCTCACGCCGCTCAAGTACAACACGGACCGCATCCATGTTCTCAGCGGGTACGCCATTACCTATCGATCACTTTAATCATCGGATGATTCAATCGATCAGTGCTCCACACAGTCAGTCAATATCGCATTACTGTTTCTACCAATCATATCAATCCGCTGTCTGATCAATCTGTGCAAACAGCATCCTCAGAGGGTTTGCCTGTCTATCAATCGCACCATTTACATAAGTCAACACGTAAGTCAATCGTCAACTGTCACACGGTCAAGTACAACTCGGGACAGGATCCAAATATTCAGTGGGTAAATAAAATAATCAATCAATGAGTCTATCAGATGCATCCGCATGCTCACTAAGTATGCCACTCTGTCTCTCAAGCAGTCAGTGGAAACCTACATTTATCAAGAAAAACTAACAACCAAATTTGCGTCAGTGGTTGATCGGTCACGTTGTCAAATCAAATTTTATTGATCACATACATGTGATTAGCAGATGTTATTGCGGGTGTAGCGAAATGCTTGTGCATCTAGCTCCGACAGTGCACTAATATCTAACAAGTAATATCTAACAAATTACACAACATATACCCAATACACACAAATCTAAGTAGGAATGAATTAATACTATATACATATGGACGAACGATGTCAGAGCGGCACGGACTAAGATACAGTGGAATAGTATAGAATACAGTAAATACATATGAGATGAGTGAGAGTTCAATGTGGCTTTGGAGTAATAACCAGCGTATACAGGTTAATTAAACTGTTATTAGAGGTCAAGCATAAGCATTTGCCCAGTGGAGTATGTTGTAGTCTGACTGTTTTTTTGTTTTGTGTAGGTATCTGATGTGTAGCCATGCAGAGGACCTGCGCGCCAAGGCAGAGTGGGACGGCAAAGGCGCAAATTCACGCTGCCGACTGCTGGACAAGCTACAGAGTGAGAACACTGGCCACATTCCACCACTCACACACACAAACACACATTTCATATAAACACAAAAATACACACACTACGTCACATACATGACACCGTATACACAAAGTCACACAGGGCTTCACAGGGGTCTAGGGATGCACTTCAGACTGGACTATAGTTTGACTCCTGTCTCTTGTCCTTCTCTCCAACCCACTCCCTCTCCAGCGTACCTGCCCCCGTCAGTGATGCTTCCCCCACGCAGGCTGCAGACCCTGCTGAGACAGGCTGTGGAGCTACAGAGGGACCGCTGCCTCTACCACAACACCAAACTGGACAGCAGCCTGGACTCTGTCTCCCTGCTCCTGGACCACGTCTGCAGCCGGTCAGCAACACACTCAGGGTGACATTTTCTGCCAAACACAGCTGAAATGTGCAAAAAGCTAAACCTGAAAACCTCTCCTTTTTACAATGCCTGCTGTAGACATCGGTAAAGATGGAGGCAATCATTTATGTGGATATAAAGAAAGCCATGTGTTTAAATACAGGGTATTTGTGTGTGATACAGAGCTTTCCTGACCTCTTGACCTGACCTGGAAAAACTCAAGAGCCCAGATCAGTTGCATGTAATGCAGTAGCGATCTGCAATATTTTTGGAATGCTACGATGTTTTTTGATTTCAGAAATGTTGCGCACTGCAAGAGTCGTAAAGTGAACAGAAAATATCACCCTCAATCATTTACCACATACGTTGTATTTGTCACATGCTTTGTGAACAACAGGTGTAGAAAAACAGTGAAATGCTCACTTACAAGTCCTTTTCCAACAATGCAGAGTTAGTTTAAAAAATAAAACAACTTTTTTATTAGGGACACGAGGAATAAATGACCAACTCCCATCAGTAGCCTCTCTATCCGCTCTTCTTCATTCTTTACCTTGTGCTCTCTGTCCCTCTCCACTGTCCTTCATTTTCTTCTTTCTCTCCCTTTTATTTGACCGGTTGACCTTGGTTGACCTCTCTCCTGGTTGGCACTGTCCACAGGAAGCAGTTCCCGTGCTACACGCAGCAGATCCTCACAGAGCACTGTAACGAGGTGTGGTTTTGTAAGTTCTCCAACAACGGCACCAAGCTGGCCACCGGCTCCAAAGACACCACCGTCATCATCTGGCAGGTGGACCCTGTGAGTACCACACTGAGCCCAAATCCCCCACACTATCTGCTGTGTACATTCCCATTATATGCCTTATAGGAGTCATCTGCTGCATTAATGGCAAAGATGGCCACCGTCTACTGTCTTTCCGTTAGTGCTTTACTCTAACCCAGAGCCTGGTGTCTGTGTGTGTGCTGTCTAGGAGAGCCACCAGTTGAAGCTGCTGCGGACCTTAGAGGGCCATGCCTACGGTGTGTCCTACCTGGCCTGGAGCCCTGACGACGCCTACCTGATCGCCTGCGGACCCGATGACTGCTCCGAACTCTGGCTCTGGAACGTCCAGGTATGGCAACACACACACATACCCCGGATGGCAAAACAGTATGTTAGTGCAGGTAAAAAAATCTGTACAGGCATAGACTGCAGCCGTCCAGGACAAGGGTTGATTGAATTAATTAATTAGTTAAATAAATAGAAACACACAAATTAATGTCATTTATTGGTCAGAGTACCTGATTTAGATGGGCCTGTTTTTTTTTTTTTACACATTTTCTCCCCAATTTCGTGGTATCCAATTGGTAGTTACAGTCTTGTCTCATCGCTGCAACTCCCGTACGGACTCAGGAGAGGCGAAGGTCGAGGGCCATGCGTCCTCCAAAACACGACCCAGCCAACCCGCACTGCTTCTTGATTCAATGCACACTTAACCCGGAAGCCAGCCGCACCAGTGTGTCGGAAGAAACACCTGACGACTGTGTCGCTAGTGCTCGATGGAACAAGGACATCCCTGCCGGCCAAACCCTCCCCTAACTCGGACGACGCTGGGCCAATTGTGCGCCGCCCCATGGGTCTCCCGGTCGCGGCCAGCTGCGACAGAGCCTGGACTCGAACCCAGAATCTCTAGTGACCACTGCGCCACTCGGGAGACCCATGGGCCTGTTAAAAACAGCCGTGCAGTAGACATCCAGGCTGGGAACTCTTCGGTGTCTGTGTACTGACTGAGTGGTGTTTGTGCCCTGGTGGGTAGACGGGCGAGTTGCGGACCAAGATGAGCCAGTCCCACGAGGACAGTCTGACCAGTGTGGCCTGGAACCCTGACGGGAAACGCTTTGTCACCGGGGGACAGAGGGGACAGTTCTACCAGTGTGTAAGTATTGTAAAAGGAGGATGTGTGTATTAGTGTGTTCTACCAGTTTGCTGTGTGTGTGATCTATCCACCAGATATACCAGCGTCAGTTGGTTCTTCCAGTTTGTCCTGCCAGTGTGTGAGTAGTGGGGTGGATACAGGACAGCAGGAATGAATTATACTGCAGTGGGGAGGGACTAATACAATACAGTAAATGGACAGACTACTTTTAGATATGCACCTTCACTTCTTATTGATTAGCTGACAAGAACCTGCTGACCTTCAGAACAGAGACTGTCAGGATCTAGTATATTACAAACTGTGTATTTGTGTGTCTGAATCTGATTTTCTACCTGTTTCTGGCCTGTGTGTATGATTGCCAGGACCTGGATGGCAACCTGTTGGACTCGTGGGAGGGCGTGCGTGTGCAGTGCCTCTGGTGTGTGGGGGACGGCAGGACTGTGCTAGCGTCAGACACTCACCAGCGGATCCGGGGTTACAACTTTGAGGACCTAACGGACAGAAACATGTGAGGGCTGCGGTTTCTCCTCGTACCAGATCACAATCACCCTCCTGACTATTATTCAGTAGATTAACAACAACAAAATGGTTCAGAAGTCTTAGTAATAAATGGTTTATACATGCATGTTTTATACATGCATAATGAATACATTAACAAATTATACATGAATTACTAACTGTTACCTACTTTTTATTCATGTTTTATAAATATATTATTAACAGACCTAAAGGAAGCTTTACTGGACCAAGTAATACCTTCAGAATGACTCCTTACATATGAAGTTGTCTGTATACAGATATCATTGAACAGAACACAGATCAGTGATTGATCTCTGTTGTGAATTCCTCTTTTACAGAGTTCAGGAGGACCATCCTATCATGTCTTTCACTGTTTCCAAGAACGGAAGATTAGCTTTGTTAAATGTAGCAACTCAGGTGAATGGGGAGAGGGTGCTATACTTGAATACTGAAAGGACTGTACCAGCAGTATTCTGTGTGTCTGTCTCTCTCTGTGTGTGCGTGTGGACTAGTGTCTGTTTGTGTGAGGGAGATGGAGGAGAATGTACCAGTGCTAATGGCTGTGTTTAGTGTCTAACTGCTCCCTCTCCTTCCTCCCCTCCTCCCTCCATTCTCCCCCTACAGGGAGTGCATCTTTGGGACCTGCAGGACCGAGTGTTGGTGAGGAAGTACCAAGGTGTGACCCAGGGCTTCTACACCATCCACTCCTGCTTCGGAGGCCACAATGAAGACTTCATTGCCAGCGGCAGCGAAGGTACCACCCACAGACCCAACAGCAGCCATTTTAGGCACTGACCACAGCTACTCCTCAAACTTAGGATTAGTGTTGTAGTTGTTGAGACCTACAACAAATGTGTTCACCACTGTGTCCCTCACTATGGGTGTGTTCCAGTTATGGGCTCAACCCATGTCTCCATCTCTCACATACATAAGCACACAAATACAGCAACCTTTTCAGCATATCATAGGAAGGTTGACATAAGGCTGATATTTTCTATATTAATACCATTGTACCCCCCCCTCTCTCTTACACCCCCCCCCCCCCCCCCCCCCCCAAGACCATAAGGTCTATATCTGGCATCGACGCAGTGAGCTACCCATCGCTGAACTAACAGGGCACACTCGCACAGTCAACTGCGTTAGCTGGAACCCCGCCATCCCAGGCCTCATGGCCTCCGCCTCGGACGACGGCACTGTGCGTGTCTGGGGCCCCGCACCCTTCCTCGACACACAGGTGGTCGACGGGCTCAACGGTAAATACCGCTAGCATTTTGTTAGTTCAATGGCCGTAGTAAGGCCATAAGTTCAATGGCCGTAGAAAGGCCAAAAGTTTTACAGGTAATTATGTCACTCTCATCTCTCCCCAGAGAACTGCAGCAACATGGACAGTTGATGGTGACGTTGGAATGGAAAACTTATTCTCTTTTACATCAAGAAATAAAACCAACCAACAAGAAATAAACATCAAAACGAGAACGAAATCCAAAACCTTACAAAACAGAGAAAAGTAAATCAATTGTCTCATGACCGGGCAAAACTATGGAGGTGAGGATGAAAACACTCTTACAAAACTAGGTCTTCATCCAAAACCAGAACCAGTGACTTGGAAGACCAGTGACCTGGGAAATCGATCTGATCCATTGGTACTCCCTGCTGGCTCCCTCTTCTTCCGCCCCACCCGCTTTCCCAGCAAGGCCACAGCCACACCAGGGGCTCTCCCCTGAATATTCTCCTGGAAACCCACCTCTTCCCTGGGCCTCAGGCACAGCATCACGCCCCTGACCCCTTCAGACAGCCATTACAGACCATCTACACAGATTGGACCGTGTCTGTCATCTGTCTCTCTCACCTACCCGTGTGTGTCCATGGGGAGGGTGATGGGGTGTTAAAAGGGGTGGAGGGGGTTATAGCAACTCTTCCGTTTATTAGTTTTTCTGTTTCCTTTCTCCTCTTGCTCCTTTCTTTGCACTTGAGTTGTTGGATGAAAGCAGAAAATCAACACAAAACCAACCAACCGACAAAGAAAAACTCAAAGGCTATGCTTACTTTGGATTTTTTTTTACGATAGTCATAGCATTCTTATTGTTATCATTTAACAGGTGAATCCTAGGGTTGAACTAGGAGTAGTGGCCGTGGAGTGCTTTAGTGTGAAGAATACTCTCTCAATTAGGAAAAGCTATTTTTATCCCTTGTTTAAAGTCTAACACGGACACACTCGCGCCAATGTCCCCCGAGTCGCACCCTCTGACTCCCCCTATCTCCCGCTTCCGAGCTTAAGCTATCAACCGCACAGCTCACAGTTCCACTAGATCTGCCTGTTGGGAGGGGGTAAAGGTCAGCTGTCAAAGGTGAGAGGTCAGTGGTAGCTGGTGTAGTGTGGTTGCGTCTCCGCTGTAGGGCCAAGCGTGAACCAGTCCTCGTGTTGAGTATCTCTAAGAATGACATACTCTTGGATGTAGAGGTCTGTACATGCAACTATTGCCGTACACTGAGGACTGCACCTGTCCTTCCTCTGTGTGTTTGCTTGTGTGTGTGTGTGTGTGTGTGTGGATGAGCTTGTGTGTATGGGTGAACTTCTGTGTTTTTGTTCAGGTTAGTGAATGCAGGGGCATGCACACCAGCAGAAGATCATGCTTTCCCCTCCTCCCCCAGTGAAATTATAAAGAGGATTTTAATCCCATTCAAATTAATCCAAAACCCCAGAGCGACCTCTATCTGTGGAACAAAGAATACTTGGAGAGCCATTTTGTAGAAACATTTTTTTTTATTTTTAACTTGGGCTTTTCTTTTTACATTTGACTTTGCTTTTTTATATATTTCTCCTTAACAACACCTACCATTGGAATGGCACTGAGATACCGGAGTTGGATCAGTTTTGTGGGACAATTCACAGCTTTACAGAGTTTTCCCCTTTACACACACACACCCCCGCCTGTCCCCTCCAGACACACCCACATGTACGCCCAAAACACGTCGCTGAGGTCTACCCCTAGTCACACCTTTGACAGAGCTGGATAGGTATAGGCAAGGTTTTATGGGTGGAAGTGATCATATTGGAATCTGGCTCACGCCACACTTCCATGCACCCTACACAGTACACAGTAGTACAGCGTTCTTAATGTTAAGCATACAGAACCAAACACAACCTCCGGCATATACACAGGCATAGCTGCTCCATCTTACATAGGCTTACAGCCCTTACTGAGCAAGACTGATTTCTGCACAACACCCCTTTCTCTCCAGCCAAGTCCTCCTTTTCAGTGATGAAGGCCCCATACAGAGCTTTCTTCCTCCCGATTCGGGGTATGTAATGACTATTTGCTATGGACTGATATTAAATGTTTAAAAAGAACGCTTTTCTGTCAGTTTTTATGAAATATTTTCTTACTTTCATTTTTTTGTTCTCATTATATCATTTCATTCTCTCTCCCTGTATTCTCATATTAAAATATAACCAGACAACTGGTGTCCTATATATTTTTTTTAATTCATCTTATGATTAGTTTTGTCTTTCGGGTTTCATTTTTACTTATCCACTACTTCTTACATATTAATAGTGAATATGCACAGTAACACTCATGCCAATATGAGTGGGGTGAGTTATGTTTTGGGAGTGTGTTACCTTAAGAATCAGGTTTAAAATGTCCACCCCTCGTCTTTTAAAAGTGAGACATTGTGCAGTGATTCAATACTCATGTCTCTGTGGAATATGTCCAGGACAAAAAAATAGTGCTTTTTTTTGTGCCACTGTTGGTTGCGTTTGCTGTTTCTACCCCTACCAAAATCAAAGCACTTGAGACTCGATCGTGGCTCTGTAGGTATGTGTGATTCCATGATCTGTGTTTCACATTCTGGAATGGTGCTTTTCCCATTCTAGAACCTTCCATCTCTTGGACCCCTGAATGGACTTGAACTGCCCATCCACACCTTATGTCATGTCTGAGGAGTTGAGGCAAATAAAAAGTGAAGAACCCAAAAGCTTTCACAAAGTTATAATTCACCTGCTGGTGACATGCTATGTCTGAATGCAACTTGGTGTCTACTCTTCCTTTGTCTTGGAGTTTCTAGGACTGTTTATGATTTGATGCTAATAACTATCTTATTTCTCTCTCTGGAGGTGTTGGGGCTGGGTGGGGGAGTAAGGGTTTACGGTAGCAGATTAAAAGAGTAATTGTGGGACGGGGATCTGTTTGCGTTTGTTTTATTTACAAAAGTGATTGTACTGTTTTGTATCGTTGTGTAGGAGAAGTGTTGTGTGCATATTTTCAATAAAGCTTTCAGGGTTTTGAAAAAGAGCTGTGGCCCAACATGGAAGTATCATGGGGCTGGATTACAGATATGGGATCAGTTTACATTATCCAATCCTATCCACAGTTCCCCATAACCATGAGGGAGTACAGAGCTAAACTGACCTTAGGTTTGTGTAAAGAGGCAACATGTCTCGACAGACTTTAGAGGAAAGTTTGAGTTCTCAGACTGAAAGGAGCTCTCCATTTTCCTGTGTTTAACTTTGTTAGTACTGTTGACTGGGTCACACACTTGAACATTTGATGACATTGGTGTAATTCAGAGAAACAGCATGGCAGCAAAGAGGCATAGTAGTGTGTGCATCAGAGGGGATCAAATGCCAAATTTAAGGATAAACAAGAACTGCTACCAATAAATTGTGACTATTTTAAGTTAAATATCTTGTTTGAAATACATTTCTAATTTGAGGTGCGTTTGTGAAGTCGTTTTCTCCATGTATTATACAGGCCATAGAGTAATTGCATAATCTCTCAACTATAGACCTTTCTCTCCATTCCTCTTTACATTAGCGCACCACCGCCACCAGGTGGGAAATTATATGCTTGCAATAACATTTTCCATAGCATTTTATTTACATAACATAGCCTACATACAACAGTCTATGGTTAAATGCCTTAATACTCAAGACAATATTCAACGATTATTCATTTGTTTTACCTTTTCCTCCAGTTTGAAACAATAGGTGAAATAAGCCAAATGTGCATTTTAACTAAGAATCCTGTAAGGCAAGCTACTGACCACAGTCCCTTACATGAAGATTAAAGAATACAATTGCATAGTTTTAAACAGTCTAACAATATAAAATGTTGAAAAAATACCCCCCCCCCCCTCAAAAAAAAAAAAACATGTTTGTTTTGATCTTCTATCGGATTACCCACCACGCGTGACGTCAGCAGAGGCAGAGACCACTAGCTTCTTCTTCACCAGTCTTCTCCATGTTCATCATCATCAGTGGCACATTCGTTATAGCCGAGGATAGAGCACCATCCAGGGGTAGGGCAGCCGAACCGAGTCACTGCGGTAGTCATGGCGGCGCCGTTAGCCCACTTCGATGAAGACTGGCAGGATTTCAACGAATTCAAGGCGGCCCCAGGGTCGCCAAACCGACTGGGCCAGCTGAACTCCTCGAACGTGGCTGACACGGGCCTGGTGGAGGATTTCTCGGACATCAACAACAGCTTCTCGGGGGAGATATGTAGCTTCAAATCAATGGAGGACCTTGTCCACGACTTCGATGAGAAGCTGACAGTTTGCTTCCGAAATTACAACACTGAAACTGAAAACATAGCCCCCATTAAACCTATCACAGAAGATAATTTCCTCAAGGACGACGAGTGAGTGAATTGTGTGCTACTTTATTACTTTAGCATTGTTTGCTAAACTAGTTAGTTAGCCCACCATTGCTAAGGTTAGCCTGCTGCTAGCTATCCATTTAACCAACAGGGTTGTTCGCTAGATAGCCACGGTTGTGTTGAATGCACGTGATACAAAGGTAACTTAAGAAAATCAGGACTTCAAAACCAGAGTCTTCAAGAGGTTACATTTGTATATTGTTTCTAGCACTTAGCTATAACACTAACTGACCTGTGTTTTCAATGTAGCTAGCGACCCAACTTTAGTTTGTAAACAACTTGATATTTGCATTGCAAATCAAAATCGAATCAAATGTATTTGTCACATACACATGGTTAGCAATGTCAATGCGAGTGTAGCGAAATGCTTGTGCTTCTAGTTCCGACAATGCAGTGATTTCCTATACAGTCCCTCCTTTCACATAAGTGACTTCAACATATTAGACTACCGTGTGTCTCGTGCATTAGCTATGTGCACTGCAATTCGTTTTCACCATTCCGGCACTGTAGTTAGTTAGTATACTGACTTTCAAGTCATCTGAGTCTGTCCAAACTCAGGACAGACGGGAGTCTGGGCTGTTCTCTATTGACGCACTGCTGATGAAACACATCGTGACATTTTAAATAATTGAAAACACATACATCGAGGTACATTTTTTAATGGTTATTGAAAGGGCACACTTCAGCTCAGATTATGTGATGGACAGCGTTTATAAAACCAGTGATCTGTAGAGGACGTCTAAGCTCAACCCTCTTCTTCACCCCTCAACTTGCTCTATACACGCACACACAGCCTACCGAGATCGTGTCTTTTGATATTGGCAGCCTTGTACGTTGCTCTTGAGTCAGGTCCAAAGAATCTTGAGGGAAACACTGTACCCTTTTACAATAAAATGCGCTCCCATATGTAGGCTTAAACTAAACAGTCCCTGTTTTAGAATATTATAAACCAGGTGAGTCGAGCCCTGAATGCTGATTTGGCTGAAATACGTGGTATATCAGACCATATACCATGGGTATGACAAATTTGTTTTTACTGTTCTAATTACATTGGTAACCAGTTTATAATAGCAATAAGGCACCTCCAGATTTGTGGTAGGGCCAATATACCACAGCAAAGGGCTGTATCCAGGCACTCCGGGATGCGTTGTGTAAGAACAGCCCATAGCCATGGTATATTGGCCATATACCACACCCCCCCGGGCCTTATTGCTTAAGTAACCCATGCTATAACAAAGGTAGCTTGGCTATCACTATAATAAAGACTTGTGGAGATGGCAGAGGATCTGTTAGCCTGTGATGTTGGTCTATGTATGACTCATCAGCATGCTCCGACTACAGTACAGCCAGTGTCATCTCCCTAAAATGGTCTCCTGGGCTGTCCCACTCAATACAGATACAACCTTGGCGATGTCAGCTCCGCTTTGGTCATAATATCAATTTCCAGGGAAAGAGCAAATTGAATTCACGCATAAATACACACACACCGAGAGAGAACATGTACACACAGACATAGTTTTGCAATGCCACTATTAGGACTAGGGTGAGGAGGATGAGTGTGAGGGAAGTGGAGGGGGGAGTTTGGACAGAAAGAGCAGTGCGTTGAGGGCAGCGGAGTCCTTTCATGAGTGACTGCCCATTTGGAGGACATGCCTTGCCTCCTAACTAGCTCTGTAGTTGGCTAATGGCCTAGCTCCATGCAGAGACACACAGCGAGGATGGCAGGAAGACTGGAAGGAGTGTGTGTGTGTTTTATATTCCCTAATATGCTTTTGGGCAAAGTTTCAGGATCAACTTCCCTTGGCATAGGAGGACAGAAGGAGAACTACTCATGAAGCTACATAGACCCACTGGTCACAGAGAGGCTTGTTTATCACTAGCCACTTTAAACAATGCTACTTAATATAATGTTTACATACCCTACATTACTCATCTCATATGTATATACTGTACCCTATATCATCTACTGCATCTTTGAAATACATGTATCACTAGCCACTTTAAACTATGCCACTTTGTTTACATACCCTACATTACTCATCTCATATGTATATACTGTACTCGATACCATCTACTGCATCTTGCCTATGCCATTCTGTACCATCACTCATTCATATATCTTTATGTACATATTCTTTATCCCTTTACACTTGTGTGTATAAGGTAGTAGTTTTGGAATTGTTAGGTTAGATTACTCGTTGGTTGTTACTGCATTGTCGAAACGAGAAGCACAAGCATTTTGCTACACTCGCATTAACATTGCTAACCAAATACATTTGATTTGATTTTGTTTTATGCATTGTTGAGAATAGCAATGCCACAAAGGGTGACACCGACACGGGGCCAAAGCGGTTCCTGCCGGCATTGCCCCATTTTTAGGGAACCTATCCCAAAACTGTATGTTGTTAATGGTAATAATGCTGTGTTAGTGAGAAAGCAAGCGGGAGGGAGAGAGTGGTGTCATGCGAATAACACATGTCTGTCTATTCATTGGAGTGTGTGGGCAGCAATCTCTCTGACGCAAAGCCTTTCTGACGCGTGGGTTCACAATGCCCATCCTCACATTGCTCGCAGCAGTCAGGGTCAGACAGACGCACACACACACTCATACTCGCATGTATCTTACGCAAAACACATTCTCTTCCTCGCATGTATCTTACACATGCTCACTCCAATTGTGTAGCGGTATCTATGTACAAAATGGAAGAAAGGTCCATGAATGTATTCTGTATTTTCCTGTAGCGTAAAGCAGTGCCCTTTTATAAGAAAAGACTTGGACAATACATTTGGCATTGAGAAATGCTAGATTCCTGTGCTGTTAGCAGCGAGCAGAGAGATGCGAGCTGTATCAAAGTCAGAGACAAGTGGTGTGTGTGTGGGTGGCTGGTGAGAAAAGAGGATGACAAACTACTGCCAACTAATGATGTGTCAGTGTGGAACGTTTTTTTTTTTTTTGTGCTGTGAATGAAAATGTTCTTTCTTTCTCCCTTCCTCGTTTCTCACCCTCTTTCGACCTCACATTGTTCTCCATTAATTCTCCCCCACTTACTCTTCTCTTGTCACCCTCTCATTCTCTTCATTCCCCTCACCATATTCCTCTTTCGTTCTCTCCCTCCCTCAGCGTGTGGAATGCTCTCACCGATAACTACGGCAATGTGATGCCAGTGGACTGGAAGACCTCTCACATTCGCTCCCTGCATCTCCCCACTCTCAATCTCTGTGAGCAGGGGGTAAGACACACACACACATACACGGTCTGCACCTCCTAGGGCTTAAATATATGGCCTAAAAATCATATCTCGATTTTTTTTAAATCAATATTTAATTTCATTTAACCTTTTATTTAACCAGGAAGGGCTCATTGAGATTAAAATCTATTTTTCAAGAGCAACCTGTCCAAGACAGGCAGCACCAAGTCATTACAAAAAAATTACAGACAGACAACAGGAAACTACAAGTAATCTAGTAAAAACCATTGAATTCACAAGAGTATAAAACAGCAAATTAAAAACATTGACAGGTCAGGGAATCAGCCTCAAAATCCTTCATCAGTGATTTAAAAACACCAATCGGGACAAGTTCTTCCAGTTTAAAAGTATTTTGTAAGGTGTTCCAAGACGATGGCACAGAGTACATAAAAGCCCTTTTACCAAATTCAGTTTGGACATTTGGAACAGTTAGCAGGATAATGTCCAGCGAACGAAGAGAGTACCCACCACATTTCTGAACAATAAAAATCCACAAATAAAAAGGTAGTAAACCCAAAATGGCTTTGTAAATAAAAGTATACCACTTTTAAAAGTGGTAGGACAAATGCTGATTTCCAGATCTTTGATTAAAATATACATACATCTCGATTTAAAATATATATATTTCTAAATAAGCTTTGTTGTACAATTGTTAAGGGTCAAATACACTGCATTTCAAACAGTCAGCAATAATGTAATGAATTAAAGGCTTGTGAAATTGGACCTAATATAAGCCTTCTACAACTACAGGACCCAATAATAATTTAATCAAAATAGTGTCACCTGCTTTTTTTCAGTGATCAATGATCTGGCATTCAAGTCTATGAAAATTCCTTTTTGTTTCAAATTTGACCAGAACCATACATGATGCACATTCACTAATAATGACTTATTGTAGCAGGCATTATAGAAAATGTATTCAAGTCTCATAAACCATCTCTCTAGCACAAGCCTACATGCTAGTGACTAGCCAGCTAAGTTTAATATTTCAAATGTAGCCAACTTGGATCTATTTTCTAGCTAACAAGGTAGGACAGTTGAAATGTTATGAACACACCCTTCCGTCTCCAACTGTTTGAACAGCATGCTGGCCTGTCCACTTTGTTCAGATGTTGAAATCAAGTTGCCTACCTTATTTCTCAGAACGAGATGACAATTCCTTATATAATTGTTTTATGCTTATTACAGATTTATAAAACACAGAATAGACAGCTAGTATAACAGTCTTTAGCTAAAATGCTGCTAGTGGTACGTGTTAACGCAATGCCACACACAACAAACTGAGCATACATTTCCCAAATCAACGTTTATTGATATTCCTGTTTTAGTAGTGTCTGCTCTGTGTGCAGTATAAGGAGTAGAGACATAATAGGGATATAGTTAGAGAGGGTTACTTCTCTATTACAGTAAAATAATGTCTCAATGTGTTTTGGTGACCATATGACCCATTCTGTTGGACCAAACCTCAACTGCAAATTGTGAGTTGAACCCGCTTGTCAGAGAGGAACAAGGGATCTCTCATTTTTGGGAGGGGCTTGGCGTGTGTGTAAATGGGAAGGTGTGCTGCGCAGAAGCAGACGAGACCAAAAAGACACTATGAGAACACGTGGACATAAACGCTCATAAAAATGAAAAATACAGGCATTTGGAATATCATACTAGAACAAATTTTATATATATCGCCCTAGCACCTCCCCACCAAGCTGACTGCATCTCCCTTTTTTGCTCTCCATCTCTCTGTTTCTCTGCTCCCTCTCTCTGTGATGGACAGAAGCTGGACAACATGCCTCTTGACCTGTCTGATGATGATGAGGAGCTGAGGGAACAGATGGACATGCACTCCATCATCGTGTCCTGCGTCAACGACGAGCCAATCTTCACCGTCGAGCAGGTACACACACACACTCGCTCTCTCTTTCTGTCATGTCTCAAATACACCTTACACACACTCCTACTTACAAAGCCACACCCGTAACACACAACCCTGTGTGTGTGTTTGTTTGTTGCAGGTGATCGAGGAGATTGAGGAGCTGATGGAGGAGTCTCCAGACCCAGAGGATGATGAGAGCCCGTCCCAGTCAGACCTGTCCATGCTCTCCCAAGACCTCAGCAACCTCAAACGCTCCAGCTCCAACACCAGCTATGAGGACCGTGAGTTACTCCTAACTCTCATCTAAATCCCTAACAACTAAAGTGTTAACAGCTCCTTGCAGCTACATTGCACAACCCGTACATGTATACAACTGAACAGCAGATACAGGCTCACAGTAGCATTGTTACGTGATAGACCTTAGATACAACTGGACAGCAGATACAGGCTCACAGTAGCATTGTTACGTAATAGACGTTAGATACAACTGGACAGCAGATACAGGCTCAAGGTAGCATTGTTATGTAATAGACATTAGATACAACTGAACAGCAATTGCTGCATGTTTGTTATGTAACTCGTAAATGCACATCAAATCAAGACTTTAATGCAAACATTTGTGACTGACCTTGTAAGTGTCTGTTAGTATGTGATACCCCCCCCCATGTGTAATGTGATTTGTCAAGCCCTGTTTAAGTGTGTGTTGGTATGTTCTGCGTCGTCTGTCAGGCCTGCATCGTCTGTCAGTCTCAGAGCTGAGCGAGGCCTTGGAGGAGGTGGAGACGGCCATCAGGCGCTACAGTGAGGAGCTGATCCAGGTCCTGGCTCTGAGGGACGAGCTGGACTTTGAGAAGGAGGTGAAGAACAGCTTCATCTCGCTGCTCATCGAAGTGCAGAACCGGCAGAAGGAGCACCGCGAGCTGCTCCGCCAGAAGAAGAAGACCAGGCCCACAGGCAGTGCCCTGAGGGCAGACAGGACACACGTTCCTGGGACGGTGAGAGAGACAGATGCATACATTGTTTTGTATACATTGAAATCCATATAATGCATGTTGTGATGCAGACATGCGCGTATAGATATGTGTGTTGTGGACACTCCCTCATTCATAGACGCACCACAAGGGAAGATGCATGCACTGGAAACTGTGGGGGGGGGGGGGTGCAAATGCACGGAAAAGCAACAAAACACCCTGCAGTGCTGTACTAACTCCTGCCGCACTCACCCTGCAGACCCTGTTGGGTCTCTCTGCCCTTACACTTTATTCTACAGTCAGCTATTTTCCAGCTAGTTCCTATGTACATGGTGACATTTTGACATGTCTTAGTAAGTACCAGCTGAAAACAGGACTATCAAATAAAACAACCTGGCGGTCTGACTTCACCCTGCCATTGTTTTTGTCTATTTTGAACTGTTGGACTTCCGTGTGGATAACCTTTCCTTTTCAGAACCTTAAACGATAGAGGGTTGAATCCAGCTCTATACCCCTCTGCTGCTCTCTGGAGTGCTCATGTCTTTTTGGAGGGTTTCTCATTCTTTGGTAGTTTTATCTCTCTCTCCCTCCTTCCGCTTCCTCCTTCTAGCTCTTCACTATGGAGGGACTCTCCACTGTCATTCAGAACGGCCTCCGTCAAACTTTCGGCAGCACAGGAGGGGACAAACAGGTGCCCCTCTCTCTCTCTCTAGCTACCCATCCTCTTTTTTTCCGTTTTTTTCTCTACAGCTTTTGCTGCTACTATGTTCTCACCATGTCTTCTTTATTTGACCATCTTTCTTTTTCACTTTTTCTATCAACTATTTCTTAAGCCCTCTGCTGTCTTATCCTCTGGCTCATTCTATGTCCATCAAATACAAATTAAGCATTTATGCTTCTCTGCTTTCATATCCTTCTCTTTTTGTGTGTCTTTTTTGTTTCCTATGATTTTCCTGTAATATACTGTAATATATAATATGCCATTTAGCAGACTGTTTTATCCAAAGCAACTTAGTCATGCGTGCATACATTTTTACATATGGGTGGTCCTGTTTGTTGAACTGAGAGTTCTGTCTTGAGATTGGCAGGAACTTGATGTTGAATCATCCAATAGTGTGCTCTTTATTTCCTGCAAACAAGCGTCCCCTTATTACTATGGGTGTGCTCGTGGGAAATGGGAAGTCGTAAGTCCGACATTGTGCTCACGTGCCTTTTTGAAGTCGGAACAATTCTTTAACCAATAAGATTGTACATGGCTAATAATAAAGTTAGCTAGCTTGTAACATTGACATATGGTCAAACTAGCTACATTCTCCATATTGATACGGTTGTAAATGTCAAACTGATTTGTTGACATCTCTTGGTTGAAAAGGTAAAAGGCCAATGGTGAAATGAACTCAGGTAACAACATATTCTGAGTTTCCCACTTGTAATTCTGACTTGGAGGGTCATTCAAGTGAAATTTCACACTGGGAACTAGGAGCTTCCGATCAGTCGACCAATGACTCTCTCGCTCTCGCAAATAATCAGTTTCTTGATTTGGAACAAATGCCGGTATTGCCTGGCTACCCAAACTCCTACCCAAATGATACACCACGCCCACAGAAGTTAGTTTCTACTCCGCAATGAGTGTGGATCTGAGTGTCTCCCTGACGATTTCTAGAACGCAAACACATTCTGATTGGTCCCAGAAACCGATGGGTTGGGCAAGAGCCAGAACACACGAGTTAAAGCTAGGTTTTGAAAATGTGTCATTGGCTTTGATACTCTGATTGGTTAGAGATGATCCAATCGCTGATTACTTTGTTTTGTACAACACCCCTCATTTTGACGTCACCACACGCACGACTTTAACGATGGCAGTCTCTGACTGAAGTATGTAGCGAACGATAGAGCAGTGGAATTATTCATTTTGAGTAGTCAGGCAAATACGAATGGTGATGGTAAGGTTTTATACTCGAGTTCTTAAGTGGTTTGTAGTGTTGAAATATACTACAGGTTGACCGATTATGGTTTTTCAACCCCGATACCGATTTATTGGAGGACCAAAAAAAAAAGCAGATACTGATTAATCGGCCAATTTCTTTTTACATTTTTTAAATTGTATTTATTTTTTATTTTTTTGTAATAATGACAATTACAACAATACTGAATGAACACTTATTTTAACTTAATATAATACATTAATAAAATTAATTTTAGCCTCAAATAAATAATGAAACATGTTCAATTTGGTTTAAATAACCAAATTTAAGTAAAAGTGCAACATGTGCCATGTAAAAAAGCTAACGTTTGAGTTCCTTGCTCAGAACATGAGAACCTATGAAAGCTGGTGGTTCCTTTTAACATGAGACTTCAATATTCCAAGGTAAGAGGTTTTAGGATGTAGTTAATATAGTATTTATAGGACTATTTCTCTCTATACCGTTTGTATTTCATAAACCTTTGACTATTGGATGTTCTTATAGGCACTTTAGTATTGGCAGTGTAACAGTATAGCTTCCGCCCCTCTCCTCGCCCGTACCTGGGCTCGAACCAGGAACACATTGACAACAGCCACACTCGAAGCAGCGTTACCCATCGCTCCACAAAAGCCGCGGCCCTTGCAGAGCAAGGGGAATAACTGCTCCAAGTCTCAGAGCGAGTGATGTTTGAAACACTATTAGCGCGCACCCCGCTAACTAGCTAGCCATTTCACATCGGTTACACCAGCCATTAGGCTGATAGGCCTGAAGTCATAAACAGTGCTGTGCTTGCGAAGAGCTGCTGGCAAAACGCACGAAAGTGCTGTTTGAATGAATGCTTACGAGCCTGCTGCTGCCAACCATCGCCCAGTCAGACTGCTCTATCAAATATCATATCATAGACTTAATTATAACATCATAACACACAGAAATATGAGCCTTTGGTCATTAATATGGTTGAATCCGGAAACGATCATTTCGAAAACAAAATGTTTATTTCAGTGAAATACGGAACCGTTTGGTATTTTATCTAACGGGTGGCATCCCGAAGTCTAAATATAATTGTTACATTGTACAACCTTCAATGTTATGTCATAATTACGTAAAATTCTGGCAAATGAGTTCGCAATGAGCCAGGCGGCCCAAACTGTTGCATATACCCTGACTCTGCGTGCAATGAACGCAAGAGAAGTGACACAATTTCACCTGGTTAATTTTGCTTGCTAACCTGGATTTCTTTTAGCTAAATATGCAGGTTTAAAAATATATACTTCTGTGTATTGATTTTAAGAAAGGCATTGGTGTTTATGGTTAGGTACAGTCGTGCAACAATTGTGCTTTGGCAAAATCGCCATCCAAAAATACAGATTTCCGATTGTTATGAACTTGAAATCAGCCCTAATTAATTGACCATTCTGATTAATCGGTCGACCTCTAAAATATACACTAAGTGGCCAGCTTATTAGGTACACCCATATATTACTGGGTCCCACCCCCTTTGCCTCCAGAACAGCCTAAATTATTCAGGGCATGGATTCTACAAGGTGTGGCGTTCAATTGTTGCTCAATTGGTATCAAGGGACCTAACGTGTGCCAGGAAAACATTCCCCACACCATTACACCAACACCACCAGCCTGTACCGTTGACACCAGGCAGGATGCGGCCATGGACTCGTGCTGCTTACGCCAAATCCGGACTCTTCCATCAGCATGACGCAACAAAAACCTGGATTTGTCAGACTGGGTGATGTTTTTCCACTCCTCAATTGTCCAATGTTTGTGATCGTGCGCCCACTCGGGCCGCTTCTTCTTGTTTTTTAGCTAATATGAGTGGAACCCGGTGTGGTCGTCTGCTGCATTAAACCATCCAAGACGAGGATCGGCGAGTTGTGCGTCCCGAGATGCTGTTCTAAATCTCCCTACAAACTGTTGTGCGTGAAAAGCCCAGGAGGCTGGCCATTTCTGAAGTACTGGAACCAGTGTCTTGTACTCCCTCCCCCTCGTGCTGTGTTTGTGACGTGTTTCTCTCTCTCTCTCAGTATCTGACCACAGTTATCCCCTATGAGAAGAAGGCTGGCTCCCCCTCTGTGGAAGACCTTCAGATCCTCACCAAGAGTGAGTACTGCTCGCAAACCACACTTGCCTGTCAACTAGCAAGTTACCATGACAGTTGAACTGTAATGCCAGAATAGCAGCGTTATAACCATAATATTCACTCCCGAATCACTTTTATGCTCTTCCCTGCAGTTTTGCATGCCATGAGGGAGGACAGTGAGAAGGTACCCAGCCTCCTAACAGACTACATCCTCAAAGGTACTCATTCTCTACCAGTTACAAAACTCTTACTCCCATTCAAAAGACCACACACGGCGATGTACATTCTCAAAGGTACTCATATTACTCCCATTCATAAAATATTACTCCCATTCAAAACAGCGCTTTTGTCCAGATTGACTGTCTCACTACCACCTAGTGCCTGAGAAAGTTACTGCAGGACACAAGGGTTAGGACATTTTGTTAGGAGGGTCTACTTCCAGTGTGTTCTTTGTTCCCTGAAGTGTGTCATACTAGGCCTGCAAGGTTGTTCTGAGCCTTCCATCTTGACCTTTACCCTCCTTGTCTTTCGTCTCTGCTGCGCTGCTCTCTCGCTAGCTCTGGTATGAGAGGGCTGGACGTGGAGGTTTGTGAGGCACACAGACTCACACAATCATGGACACATGTATATATACATACACATGCAAAGTGTCAAGAGCCCCCTCACACACCTCCTTCCAGACGACACCCTTCAATGGGTTTGTGCTGTATACTCTGCCGTGCTTGTGACTATGGTGTACACTCACTTACCCTCTGTCTTACACGCACTCCCTCCTAGACTCACACACACTCTTGCTCACTCCCACTTCCCGCCAAGCTTTTAGCACTATAGAGCTATTCACGTGAGTGCTGTCCTGTTCACCTAAGTGAGTCCCTCTCTTCTTTCTCTTTCACAAACCTCTCATCCCTTAGTGGCTCTCCTCCATGTGCGATGAATCCTCTTTTACGCACATATTTTCATTTGGTGGATCATTTATTGGTTGACAGCTGTTTTCTGTGTATTCTTGTCGCTGCAGTACTGTGTCCCACATAGACCTAGTGGAGGAGCCCCCTGTTCTAGAACATTCTGACGGAACACTCAGGAGCTGCAGATTTCTGGAACATACCAATGGAAGGAGAGCCCCCCCCCCACACCCCTCTAAGGTGGACTCTTCCTGTTGGGGGGGGGGGGTGACGACGACTCCATCTTTTCCCTCGACTTATAAGATTCACATTTTAATACCTGATGCTTTACCTTTTTACATGTCATTTTTAAGTGTGTTTTAATGTTCTAATGCTATAATCTCACATTCGTTTTGTCTTCTCTGCATGTTAGTGTCTCTGTTAGCCTGTTGGCAGTATTACTCTCCATTGTCTAAAGTGTCTTTCTGTACTTATTTTCTATCCTCTGTTTGCACTAATGTGAAAGAACTTGAGAGGGGAAACTAATTCCTGTCTCTACATTCACCGGTCTGTCTTTTCACATCAGTAAGAAATAGGGTGAGGAGACGAGAAGTCACTTGACCACTGGAATGCGTCTTTCCTCTGTTAGACTGGCCAATGCCCTCTGACTGGGGTATATAGGAGGGATGGGGAAATAAGGCTTCTTGAACCTCTATGGGTGGGATCAGTCATGGAGTCCAATGGGAGCGCTCCGCTTTAACAGAGAGATCCTATGGATCAGAGTAATTAATGATTGACAGACTATGGTATTAGTGGGATTCAGAAGCCTTGTTTTTTTTTTCCCCCATCTCTTTTACATTTCACAAACCCTGTCAGTTTGTCTTTGCATGCTGGTACATAGGATTAGAGAGCTACACTAGTGACATGTTATAAATCATTATTTTGTATACTACAATGGGGAAATTGCACAAATAGAACATGTATTTTTAATTGATAACTTCTCGAAAAAGGGAAAAAATAATGACAGAAGTTAGTTAGAAGGTAACCTGAAAGAACAAGCTTATACAGCTTTTTATTTTTCTGTAGTTTTAAAGAAATTAGGGACTTTTTGCTGCCTGTAGTGTAGCCACTTATGACATCACCATTCTTATGTAAACAATAGCTGTCAACCTCTGACCCCTCCTAGTGACATGTTACATTATGACC
The DNA here is from genome assembly GCF_013265735.2 of Oncorhynchus mykiss. Taxonomy (NCBI): domain Eukaryota; kingdom Metazoa; phylum Chordata; class Actinopteri; order Salmoniformes; family Salmonidae; genus Oncorhynchus; species Oncorhynchus mykiss. Next base: position 25,745,666 of record NC_048572.1, on the reverse strand, counting down.
CTGTAAACTTGCCTGCCTCATACCTCACCTCTTAGTATGTACTGAAAGTTCAGGGTTGAGTATTTCAGTGGATATAACACTAATATTAGGATGTTGAAATAATGGTGTAATTGCTGTGAGTTGATCCTACCATGTTGTTTTTAAAACCAATAACTCTTTGATGTTGTGTTGAGGATCAAGTGATGATGTAATCAGTCGGTGATCTGTTCTTGTCCAGTGGATGTAGCAACAGTAGTAGAACACTAAATCGTTGTATGTACTTATGGAGACAATGTAACGGAGGTAGGGAGGTTTCTGTTCAAAGACAGGAGAGATCCTTCAAACACCAACATTTCCATAACCTCTTGTCTACATCCACAACCGCCAACCTTCACCAGCACTATCTGTCATGGCAACGCTATGCTTGGTACGCCACAAACCTGTCAAATCGTCGGCAGGTAACTAAGCTCAGTGCACAATAATTGCAGTCGCACACAAACCGATCGGGTCCAGTCTATCACTACTCTACACCAAGAGCAGTGGTGGCGATGTTGTTACTCCATGTTTGGGGGGGGGGGGGGTATGTTTTAACATTAGCAAGCCCAGCAGCTTGAGTAGCCATGTAGTAGGTTTTGGCAGACCTAGGCCTGAGTAGTAGTATAATGACATCAGTGATTGATAAGGCTACAGATAAGTATAGGCTAGAACCTGAAGACCTAGCCAAGTGGTTGTTGTAGCATCAGTTTGTAGCTCTATAGTAAAACTACTGTTGTAGTAACTGCTGGACAAAGTATTTAGAAGCCTGACACCTATAGACAGCAACTAGACATCCCAGGTAAGAAGTCCACGGTAGTGCCAGTTCTGTCCTCGCTATTAGAAGTCGAATCATGGTGTCTAATGGAAGCTTTTTCCTGTATCAAAGTGTGACGAGGTAATGGGTTTCAGTTGAATGTCTCCGAAGGTAGATTTCTTTAGTAAGGGAAGCCAGCAGACCTCTAGGTACTGTACAGAATCATATGCAACTATCTTTCAATTGTAGCTAGCTTCAAAAGCATTCACAACCCCTAGCATGTGCTGCATGCACTTTTACTTCAGATAAATCAAATGAATGGTAAGCAATAATGACACACTAAAGGAATCCTTAGCATTGAACCACGTTGCAATGAGAAAGTTAAGCCGAACTGGAATGTATACTAGCTTGGGTGGGGTTTGGACTCCTTGAAACTGGAGTCAAATTGAGTAGTATAATTTGGGTTGTCTTTGGAGCGGCACAGCGTTGTCACGGAGATCAGAGAAGGTTATTGACTCGGATGGAGCTCTGCCCCTCTCGTCGCCTGGTCCCTCTATTTTAGCAAACATATCAGCGTATATCCACACTTTATCTAGAGAATTATATTTATATAAACACAAGCAACAAAAAAGGCTGCCTTTGTAAATGCCTAAAATTTTGTATATATAATCTACTCATTTATTTTTAATGCACTATACTTCTTCCCCCATTTTGGGTTTTTTTATGTTTACATGTCTTGTCATGTGGTACTACAGTACATTAATTTATTCAGTAAGTGTTTTTGTTTTGTAACCATATTATTAACTAGTGGTACAAACTTTTTGGGCCAGAATTGCATCTGGAGCTCATTTCAAATAAAATTATGATATGTTGACTTGGTATCATGCTTTTGGTTTGTAGGGTGCATCCATTATCAATAATTACTCATTTAAGTTACTATCAAAAATAAATTGGTCCACACTTTTATTAGATACAATCTGTACACAGAAATTGTGCAGCGACTTATCAAAAGGCATTCTTACATTCAAAGCAACAGCAAGTCAATATACAAATATGTTTATATAAAATGAAAACACTGTTCTCTTTGTATTTTAGGTCAGTGTAGCTATAAGAAATCCCAAAACAAATTTCAATATAAATGGATGCCTTGATACTGCTCATTGAAACGAACAGGTTCACTGAGAAACATTTCCCTATCTCTCTGTCAGTTCCTCTATCTCATCAGGAGTCTTCTCTTTCATGGTGACATTTCTGTCCCTGAATTATGACCAAATAGCCTGGCTTGCAAGACAAGTCCTTTTCTTGGATTATCTTCAGTTAGTCATATTTGCACTTTTATTTTTTGTATTCCATTTTTTATTTAACCCAAGAGTGCTGTTTGGTAGGTCGGTTGCAGTCATAGTCAAATAGGATGTTATTAGTGAATGTCTATGGCTTGCTTTGTGTACTCATCCGACCTCCCTTTGTGAGGGGCTGCCCCTCCAGTCGACCTGTCTGACCTGACAAGGTGAGGGGTGGAGTTCAAAGGTCACAGCAGGTCACAGGTTAGTGTCGGTAAACATGGTGTGTTCCTTCCGCACCGTGCTGAAGCCTTTAATAGTGTCGACAAACTCCTCGTCCTCCATAAACTGGTGGATGATGGATGGAAAGAGGGAGGGGGAGAAAGGAGGAGTTAATAAACAAACAAAGAAACGTCCTCTAAGCAGGGCCTAGATTTTGGGGTGTCTCACCATCCCGCTGTCGTGGCCTTGAATGTGAGAGTCCCACACTTCCTCCTCCCCTGTCAGCGACTTCCTGTCCATCATCTGGCTCACGCTCCGCCGCAGAGAATTCTGGGAGTGGGCAGAGCCATGGATAGCGGACACGTGGAGGCTGGACACATTAAGGATACCCAGCTCACCCTCCGGAGGGGCGTCGCCACCTGCCCAAAACTTACTGTCCTCCACTCCCTTGGGGCACAGATAGGAGACAAGGCAGCAAGTTACTGTTGTCCAAAATAGATGTATATGTGTCTGTGGGAGAATTTAAATTGCACACTCCTAGTGTCCTCTCCTTAAAACCCATTGGAGGAGAAGATCAGAGGGGAGTAACCGCTGGCTTTCTCATCTAATGGGTGTTGAGAAGGAGGAGAGAGGACACGGGGAGTATGCAATTGAGATTGTGCCTGCCTGGTCTCTAACCTCCAGGTGCATGGTGAACCCTTTGAGTGTGACACTGTTGGAGGAGCTTGTTGTGTTGGGCACCGTGTCAAACTGAGAGGAGAGAGAATGTGTTACAGAGCGAGACATTTGACACATATCTCATGTTTTCCACTGAGATAGTCCGAATATACCCCACCTGAGATAAAATATTCCACCATGTTGTATGCAAACTCATCTGAATAAAGTGAATTTCTATATGCTATGAAAGTGCATATAGTTGAATTAAAGTTGAATGACCCATCTCTTTCATAGGATGTTCCCACATACCCAGTTGGGCCGTCTCACCAGGTAGGAGTCGCTGGGGGGATACACCACCATGGGGCTCCTCTTCTGCATGGGCAGGGCCACCAGAGGGGGGCGCTCTCGAGTGAAGGGGGTTCTTTTCAGGGCCTTGTGCAGGATGATCCCCAGAACGATAGCTAGAACCACCAGGGCTACCCCTGTCATCAGCACAATGAACCACAGCTCCCTGTAGAAAAGAGACCCGTCCCCGTTACCCCCCTCCGCCCGCTCCCCACCGGGAGGAGTGGGCTCCACCTGATCTAGAGGGGGAGAGGGACGGGTAAGAGGAACGGAGGAAACACAAGTGTACAGCAGTTGAACCTGTTTAATTGGGAATAATATCCAACTTGCTGTCTGATTCTTCAATCCTAAAGACGTCATGCACCCGCCACTATCACGTCTGGGACAAACCTACTCATCGTCTTTATATAGCTGTTTCTTTCTGTGTACTAATGGTCTCTTTATCAGTAAATGCCATTGTGTCCCAGGCTTACTCTGAGTTCTAGGGGCTACAGCTCAAGGTAATGGGCCCAAGTCAACACTCTTTCTTAGAAAGGTGATCACACAGAGAGAGAGAGAGAGGAGATAACCAGGTAACTGGAGACGCACTTGTTGGCGTGGCCTATTTTCTATCCCTCTCTGATCGCACTCCTTCAGCAGCCTCTCTCATCCAACCATCTCTTAGCGACCCACTGCTGTGATATTTCTGTCCTTTGTTTGCTAGCTCTCTGAACCAGAGTATTTGTGGTGTATTCACAGTGCAACATTTTTGTTTGACACACCATACTTTCTATACACAATGACTAGAGTTTTCTTAACTCCTGGTAGCATCAAACCCACATATTTTTAAAACTACATTTCATCTGATATATGTTAGTTTAGATGATCACACCTAATGTAGACATCATGAAGGCAATGCCAGTTGATAGGAAAAGAGAGACTAGAGGGAGGTATGAAGACAGGGAAAGAGAATAAGAGCAGGTTGACTGGCCAGTCCAGAGCCTCACCAGTGCTGGTGTCCGTGTTGTGGTGTGTGGCGGGGGCATAGACACCCCCTCTCCGTGAGGTGCATGTGATCAGGGGGGCAAGGACTGACCGACGGTAAGGGATCACACCTGTTGCCCCATCAATATTTCACACCGCTGTTTACCTTGGCTGATACACACTCTGCAACACCCCGCAAATGAGCGCAAATGTCTTCGGGAAAGTTTGAAAAATCAAAGTACTCTGTTGTCTTGTCCACCCTGCTCCCCTGCAGTTTGGTCTAGTGGTGTGGTCAGGATGTGGTCAGTGAAAAAGAGAGGCAATAGAGAGATGCAACTTCTGAGTGCTGTTAAGGTGTCCTCCTCACCTCAGAGATCTCCCATCAACCCCTGCTTCCCCCCAGCAGCGTCATGGCAACAGCCAGGTGTCAGGTATCAGCTTACCTTGAGAGGCAGGGTGACGGCCAGTCAGAGTACCATGCCTCTCTAATACACGCATTTAACAGTAACTACCTAGATCTTGTTCCACCTCACTGGAAAAGTGAGTAGTAGTAGTAGTGTCTTTATGATTCACCGGAGTTGGCATGTTCTGGTGAAGGCCAATTTCACTTTGAAAGTCACTTTCAAAATGTCAACCCTGATCTGTATGGATTTCGAGGTGTGTTCCAAAATGAGAACTAAATGAGTGGTAGTATTACATGGATGGGGCCTTGGCAGATGTAACACAACAACAGATCCAAGTCATAGGGACATTAATGCAGTGACGCCTGCACTGAATTATTTTGCCACATGGTGGTGCTAAGTAACAACTCAATACTACCTTATGGCCTGCTACTGTGCAGTACCTGCTCTGAGTCCTGTAGTATTCTGTGTTCCATTATGTCATGTGGAAGATTGTGGAACACATCGTGCAGCACATTGTCTTATTAGCTAAATGAAAAGAAGCCCACTAAAAGTGCCGCACTAGACTATACATGAGAGTGTAAGAGATAAAGCTACCCTGTGAATTATGTAGATGCATATGAAAACCTAAAAAGTATTGTTTGCTGTTTGAAAAGACTGAGACATCACCGTGCAGGTGTTATGTTCTACTGACTTCCTTCTGGTGGCTTTGGTTATTGATGGATCGTGGTCTGACTATAGTGGGAAAAGGCCCTTATATCAAATCAAAGCTTGTTTTTAGATGGAAGGGAGCGGCGCTCATCCTTATAATACTCTAATCAGCATTCATACCTTGCCGGGATGATTAGGGACAATGGCTTTTTATTGTGGAAGTGATCTCATTGCAGAGAGGCAGAATCAGCCCTTTACAGCCCATCTCCTCCAGACCTCATCCATCACAGGGTGTCTGGGAGACTGAGATGGTAGACACACACTAACTCACTTAGAGAGAGTGACATATAGGGATGTCACTCACAAGGTAACTCACTTAGGGTAGGTGATATATTGGGACGTCACTCGCCATCACTAACTCACTTAGAGGCAGCCGATGTGGCGAAACGTGTTGGATGCCCGACTTCCATCATGCCCCTTTTCAGCTTGAATGACTGGTAAATAAACCGATGGATGATTTTTGGGGAGATGTCGGCTACACTCATTCATCCATCCATCTTGAGTATGCTCTGTGCAATTAGTCTTACGACTGACACTTTGACCCGACGCCACCCTCCTCTCCCGGGGCCTCAGTTATCAGCCGTGCGTAGGGTACTAGGGGGTAACTAGCCCCCCCTAAGAACAACGTTTAATTGCTGACACAAAAAAGCAAAGAAAATGAATATGTGGATGAAGGTCATGCTTAGGCGAATAAACTAAAGGGAAATAAATGGCTACAGTTTACATGGGGTAAAGCCCCAGTTACCGCGGTAGATGATTATGGCATAGGGTTCCACAGAAGTGTGTTAAAATCCATTGAATCAGTTTTATTTAGAAATGCTTTAGTAAGCAATACTTAAAAGCTAAGTCAGGTTGTCTTATTTTAATGATTTATATCAAATATGTGAAATGGTGTTGCACATGTCACCATTAATATTTTTTCTGCAACTAATCCGTTTGGTGGAAACACACCACTGGTAGGAAAATGCACATATTTTCCAAATGCAGATTTTTTCAGTCGCATATTGTAATTCGGTCGCATATTGGACGGAAACCTAGCTACTGACAGTCACTCAATTAGCCCATGTCAGCTAAACATTTTTTGGGGGGTAGGCTAAGTTAGTCTAGCGGCCAGCTATCTTAAACTTGTAGTAATCGTGGTCGGTAACCAGGGGCCCACATAGATTTTGTTAGTCACTCTCACTCAGATATCATATTAAAAACTGCAAACATTTCTCTCCGCCCCATGGCAAAATGTGTAGAATTGTCACGACCGTCGTATGAATAATTGGACCAGGGCGCAGCGTTAGTAGAGTTCCACATTTTAATGATAGTTACACTTCCAAAACAACAAAGATATAACGATCGTGAAATACGTAGTGCACAGAGGTAGAGGTAACGAATATCAGCTGCCTCCAATAATACTTAGAAACCCCCCTAGTCACGACTTGACCTAAAACACCATGGAAAACCCACAGGGCTCTCTATGGTCAGAGCGTGACAGTACCCCCCCCCCAAAAGGTGCGGACTCCGACCGCAAAACCTGAAACTAGATGGGGAGGGTTAGGGTGGGCAACTGGCGTCGGTGGCGGCTCCAGTGCAGGACGTAGCACCCTCTCAGATCGCGGATCCGGCCATGGAGCCGGGCTGAACACTGGGCACCGGCGCAGGGAAAGCCTCCTGCCATGGCACCGGCGCAGGAAGCCCCCAGGGTCGTGGATCGTCACTGGAAGCCTCGGGCCGTGGACCGTAGCTGGAAGCTCCGGGCCGTGGACCGTCGCTTGAGTCTCCGGGCTGTCGCTGGAAGCTCCGGGCCCTGGACTGTCGCTGGAAGCTCCGGGCCGTGGACCATCGCTGGTGTCTACGGGCCGTGGACCATCGCTGGAGTCTCCGGGCCGTGGACCGTCGCTGGAGTCTCCGGGCCGTGGACCGTCACTGGAGTCTCCGGTCACTGGAGGCCCAATGTGTGGAGTCGGCACAGGATGCACCGGACTGATGACATACTCTTCAGGGTGAGTGCGGATAGCTGGCACAGGACGTACCGGGCTGGGAAGGCACCCTGGAGGCCTGGTGCGTGGAGCCGGCACAGGTTGCACCGTACTGATGACATGCTCCTCAGGGCGAATGCGGGGAGCCGGCACAGGACATACCGGGCTGGGAAGGCGCACTGGAGGCCTGATGCATGGAGCCGGCACAGGTTTCACCGGACTGGTGACATGCTCCTCAGGGCGAGTGCGGGGAGCCGGCACAGGACGTACCGGACTCTGGCCTCCTGCCATGGGACCGGCGCAGGAAGCCCCCAGGGTCGTGGATCGTCGCTGGAAGCCTCGGGCCGTGGACCTTCGCTGGAAGCTCCGGGCCGTGGACCTTCGCTGGAGTCTCCGGGCCGTGGACCGTCGCTGGAGTCTCCGGGCCGTGGACCGTCGCTGGAGTCTCCGGGCTGTCGCTGGAAGCTCCGGGCCCTGGACTGTCGCTGGAAGCTCCGGGCCGTGGACCGTCGCTGGAGTCTACGGGCTGTCGCTGGAAGCTCCGGGCCGTGGACTGTCGCTGGAAGCTACGGGCCATGGACCGTCGCTGGAGTCTACGGGCCGTGGACCATCGCTGGAATCTCCGGGCCGGGGACCATCGCTGGAGTCTCCGGGCCGTGGACCGTCGCTGGAGTCTCCGGTCACTGGAGACCCAGTGTGTGGAGTCGGCACAGGTTGCACCGTACTGATGACACACTCTTCAGGGCGAGTGCGGATAGCTGGCACAGGACGTACCGGGCTGGGAAGGCGCCCTGGAGGCCTGGTGCGTGAAGCCGGCACAGGTTGCACCGTACTGATGACATGCTCCTCAGGGTGAGTGCGGGGAGCCGGCACAGGACGTACCGGGCTGGGAAGGCGCACTGGAGGCCTGATGCATGGAGCCGGCACAGGTTTCACCGGACCGATGACATGCTCCTCAGGGCGAGTGCGGGGAGCCGGCACAGGACGTACCGGACTGGGAAGGCGCACTGGAGGCCTGGTGCATGGAGCCGGCACAGGTTGCGCCGGACTGATGACACGCTCCTCAAAATATTCCTAGCCAACATCTCTCTCCGATATCCCTCCTCAAACTGCTCCGTGTTGTGGACCGTCACTGGAGTCTCCGGGCCGTGGACCGTTGCTGGAGTCTCCGGGCCGTGAACCGTCGCTGGAGTCTCCGGGCCGTGGACCATCGCTGGAGTCTCCAGGCCGTAGACCGTTGCTGGAGTCTCCGGTCACTGGTGGCCCGGTGTGTGGAGCCGGCACAGGTTTCACCGGACTGATGACATGCTCTTCAGGGCGAGTGCGAGGAGCCGGCACAGGACGTACCGGACTGGGAAGACGCACTGGAGGCCTGGTGCGTGGAGTCGGCACAGGTTGCACCGGACTGATAAGACGCTCCTCAAAATGCCTGCGCTGCAGCATACTCCTAGCCAACATCTCTCTCCGATATCCCTCCTCAAACTGATCCATCGACTCCCAGACGGTCTCTTGCTCTCTCCTCGGCTCGGCCGACCGCCCCTTGTGTCCCCCCAAAAAAATATTGGGGTTGCCCTTGGGCTGTTTGTGGCAGCGGACCCCGGTGTTGTCACTGTCCTCCTTAACTCCTCGGCGACTCCCGCCAAGGAAGGGTCTCGCATCCACCTAGTATCTCTTCCCATGACCAACTCTCCTTCACCTCCTGGGCACCCTGCTTGGTCCTGACTTGGTAGGATATACTGTCACGACCGTCGTATGAATAATTGGACCAAGACGCAGCGTGAGTAGAGTTCCACATTTTAATGATAGTGACACTTCCAAAACAACAAAGATATAACGATCGTGAAATACGTGGGCCCGAGGGCTCTCTATGGTCAGGGCGTGACAAGAATTGCAGCAAACGTGCTTTAAAACTGCAATATTTTCTCTAAACCCCATGACAAAATGTGTAGAATTGCAGGAAATTAACGAAAAAAAACTGTCTCTCCGTTGTCAAGGGTGGATCCACTAAAATGTTTTGCTGTTACGGCCCCCAAAACATGTGACTGCATATGTGGGTAGAAGACATACGAGCCACTGCGGCCCCTCATGAGGATGTAAGGTTTTTAGTGGTCCCCACTCACATGAAAGTTGCCCATTTAATTCAAAAATATGCTTGCCGCAATAGCGAGTGCCAAACACTGGATGCGCATTCTGCAAGATTGTTTGTTTATTGAACAATTTAAAAAATAAATGCTGCTTACAGTCCCCACTTCTATACTAAATGTGAATTGTTGTTCAATATTTGGTTTATCAATTCATGATTGTTTCTATTTCCTGCCTTGGTATAGAGTCCCACAGTGGAGGTTTCATAATACCCATAAAGCAAAGTGGTCAAACAGGGAAATGGTTCCAATCGTTTTTCCACCATTCATTTTTCCCATAGGGGATTTCATAAACACTTAAAATCAAGGCTGTGTTTCTATAAAAAATCACCTTGTCCTAGAGAGATTTACATGGTTATCAAAACCTCACACCAGGGTCAGCCTACACAACACACATTTGAAGCGTTTCTAAAATCCGGCCTGTGGTAAAATGACTGGTAGAAAAACATTTGGAACCATTTCCTTGTTTGACCGCTAGGTTATATGGGTATTATGACTCATACTTTGGTACTCTAAAGGCTCTGAAATTAAAACGGATATGATGTCAATCTCCTATCGCAATACTGTAGCCTACCCATATGCTTGCAATACAGTGATCAACCACTAGAAGTTGTGCGTAGGCTAGATGTAATGAGTGCCAACTGTATTTGTGTAATAACCAGCAATTATATATTTATATTGAAAGCCATGCAGCTGTAGCGAATGCTTCTCAAATGACTCTGAACACCATCATTGAAAGGTTTGCTCCAGTCATCTGTACATTTATGATTGTAATTCTCCAATTTCTTTTTTTCTGTAATAAACATCTATACTCATCCTTTTGAGTGTTGATTTGTAATTAATGTAGTTACATTGTGCTGTATCAAAAGCATTAAAGCATACTGAGAATGTTTTTACTAGCCAGCAGCATACCACCCTGCATACCACTGCTGGCTTGCTTCTGAAGCTAAGCAGGGTTGGTCCTGGTCAGTTCCTGAATGGGAGACCAGATGCTGCTGGAAGTGGTGTTTGAGGGCCAGTAGGAGGCAAGTTTACAATTGGCTCATTAATCCCCCTCCTCCCCTGTAACTATTCCCCAGGTTGTGGCTGCAAATGAGAACGTGCTCCCAGTCAACTTACCAGGTTAAATAACAGATACATTAAAAACTAGGAATTCAATTAGTTTTCCTTTGATGGAATGATGGTGTCATAGAGGTCCTTACAACTCAGAACTAACATTACAGATTATTATTTTTATTTAACTAGGCAAGACAGTTAAGAATAAATTCTTATTTTACAATGACTGTCTACCCCGGCCAAGCCCTCCCCTAAACCGGACGACGCTGGGCCAATTGTGCGCGGCCCTATGGGACTCCCGATCACGGCCGGTTATGATACAGCCCAGGATCGAACCAGGGTCTGTAGTGACGCAAGTTAGGTCTCTATCAACAGAGCCACATTTTCATTATTATAAAAATCTAATAAATCTCCACCATATAGAAGCTATACCCCTCTTACCCCCCCCCCCCCCAGTCAGGATTATTGCCTTTATGGAGGCAGAGACTATCACAGACTGTGTATTTTATAGCACAAGCACACATAAGACCATAATCCTTGAAATATCCACCTGATTTAGAATCGTTTCTTGAAAACTTGACATGCAAAACATTTTGGGACTGAAGCAACAGTGGACTAATGAAAACATTTGCGTCATATCATTTTTGAGTGGATTTTTCCTTTAATGGCAATCATTCTGTCTTATGTTTTTGTACTGAAGCAATTCGAAATCAGGTTGATATTTCAAGGACAATTTTTGTTATATGTGCCTAGTTTTCCCTGTTAGGTTTGTGCTGAAAGACACACAGTTTGTGATCGTCTCTGCCTCATAAAGGCAATAATCCTGTCAGGCAATCACAACCTTTGACTGAGAGGAAGTCAGGTGCTTGATTTCAACAACCTTGACAATCTGTTCCCAGCGGCGCTTTTAGACTTCATTCAAATAATGTTGTTAATTATGGATCCTCTCATATGGGACCGTCCCCCTACCAGTCCCGACACTTCCTACTCATCTGTCCAATAGACACACCTCAAGCCAACATTTATGGCCACCTTGAGAAACGAGGCGCCTGTCATAGACAATCGTTCAAAGTGACAGCAGTCTGTTTTCTGAAACAAGTCACTGCGGTAGCATGTGGGTGTCCATTATTTATTGTAACGTCAGACAGAGTGCCTGCATCTTTCCCTGCGCCACCTCTCCACCGCAATGATCTTCTCATGATTCACGTCTACCCCTCTCCATTGCTTCACTAGTTCCCCATTCCCCCTCTCTTTATCAATGAGGACATCTCCCCTTCTGCCTCCCTCTTTCCCATCCGTCTGACTGGGACATGTGATTGTGTCATAAACCTAACAGTTAGAAAGATGAAGACTCTTTCTGGAACTGGAAGCATCTTTATTGCCCTAGAATCGTCCTGAGAATAGTAGTAGTAGTGTACATCTCATCTGAACATGGGTTACAACTCAGTTGGCGCTGAACTTTATATACAGAATACATACATTTACACCCCCTTCACACAGTATTGCTGGATCACACTTTATGATATACTTTGTCACAAAAATATACAGATTATTCCGCACAGTTGGAGCAAATAAAAATACAGTTGTCCGTAATGTACGGGGAGTTTAAACGCTGTTTTCACATTCCTACCGATTTAGTTTCCATTAATTTGACCATTTGTGATTTTCCAAGATTTCTACTTTCTGAAAACGGAAACACGTTTGAAATACCACCACCAGATGAACATCATAAGAAAGAAAGGTGCTTTGCACAGTGTGTAATCTACAACTCAATGCATGGTTCAATGTCATCAAGTACTGTACATCACGTTATTATATCGCCTTAGATGCTATGGTATAGTACAGGTATCAGTGCCATGAGTGAAGTAGTGAAGCTAGTACAAAACGTTTTATTTACTTATTAAAACAAAATGACCTCATCTTTAGAAAATGATCTGTATTTATTCCTTTAATATTCTTCATTAATGCCACACTGGTAAATAAAAAAACGAAAAAAACAAAATAATCAAGCCAACAATAAATACATTTTTAGGGCTCTATTCAATCAGATCTGCTTTAGCTGACATCTGCGTAGCGGCTGTTTTGATGGTGTTGGAGATGGAACTGCGCTAAGAGCTGTCAAATCCACAAGTGGCTCCGGGCATTATACCTAAATCGGACACTGCCATTGGCTGCACCGAGTCACATTATCTAAAAACCCATGCAGCCTTCTTTACAAGTTCAACACTGGAATGTGAGATGTAATCTATACCTCCATTAGGATGATAGAAACCCTCATTATTTAGTTTAATGATTTTTACATTCGAGCATCATTATTTCTATATAGCTTTCGACACGTTTTCTTTCTGAACTTCTAACGCCAGTGGGTGTGGCTTCGTGACAATGATCGGAAGAGCAGCTGCTCACCGATTTGACAGTTCCACCTCCGACTCCACCAAAACATCCGCTATGCGGGTGTCTGCTTTCGCCGTTAACTCTTGAGCTGATTGAATATAGGCCTTTTTTCAAAATCTCCCCTCACCTTCATAATCATTGGGGCGGCAGGTGGACTAGTGGTTAGGGTGTTGGACAAGTAATCAAAAGGTTGCAAGATCAAATCCCCGAGCTGACAACGTAAAAATCTGTAATTCTTCCCCTGAACAAGGCAGTTAAACCACTGTTCCTAGGCTGTCATCAAAAAAAAAATTGTTCTTAACTGACTTGCCTAATTAAATAAAGGTAAAAAAAAAAAGTGTTACAGTGACTTAATTAAATCAAGTTCCCTAACTTATTATAGGTGAGTGCCTTACATACGTTATTGTGACCGCTTGCTGCATCCTTTGACTAAGTGTGTCACACCGTTCTTTGGCAAGCCTGTCCACAGTTCATTTGATATAAAAAAGAAAAGTTATTCCAAGCACTACAATGCAAGATGAACAGGCTTAGAGCTGGTTTCACACAAATAATAATCCTAGAGGATCTTCAAGTTTTGGGTGTCTTTCTTCATTTCACTAGCACGGTTTAGGTTTATATTAAGAACTGCCATCAAAATCCCTCATAAGGCAGTTATCCCTGTCACTAAGGTGAAGTCAGTCCTTCCTCCTCTCCTCCTGAGTTTGTAATGGCGAGCAGGGCTGTGTTAGCCTTGTCAAACTCACAACAGTCCCAGAATGGCATAAAGAAGGATTGGACAACAATTACTTATTAATAGAAGAGCATCTGGAACTTCACAGAGGAGCCATTTTGTCTCCGTTCAGGTCCACTCATTGCTCAGGTTCACTCTGTTCTTCCAGCACAATACCACTTCCTGCATTAATCTTGACCTTTATGACATCACTGCCCTATCCTTCCTCTATGTGATCCTAGTCCCACGTGGCTGGTCAGGCCCTGGCCTCCAGCAGTTCCAGGAACAGTTTGTGCATGGGCACACGGCCGTCCTGCTTGATGCTGCAGAAGTGCTGCACAGCCCTGGCGGCCGTCTGCCGGAGCAGGGGAAGGGTCATGATGAGCTTGCCTGCCCGCCGAGGGTCCTCCGTGTGCTGGGCACTCTCGTAGTCCTGCAGGGCCCCATGGAGCACATCCTGGAGACTCTGGACTGCATCCACATCCTCTATCTGCATGGAGTCTGTGGAGAGGAGGAGGAGAGAGGGAGCAGGGGAGAGGAGGAGAGGGAGCAGGGGAGAGGGAGCAGGGGAGAGGGGGATCGGGGGGAGAGGAGGAGGGGGAGAGAGGGAGCGGGGGAGAGGAGGAGAGGGAGCAGGGGAGAGGCAGGTGGATAGGGAGGAACATAGATAGGGCAGGGGAAGGATGATATTTGTGAGATGATGTTGGCATATATGCAGAGATTGAACACTAGCAAAGACAAATGGCCATTGGAAAATACATGCCTAACTCAACCTCAATTACACCAACACAGTGAAGTTCCATACCCGAGTTAGCCAGTGAGATTGCCTTGAGGACAACAAACTCCTCCTTGTCGATCCTCATGGCTTTGTATTTCTTCACCAGCTGCAGTATGGTGTTGTTTAGGTCCAGTACACCTGCCAGTTTGGACTGCTCCTCATCCATGATGTAGTCCTCAGCATACACCAGCTTATCCTCTAGGGCCAGCGAGCGAAACACCACACGCAGGATCAGAATCTCCATCCATCCACTCTGCAGTAGACTCATCTGGTCTGCCAGCGAGAGCAAGGGGAAACCTGAAGGAAGGGGGATGGAGGAGAGATGGAGTTTTTAGCTAGGTCTAATTAGGGAGGACAAAGAGGGGAAGGACAATTTTAAATCGAAAAGATACAACCCAAAAATAAAAACATTGGCATTTGAAAATAGAATTGTGATGGTTTTAGTCAGAATGGCTGGACCCATTGGAATTATTAGACCAAGGTCAACCGAAGGGTCATTGGATGAGGGGTCAGTTAAGGCTAGAGGGGCGGAGGCAGCGGTGTGGAACAGTTGAATAGTGAAAGCCCATAAGTTGTCAATCCAATAAAGACACTCCCTTTGACAAACAGATACACCCCCATGTGAGCATGATTATATCCACTCAATCTGTAGTCTCCACACACACACACACCATAATTAAAAACCAGAAGATTAGTTTTACAGAATGGAGGGAAAGGAAGAGGAGTAGGAGGGGAAGGCTTTTTTTTTTTTTTACACCATCAGTGATTCTTATCAGGGTCGGGTGCTTTTACAATTGCCATGTGGACGCCTGTGGCTCCCGCTCCTCTCTTATCTCTCCCAGATTGATTGGAACGCTGTCTGCAGACTCTTTCATTGGTTGATAGGGATCAGCATTCCGGTACAGAACGATCGTTCAGCAGAGGAGAAGGAGAAGCATTGTGTGAGTCTGTGTCTGTGTCGTTGTCTTTGAGGACACCTCTACATGGACACACACAAGGGGACACATAAAGGAGCATCAGAGACGTCCTCTGTTCCGCAGAGACAAGACAAAGCCGGCAGAGACAAAGAGGTTCTCTTACTTAACCCAGAGCAGTTAGTCCATGGGATGTCATTCTCAATGCTTTAGTTAAGGGTTAGGGTATGAGGAGCGCTTGGAACAATGATACAGGCGTACAGGCTTCAATTTGAGAGGGTTATCTGGGCTGGAAGGGTTCAGCTGTGCCCCTACAGAAACACACACATAATAACTTCACAGCCAGCTTACAGCAGCCTAAAAAAGGCCAAAGTGTGGTGTGAGAGAGGGTCTTAAGCCAAGCTCATCTCCTCCCAGCATAGCCCTCAGACAGAATCAACGTCAGTCTCCATGACAGGACCAGACAGGGAAGGGGCGGGGGGACAGGGTGCTGAGTGGCCGAGCTGGACTAACCTCCCCCAGGGCAGTAGCAAAGACAGCCTGGGCCCCTCTGCCAGGACCACTGGTTCCCCCAGCCATGGGCCGTAGCCTGCCACTCAAACAGAGCTAATGTGACACCACCATTACGGTGCTACCAGGGGTCTAGAGCTGAGACTACTTTCTCTCTCTTTCTGTGTCCCTCATCACTCTGTCCTTATCTACTGTATCTCTTCCCCTCTCGCAACATCTCGCTGACTATCTCTCTCTTGCCTTCTTGCTCATTCGCTATCGGCCTCCCACTCTCTCATCCTCAGTTTCTCTCTCTCCATTATCCCCTCAAGTGGGTCCCTGGTGTGTCTGTGTCGGTGGTTGTTTCCCATGGCTGCCCCACTCCTCCAGACAGACAAACGCTCCACTGGCAAAGGGCTACAAATACACACATCCATGTGACTGACTAGGTTAGACTCCCACTCTGACAGTAAACACTGGTGACAAGCAGAGAAGAAGAGTTTCAAGGCATTCAGGAGGGGAACACTTTGTTGCTCTTCGTTCTTTCTTTGAGAACGGAGAAAGTGCTGATCAGGAAAGACACAGACACACACACACACACACACCTGCTTAGGCAGCATGTTGTGTAAGCATTACTGGACAAGCGTTAACAAAAACACAGGTGATTCCCTGGTGATGTTTTGGGTGTGAACAGGACATTAACTGCTGATAGAGCCAAAAGACTTTCATCTGAGTGAGAGAGAGAAAAAGCTTGGGGAAAGAGAGTGTGCGAAGGAAGAGATACTGGATATATGTGATCGGATTCAGGATCGGGGACGTTTGACGCCATTTCCTACTTCACAGTAGGGATGTTAATTATATATACAGTACTAGTCAAAACTTTGGACACGCCTACTCATTCCAGCATTTTTCTTAATTTATACTATTTTCTGCAATTTAGAATAATAACACATATGGAATCATGTAGTAATCATGTAGTAAGTGTTAAACAAATCAAAATATATTTGATATTTGAGATTCTTCAAAGTAGCCACCCTTTGCCTTGATGACAGCTTTGCACACTCTCAGTGTAACATGTACGCTGAGAGTCAGGAAGTTCAGGTAGTGAGTGTTTTAATAAATAAACAACTAAATACAAACAAGAAACAAAACACCACACAGACATGACACTGGAACAGAAACAATGACGCCTGGGGACGGAACCTAAGGGACTGACATATATAGGGAAGGTAATCGGGGAAGTGACGTCCAGGTGAGTCTGATGACGCGCAGGTGCGCGTAACGATGGTGACAGGTGTGCGCCATAACAAGCAACCTGGTGACCTAGAGGCCGGAGAGGGAGCACACATGACACTTGACATTCTCTCAACCAGCTTCATGAGGTAGTCACCTGGTATGCATTTCAATTAACAGGTGCGCCTTGTTAAAAGTTAATTTGTGGAATTTCTTTCCTTCTTAATGCGTTTGTGCCAATCAGTTGTGTTGTGACAAGGTAGCTACTTTGAAAAATCTAAGACATATTTTGATTTGTTCAACCCTTTTTTGGTTACTACATGATTCCATAGCATTTCATAGCTTTGATGGTTTCACTATTATTTTACAATGTAGAAAATAGTTTAAAAAAATAAATAAAACCCTTGACTGGTCCTGTATGTATATATATATTTTTTCTGACAAATGTTTTCTTGAAAATGTGAACTGTCATATGCCTGAATTACAAACTTGTGTGGGATCCATAAATGTGAATCAAAATGCTTAGTTAGACCTAGTAAATAGCCTAGTTTAGCCAAGGAGAAAGCACCGAGCTACAGTAAAATCGGGAGAAAGGCAGGATCCATGATTAGCTGAGATAATGGAGGGGGATATTAAACAGACTACTTTCTGGAGGACATGCTCACTCATGTGTTTACATGTGAAATCTTAAAGAGATGGGTGGGGCTATGGCTTAAGAGGGTATGAATGATCCTGAATGGGTGGAAACAAAGGGCTCTGTAGAAAACGTGAAAATCATTCAAGGGCATTTTGTTTCCTACTTGTCGCAAAAGTGGGATAACAAGTTTAGCTCATTTACATTTCCCCCCTCAACTGCAGTGTATGTTATACCATTTTGAAGCTCTGAGTTTGTACTTTTATAAAATGTTACAAAAAAAGGCAATCTTGAAAATTCGACATACATGTAAACTCACCTTCCTGAATTGAGCCACATATGGCCATATCTACCTCCACTGCTATCTACTTGGCTGTCATCTTTTTGGGGAAAGTCATTCGATTTCTAAATGCTTGTGTACCTTGACAAATTATGTAACAGTACTTATGTAAGGAAATTCAACTGGAAAATTAAATATTCCTAAAGTATATTAAAAGGGATCTGACGTTGTTTGGCCAACAGAGGCAGGACAGTTAGATAGTTATCTGAGCCTGACCATGGGTGTAGTTGTGGGAGGGGCTAGTTTTCCCAGTTAGCCCAGATCAACACAGTTGGCCGAAGCCCAAGGGCCTTTCCAAAACAAAGAATTACCAAACCGAGAGAGACAGAGAGAGCGAGCGAGCGAGACAAATGTAAATATACATAAATAAAGTGACAGAGAGAGAGAGACTAGGGGTCTGTCACAAGCTCATCCATGTATCCACAATGTACATATATACTGTACATCAAATCAGAGGGGAGGAGAGAGAGCGAGAGAGAGCGAGAGACAGACAGAGATTTCCAGCAATATTTGTGAACCGTTGCCACAAGAAAAGGGCAGCCGATAGAGCACAAACACCATTAGAAATACAACCTATATTTAAAATGTTTATTTATTTTCCCTTTCATAATTAAATTATTTGCACATTGTACAGTGCATTCAGGAAGTATTCAGACCCCTTGACTTTTCCCACATTTTGTTACGTTACAGCCTTATTCTAAAATTAATTAAATTGTTTTTTCCCCTCATCAATCTACACACAATAGCCCATAATGGCAAAGCAAAAACAGATTTTTAGACATTTTTGCAAATGTGTTCAAAATAAAAAACAGAAATATCACATTTATATAAGTATTTAGACCCTTTACTCAGTACTTTGTTGAAGCACCTTTGGCAGCAATTACAACCTTGAGTCTTCTTGGGTATGACACTACAAGCTTGACACACCTGTATCTGGGGAGTTTCTCCCATTCTTCTCAAGCTCTGTCAAGGTCCTCTCAAGCTCTGTCAAGTTGGATGGGGAGCATTGCTGTACAGGTTATTTTCAGGTCTCTCCAGAGATGTTAGATTGGGTTCAAGTCTGGGCCCTGGCTGGGCCACTCAAGGACATGCAGAGACATGTCCCGAAGCCACTCCTGCGGTGTCTTGGCTGTGTGCTTAGGATCGTTGTCATGTTGGAAGGTAAACGTTCGCCCCAGTCCTGAGCACTCTGGAGCAGGTTTTCATCAAGGATCTCTCTGTACTTTGCTCTGTTCATCTTTCCCTCGATCCTGACTAGTCGCCCAGTCCCTGCCGTTGAAAAACATCCCTACAGCATGATGCTGCCACCACCATGCTTCACCGTAGGGATGGTGCCAGGTTTCCTCGAGATATGACGCTTGGCATTTATGTCAAAGATTTCAATCTTAGTTTCATCAGAACAGAGAATCTTGTTTCTCATGGTCTGAGAGTCTTTAGGTGCCTTTTGGCAAACTTCAAGTGGTGTGGAGTGCTGCAGAGATGGTTGTCCTTCTGGAAGGTTCTCCAATCTCCACAGAGGTACTCTCGAGCTCTGTCAGAGTCACATCCCTGACCAAGGCCCTTCTCCCCTGATTGTTTAGTTTGTCCGGGCAGCCAGCTCTAAGCAGAGTATTGGTGGTTCCAAACGTCTTCCATTTAAGAATGATGGAGGCCACTGTGTTCTTGGGGACCTTAAATGCTGCATAAATGTTTTGGTATCCTTCCCCAGATTTGTGCCTCGACACAATCCTGTCTCGGAACTCAACGGACAATTCCTTCGACCTCATGACTTGGTTTTTGCTCTGACATGCATTGTCAACTGTGGGACCTTATATAGACAGGTGTGTGCCTTGATGACAACGTTGCACACTCTTGGCATTCTCTCAACCAGCTTCATGAGGTAGTCACCTGAAAGGCATTTCAGTTAACAGGTGCGCCTTTCTTTCCTTCTTAATGTGTTTGAGCCAATCAGTTGTGTTGTCACAAGGTAGGGGTGGTATACAGAAGATTGCCTTAATTGGTAAAAGACCAAGTCCATATTATGGCAAGAACAGCTAAAATAAGCAAAGAGAAATGACACTCCATCATTACTTTAAGAAATGATGGTCAGTCAATCTGGAAAATGTCTATCACTTTGAAAGTTTGTTCAAGTGCAGTCGCAGAAATCATCATGCGCTATGATGAACTGGCTCTCATGAGACCGCTACAGGAAAGGAAGACCCATAGTTACCTCTGCTGCAGAGGAAAAGTTCATACGAGTTACCAGCCTCAGAAATTGCAGCCCAAATAAACACTTCAGAGTTCAAGTAACAGACACATCTCAACATCAACTGTTCAGAGGAGACTGTGTGAATCAGGCCTTCATGGTCAAATTGCTGCAAAGAAACCACTACCATAGGACACCAATAATGAGACGAGACTTGCTTGGGCCAAGAAACACAAGCAATTGACATTAGACCGGTGGAAATCTGTCCATTGGTCTGATGAGTCCAAATTTGAGATTTTTGGTTCCAACCACCGTGTCTTTGTGAGACGCAGAGTAGGTGAACAGATGATCTCCTCATGTGTGGTTCCCACCATGAAGCATGGATGAGGAGGTGTGATGGTGTGGGGGTGCTTTGCTGGTGACACTGTCAGTGATTAATTTAGAATTCAACACACACTTAACCAACATGGCTAGCACAGCATTCTGCAGCGATACGCCATCCCATCTGGTTTGCGCTTAGTGGGACTGTCGTTTGTTTTTCAACAGGGCAATAACCCAAAACACACCTCCAGGCTGTGTAAGGCGCTATTTGACCAAGAAGGAAAGTGATTGAGTGCTGCATCAGATGATCTGGCCTCCACAATCACCTGATCTTAACCCAATTGAGATGGTTTGGGATGAGTTGGTCCGCAGAGTGAATGAAAAGCAGCCAACAAGTGCTCAGCATGTGGGAACGCCTTCAAGATTGTTGGAAAAGCATTCCAGGTGAAGCTGTTTGAGAGAATGCCAAGAGTGTGCAAAGCTGTCATCAAGGCAAAGGGTGGCTACGTTGAAGAATCTAAAATACAGTTGAAGTCAGACGTTTACATACATTTAAACTCAGTTTTTCACAATTCCTGAATTTTAATACTAGTAAAAATTCCCTGTTCCTGACAGTTAGGATCAGCACTTTATTTTTTAAGAATGTGACGTGTCAGTAGTAGAGAATTATTTATTTCAGCTTTTATTTCTATCATCACATTTCCCAGTGGTTCAGAGGTTTACGTACACTCAATTAGTGTTTGGTAGCATTGCCTTTAAATTGTTTAACGTGGGTCAAACGTTTCGGGTAGCCTTCAACAAGCTTCCCACAATAAGTTGAGTGAATTTTCGCCCATTCCTCCTGACAGAGGTGGTGTAACTAAATCAGGTTTGTAGGCTTCCTTGCTCACGCATGCTTTTTCAGTTCTGCCCACAAATTCTCTATAGGATTGAGGTCAGGGCTTTGGGATGGCCACTCCAATACCTTGACTTTGTTGTCCTTAAGCCATTTTGCTACAACTTTGGAAGTATGCTTGGGGTCATTGTCCATTTGGAAGACCCATTTGTGACCAAGCTTTAACTTCCTGACTGATTTCTTAAGATGTGGCTTCAATATATCCACATAATTTTACTTCCTCATGACGCCATCTATTTTGTGAAGTGCACCAGTCCCTCCTGCAGCAAAGCACCCCCACAACATGATGCTACCACCCCCGTGCTTCACGGTTGGGATGGTGTTCTTCGGCTTGCAAACCTCCCCCTTTTTCCTCCAAACATAATGATGGTCATTATGGCCAAACAGTTCTATTTTTGTTTCATCAGAACAGAGGACAAAAAGTTTGATCTTTGTCCCCAAAAAGTACGATCTTTGTCCCCATGTGCAGTTGCAAACCGTAGTCTGGCTTTTTTAATGGTAGTTTTGGAGCTGTGGCGTCTTCCTTTCAGGTTATGTCGATAAAGGACTCATTTTACTGTGGAAATAGATACTTTTGTACCGGTTTCCTCCAGCATCTTCACAAGGTCCTTTGCTGTTGTTCCGGGATTGATTTGCAGTTTTCACACCAAAATGCATTCCTCTCTAGGAGACAGTACGCGTCTCCTTCCTGAGCGGTATGACAGCTGCGTGGTCCCATGGTGTTTATACTTGCGTACTATTGTTTGTGCAGATGAACGTGTTACCTTCAGGCGTTTGGAAATTGCTCTCAAGGATGAACCAGACTTGTGGAGGTCTACAATATTTTTTCTGAGGTCTTGGCTGATTTCTTTTGATTTGCCCATTATGTCAAGCAAGAGGCAAGAGTTTGAAGGTAGGCCTTGAAATACATCCATAGGTACACCTCCAATTGACTCAAAATGAGGCCAAAACTATTTTGTTTACAAGAAATTTGTGGAGTGGTTGAAAAACAAGTTTTAATGACTCCAACCTAAGTTTATGTAAACTTCCAACAACAACTGTATAACATATATTTATTTAACACTTTTTTGGTTACTACATGATTCCATATGTGTTATTTGATAGTTTTGATGTCTTCACTATAATTCTACAATGTAGAATATAGTAAAAATAAAGGTAAACCCTTAAATGAGTAGGGGTGTCCAAACGTTTGACTGGTACTGTATGTAAATAAGGTATTTCAGTTGTTTATTTTTAATGCATTTGCAAAAATCTCTAAAAAACTATTTTCTCTTTGTCATTACGGGGTATTGTGTGTAGATTGATGAGGAGAAATGGATATTTAATCCATTTTAGAATGAGGCTGTAACGTAACAAATTGTGGAAAAAGTCATGAGGTCTGAATACTGTCCGAATGCACTGTACATAGCCAATAATAATATAAACGTGTGTTTATTTCCCTTTTTGTTTATTGCCCATACCAATAAAGTCCTTTGAATTGAAATGAATTGAATTCAGAGACCAAGACAGACATAGAGAGAGAGAGAGAGACAGAGAGAGAAACCAGGGGGTTGTCACAAGCTCAACCATGTATCCACATCAGAGTGGAATGCAAACTAAACAAAGGGGCTGAAGATAGATGGCCTCTTTCCTCTTTATCTCCACCATCAGTGTGTGTCCGATGGTCCATATGTGTTGTCACTACACAACTAAACCATAACTTAATCTTAATAGGTTTAACCTCTTAGAGCTCTAGGGGCGCTATTTCATTTTTGGATAAAAAACGTTCCCGTTTTAAGCGCGATATTTTGTCACGAAAAGATGCTCGACTATGCATATTCTTGACAGTTTTGGAAAGAAAACACTCTGAAGTTTCAGAATCTGCAAAGATTTTGTCTGTAAGTGACCCAGAACTCATTCTACAGGCGAAACCAAGATGATGCATCACCCAGGAATTAGCAGAATTTCTGAAGCTCTGTTTTCCATTCTCTCCTTATATGGCTGTGATTGCGCAACGAATGAGCCTACACTTTCTGTCGTTCGCCCAAGGTCTTAGCAGCATTGTGACGTATTTGTAGGCATATCATTGGAAGATTGACCATAAGAGACTACATTTCCCAAGTGTCCGCCTGGTGTCCTGCGTCGAATTCGGTGCGCAATTGCCAGCTGCTTCCACTTTACCATTTGATTCAGGGGAGAAAGCATGTGTCCAAGAACGATGTATCAATGAAGAGATATGTGAAAAACACCTTGATGATTGATTCTAAACAACGTTTGCTATGTTTTCAGTCGATATTATGGAGTTAATTTGGAAAAAAGTTTGCGTTTTGAGGACTGAATTTATGGATTTTTTTTGGTGGCCAAATGTGATGTATAAAACGGAGCTATTTCTAATACACAAGGAATCTTTTTGGAAAAACTGAGCATCTGCTATCTAACTGAGAGTATCCTCATTGAAAACATCAGAAGTTCTTCAAAGGTAAATGATTTTATTTGAAGGCTTTTATGTTTTTGTTAATGTTGCGTGCTGGATGCTAACGCTAATGCTAACGCTAAATGCTAACGCGAAATGCTAACTCTAGCTAGCTACTTTTACACAAATTATTGTTTTCCTATGGTTGAGAAGCATATTTTGAAAATCTGAGATGACAGTGTTGTTTACAAAAGGCTAAGCTTGAGAGATGGCATATTTATTTCATTTCATTTGCGATTTTCATAAATAGTTAACGTTGTGTTATGCTAATGAGCTTGCTGATAGATTTACACAATCCTGGATACAGGGTTTTTTTCATAGCTAAACGTGACGCAGAAAACGGAGCGATTTGTCCTAAACAAATCTTTCAGGAAAAACTGAACATTTGCTATCTGAGAGTCTCCTCATTGAAAACATCTGAAGTTCTTCAAAGGTAAATGATTTTTTTGAATGCTTTTCTGTTTTTTTGTGTAAATGTTGCCAGCTAAATGTTAATGCTAAATGCTACGTTAGCCATCAATACTGTTACACAAATGCTTGTTTTGCAATGGTTGAGAAGCATATTTTGAAAATCTGAGATGACAGTGTTGTTAACAAAAGGCTAAGCTTGAGAGCTAGCATATTTATTTCATTTCATTTGCGATTTTCATGAATAGTTAACGTTGCGTTATGGTAATGAGCTTGAGTCTGTATTCACGAACCCGGATCCGGGATGGGGAGATCAGAAAGGTTAAACAGCTTCTCTTGCTTCCAAAGCTTCCATCCAGGAGAACCCTAATCTAGAAGTTCTCCCTAAATACTTCTCTTAGCAGTGAGGAATATCCTTTGGGACAAAGGGCAGAAACATTAAGGGGGTAATTCAGACCCAAGTTGAGCAGGCGTAAAGGGAACTTAATTCCATTTGTATGCACCTTTCTCTCTCCACATATTCTGACCTTGAATTGTTCACAGTGATGTCTGGCCCGAAGACTATTTAAGAGTATTCTTGTCAAACAGATGGCGACACTACCACATTAAGGTTTTGAAGGAAACTACTGCTAATACCTTCAGGTAGCACTAGACTCTGGCGCATGTTCAAGTACCAGTCTTACCTTCGCTTAGCAGACCACAGACACAACCACACACACACACACTTACTTTCTGGACTAAAGTCTTAATCCAACACAGGACACAACAATCTCCACTCTGAGCTGATAGGAGTCTTATATTGAATATGATGTGTGTTTATGCCCGTGTGTTTGTGTGTGTGTGTATACCCATGTATGTGTGTCTTCCTACCTGGGATGTGTTTGGCCCAGCCGATGTTGACCACCAGTTCACGGTCGGCAAGGTCACAAAGTGTGGTCAGGGCTTTGATGTCACTGTCGGGGACGGTGGGGTCCGGCATGGCAAAGATACTCTCTGGTTCAGCCACCAGCAGGAGAGAGACCACCTTATTCTCTACCAGACCACCTAGAGGAACTGAGAGACAGAGAGAGATTTAAAATATACTTTATTAATATCTAAATGCACAAATGTGAGAATGTCATTAGAGACAAAGACAGTGAGAGCAAGCGAGAGAGTAAAAAAAGAAAGGGGAGAGTGTGTTTTATTTTCTTGAAAGTACTACTTAAGTAGTTTTTTGTACTTTACATTACTATTTATATTTCTGACAACTTGTGCTTTTACTCCACATACACTTTTTACTCCATACATTTCCCCTGACACCAGAAAGTACTTGTTACATTTTGAATGCTTAGCAGGACAGGAAAATTATAAAATTCACACAATTATCAAGAAAACATCCCTGGTCATCCCTACTGCCTCTGATCTGGCGGACTCACTTAACACACGCTTCATTTGAAAGTGATGTCTGAGTGTTGTAGTGTGCCCCTGGCAATCTGTCAATTTAAATAAACCAAAAAATGATGCTGTCTGGTTTGCTTAAAATATGGAATTTGAAATTATTCATACTTTTGATACTTAAGTATATTTTAGCAATTACATTTACTGTTGATACTTAGGTATATTTCAAACCAAATACTTTTAGACCTTTACTCAAGTAGTATTTTACTGGGTGACATTCACTTTTACTTGAGTCATTTTCTGTTAACTTATCTTTACTTTTACTCAAGTCTGACAAAAGGGTGCTTTTCCACCGCTGATTCTTACATGTTCTCTTCTGTGGCAGGCCGTGTTGAGGGTTGAGGTAGGGGCTGTTCTCAGAGTCTATCCTTCTCTTGTACTTCTGTCTGCCCCCACGAACCCGGTCCAGACGCACACCTGAGAGAGAAAAGGAGAGAGAAAAAGAGAGAGAAAAAAAAGAGAGAGACACACATTTAGGTAGATTTAACACACACACACACACACACACACACACACAAATGTACAGTCGTGGCCAAAAGTTTTGAGAATGACACAAATATTAATTTTCACAAAGTCTGCTGCCTCAGTTTGTATGATGGCAATTTGCATATAATCCAAAATGTTATGAAGAGTGATCAGATGAATTGCAATTAATTGCGAAGTCCCTCTTTGCCATGCAAATGAACTGAATCCCCCAAAAACATTTCCACTGCATTTCAGCCCTGCCACAAAAGGACCAGCTGACATCATGTCAGTGATTCTCTTGTTAACACAGGTGTGAGTGTTGCCGAGGACAAGGTTGGAGATCACTCTGTCATGCTGATTGAGTTTGAATAACAGACTGGAAGCTTCAAAAGGAGGGTGGTGCTTGGAATCATTGTTCTTCCTCTGTCAATCATGGTCACCTGCAAGGAAACACGTGCCGTCTTCATTGCTTTGCACAAAAAGGGCTTCACAGGCAAGGACACTGCTGCCAGTAAGATTGCACCTAAATCAACCATTTACCGGGTCATCAAGAACTTCAAGGAGAGCGATTCAATTGTTGTGAAGAAGGCTTCAGGGTGCCCAAGAAATTCCAGCAAGCGTCAGGACCGTCTCCTAAAGTTGATTCAGCTGTGGGATCAGGGCACCACCAGTACAGAGCTTGCTCAGGAATGGCAGCAGTTTGTCCGGAGAAGACAAGGTGAACGCTACCATCAGTCCTGTGTCATGCCAACAGTAAAGCATCCTGAGACCATTCATGTGTGGGGTTGCTTCTCAGCCAAGGGAGTGGGCTCACTCACAATTTTGCCTAAGAACACATCCATGAATAAAGAATGGTACCAACACATCCTCCGAGAGCAACTTCTCCCAACCATCCAGGAACAGTTTGGTGACGAACAATGCTTTATCCAGCCTGATGGAGCTCCTTGCCATAAGGCCATAAGATAACTAAGTGGATTGGGAAATAAAACATCAATATTTTGGGTCTATGGCCAGGAAACTCCCCAGACCTTAATCCCATTGAGAACTTGTGGTCAATCCTTAAGAGGCGAGTGGACAAACAAAACCCCACAAATTCTGACAAACTCCAAGCATGGATTATGCAAGAATGGGCTGCCATCAGTCAGGATGTGGCCCAGAAGTTAATTGACAGCATGCCAGGGCGGATTGCAGAGGTCTTGAAAAAGAAGGGCCAACACTGCAAATATTGACTCTTTGCATCAACTTCATGTAATTGTCAATAAAAGCCTTTGACACTTATGGAATGTTTGTAATTATACTTCAGTATTCCATAGTAACATCTGACAAAAGTATCTAAAGACAATGAAGCAGCAAACTTTGTGGAAATTAATATTTGTATCATTCTCAAAACTTCTGGCCACGACTGTACACTAAAACACAGTACTCCTGTTTAACAGACTACCCCAATGTCAAAACCAGGAGAGTGATGCACTATTCAAGTTCATTTGATTGACATTTCTCCCTCGTGACATCTCTAAGATTATAGGGAGCCTTAGAGAGAAGTCACATTGCTGGCATAGCAACATCAACCCTGTAACACAATATGTTACAGGGTCATCTTAACAAGCTCAGCGGTAACCTTATCGCCATGGAGATGAGGAGCTAACAGCAAGGTTAGGGGGTAAGAAGGGAAACATGGTGTGGGCTGGTCACAGCGGTCCCTTTACATACACACACCAACACACACGGACACGCACGGACATAGTTCACGTTTCAAATGTTTGTCACGTGCACTAGTACAGGGACATTCCTTTCTCGCTTGCTCTTTCCCAACACTGCAGTAGTCCTATAAAAACAAAAGTAAAGTATGACAAAAACACACGAAAAATAGAAATAAGAAGAACACGAGAAAGTAAGTAAGCTATATACAGGATCAGTTCCAGGGTCAGTGCCAATACCATACTCACATTCCACCATCCAGTGATACCCTATACGCCTCCAAAGAGAATCTTGACTTGAGAGAGCTTTTATTAGCATGAGGAGTAAGGGTTAGAGTTGAGGTGAGGGTTACGGTTGAGGTGAGGGTTACGGTTGAGGTGAGGGTTACGGTTGAGGTGAGGGTTACGGTTGAGGTGAGGGTTACAGTTGAGGTGAGGGTTACAGTTGAGGTGAGGGTTACGGTTGAGGTGAGGGTTACGGTTGAGGTGAGGGTTACGGTTGAGGTGAGGTGAGGGTTACGGTTGAGGTGAGGGTTACGGTTGAGATGAGGTGAGGGTTACGGTCGAGGTGAGGTGAGGGTTACGGTTGAGGTGAGGGTTACGGTTGAGGTTAGAGTTAGGTTTGAGCCAGGATATGGACGTGAAGCAAGAGCTAGGGTTGAGGCTAGAGCTAGGGTTGGGGCTAGAGCTAGGGTTGGGGCTAGAGCTAGGGTTGGGGCTAGAGCTAGGGTTGGGGCTAGAGCTAGGGTTGGGGCTAGAGCTAGGGTTGGGGCTAGAGCTAGGGTTGGGGCTAGAGCTAGGGTTGGGGCTAGGGTCAGGGGTTTCAGATTCCTAACACATCAATAGTCCCTCAATAGTAAGATAAGAGGGGCGAGGGTTAAGGGGTGAGGGAGGGTATTAAGGATTGGACGCGGAGGCCTGGGGAGATGAGAGGGGTATTAAGGATTGGACAGATGGGTAAGCTAGGACCCCTGGACCTTAGTGATGTCAGTCCTTCCACTGTGGTCGGAAACACAGTCTGGATTAGTCTAACGGTTGGCAGGTGCTCCAGTTTGAAGTTTGTGACAGGTGATTAGTGTGTGTGTGTAGGGAAGGATTTCACTGTGTTGACACACATTGGATTATATGAAAGCAAAGGAGCAATAGGTGTATTAGAGGCAGTTAGGTTTGTTCTGTGTGTGTGTGTGTGTGTGTGTGTGTGTGGATGGTCAAAGAGTTACTCATAGGCATCTGAGCTAAGTGTAACTCTTCAGAGAGGAATGTGCTGACAACCAAAGGGACAAGAATAGCCCTGGAGGATAACAGTGTACACACACACACACACACACACACACACACACACCTCTCTGTGTCGGAGAGATCTGAGGGTTCCGATAAGGAGGCGGGTGTTGGTTCACCCCCCCTTCCCCCTCTGCCCTCACCCCTGTTTGAAGTCCCCTGCACCTTTCGAAGGGGGATTTGCACATTCCCAAAACACACCCAACGGGATCAAGAGCACGGATGTCCACTGAGCACAAGAAAACTTACCCGGATCGTCATTCTACATGACATAATTTCCCCCTGGGAGAGACCTGACACATAGCCATCTGCATGTACTGTATGTGTAGTAGAAAAGCCACTGACAGGGGACTATCTTAAGCTGCCTCGGATAATGGTCTGATGTCATCGAATGCCCTTACTTATTAGCCTACTGCAAGCTTGTTAGTCAGGCACTGGGTCATGAAAGGATGTCAAAACCTCTTATTCTTTAAAGAGATAAACAAACTAAAGAATGGAGCTATTTTGGGGTATAGGTAAGTCCTTACCTATATAATTAGAAATCTACTCATTCTATTTCAACAGTGTGCCCAAAACGTATATTAAGTCTTCCATGTGATTAGTGCTATGTGATATGATTAGCTGCCATATCCTCGTCGACACACAAGGAAAAACCTGATAGATGCACACTGCTCAGGGGAGACTATGCAGAAAGTGATTTTTCTGATTCAACCACATGAGGTAAGACCAGTGTTCCAAGTAGTGGAACAATTACAATGTTTGTTAGTCCACAGCCTTACTGAATTGTGAAACGGAGCACTCATTCTGTGCTCAATCAAATTTTATTCTAGACCAAGGGTCTCTGTCCATTAACTGTGTGTTGTGCTGACATGGACCTCTCTCTCAGTTAAAAGTCACACCACCCTGTCTCTACCTTTACTGCAGCCCCCCAGAGGAAGAGGGGTGTTACCAGGCACGATGAGGCACGTTGCGAGAACCGCTACCAGGGGGGTTACGACGGGAGTTACGAGGAGCGGTTCACATTTCATGGAGGTCCAGAAATCCCACAAGGCATCTGGTGGAATTTACGAGGGGGGGGGGGGTGAATTGCTATAGGAGCCAGAGCTGGGTGCTGGAGATGCCCTTCCCCTATTAAAAATAAGCTAATTAAAAAAGGAGACACACACACGCACGAGCAGACGCCCGCACACACACACACACACACAAGGGGTGACTATAGACAGATGCTTGATCTTCTCACCCTGGTTGAGGGGATGATTAAATCAAAGCTGATGAGCTGAAGGGGGAGGGAGCAGGTAGCAGTAAACTCTATTTCCTTCCTTCTCTCTCTCTCCTTTTGATAAACAGGTGTCGGTTGCTCACACACAGCCTTCAATAAGTGGTTCATACAGTGAAGCTTTGCCTTTTTGGGTCTCTTCTATATTTGGCCAACAATATGTCACCGGCAGCCACACACTCCAGTCCTGACCACAAGACCATGAGACCGCTGCCCCAGACACGCACTATAAAACTCTCCAGAGTCTCGAGGGGCTATAGATGTAGAATGTAAGATATGTCTGTTGTTTCTAGATCATCTATTTCTATTCTGCGCATGTGTGAGTAGTGTGACACATTGGAAAAGAGACTGTATGTCTGAGAGAAAGAGGATAGAGACATGTTCACACACACACATACTCTGGCAGATAGCCATTTTCTATTTCGGAGGTACCGTAGCCAGTAGCGTCCTATAAAGATACTGGGCATTGTTCTGCTAACACCATACATGAATACTGAGCAGTGAGCAGTAATGCTAGAAGGCACTAAGGGGCTGGACCTGTTAAACAGGCAAAGGGATTACATTTCCCTCTGAAGTTAAGACAACAGGTCCAGGTCCAATATGTTGGCAAATCTATTTGTGTAGAGGGAGTCTGGATCCACAAAGACATTCTAGATCTTGATTTGTAGTTCTTCATTGAATTAAAACACTGTTATAGTACTGAACCGATAAAGATCCACTGGGATACAGAAACATTATGAACACCTACTCTTCCCATGACATAGACTGACCAGGTGATTCCAGGTGAAAAATATGATCCCTTATTTATGTTGATTGTTAAAATCCACTTCAATCAGTGTGGATGAAAGGGAGGAGACAGGATAAAGAAGGATTTTTAAAGTCTTGAGACAATTGAGACATGGATTGTGTACACCGAGTATATCAAACATTTGAAACACCTTCCTAATATTGAGTTTCACCCCCTCCCCCACTTTGCCCTCAGAACAGCCTCAATTTGTCAGGGCATGGACTATACGAGGTGTTAAAAGCATTCCACAGGGATGCTGGCCCAAGTTGACTCCAATGCTTCCCACAGTTGTGTCAAGTTGGCTGGATGTTCTTTGGGTGGTGGAACATTCTTGACACACACGGGAAAGTGTTGAGAGTGAAAACCCCAGCACCGTTGCAGTTCTTTATACACTAAAATAGGTGCACCTGGCACCTACTCCCATACCCCGTTCAAAGGCACTTAAGTCTTGTCTCGCCCATTCACCCTCTGAATGGCACACAAACACAATCCATGTCTCAATGTTCTCAAGGCTTAACATGTTTTCTTTAACCTGTCTCCTCCCCTTCATCTACACTAATTGAAGTGGAATTAACAAGGTTTTCTACGCTCAGTTTGTTTTTAAAGGTACATAGAGGAGTACATTTATTTAGCTTTGAGGCGTAGAGAAGTTCCTTCCTCACCTTCTCGCATCATTCCAACGTTGAGACACTTCATGAAGCGACAGGCCTGGCACGACTTCCTCCTCCGCTTGGTGATCTCACACTCACTGGTGGCCGGGCAGCTGTACTCGATGTTACCTATGGGTGGGAAAGAAAGGAGAGGGGGGATAGATAGAGAGAAATATAGAGAAACAAGTAAAGACAGAGAGATGAGAGGGAGAGATGGCGAGACAAAAATACAGTCAAGAAAAGGGGACAATTTTGTCTGTCACTTCTTAAACCTTTCATTAAACCACTTCAAAACAAACAAGATGCTGAAAAGACACAGGAAACTCCAACGAGGAAAACTATGAATATATCCTGGAAGTCAGCTAATCAGCAGCACTCTGAGCTGCCACATCCTATTAAAAATCAGGACGCATCTGATCACCTGATCTAATATAAAAAATGTTATCTGACAGACATCCAGGTATGAACTTTGAGCCTGGGTATGTCCATTTGCATGCGGAGGAGGCTTAAGGAGCCTAAACTAAAACGAGGGCCATGACCCTGGAACAGGCACAGTCACGTTAAAACACCCACACAACATGCTGCAAACATATGGACGAGACACACATACAAACACACACTGTAAGGAAACCTGTAAGCTTGCGTCCTTAGAGTTGATCAGGTGTTGATACTAAAACAGGAACTAGGAACTTATCAGCCTACTGGAGGTTTACCAGTACAAAGGCATACACTTCTGGTGTCTGTCCATATATACTGTAACACACGTGGGCACTTCAGGTGAACTCTTAACCCTGTTGTTTATGTGAATTATTGTAATTGTCTTACCCTGGATGGTCCTCTTGAAGAAAGCCTTGCAGGCCTCACAGGAGGCCACTCCGTAGTGGTACCCTGACCCCACATCTCCACACACCAGACACAGCCTCTTAGCCACAGAATCCAGCAAGAACTCACACTTCACCTGGCCATCCTCACCACCAAACCGCCTGGCGGAAGAGAGAAAGAGAGAGAGAGAAAGGGGTTAGACATACATACTGTATGGTACATGCACCCAAGCATAAACCCCTACACACACACGCACCTGTTGGCTGTTCCATTGTTCCCCATGCCCGCTGTGTGTCCGTAGAGCCCTGGTGAGTCCAAGCCGTTGGTGTGGTTGTGACTCTTGCCCAGGAGACCAAAGCTGGAGTTGGTGTCTGAGGAGGAGCCCTCAGGGCTGGGTTGGGATGGGCTGTCCCCCTGGAAGCTGGGGCTGGGGCTGGAGGGCTCGCGCTTTATGGGGGGACAGGAGGTGTCCAAGCCCCTCACAGACATCCTGCCCAGGATACTGACAGGAGGGGGGGGGGGGGGGGGGGATGCATAGGATTCATTTATGGTAACATCTCGTAACATAATGGGCGGTACACTGGCTTGGATGTGTGTATGATGTCCTTTCTGTCTAGATCTATCGGTCAGTTAGAAAACTTGACGTCTATGCAGACCTACACAAATACACCCACCCATGCATACCCATACAACCTCATACCTGTTCTGACCACATACACATTGATAACCAACCGTCTTCCAGCACCATTTTTTTACCAAAACCTCCTTTATCGCTCCCCTATCCCTTTCAAAAAGAAAAAGGGTAGGAACCATCTTCCCCTTTCTCCATTCTCTGTCCCTCTCTGCCTCTTCCTCTGTGCCTCCTACCCCTATCCCCCTCTCCTGATCCGTTTATCTATCCATCCATCTCCACGCTCACCCACCCAGCCGTTTGCAGTTTCCCACATATGCAAAGCTGAGGTCTATTAGACCAACTTGTTATGACAACAGGAGATTGCGTAGGCAAACATATGGAAATCAAAACAAAGATTCTGGCTCAGAGGTTTATTCTCACAGATCTCTTGGTGAAGGTATGATGTAGTAGATATTACCCATTGTGTTCAGTTACCAGAAGCCAAGTCCTTTTATCAGAATTCCAGCTCTGTCAAGTTTAGAGTTGTAGAGGTATTAATTTTGGGAATGTAATGGGTTTCTATGCTAGTGCTGTATGTTAATGGCATTGTTCAAACTGTAAGCCATGCGTTTTCACATTCTACTGTATGGA
Source organism: Oncorhynchus mykiss (assembly GCF_013265735.2). NCBI lineage: Eukaryota > Metazoa > Chordata > Actinopteri > Salmoniformes > Salmonidae > Oncorhynchus > Oncorhynchus mykiss. The sequence continues at coordinate 25,711,726 of NC_048572.1, read as the reverse complement.
TTTGTGTTCATCCCCCTACATTCATGCATGTTAATGCATAGATGAGCCTGCCCATGTGAGAGATAAGAGCAGAATAGACACGAATGTTGTTATGTGGTTCAGGAACTGGGCACACGTATAATTATTGTAGACTAACTGATACCTACAGTGCACGTGAAAGTATTCCAAAATGTATGGTGTTTACATGCACACGTAAATGCTGTGCTGACCCATGTGGCCGTAGGTTAGCACACACACTATCGTGTGTTGCCATACCCACTCTTAGGGCCACTGAACACGCCGATTTGCGATTGTGTTTTTCTGTTGCTCATTAGAAAAACAAGATTTCAGTCTTGGAAGTGTATTTCCTGACCGATTCTGCATTTGGTTATGGATGTTTGTCCCCCATGAGAGTAGACAGGGGAAGCCTATTTCACTCCCTGAATAATGCCCCACAGTGGAGGTGTCATAATACCCATAAAACCTAGCGGTCAATTTTTTTTTCCACCATTCATGTTTCCCATCGTGAATTTTTTAAACACTGAAAATAAGGGCTGTCTTTCGTGTAGGCTTACCCTGGCGTGATGTTCTGATAACCATGGAAATCTCTCTCGGACAAGGTGACTTTTATCAATATATTTGGCTCCATTTACTCTCGAATTCTAAAATACTAATTAGCATCAAAGTAGGCATTAGATAGAATCTCTGGATTAACTTACTTTGCCTCGATTCGGCAGTCTCATCCAGATCATAATGGCATTTGTAGTTCTTTATGATAGCCACATTAGGAGCTAATTAGCATTTAATTGGGGGGGGGGGGGTTAAATACAGGCGAATATATTGATTAAAGTCACCTTGTCTGAAAGAGATGTACAGTTATCAAAATGTCACACCAGGGTAAACCTATACAAAACACAGCCCTTATTTTAAGTTTTTCCAAAATCCACTTTGGGAAAAATGATTGGAACCATTTCCTTGTTTGACCACTAGGTTTTATGACTCATACTGTGGTACTATATGAATCTAAGATGACTCAAGACATCTGTAATACATTTGGATGTTTTTGCCGAGGATGTTTTAGTTGAGCAATTTTACATCTAACTAAGGTCTTTGGTGCAGTATTCCTTAAATAAAGACATTTGCGACGTGTTGTCTCCTATAAACAAAGTCAGAGGTGCTGGGCAGGTCTGCCTCACTGTCGATGCTACTGGATAGTGAGCAATCACCGCAGCGGTTCACCCCATATTAGTGGGCAATGGACATTGTCAAATCAAAACCCAACCTTCATTTATTCGTTTATTCCGTTTTAGATGAGACCGACTTCATTACCAAAATTATCCTATTAAAACTTTGTAGTCGATTTTGACACTAGAATAAATGTTTCTGACTCATATCGATGCCACATAGGCCATTTTCAAAGGGATTTGTTGCTTTTCAAAGGAAGTGGCTCTTTTAAAATCACTCACACACTCCCTGTCTGTGTGGTGGAACCCAAGCTCTGTTCCTGCTATGTAAATCCGCACGGTAATGACCACCACTCATTTGGTAGGCAAACTATCTGGCTGCCCTAAACATCACTAGAATCAACCATGACCACGCTCTATCGCCCCTTGAAATCCACAGAGAGAGTGATATTGAAAGAAAAAGAGAAAGAGAGACATTGAAAGAACAAGAGAGAGAGAGAGAGACCTCTGTCATTCAAACTTTAACCTTATTCTACTTCAGCTCTAAATTGGATTTACTAATATATTGTTGCCTCCAAAGTGGTCCAACAAAGCTGGCAGAGTACAATGGACTGTGAAGAGACCAGTTTGTTCTCTCATCAGCTATCCATCACACAGGTAGATATTGCTGTGTCAGCTTCCCATAGACCTGAATTAAGGCATTCTCAAATTACTTGGTGGCCATAGATTTTTCTTTCAAAAGGCCCGATTTAGACTAAATAAGAAATGTACGCCTTTCCTACACATGCCTTTCCTATGCACTTCTCAGTAGTTGGAATTCCGACTTACCTTATGAAGGTGCTTAACTGGCTTTGCAGGCATGGTTCCCTTGCGCGCGCTGAATACATTTAATTAAACCACTGGAAAACCTCCTACTTGCTGGCCAATTTTCTCGTGGAGTTTTCATTCAATAGGGTTTTAGTCAATTTCATCTAAAGCCATCCCTTTAAATTTGGTGTACCTTGAATTTTCTCACTAGAATATATGGAGAGAATGGTTCAGAATATTAGGAATCAATGAAAGAAAGCCATAAAAAACACACATTTATCTCCTTTTTAGCATTTATGATTTATGAATAAATAAAAAATAGTTTGGAGAACCTTTACGCACAAATTATAGTGGTGAATCAAAAATAGTGGTTTGGCTCATCCTGTAAATTGCCATATTCAATTGTTACATCCATTAAATATTGGAAGGTGAAAAAAAGTCTGCATGTCCCAAATTATTGCACAACTTTAGCCTAATATGATCTACTAATGCTAGCGACCCCCAGGAACAACTGCACGGACATGGCATAGGAAAGCAAGGTAAATGGAACAACGCAGAATGTAGGCTACGAAATGAAGGAAATTAACAATAAAGTGACACTTATAAATGCTTGTGGCTATTACTGATGGTGGCTCCCGATAGTGGCAAATATTCACATGATAGAAAATCCATATATAATTATAACATTTGAATGTGTTCAGCCCTACAGAAGCCTATAACTTGGGTCTCCTAACCACTCTCATAGAAATGGTAGATTATCAGATACTCAACAAGAAGGTCTGATTTGATTATTACTAAAACAGGATCCATGTGGTAAATATAAAGATCCAGTCCATTAAAAAAAAAAAAATTGTCAGCCTCTTACACTTCAGTGTGGTGATGCAAAAATTATAGCAAAATGCATAGCGCATAGAACTAAAAAGGTATTGTCAGATATTATTCATCCTAATCAGACAGTTTTTTTTACATGGATGATGCATTGGAGATAATATAAGACAAGTACTGGAAAAAATAGAACACTGAAAAATCTGTGAAACTAGGCCTGGTACTCATAGCCAATTTTGAAAAGGCTTTTGATAAAGTACGACTGGAATTTCTATATAAATGCCTAGAATCTTTCAATTTTGGAGAATCTCTTATAAAATGGGTTAAAGTTATGTATAGTAACCCTAGGTGTAAAATAGTAAATAATGTCTACTTCTCAGAAAGTATTAAACCGTCAAGAGGAGTAAAACAAGGTTGTCCACTATCGGCATATATATTTATTATGGCCATTGAAATGTTAGCTATTAAAATCAGATCCAACAACAATATTAAGGGGTTAGAAATGCAGGGCTTAAAAACAAAAAGGTGTCATTGTACGCTGGTGATTCACGTTTTATTTTAAATCCACAATTTGGATTCCTCCACAGCTTCATAGAGGATCTAGATACTTTTTCTAACCTCTCTGGATTACAAACAAATTATGATAAGTGATATTACGTATTGGATCGCAAAAAAATACAACTTTTACATTACTGTGTAGTTTACCAATAAAATTGTCTGATGGTGATGTGGACATACTCGGTATACATATTCCGAAAGAAAAAAAATCTCACAACAATAAATGTTTATAGAAAGTTAGCAAAACAGATAAGATCTTGCTGCCATGGAAAGGAAAATACCTGTCTATTTGTGGAAAAATCCCCCTGATTAACTCTTTAGCCATATCCCAGTTTACCTATTTGCTTATTGTCTTTCTTACACCTAGCAAACTGTTTTATTAATTATATTAGCAAATCAAATCTAATTTTATTTGGAACGGCAAGCCAGACAAAATTAAACAGGCCTATTTATATAATGAACATAAATTTGAAGGGCAGAAATGATTAAATATTAAAGCATTAGACCTCTCACTAAAGGTGTCAGCCATCCAAAATGTATACTTAAACCAAAACTGGTTCTCTAGTAGATTAGTAAGAATGTCTCACATGTTCAAGAACGGATTTTTCCCCTTTATTCAGATTACAACCTCTCACTTTCGTTTATATGAAAATGAAATAATCTCCAAATTAACGCTATTTTCTAAACAAGCCATAGAAAGTTGGTTGCAATTTCAGATTTATCCACCAGAAAATACAAAACAAATAATACAACAAAGTGGTTAAACTGAAATAAACTAATTGATAAAATATATCTTTGTAAATTCTATCATAAATAGGACTGGTGGAATTATGTCACACATGCAGCTAACAAAATTATATGGAAATGTCTCTGGAATCCAGAATTAAAGAGACCAAAATTAGTTCATGAAAATTGTAATAAATAAAATTTAAAAAATAATATTTAATTTAATGACCCAGAATGGACCGCTGTGCCATATAGATTGCAAAATAGTTGGGAAGAGATTGTACGATGTACCGATTCATGAACTGATAAACAAAACGACGCCGGATTCAAAACTAAGAATTCTGTCTTTCAGCCAATAGAACGTTAAATATATGGGGGATACAACCATCTCAGCTCCGCTGATTTTTCTGCGAAGAGACAGAATCATTAGATCATTTGCTTTGGTACTGTCCATATGTAGCTTGTTTTTGGACGCAGGTCCAGGAATGGCTGAAGAATTGCAACATTTACCTGGAGCTAACTCTGCAGATTGACAATTACTTTTCAAATCAGCAAGTAGTCAATCGATCAATAATAGAATAACACTTTTAGCATAAATGTTTCTATAATTTACCATCTGTAGAAACTAGGAGAATAGAAAGGTTCAGAACTTTTGTGAAACAATCCAATATGTATGGTGTTGAGACAGATGTGAGGGATTGAGTGGAGCTGAAAGGTGGGACTAATAACAACAAGATATCTAAATGTAAAATATACTGTGTCCGTAAAATGTATATAGGTTCAGAACTTTTGTGAAACAGCACAGTTAAAAATATATGGCAAATAGAAATCAAACTGGATGGTCTTCAGAAATAGATGAGAGAGGTTGAGGGTAGCAGAAGGATAGGAATAAAAAACAAACAAAATATAACTATTTAAGCAATAAGGCACGGGGGGGGGGGGGGGGGGTGGTATATAGCCAATATACCACGGCTAATGGCTGTTCTTAGGCAGGACGCAACGCTGCAATATTACATTTACGTAGGTATTCAGACCCTTTACTCAGTACTTTGTTGAAGCACCTTTGGCAGCGATTACAGCCTCAAGTCTTCTTGGGTATGATGCTACAAGCTTGGCACATCTGTATTTGGAGAGTTTCTCCAATTCTTCTCTGCAGATCATCTCAAGCTCTGTCAGGTTAGGTGGGGAGCGTCGAAGCGCAAATATTTTCAGGTGTTCGATTGGGTTCATGTCCGGGCCACTCAAGGACGTTCAGAAACTTGTCCCAAAGCCACTTCTGCGTTGTCTTGGCTGTATGCTTAGGATCGTTGTCCTGTTGAAAGGTCAACCTTTGCCCCAATATGAGGTCCTGTGCGCTCTGGAGCAGGTTTTTATTAAGGATCTTTCTGTACTTTTCTCCATTCATCTTTCCCTCAATCTTGAGTAGTCTCCCAGCCCCTGCCACTGAAAAACATCCCCACAGCATGATGCTGCCACCGCCATGCTTCACCGTAGGGATGGTGCCAGTTTCCTCCAGACGTGACGCTTGGCATTCAGGTCATAGAGTTCAATCTTGGTTTCATCAGACCAGAGAATCTTGTTTCTCATGGTTTTAGAGTCTTTTAGGTGCCTTTTGCCATGAGCCTTTTACTGAGGAGTGGCTTCCGTCTGGCCACTTTACCATAAACACCTGAATAGTGGTGTGCTGCAGAGATGGTTGTCCTTCTGAAAGGTTCTCCCATCTCCACAGAGGAACTATGCAGCTCTGTCAAAGTGACCATCAGGTTCTTGGTCACCTCCCTGACCAAGGCCCTTCTCCCCCGATTTCTCAGTTTGGCCGGCCAGACAGCTCGGGATCAATGGAAACAGGATGCACCCGAGCTCAATTTCAAGTCTCATAACAAAGGGCCTGAATACTTATGTAAATAAGGTATTTCAGTTTTTTATATTTTTGATCAAATTTGCAAAACATTTGATAAACCTGTTTTTGCTTTGTCATTATGGGGTATTGTGTGTAGATTGATGAGGAAAACATTTTATTTAATCCATTTTAAAACAAGTCTAACTTTTTTTTAAAGATGGAAAAGGGTCTGAACACTTTCCAAATGCACTGTGTATATACACTACCGTTCAAACGTTTGGGGTCACTTGTCCTAGTTTTGTCCTAGAAATGTCCTAGTTTTCCATGAAAACATACATGAAATGAGTTGCAAAATTACAGTCAAGATGTTGACAAGGTTATAAAAAATGATTTTTAATTGAAATAATAATTGTGTCCTTCAAACTTTGCTTTAGTCAAAGAATCCTCCATTTGCAGCAATTACAGCCTTGCAGGCCTTTGGCATTCTAGTTGTAAATTTGTTGAGGTATTCTGAAGAAAGTTTACCCCCATGCTTCCTGAAGCACCTCCCACACATTGGATTGGCTTGAAGGGCACTTCTTAAGTACCATATGGTCAAGCTGCTCCCACAACAGCTCAATAGTGACTATAATGGAGTGGCCAGCACAGACATAATACCAGCTGACTGCTTCTTCCCTAAATAGTTATTGCATAGTTTGGAGCTGTGCTTTGGGTCATTGTCCTAATGTAGAAGGAAATTGGCTACAATTAAGCGCCGTCCACAGGGTATGGCATGGTGTTGCAAAATAGAGTGACAGCCTTCCTTCTTCAAAGCAATGAATCATATAGGTGAAGACTTTACCACTACGTTCTTTTGGTGGTTGACAATAAATAAAAATGTGGATTGGATTAATGACATCTATTATAATCAGAGATTCGTGAATGATACTGGCGATGCAGTAAAGGGGTTCTCTGACCAATTATCCGCCACCTCCCTCATGACCTGGTAAAATAGACTGACTCTCGATATGTTAATTGGCAGAAAAGGGCAGGGTATGTAGAATGATTGGGGTTCATTGCTGTATGTTTATTTTTTGATAACACAGCTCCAGACAGATCAGTGAATTCTCTATTTCTGCTTTTTGTGACTGCTATATTTAGCTGGAAAATGGCTGTGCTTATTGTGGTTTGGTGGAGACCTAACATAATTGTTTGTAGTGCTTTCGCTGAAAAGCCTATTTGAAATCGGACACTTTGGTGGGATTAACAACAAGATTAACTTTAAAATGATATAAAACACATGCATGTTTTAGGAATTGTAATTATGAGATTTCTGTGGTTTGAATTTGGCGCCCTCTATTTTCACTGGTAGTTGTCATATTGATCCCGGTAGTGGGATTGCTGCCATAACAAGTTAACCACATTAGCTCACGACTTAGCAGAGAACTCAGGGGTGGATAAGTCTCTAACAAATTATTTTGACAGTGTGTTTGAGAAATGGAAAAATGTCATAATCACTGTGTTGTGGGCAACTTTCACCTGTATGAGTGTTTTGGTTCTGTGTGGATGTTATTTGATTCCGTGTGTGAGAGGTTTGATTACCAGGACTCTGGAGAGGTCAATGACGCAACAGATGGTGAGGTACGGACCGATTCCGAGCATCAGTGGGATGACGAATACAGGCCTCCAGGCCTAGGAGATGGCGCCCTTTCTTTTAACGGATATAGGCCTATAACAGTCATTGATGAATATTGAATGTACATACAAGTATTGCTTTGGATTATCCTTGTATACAATTGATGTAGGAGGGTGTATTATTTAGTCATTTAGGGTGGATTGTTGGTGGAATTTCTACGTTTAAATGAATGAACAGAATGTTCCACCCTGAAACTATATAATTGTATGTAATTGATTAGAATCAATGAAATACATTAGAATCATCCACTTATTATTGATGTGTGTAGTCTGTCAGTAAAATTATAATAAATTGTGTGTGTAGTTTTAGTCAGAATTAGTGTATCTGTACAATATGTCTCTATAGTATCTTAAACACAGACTGTCTGAGCAACATTTGGTGCAGACCTTGGTTAGGGGCCAATGAGAGATTTGGAAAGGGCAGTGAGTGCTTCTCACGGTCCCTAATCTTTGTCGGCTGGGTATTGATACAGTATGTGCGTAGGATACCTAATGTATGTGCATATGAATTCTGTTTGTGTGCAAAAGTATGTGCGTAAGGAGCTAGTATAAAATGAATGTTTTTGTACAATGAACTTGTGCGCCAGTGAATAAACATTTTGACTATTTTAGCTGGTCCTCTGTCTGTTTCATTCAACCAGTATCCTACAAATTATGGGTTGCAGACTGAGTAGTATAATTGATTTGGTTATGAACATTGAGAACATAATTCTCGTGACAAGATCCCTTTTGCCCTGTACAAATCTCCCACTTTACCCCCACCAAAGCACCCCCAGACTGTCACATTGCCTCAACCATGCTTGACAGATGACGTCAAGCATTCCTCCAGCATCTTTTATTTTTTCTGCGTCTCACGAAAGTTCTTCTTTGTGATACGAATACCTCAGATTCGTCTGTCCATAACACTTTTTTCCCAATGAAGCTGCCAGTTGAGGACTTGTGAGGCGTCTGTTTCTCAAACTAGACACTCTAATGTACTTGTCCTCTTGCTCAGTTGTGCACCGGGGCCTCCCACTCCTCTTTCTATTCTGGTAAGAGACAGTTTGCGCTGTTCTGTGAAGGGGAGTAGTACATAGCATTGTGCGAGATCTTGAATTCTTGGCAATTTCTCACATGGAATAGCCTTAATTTCTCAGAACAAGAATAGACTGACGAGTTTCAGAAGAAAGGTCTTTGTTTTTTGCCATTTTCAGCCTGTAATCGAACCCACAAATGCTGATGCTCCAGATACTCAACTAGTCTAAAAAAAGGCCAGATTAGCCTTTTTTAAATGATAAACTTGGTTTAGCTAACACAATGTGCCATTGGAAGACAGGAGTGATGATTGCTGATAATGGGCCTCTATTGGCCTATGTAGATATTCTATAAAAGACTCAGCCGTTTCATCTATGTTATTTCATAGTTTGTCTTCACTCTTATTCTACAATGTAGAAAATAGTAAAAATAAAGAAAAACCATTGAATGAGTAGGTGTCCAAACGTTTGACTGGTACTATATATATATATATATATAGTTGAAGTTTACATACACTTAGGTTGGAGTCATTAAACTTGTTTTTCAACCACTCCACACATTTCTTGTTAACAAACTATAGTTTTGGCAGGTCAGTTAGGACATCTACTTTCTGCACGACAAGTAATTTTTCCAACAATTGTTTACAGACAGATTATTTCACTAAATCACAATTCCAGTGGGTCAGAAGTTTACATACACTAAGTTGACTGTGCATTTAAACAGCTTGGAAAATTCCAGAAAATTACATCATGGCTTTAGTAGCTTCTGAGAGCTAATTGACAATATTTGAGTCAATTGGAGGTGTACCTGTGGATGTATTTCAAGGCCTATCTTCAAACTCAGTGTCTCTTTGCTTGACATCATGGGAAAATCAAAAGAAATCAGCCAAGACCTCAGAAAAAAATGTAGATCCACAAGTCCTTGGAAGCAATTTCCAAATGCCTGAAGGTACCACGTTCATCTGTACAAACAGCAGTACGCAAGTATAAACACTATGGGACCACGCAGCCATCATACCGCTCAGGAAGGAGACGGGTTCTGTCTCCTAGAGATGAACGTACTTTGGTGTGAAAAGTGCAAATCCATCCCAGGACAACAGCAAAGGACCTTGTGAAGATGCTGAAGGAAACAGGTACAAAATGATCTATTTCCACAGTAAAACAAGTCCTATATCGACATAACCTGAAAGGTCGCTCGAAGGGAGAAGCCACTGCTCCAAAACCGCCGGGAAAAAGCCAGACTATGGTTTGCAACTGCACATGGGGACAAAGATCGTACTTTTTGGAGAGATTTCCTGTGGTCTGATGAAACAAAAAATAGAACAGTTTGGCCATAATCACCATCGTTTTGTTTGGAGGAAAAAGGGGGATGCTTGCAAGCCGAAGAACACCATCCCAACCGTGAAGCACGGGGGTGGCAGCATCATGTTGTGGGGGTGATTTGCTGCAGGAGGAACTGGTGCACTTCACAAAATAGATGGCATCATAGGGGAGGAAAATTATGAGGATATATTGAAGCAACATCAAGACATCAGTCAGGAAGTTAAAGCTTGGTTGCAAATGGCTCTTCCAAATGGACAATGACCCCAAGCATACTTCCAAAGTTGTGGCAAAATGGCTTAAGGACAACAAAGTCAAGGTATTGGAGTGGCCATCACAAAGCCCTAACCTCAATCCTATAGAAAATTTGTGGTCAGAACTGAAAAAGCATGCGCGAGCAAGGAGGCCTACAAACCTGACTTAGTCACACCAGCTCTGTCAGGAGGAATGGGCCAATATTCACCCAACTTATTGTGAAAAGCTTGTGGAAGGCTACCGGAAACGTTTGACCCAAGTTAAACAATTTAAAGGCAATGCTACCAAATACTAATTGAATGTATGTAAACTTCTGACGGAATGTGATGAAAGAAATAAAAGCTGAAATAAATCATTTTCTATACTATTATTCTGACATGTCACATTTTTTAAATAAAGTGGTGATCCTAATTGACCTAAAACAGGGAATTTTTACTAGGACTAAATGTCAGGAATTGTGAAAAACTGAGTTTAAATGTATTTGGCTAAGGTGTATGTAAACTTCCGACTTCAACTGTATGTGATATATATATATATATATATATATATATATATATATATATATATATATATATATATATATATATATATATATATATATATATATATTTTTTTTTTTTTTTACAAAAATATATATATTGGGGATTGGAAATGATGCAGACAATTACATTGATGGAAGCTACAATCTGCAATATTTTACAGCTGATCTACCCTCTAATTTTAGTTTTACAAAATATATAAAATGAACTTCAAAGGGCTCCTTTACTAGGGTACCAATGCATGTTCGTCCACTAGCAGCATATTTCCAGCCTCCAAACAGTGGTGAATGGAAAGAGACATCATTTACACAAAACGTGTAGTCCTAATGACATTTGGCAATTGTTATTAGGCTATAATTTATGCGTCCACTGTTTTTCGTGCGTCTTCGTATCGGCCACCCATCTCTGCCTTGGCAAAATGTCAGTGTTCTTGTCGAACCACATCGCATTTTGGTGCGTAGGCTATACCACCCGTTTTCAAGTCCATTCACATATTTTTCATGCCTCTGACATGCGGTAATGATAAATTATAGTATAATAACTAACAGTTTTCTTGACATTTTGCTTTGTTTTACTTTCACCCCTGGTTTGCTTCAATATGACTGGTTTCACATTCGTCTCCAGGGATCGCGAAGAAAAATATTCTAAAACAATTGCTATATGAATGTACAATCCCCTTCTCCAAACGGATTACTCATTTTCCCAGCTCTTGTCAATAGCTCTTATCAATGCATAAATTACAGTGAAAGGAGAAAGGTATTATTTCTATCGGAAAAAAATATTTTCCACATGGAACCGGAAGGTTCGCTCAACCTTATTCATGGTTTCCTCGCGCTTAAAAGGTGGTGGAATAGTTATGGAATTAAATCAAGGTCAGAATACGGCTTTATCTGTCGACACACCTCAGCCACACCTCCATATCTGTGATCTCCACCGCAAATGAATAGCGGGTGAATATGCTATTCTCATGCTTAAGTATGCATAGAGAGAAAAGTGCATAAAAAGGGAATTACGTTCCATTTACTCGCACTTAACTCGGGTCGGAATTTCCCCATAATGCATTAGCATTACAGTGGACTGGTAAAACATGGTGTGGTATCTAAACCTGACAGATCTATAATCTATAGCTCTTCAAAAAAGCTAATCGCACAGTTCCCATAGACTCTGGGTGTAAATCACAGACTCGGAGGAACATTATAAAGCAACAGGCTGTGTGTGAGTGTGCTCGTATCCAAAACAACTCTAATTGCACCTTGGAAACAAAGAGCAAAATGCAGCGTGAAACGACTGACGGTCAGACAGAAAGATGGGAGCAGACAGATAGAGAGAATGTGAAAAACAGAAAGGGAGAGAAAGAAAGGGCTCAATCGCTGGGCCATTAACCCGGGGTGTGTAGAAAGAAAGGAAGAAGCAAAGAGAGGAGGCAACACTCACTCTCAAATGAGCAGTCACAATACAGACGATGACCAAAAGGACAAGAGAGCCGGGGACACACACAGACACAGGGAAGGAAAAAGAGGTAGAGTGAGGGAATGTGTCAAATTGTTTGCAGGACTAAAAAGCAGGTAGAAAAACCATACATTCAAGTCTCATTTAAATTATTATTTGGGTATATTTTGTTTTTGTGCTCATTCGTTTAGTAGTCCGTTTTGAAAAAAATTATATAACAAATACCTAAAAGATTATCAAAGACGTCAAGTATTGGTAGATGTGGATTTAGGTTACTCTAGCTATGCATCCTCCTTATTAAAACTTGCTCATTTAGCCTCTAACCCCCTTGTCAGTGATTTGGGTCAAAGGAGTCTTGTGCATGGTGATTCCTAATGGGCCAATAGGAGATGAGGTATCAGGCCGGAGCTGAAACACTAGCATCACTGATGACTCTTAGTTTAAGTGTGTAAAGGGCTTGGGTCAAATCAGTTGGTGCTGGAGATGTTGGGTTAAACCAGTTAAGGGCTGGACCTGTTGGGTCAAAAATTCTTATTTACAATGACAGCCTATGTCTCGACAGACTGGGGAAGGGGATAAACATGGTAACACTTCTCCTATACCTGTATATTATATATGCCATTTAGCAGACACTTTTATCCAAAGTGACTTACAGTCATGCGTGCAAACCGTTTATGTATGGGTGGTCCCGGGAATCGAACACACTATCCTGACGTTGCAAGCGCCATGTTCTATTAAAGATGCACTATGCAGAAATCGCTCCATTTCCTGGTTGCAAAAAATTTGAATAGTTCACTTAATTTCAGTTTCAGAACAGATCTACTGCTTCTTAAACTTGCTTTCAATGAGAAAGAAATGTGTGTTATGTATCTGTCAATGTGAATTTGGTCGGGTCACCCAAGAAGATATATATTGCAGCTTTAACTGAGCTACAGAGGACCACATATTTTCACTGTAATTACACTATCAACAACACATAGTTACACAAAACATAAAAGCGGCTCTGTTTCTGCATCCTCTACTCACCCCTCCTCCATCTCCCTCTCTCTCTCTCTTCCTCAATGTCTAATATCCTGTTATCCTCCAGTTAGGGTCTTATCTGAGCTGTTGTCTAGTTCTGTATTATCACAGGGTTAACAGGATTTGCTTTTCAGTGTTGCAACAAATAGCTAATAACACCAACCTACAGAAGCGTACCTCTGCAGTGTTAATGCTTCACACAACACAATGCAGATTGATAACAAACATGTAAACAAAATGATAATGGTAACTCATTTAACAATTATGAATGATCAATTAAGTAACCTGTTACAGGGAGTAAGAAAAATATGCAATTTGGACAGTTGTGTTATTTTTCCACTTGTACAATGCTGGAATATTTAGTGATAAAAACAAGTTCAAGAGTACACAGTAGTATAAAAAAAATTGTGGCAAAAGCCATCACAACTGTAAGTACAATTCTTCAGTGCACCAGCATACTAGAGTCTGCAGCAGTTTATGAACCCTTACTGATCCTCACTGCTCTGCATGGGGTAAGATACCACACATTTCGCTGCTTTCCTCACCTCATCTCTCTACTTCCTAATCTTCTTTCTTGGCCACTTCCAACTCTCCCTTTTCACACCCTGTTGCTCCTCTCCCTCCCTCCCACCTTCTATTTCCCTCTCAGACCTAGTCCCTCAGCTCAGGTATGTGGGTTTCATCCGTCAAAGTTATCCTCTCATTCAGACACTCTTTTTCAGTAAAAATCCAAGAGGTACACTTGTTCCCTAAATAACTACATATGACAGCCCACTACCTTTGTTTCACACAGATGTGCTTGTACTGACATAGAAGACGCCACCACACCAAATAGCAAATAAAAACACCCAAAGTAAGGTCTTCATTTGAGAACGAGACAGCAAGTCGTAGTACACATGCACACTGTTCAATGCTTACCATTACCTAAATAACATCACTGTGCTAACTTTCTTTACACTCCACCGACAGTTTGTATACATACAGAATATGGATCAGAACAGTCCATGTACTTACTCAGTGTCAGGGTGATAGGTGAAACACTCAGGGAGGTACAGCTCTACTAAATCCATGTGCTCTTTGACACCATACTCTGAGGAGCAACGATCCCTGTCAGCTTCCTCTTTCTTTCTTTAGTTGGTCTGTCTCCCTATAACTCTCTTTCTCTGTGTCTCTACCAAGCTCTGTTTTTCTCTTATACACACACTTTCACTGGAGCAACAGTCTCTCTCTCGCTCCCTCTCTGTTTCTGTGTGTCTCTGTCTCTATTTCTCATGCGCTCACTGACTTCCCTCTAGCAGCAGTGTTGACACTCCAGCCAGTGAGGTCTTAACTGTTGTGGCTCGCTCTATGATAGAGCACTCTAAGCTAGGGCTGGCCCTCATGAATATCCAGGAACTATTTTGCATGCCCCTCCCCCTGTACCACAATGTCGGCATTTGATTGGCCACCGTCTACTCCAATGAGAGCCGGCCAGACTCTAAATCAGAATTTCTGGTAAGGATCTCTCTTCGTCCTAATAAAAACATTTTCCATTAGTACATTACAGCCTGGGAGGCTAGCCATTTAAATTAATTGTTGCATTTGAATAGAGTTGCAGTTGAGATGTGTGTGTGTGTGCGCTCGTGCGTATTTGCAGGGTTGGGGGGTAACCAATTACATGTAATCAGTTACATATAATCTGATTTAAAAGAAAATGTAATCAGTTACATTACCAGCATAAATATTGTAATCAGTTTACAGATACTTTTGAAAAATGTGATTATTATATCTTGGATTATTTTTAAATTGAGAAAGCATACTTGCAATTTTTTTTTTACCTTTGTTTTCTAAATGACATTGAATTCAGCGTTGAAAAAAGGCACAAGTTTAAGTTTCTTCCACCTGAATGAGTCTGACCACAAGTCAGAGACCACTATGATGACAAACCAAATGCATTTGATGGGTCCTTTTTGTCTTCTAATGCCTCTTAATGGGAAAGTAAAACTGAAAGTAATCAGATTACGTTACTGAGTTTGGGTAATCCAAAAGTTACATTACTGACTACAATTTTGGACAGGTAACTAACTACCCACTTGGCACTGGTTGCAATTGCAATTAAATTACATTGAACCAACTTGGAATAGACGTTGAGTTGACGTCTGTGCCCAGTAACTGTATCGGATTACATTTAGAAAGTAACCTACTCATCCCTGCCTGTTTGTAGCGAGGCCAGTGAGTTCTGAAAGCTTTTGTCCTACTGTGATGATACCTGATCCTTAAGGACATTCTATACATACATCTATCTAGGTTGTGTCGATGTCCTACTGAACAACAGGTGCCACAGCACTCCCTCCAACCACCCCTACCCCCAAACAAACACACATGCACGTTGATTTCCTTTATTTAAAAGCCCTGATTGACATAAATTAAGTAACAATGATGCAAGCCTCCCTAACTGTGTAACTCACAGATCCCCTGGCACCAAACCTGGATCTGTCACTAAAATGTGCCTAATTAGAAGCTCTGACCTCTCCCTGAGTGACACACACACACACACACATATATGCACACGCACGCTGGAGTGTGACTCTGGGCAACTTGCCACCTCTGGCACACGAGCAGGTATCAAAGAGGAGCAACAATGTTCAAGGGGTGAAAAGCGGTGTTAGAATTCCCACTGGAGCACACTGACTTGATGTGAAAAATAAGACCAGCAACACATTACTATGCCTGCATGCTTACAGCATACTTTGAAGACACTCCACTCATGTCTTCTCTACAAAGGTACATATTTTCATTTTCTTTCCTTTACTAAAGAACTCAGGACCCTCTTTAGTCCTCAGCATGTCCCAGCTGAGTCTTAGGAAATCTCTGATCATTGGATGGTGAATCACTTAACAGAGAGATTGCCTGCGATCAGCCAGCGGCCAAATCACCCCACAAAGCCTCTCAGATGGATTACTGTATCAGAAAGGCTTAGAAGGAAAGAATATAGAGAGAGGAATACAAAAACACACACAAAACCACAGAAAGGGAGAGGAGAGAGAGAAAGAAAGAGGGGTAAAAAGAGAGACGGATGGAGAAAAGAGAGGAAGAGGTGGAGCGCATGTCCAGATTACAATGACTGTTTCCAATTGTCTTTTCTAATTGCATTAGCTGGTCATCTAACACAAAGGAAGGTGATGCAGGGGTGAACAGTAAGTGTGCATACAGTATGGGTTTCTGTGGTCTTGATATCAAATCAGTGGAAACGGACACTTCAGATTCAAATCTAGGTAGTCTGAGTAGTGTACCGTGTTTTGAAGTGAACCTCGCCCCCCCCTTTCATACGCACATGCTGTACAACACACAATATCATGTTCTGAAGCGACCCCTGGAAAAACAAACTTAAGCAAGGAGAAATCGCTTTGCTTATCTGCTTTTTGCTAATCCCCAAACACCAGACTCCATGGAGTGGTTCTTATCACACAGCTAATGAGCTCCACATTAAACACCTCACTCACACATGACGCATAAAACACCTCACAAAACACGAACACAATGTACAGTGGGGATCGGAATTATTGCATCCCTTGATAAAGATGAGCAAATAAAGACCTGTAAAATAAATAACAGGAATAATGAGCTGTATTGTATGCTCAAAACATTTTAAAAATACATATTTTTATACCTAATACAATTTCTCAGAGAAAGATTTTGTTTAGCAAGTAATACAAAAAAAATATTGGATCCCCTGGTTTCAATTCTCCAGCCCCCTCCCCTTGTGAGGATAACAACACTGAGCCTTTTCCTAAAATACCTGTATTTTATGATATTGGACACATTTGGCTGGATCTTAGACCATTCCTCCATACAGAATCTTTCCAGATCCTTGATATCCTTCGTCTGCACTTATGGACTGCCCTCTCAGTTCAAACCACAGGTTTTCATGTCCGGAGACCAAGATGGCCATTGCAAAATGTAGATTTTTTTGGTCAATTAATAATTTCTTTATGGATTTTGATGTGTGCTTGGGGTTATTGTCCTGCTGGAAGATCTATTTGCGGCCAACTTTCAGCCTCCTGGCAGAGACAACCAGGTTTTGGCTGAAATGTCCTGGTCCTTGGTAAAGTTCATGATTGTGCAACTGATCTTAACAAAGTTCCCAGGACCAGTGGAAGCAAAATAGCCTCATAACAAAGATCCACCACCATATTTTACAGTAGGGATTATGTATTTTCTACATATTGTAACGGTTTTGACTTGAGGTTATTATTTATAGGGGTGCCAGGTAGGTTGTGCCTACCAGAAAAAACATTGGTTTCTCCTTTTGGTTTGGGAGGGAATGAGTCCCATCTGGTCCGTCAAGTCTACACTTGGTACAAAGGACTAATGTAAAAAGTCAGGATGGAAATGAACTTTTCATAAACCCTTAAAACATTGAAAATAACTTCAAAAACAACTGTTTTCTTTTGCGTGGGTTGTATTACCAACAAATGATTACACACACACATATAATAATATAACACAATGAGTTCAGATTCCTCCAGAAATGTCCTGTACCTCGGGCCTAAAAAAAAAAAAAAAAAAATACAGCCAGGTAAAGGAGTTCAGGGAACTCAAGTGACCTTTGTCACGCAATGTTTGTCCGTTCATTCAAGTGTAGCGTAAACCCAGTATTAATCATACAACCAATAACAATTATTTTACCACACAACTTTAAAGAGTATCAACTCTTACTAAGTCCTCAACTACAACTAACTACATAAATCACAGTATACATCACATCAAAACAAATGAAATACCGTATACAAAAAGGTTGTAGTCAGTCAGACAATCCAATCCATCAACAGATCTCCAGCGGAGAAAGGCCACGAAGAACGGAGAGGTGTAGTCCACGGACGCAAAGAGTGGATCCGATCCTGGGTAAACTCTATTAGGCTACAAAACAAACGGAATCGAGACGCTTTGGCACTGAGTGTTGAGCACATCCTCATTCACGTCTCCATCACAACCCCACTTTTGCGCAGCTTGATGCTGGCTATTTAATTGGGAATTAAAGGGAAAGCGCCCAATTGGAAGCAGAAGCACTATTTAATTGGGAATTGAAGGGGAAGCGCCATATTGGAAGGAGAAGCACTGAGACGGCTCAGAAAAATTCAGGGCCGTCACACAATGCATTGTCCTTTCGAAATGTCAAACCCACTGCTGATGTGGCCAAAGACCTCTATTTTCGTGTCATATGACCATAGTGTCAAAATATCTGTGTCTGTGTTCAGTGCTGCCATCATATACAATCACCAAATCTCAACCTAATCCCCAACGTACATGTAACACAGGGAAATGATCTTCAATAAACCATTTAGGAAGAATATGGTTTATGTATGAGAAGTTCCCCTAATAGATTTTAGTAGCTGTTACTACCAATATATTCTTTATAGCCTTATTCGTTTGGTCGTACACTTTGGCTAATTCAGGTACAAAGCCATAAACAAATGTAATAAGGAGAGGAGAGCAAATATGACTTATTTGATCAATGAAGTCGTTGTTTGAGCAAGATTGACATTTTCTATGGCACAAAGCAGTCATGCTGGGATGGAATACCATAACAGTGAGACACACAAGAGCAGGGCCACAGTGGCGTCTTGTTAGCCACTTGAGTTTAATATCACAGGAAATGAGTTTGTCCGCTCTAATGACAATACCTGCATCACCTTACCAGACCGGACCGTTCCTATTCACTTTGTGATTTCAAGACACTCATTTATTTTAATGCATTTCTGAAAAAAAACGTATGAAACAAGCCCGGGGTACTGTTCTGTATTTGGTGCCCTAAGCTTAATGTCATTTTTTATGAGCCTCATGAAAATGTATGTCCAGCATATTAAATAGATTGGCTTTTTCAAGGAAGATTGACAAGATTTTTGGGGAATCTATTAAAATAAAGGTCCCACTTTCTCATGTTCGATAAGCTCTCTACCCAGAGGTCGATGCTATGTAGCCTACCTTCTCAAAGCTCTGAAAAGGAGAGACCTGTAACACAAAACTAAGCAGTCAGCATTGACCATAGTATGGATTACTTCTGTTTTTCTCAATCTGAGAGAGTGGGGGAAGCAACCCTCAAACCTCACACAATAAAAAACGGCAGAGTAAATTTGACTTTAATTGAAGAAGATTTAACTCTGCTACAGTTAACATTTGGTCCCAGTCTAAAAATAGTAAAACATACTCTGGCAACAGAGTTATTTTTTTAGAGTTGTATCTGCTCATATTTAGTGTTGATATTTAACTCTGTGTCATTGGGTTTCACTCTGTACGGTATTAATGGTAAATAACCCTGTGACTTGTTTAACTCTCTGCAGTGTTGATCAGTATTCTAGAGTTAGTTATTTAGGGTAACATTTACTCTCACAATATAATCACAATAGTTATTTAAACTCCTATTGAGACAAACTCAACACTATTTTGGGGATTTATACAGTTCCATTTGAGGTGTAACATCTCATTTACATATCTCTGTGTCATATTATGGTGGTTTACAATATGACATCCAGTCACTATTTGTATCCATTTCAGAGAGAGGCTATCCAGCAATCACCCAGGACTTACACTCAGAATGCATGTCAGAGGAGATTTGAGAGAACTGATGTTTCAGACTACCCAGTACATCATGTAAACTGGAACAGCCTTTTCAGTAAAGGTTCCAATAAATCCAACCACTTATTAAGCTTAGTTTAGTTAAGAAAATGTATGTTACATATCATTGTGTTGCATAAGATCAAAAACAATCAATGTACATGTGAAAACACAGATATTGAAACAAACCATTTTTAAAACTCTACCTGAAACAGAGCATGCTGGGAAATATGACAATGATGTCCCTCCCACATATGCGGACACTCCATAGTTTTAACTCCCTGTCTCTGGTTACTCTTAATGGAGTTAAAAGTACTCCCTCCATTCAACTCCAGTTATCAACACTAACTCCAGTGGGGTCAATTTAACTCTATTTGTTTTTACTCAGTGATTTCAACTCACCTTGATTTACTATATCCCCTTCCCAATCCCAGCACCCTCTCTATAGGGACAGCTGTCAGATTGAGTTCTAAACCAAGAGCGTCTCTCTCTGGTGTCCCCAACCCCCTACTGTCGCACCTCATCATTCTTCCTTTGGTACTTCTGACATCATCACTGCGAGACGCACTGAGAATAATGAGTTTAGCTATTGTCCAACTCAGTGCAATCCATCAATTACTTAGACATGTTGTAGGCAAACACTATTGTCTCACTGCACAGATATAGTACATGCTAGGGACAGAGAGATAGACAGACAGAGAGAGAGATAGAGGGAGGATTACTGGAGGAAGGGGTAAGAGGTAGGAGAAGAGAGAGGGAGGGAGGGAGAGACTATATGGATGAGTCTTTGGATAGATAGACTGAGAGATTGATAGTTTAGTGCCAGGATGAGCAGATTTGTCAAAATATTGATCAGTCACTCACACATTAAATATTGATCAGGAAACAGGATGTATTCACTATCAGAGCCTTGCCACCAGTGGCTGTTCCCTCCCTGAGTGGGAAACTGCAGTAGAACCTCTGGGACCACCTGATCATGCCACTGACCATAAAACTGTTACTTAGTCTATGGTGACAACCAACTAATCAATGGTTTTAAATGGTTTGCACTGCTCACACGACCCTCCCTGTATGGTCCCGTTTGGAATACAGAGGGAAAGAAAAAACACTGTTGGGTGACTGCGGGACCATAGCCAGCCTATTGCAGCTGTCCCTAAACACTTTGGTCTGGATTGCCCTCTAGTGGAGTCCTACAAAGCCAACATACTTTCTTCCCCCCTTCATTGGAGTAATCACTGATCTGAAACTATAACGTAGAACACTTGCTTTCACCTATGACAGGTATAACCTCTCTCTCTCCCTCCCTCTCCTTCTACCCCCTCCCCCCACCTTATTTCTCTCTCTTTCCCTCTGTCATTGTGTTTAGCAGATAACCCACCAACCTGTATTTTCAGCTGGTCATGTAAGCAGACCTTTTTTAACCACTGGAGGATTACAGATGGGATGTCCTCTCAGCAAGGAGCACAGGATTAACACGTTCACTTCCCTTTATCTATCTCCCTATGTACAGACACACTATATATACAAAAGTATGTGGACACCCCTTCAAATGAGTGGATTCTACTATTTCAGCCACACCCGCTGCTGACAGGTGTATAAAATCGAGCATAGCGCCATGCAATCTCCATAGACAAACACTGGCAGTAGAATGGCCTTAACGAAGAGCTCAGTGACTTTCAACGTGGCACCGTCACAGGACGACACCTTTCCAACAAGTACGTTTGTTAAATTTCTGCCCTGCTAGAGCTGCCCCGGTCAACTGTAAGTGCTGTTATTGGGAAGTGGAAACGTCTAGGAGCAACAATAGCTCAGCTGCTAAGTGAGACCACACAAACTCACAGAACAGGACCGCCGAGTGCTGAAATGCATCACACATAAAAATAGTTTGTCCTCCGTTGCAACACTCACTACCGAGTTCCAAACTGCCTCTGGAAGCAACGTCAGCACAAGATCTGTTAGTCGGGAGCTTTGTGAAATGGGTTTCCATGGCCGAGCAGCCGCACACAAGCCTAACATCACCATGCGCAATGCCAAGTGTCGGCTGGAGTGCTGTAAAGCTCGTCGCCATTGGACTCTGGAGCAGTGGAAACGTGTTCTCTGGAGTGATGAATCACGCTTCACCATCTGGCAGTTCGACGGACAAATCTGGGTTTGGCGGATGCCAGGAGAACGCTACCTGCCCAAATGCATAGTGGCAACTGTAAAGTTTGGTGGAGGAGGAATAATGGTCTGGGGCTGTTTTTCACGGTTTGGGATAGGCCCCTTAGTTCCAGTGAAGGGAAATCTTAACCCTACAGCATACAATGACATTCTAGACAATTCTGTGCTTCCAACTTTGTGGCAACAGTTTGGGGAAGGCCCTTTCCTGTTTCAGCATGATAATGCCCCCGTGCACAAGCGAGGTCCATACATAAATTATTTATTGAGTTCGGTCTGGAAGAACTTGACTGGCCTGCACAGAGCTCTGACCTCAAAATCCATCGAACACCTTTGGGATGAATTGGAACGCTGACTGCGAGCCAGGCCTAATCGCCCAACATCAGTGCTCGACCGAACTAATGCACTTGAGGCTGAATGGAAACAAGTCCCCGCAGCAATGTTCCAACATCTAGCGGAAAGCCTTCCCAGAAGAGTGGAGGCTGTTATAGAAGCAAAGGGGGGACCAACTCCATATTAATGCCCATGAATTTGGAATGAGATGTTTGACAAGCAGGTTTCCACATACTTTTGGTCATGTAGTATATCTCTCTAAATTACATATATTTTTGTCTCTGTCTTCCTGTCCTTCCTAATTCTTAATACTCTTCCTTTTCTCTCTCTGTCTTTGTATCTCTCTTTCTTGTCTGCTCACCTTTCTCCTCAAATGATGAACAGAGATATGGAGAAAACAAATCAAAAAGAGGGAGGGAGAAGATTCACCAAGGTCACCACGGCTCTTCACACCTTATCTCTGTTGTATTCTTTGTCATCCTTATATCTGGTGTTTTCTGTATACACACACCTGCTTCCCAGGCCTATCACGGGGCACATCTCAGGTGTGAAGCCACCAGGGTGGTGCTTACACAGGTGGAATACTGTTAGTCAGCACCTGACCCTCTCAGCATGATGTCTCAAACTCAGACACCTGCTGACGACAGCAGGAACCTCACACACACACACACACGCACACGCACGCAGGCAGACAAACAGGCAGACACACTCTAAAGATCGGATTACCTGGCCTACCACCTCACAGTTAACCTCTCTCTCCACAGGTGGTATAATCTTACTCTGTCTGGCAGTCGACTTATTACACAGGGTTTTTAGGTGCAAATTTCATCCCACCTCTCATCTGTTCTTCCTCTCTCTCACTCTCTCCAGTTCCTATACCCATTGTCCTTCTTCCATTTTCTCTCCCTCATTCTCATTCTTGTTCTCTCTATCCCCTGTCCTCTCTCTGCCTCTCCTTCTCTCCCCCAATTCCTCTCCATCTTTCTCCTTTCTCTCCTGTCCCTCCTACTTCTCCTCCTTCGCACATACCTGTCCCTCTCTCTATGCCCTCTACCTCTCCCCACCCCCTCCCTCTCCCTCTCTCTCCTATAAAGGTGGATCGGTTGAGCAGCAGCCAATCAGCCAGACCAGTGGGTCTCAGCCACGCCAGGAACACCACTCCAAGATTACACACGATAATGACTGGCTTTGGAGGACCGCCATAACTGATGTCTTCCAATTATAGATGTATAACTATCGATCTGTCAACACTAGAGAAAGGGAGGCAGTAGAGGGGATGGAGAGATGGGGAGAGTAAAGCTCTGTAAAGAAATGTTTACTTAACCCATGCGACATGGAATGAAGGATGAACATGTATTGGAAAAATGACAGAGAACAACTCATCACTGACCAACTTGACCTTAGAATGCAGGCGGAAGATTGAGGAATGCAATAAGATAGCTGTTCTCAAAACTAACTGTGGGCATTGGCACACACTGTTTTGGGAGAGCAGGAAGCCGATAGAAATCTAAGTTAGGTGGGTATACCTGAGTACAGGACAGACCTCTCCCACCTGGACAAAGGAAACACACACACACACTCACACAAACATTTCTATCCCAGCCCAAATGCCCTCTAGTCAACTGCCCTGGTCAAAATACCCCACTCTAGATACACACTTTCAAATACCCTCTAAATGCCCCCAGTCTAAATACCCCACAACAACATATTTTAACATCCCATCCAGCCCCTGCCCCGTCCGACTCAGTACTCACTCTCCCTGTTTCCTCCAGAGCCCTGCAACCAGCTGCAGTCAGTCAGTCAGTCTCAAGGACAAACGCCTTCAGCTCTACCCAGCTCTCTTCCTTCCTCTCCTCTCTGTGCCTTCAGCTCTACCCAGCTCTCTTCCTTCCTCTCCTCTCTGTGCCTTCAGCTCTACCCAGCTCTCTTCCTTCCTCTCCTCTCTGTGTCTCAGCGATGCAGCAGCACAGACTTTTCTCTCCTCTCCTCTGGACCAGCGCTGAGTTCACGTACCCCACTCAGTCCTGAGTGTGTGTGATAGGGGAAGAGGATAGAGAGGAAGTAGAGGACACAGCTCTTCTGCATTTGCCATAGATACAGGGATTGCTGTAGCAGCCTTGCGAAGGGGAGGGAGAGGAAGGGAAAGAGAGAGACAAGAGCATCATGTTTTAGTGAGGTTCTCTGTCAGCATGTGAGTTTGATGCAAGTACACTACATATACAAAAGTATGTGGACAACCCTTCAAATGAGTGGATTCGGCTATTACAGCCACACAGTTGCTGACAGGTGTATAAAATCGAGCACACAGCCATGCAATGTCCATAGACAAACATTGGCAGTAGAATGGCCTTACTGACGAGCTCAGTGACTTCCAAAGTGGCACCATCATAGGATGCCACCTTTCCAACAAGTCAGTTCCTCAAATTTCTGCCTTACTAGAGCTGCCCTGGTCAACTGTAAGTGCTGTTATTGTGAAGTGGAAATGTCTAGGAACAACAACGGCTCAACCGCGAAGTGGTAGGCCACACAAACTTACAGAACGGGACCGCCGAGTGTTGAAGATCGTAAAAATCGTCTGTCCTTGTTTGCAACACTCACTACCGAGTTCCAAACTGCCTCTGAAAGCAACGTCAGCACAATAACTGTTCACCGGGAGCTTCATGAAATGGGTTTCTATGGCCGAACAAGCCTAAGATGACCATGCGCAATGCCAAGCATCTGCTGGAGTGGCATAAAGCTCACCGCTATTGGACTCTGGAGAAGTGGAAACGCATTCTCTGGAGTGATGAATCACACTTCACCATCTGGCAGTCCGACAGACAAATCTGGGTTTGGTGGATGCGAGGAGAACGCTACCTGCCCGAATGCATAGTGCCAAAAGTTTGGTGGAGGAGAATGGTCTGGGGCTGTTTTTCATGGTTCGGGCTAGGCCCCTTACTTCCAGTGAAGGGAAATCTTAACCCTACAGCATACAATGACATTCTAGACAATTCTGTGCTTCCAACTTTGTGGCAACAGTTTGGGGAAGGCCCTTTCCTTTCAGCATGACAATGCCCCCATGCACAAAGCGAGGTCCATTCACAAATGGTTTGTCGAGATTGGTGTGGAAGAACTTGACTGGCCTGCACATACCCCATCAAACACCTTTGGGATGAACTGGAACGCCGACTGCGAGCCAGGCCTAATCACCCGACATCAGTGCTCGACCGAACTAATGCTCTTGTGGCTGAACGTAAGCAAGTCCCCGCAGCAATGTTCCAACATCTACCGGAAAGCCTTCACAGAAGAGTGGAGGCTGTTATAGCAGCAAAGGGGGAGACCATGACCCATGAGCCCATGACTTTGGAATGAGATGTTCGACGAGCAGGTGTCCACATACTTTTGTGTCCACATGTTGTGTATATCAAATCGAGTTCGTGAGAGAGTACTATTTATGAAGCGTGTTTTTTAAATAGTTTTTATTTTGATGTTTTCTTAGGGAGTATTTTTCTGTTGCTTTTTGCTTGAGAGAGCAAGAAAGAGAGACATGGTAAGACAAACTGAACCCACAAACTGAATCTGCTCATACCAGGGGGATCGTTTCACTCAGGCCCTCAAGTTTAATGAACATTACATTGGCAACGGTAACACTTTTTTTTTACAAACCTATTTCAGTTGTTATTTACCAGGTAAATAGAAGACTGTAAAGTGTAACCAATATCATTTTTTTCACTTTATAAAACATGTTAGTAGACTGTTATTGTAAAGACATTGCCATGAGATGGTTGCTACACATACATAGCAAGTACAGCATGACTGGGAAACAGAATTTTGCTTGGCTTCTTTTTAAAGCCCCCATGCAGTCTTTTTAATGTTACGTTTAAATTATCACTGTATGTCTAATAAAACACTGTGTATTTATTTAATGCAAAATAACTACGCCTCCTTTTGCCATTGAAATGCTCAGTCTGATCGCCCAACAGCCCTGATTGGCGGATAGGATCGTCTTGGCCAGAGCCTACTCCGTTAATCCCTTCAAAGTAGGATAGGCACGCAAATAAAAGATGACTGGTCATTGGTCAGAATAATCAGATCAGATTGTAATGTCATGATCTTGTCCAATAACTCCACACCACTTGAACAGGCTGAAATTCCTGGAATTATTTTTCAAACAGCTCTTACACAAAACGGGCAATATGATCATTTTCACAATTTCCAAGTGTTAATTCAATGTCATAAAACAAAAAACAGGAAATCAAGTTAACTGCACTGCCTTTTTAATCAAATAAACACTATTCTGGAGTGTTCAGGGTTGAACATTCTACTTCAATACCATACATACAATGATTTTATTTCAAGATTCATTTCCTGAATTATTCCCACGTCCCTCAGGAATACCATCTTTACGCCGGCACAATTACCATATAACCGCCGGTTATGGATGAACACCATCATGAAAACAAAATAAATGTCATAACCGTAAAAGAAAATAAAAAAAAGCATAATGATGAGTTGTTTGTTTGAAACAGCTGTGTAGTGCTAGGGCAAAACCTAAATGGGCAAAACCTAAATGTGCACCCGGGGGTTTGGGGGGGGGGGGGGGTTGAGCCGAGTTTGGGAACCTCTAACCCTGGCAATTTGACTGGTATTGTATTCAATCATTTCAATGGTGATGTAGAACATTTAATGAATTTATGTTAACTGATGTGGCTAATGGAATGTATTTCTTTGTAATCGGTTGAGTTGAATCAAAACAAATCGCACCACAAATTGATGGGTACACTTCCTACGTTGCTCCTATGGGTACACTTCCTACGTTGCTCCTATGGGTACACTTCCTACGTTGCTCCTATGGGTACACTTGCAATGCTAGCCAGTCAACCCATTATGCCACCATTGACTTGAATGAGGATGCCCGTCCGATTCATTCTGTTTCTATGGGAGCACATGCAGTCAGGAGCAGAGGAGAGAATTGGCATCTTAAAATATATATATATATATATATATATATATATATATTTTTTTTTACCAATAACCGTCATCTACAATCAAATATAACTGCCCAATATCCCAAAAGGAACCATATAGACCAATTTAAAAAACATTTGCCAGTTACATTACATTAGCGTTATACCAGAGAAACTACAAGTAGTATAATTGTAATTACCTTAACCTAAATGCAGTACTTTGCTAACACTTCAGCCATCACCTTTTTGTACTAAGCCACGGGAATAATGCTATTCCATTATAATTACCCTGGAATAACACCAATGTTGTGTCGCAAAACATATTTAAAATCAAATAGAAACTTCCACCACACACATTATTTTGATGCGTACAGTGATATTCACCTAAAATATATTTTTTGTCATACTGTGCAATATCAGAACAACCATTGATTGAAGAGAAATTATATTATTGTGAAACTGAGCCTTTTAGTGTGCTGTGCAGTACACAGTCCAACTACACAACCTGGCTAGTCTCATACAATCAAACTCAACAACAACGCCTGGGTCTTTTTTTCCATTCCTTCCCTTTTCCCTGGTAGAAACATTGGACATCCCAACTACAAATCTGAGGTGGGAATCCAAACGCTCCATGCACTTCCCCTAACCGGGGTCAAAACTTCCCTTATGAGTTCCGGCCCTGGTTAAGAGTGGAAGTGCATGGAGCGTTGGGGTTCCCACCTCAAATTATCCTTTCGGTCTTCCTATTAGTTAAAACTGTTCTTGCCGACTTTCATCCGTTCCTTCATCCAGCTCTGCTGCTCCAGAGTTTCTTTCCCAGAGAGAGTTGACCACAGTCCTCCCTGCTCTCGGTAGGGTCCATCTCCATCGAGGCCTACTGGCCTGTTCAGTTGGGGCCTAAAGCCTGAGGCTCAGTTAAAACCCAGACCCGCTCCCTTGGGTCTCTGTGTGGCCCGAACGGGCTCGGTGATGCCCCTGCCCTCCGGACCCAGGCCCATGCCGGGGCTCCAGCCCATACTCTGCAGCATCCGGTTTCCCATGTTGGTCTCTGGGATGGGCCCCGCACTCTCACCTACCAACCCTAGAGAAGGAGAGATAAAAGAACAGGAACATAGAGTTAGAACAGAGAAAAAGACAGACAAGAGAAGGAAGGGGAGACGGAAAGAGATACGAGCAGATGATCTTGATGATGGCTTATTGATTTGAGAGCTACAGTATTTAACCCCTGACCTCTACCACTCCAACCCAATGATTTAGCACCGGCCTGCTCTACAATGACTGGGTCACAATAGACATCTCGTCTCTCTTCCTTTCCCTTTGCTCTTATGTAGCAAGGAGAGATGAGGACAGTAGAGCAGACTCCGGTTGCATCACTTCCTATTGTAGCCATTGGTAAATACCTTCATATCCTCTTCCTGGAACCAAGATGGGTACCTGGTTATGACCCATTAACCCTTTAATTCCTCATTCTCATCAAACACACAACTTAAGAGGTAGAGGTGAAGGGTAGGAGTGGTTAATCTGGTATCTCTCTGTGACTGCAGAGCCTGCCAACTGACTGCTGTCCAATCCAGATTAGAGAGGAGGGTTGAGAGCCAAAGATGGATTTAACAGGGGATGGATGGGTGAGTCAGGAGTGTGTCAGTACAGTGGTGTGTCAAAGAGTTTACCTGTGGGCGGAGGTAAGCCAAGGGGTGCTGCTTTGCGTCTCCTCTTGACATCCCCCGTACACAGAGACCCCAGGTGACCACTCGTCTGCCTGCAGAACCACAACCAGGAAATAAGCATCCATCTGTTGGCAACATTCTAGAAACAATGTGCTGTTGTGGATGGAACAACTGTATCATATGTCTGCTACATCCTTCGCTGATTGGACCATTCCTCCTGTACCTGCTGGCCGTCTTTACTGAGCAGCTCCTCCGATGGCCTCTGTCTGACCGTGAGTCCCAGTGCATCTAGAGAGAGAACAAATGAAAAGCCATTAGCAAATGTAAAATACATCTGGGCATTATCAACCACAAGTGTATAATAGCCGGTACTGTTCTGAAAGTGCAGCTAAGTGATAAACATGTCTTACCTGTCCATGTTCTCTTCTAGATCCCGGACTAAACCATGGGCTGTGGAGGACACAGATTTGTTTAGTTTATTTGCACACAGTCAATTCAAATAGAGAAAAATACAGAATGAGGGAAAAATGAAATGTATAGACAGATATTCTACAAGTCGGGTGACTGCGAGGGAGGTAAGGGAGACGGACTCGTGTGAGTGGGGGTCCTGGTGGTGTCGTCCCAGTCGCTCGTTGAAGGTTTGTCCTGGGCTGCCTTGAGAAGCCTGGCCCTGGGGCCCCCCATGAAGCCGGCTCAGCCTGGCCTGGAACCCTGACACAGGAGAGGCAGCAGAGCGCACACATCATAGACTGGAATAGGAGAAACACTATGGCAGCTGTAGAGGCTAAATGATAAACCCTGTGCAGGAAATGCCCCCTACTGGCCATATGACAGATCACAACTCATTGTATAAAACAAATTCTACAATCATGCAAAGAAAAACAGAGAGAAGCATGACTGGGCCCAGAGATTCAAACAAACAGGCAGATATATAAACAGACAGGTCTGGGTCCAGCTACCTCTCTGTGCTCCGGGGCTCATGATGGGGAAGGATCCGGTGAGGATGCTGTTGAAGACCGGGTCAGCCAGGTCCAGTTCCTCCCCTGCCTCCCTCTCCCACCAGGGAATCACCCCCGCAACACCACACGCCCCCCCTGGCTCCCCCTCATAGAACCAGTCACTCTGCTCATCATCACCTGGGAGAATGGGAGGGGGCAGAGGTTAAAGGTCAAGGCTGAGAAAAGTTTCCATACAAAACATTGACTTATTTAGATTTTGGACTAACCTTTTTTTAAAGACATGTTTTATTATTGTTGATAACACTGCTATAAATTACATACATAGTGGAAGGTAACCCAGTGGTTAGAGTGTTGGGACAGTAACCGAATCGCAGAGTTGACAAGGTAAAAATCTGTCGTTCTACCCCAGAGCAAGGCAGTTAAACCAATGTTCCCCGGGCACAGAAGACGTGGAAGTCGATTAAGACAGCCACCCACACCTCTGATTCAGAGGGGTTGGGTTAAATGCGGGAAGACATTCAGTTGCACAACTGACTAGGTATCCCCCTTTCCTTTCCCCTAGTGGGTGCGGGGAAATGTTTTTTTAAAAGCCTAATTTAAAATGCGTTTCTGCTTATAAATTTCAGATATTTGGAAGGATATTTGTTAGTCAACTTGTTTATAATTAGATACATGCATCTTGTCTTCGGTCATAACTCGCTGACCTATAAAAATCAGTACTCACAACAAATGTTACAAATTGATAGAATGAATGCATCAATAATATAGTTGACGTCGGTAAAGTTGTCTGATCCATTACTGCTTCTCTCACAGCATGAGAGATCTAGGGAATGGGAGAAAAGCTAACACAAGGTAATGATTCTTCCCTTGCTGAAGGCTGTACAACGATCCAACATGTTTCAAATTAGATTTCCGCTCGTCTTGGATGCATAAGGTGTGATTTTAATACGGTCTGCTTTTATGAAAAGTGTCAATTGCATATAACGTATCAGGCCACTTGCATTCACTCAAGAGATGCTGAAAGATATCATATTTCAAAGTTTCTGTTCTAGAGACAAAATTAACATTACGTGTATCACTGCACTGAAAGAAATACTTAATTCTGCACGAGTTCAGTTGACATAAGTCTACATGTGAGAGGTTATAGGCCTACAGTCACTGTCCACATTTCAGTTAATGATGAAACTCAAGTTGAAAGGTGTGGTAGACCAGTGGGTGCAGCCGCACCCCTTCTCCCACCAGTCCCTGTAAATGACAAGATTTGGTCAAATAGATGGTTACCTTGCCTCCCCTCATCATTGGTGTACAGTCCACCATCACTACTGTTGCTCACACTGCTGGTCTCACTAATAAAAGAGAGATAGAAAGAAAGCAATAAAAGGATAAAAGATGGGAGTGTAAGGAGAGATGGGAAAAGAAGAAGGGAAAAGTCTGAAGTCAATTTTCAGTGTCCATACAGCAAAACCTCTGAGGTAGGAGACCTTAAACAAGCCTTCTAAATCCTGCTTTCAAACAGGTGAGCGTACCTGTGAACGTATAGGCATACACAAAGGAGCAGGGAAACACTAACCACCTGTCACTCATGTCCTCGTCCGAGCCCTTCTGCTCCTCAAACTCCATCTTGTCCTTGGGCCCCGCCTGCCGCATAATGGCGTCCCCACGCTCCACCAATACGCCCTCATCAGTCGCCTCCAACCCGAGCCTGTGGGCTGCCAGTTTCCTCTTCTTCACCCTGCACTTCCCGCCAACTTCGCCACCAGTGAGCTCCATCCCTGCCCTGCCCTCAGCTGCA
Source organism: Oncorhynchus mykiss (assembly GCF_013265735.2). Lineage (NCBI taxonomy): Eukaryota > Metazoa > Chordata > Actinopteri > Salmoniformes > Salmonidae > Oncorhynchus > Oncorhynchus mykiss. Next base: position 25,680,089 of record NC_048572.1, on the reverse strand, counting down.
CTCACCCCAGGGATCCTGCACCCTCCGTGGGGCTTGGGGACAGGCGGGGGACCTAGCATGGGGGTGGTGCTATTGGAGGTCACTGCCTCCAGAGGGGGATCGACGGCCATGCGTTTGACCTTGCGGCGGCGTCTCAAACTGCGGCACCCCTCCGCGCTCCCCACTCCTCCAAGGTCCTCCTGCCAGAGGGGGCGCTTGCCACGTCCTGTGTCAGGGTTCAGAGGGGTACGTCGCTTGGGCCCTAGCTGCTCGTCAGAGTCGCTGTTGTCACGGGGGTGGCTGTTACTGCTGGCAACGCTGCCTGTGGTGGCACGGTAGTCCTGATAGGAAGGGAGCGAGGGAAGAGAAATAGATTAAGAAACATTTACAACACATACAACACAGTATCTGTGCTCTTAAGGAATCTTCTTACTGTACAGTTACCAAGGTACTGTTCCTTTACAATTAATAAGATATGAGAGGTTCATTGAGGTCCTGGACCATCCGAGACCACCTCCCCACCTTGTGTTCGTCCAGGCTGGACTCGGAGCCCTCACTGAGGTGGCCAGTCTCCCAGGGCGGGTGGGGATTGTCAGAGCGTCTCTTCCTCCCACGGCGTTTCCGGGCCTGTCTCTTCAGCAGGCAGCCCACAGCCAGCGCGTGGTCCCCCCCATCCCCAAAACCCCCCCGCGCCGCCTGCTCCGAGCTCTCCTCCAGCGCCGACACCAGGTCATGGACCAGCTCGTCCATCGTCCGGCTAAAGTGCCTGGGGAAGGAGAGAAAGGAGGTGTGAGTGTGTGTGGTACAAATAGTGAAGAATATATGAATGTGTGTATAGCCCAAATCGTGTGTGTTTGGAAAACTGTCCCTTGGCATAAGTATAAGACCTGGCATCAATCTAATAGTAGTATTAGTATTGTACATACCATCTTAACGCCAGCTAGCTATTGCTTAGGTAAGTATTAACTGCAGCCAAATGTTGGATGAACTTCCATGCAGAGCTTGGGCTAAACGACCCAGGCACTGCCAATGTGTTAACCCAATCCATGGAGATCTGACCTACATTTAAAAGCTAGCTAGCATAGTTGGCTAAACCAAAAAAGAAAAACAAGCTAGTTAGCTGACACACTATTTATTAGCCAACGTTAGTGGACCATTTTGCTGTCAAAATGTAAACATCTGATAACTAGTTAGCCGATTAACATTGTAATGTCTTCAAAATATAAGCAGCTGTCCAGTCAGGTAACTAGCTAGGCTAATCGGCTGGCTATCTAGCAATTTTCTCAGAAATCACTTACCAGCTGGTTCCCGCTTTACTAAAGGTCTTTAAATTAGCTGCACCTGACATTAAAGCCCCCCAAAGCCTGTTACTTTTAACCAAAAATGACGGGAACACGCCTAAATAAGGGAGTAACCATTTTTACAAAGCTAGCCTAACAAATCTGCGAAAGCCCAGAATAAACACTTTTTCTTCTGTGGTGTTGTTGTGGTTGGCTACCAACATTAATGGTGCATTACGGCCACCTACTGGACTAAAGTGTCTCTCCAGCAACTTTGTGGAAGTACGTGCTTTGTACACCAGAGGCAACATTAGGCTACTCATTCTTGACAAAATTGCAAAATATGTTTGGTTGGGGATCATTGTTGGACAGCAATCTTCAAATATTGTCACATAGCAGAAATGTAGAGACTTGGTGTGGTTCTGGTTTACGACAAGCCACAGTGATAAGAATATGAACAATTTAAGATTTGACCTAGGCTTTGCTCTTTTGTTCCAAACTCTTCACCCCTTTCCCAAAGCGTAGGCTTACCCACAACGTGACAGTCTCGGAAATCCCAGACCTAGGGCAGCAACAAAGTGTAGGCCTACCCACAACGTGACAGTCTCGGAAATCCCTGACCTAGGGCAGCAACAAAGTGTAGGCCTACCCACAACATGAGTCTCGGAAATCCCAGACCTAGGGCAGCAAAAAAAGTGTAGGCCTACCCACAACGTGACAGTCTCGGAAATCCCAGACTTAGGGCAGCAACAAAGTGTAGGCCTACCCACAACGTGACAGTCTCGGATATCCCAGACCTAGGGCAGCAACAAAGTGTAGGCCTACCCACAACGTGACAGTCTCGGAAATCCCAGACCTAGGGCAGCAACAGCAGTTTCAGCACTATAAGCTCGAACAGTATTTGGTACATTGTGGGAGGCAGCCCAGCTGTCTAGAGACTAACACCATGATGCAGCAGTAGTGTACAATTGTTCTGTAGGTCATCATTTTTTGTTGTTAAATATAACATCTAGAATAAAATAAAGCATTTATGACTGAAATCAGTTTATTACAAATTATATAATGGTACAAATCAATGTTCATGATGATGCACAAACTGGTATGTAAAATCCATGGCATAACATCTGTAAATATATTCAGTACAACACAAATATTAAATAAATAATTTGGAAGAACAGTGTGAACATAACCTCAAAGTCATAAAAAAACAAACATGTTTTTGATGTATACCACCAGATATTCACGTACAGTTTGGTTAGCACTTTGCAGTATTTTTATACACTTATACTTGAGTTACATGCATTGTAGCAAAAACAAAATTAATATTGAGAAGTAAGTAGCCCAAAGCTGACATCACCCTTAACAGCAGTGGTGACATAGTCAGACCAATAGCCAGTCAGATGTCTGTTCTGGGTAGGTGACAAATCCATACAATCTCAATAGCTTTAGGGTCAGTGAACACCATGGCACCATTGATGAAAAAAAGCTTTGCATTTAGCATAGATATGATCTGTTGTAGGCTTAAGTACTTGACAGATATCAAACTGATAAGCAATACTCTAAAACAGCCTGTTAAACCTACATTTCAGCTACAAGTCATTGTTTTTACTGCTTAATTAAACATACTGCTTTATTTTCAGTTCCACGCATGGCTTATGAGGTGTATCTCAAAATGAAAAAGTGCACATTTGGCAAACTAGCCTGAACTCTCACCCAACTAAACTATATCATTATGTTACACGTGCACTTTCACAAAATAGTTTTAAAATAGTTTTTTTTTGTCTGTTCTTATTCTTTAACTTACATCTATACAGGATTCCTCACACACAATCCCACATATCCCTGCTGCCTTTGCAGATGGAGGGAGTAAACTGTGACATTGGTTTAGCCCACAACAGCTACATAACTCACAGGCGCTCTTAGTGCACACACACACACACACACACACAGTGGACAATATGGAACTGCTCCATTCTACCTTTACAGAGCTACTAGCACACTACAATACAGTCAATTTAGGAGACGGCCTACAGTCATCTTGGGCCAATTTACTAATTTGAAGCATAGGAACAATCTAAGATTTGACCTAGGCTTTCCTCTTTTGTTCCATACCGTTCAAAAGTTTGGGATCACTTAGAAATGACCTTGTTTTTAAAAGAAAATCACATTTTTTGTCCATTAAAATAACATCAAATTGATCAGAAATACAGTGTAGACATTGTTATTGTTGCAAATGACTATTGTAGCTGGAAAAGGCAGATATTTAAATGGAATATCTACATAGGTGTACAGAGGCCCATTATCAGCAACCATCACTCCTGTGTTCCAATGGCGCATTGTGTTAGCTAATCCAAGTTTATAATTTTAAAAGGCTAATTGATCATTAGAAAACCCTTTTGCAATTATGTTAGCACAGCTGAAAACTGTTGTTCTGATTAAAGAAGCAATAAAACTGGCCTTCTTTAGACTAGTTGAGTATCTGGAGCATCAGCATTTGTGGTTTCGATTACAGGCTCAAAATGGCCAAAAACTCGTCAGTCGATTCTTGTTCTGAGAAATGATGGCTATTCCATGCGAGAAATTGCCTAGAAACTGAAGATCTGGTACAACGCTGTGTACTACTCCCTTCCCAGAACAGCACAAACTGGCCCTAACCAGAATAGAAAGAGAAGTGGGAGGCCCCGTTGCACAACTGAGCAAGAGGACAAGTACATTAGTGTGTCTAGTTTAAGAAACAGACGCCTCACAATTCCTCAACTGGCAGCTTCATTAAATAGTATTCGCAAAACACCAGTCTCAACGTCAACAGTGAAGAGGCGACTCTGGGATGCTGGCCTTCTAAGTATGCTCTTTCCCCTCTTTCTGATGCTGTATAGTGTATACTGCATTTATTTGGGATCTGGAACATTGTATGACACACCATCCTAACATTCTGTACGCACAGCATTCATATAGAACAAATCTTAAGCATATTCACAATATCAGACAATCAAGTTGAGAAAAGGGAGACTGGTGGTCCGTCAGTTCATTCAGTAGCTTTTTTTCCAAGCAGTAAAATATCCAAGTCATTCAGGAACATTCAATGAATCATATTTTACAAGACAAGCACAGAACACTGCAACCAACCTCTCTAATGCTGCTCTGTTTTGCCATGTCATTGAAGTAGTCCATCACATGTTCTCATGGACACCTAGGACTGTTTTCATCAGGATTATTACTATGGTAACAAAGTTGGTGCAAGAATGTAGCCTGTCTTATCTTGGGCATCTGGCCAAGCCTACAGTACTGAGCTACTACACATTGTACAGGACAAGTAGACAAGGCATATGGACATTATTTTGTACACAATCCACTTATTAAAGCAACAAGTTACAACTTATTTTACTCAGCTTTGCCTACTTTTAGTTGAGCTTGTACAAATGTGGAAGAAGCCATTCTAAACAGTGGTACTCAGTTAAACTGGTGCTCAATTACAGTACACCTTTACCATTCAAAACAGATACAGTATACTGTATATCATGATAGTTTTACATTACAAATGACCGTGTGGTGAAGGGAGGCAGTCGCCACCAGCAGATGCTACAGAAACCTGGGAACTCTGATCAGGCCATAAAGTTTGCCCCTTTGGGGCCTCGAGTGGTCCTCTTGGTGCTTTCGTTGGCGTTGGGTTTGGAGGTGGTGGGGCTGGTTGAAGGGCCAGCACCACGCTGTCTGTCCCCAGGCCCAGTGGGCTTACTGGGGGATTTCTTCTGCCGCGAGGGGGACCTGTTGGCCTGTCCTCCTGCAGCAGCAGTAGCCACTGCTGCCACCTTAGGGTTCCCACTGCCAGCTCCACCGGGTTCCACAATGCTGTTGATCACTACAACAACAAAGGGAACAGTCCATGTTCTATTAGATTCCGTAGGCCTGCTGGATCATATGCGTTCAGCTTTATTTAGATGTCCTGAATAGGTCATGCAGACATGAAGCCGTTCAGGAAAAGCAATTCAACATCGCATTCCCAGTACATTTTTAGGAAGATTATTATTATTTTTTATCTATAAAGAAAAACCCATGTGTAACTCTTACTTTCTAGTTGTTTCTGTACTCTTCTCAGCTCGTTCAGGATGGAAGAGATTTCCTGTGACAGTAGAATTACAATTATTACGATTACACATTTTCCCATATAATGTCCTCAGTTTTACACTATCAACGTAAGATGCGACTGTCTACCAATTCTGTACCTTATTTGATGTTTTGAGGATGGGGACTTCATTTTCAGCATTGATCTTCGCTTCGATCTCCTCCCAGGCCTCAGTCTTGTTGTGGAATAAAACCCTGACAGAATAAAAAATACAAAATGCTGTATAATCCTTCAGAGCCAGGCAGAGAGGAATACATTGACTAGCTCTTTTCCATTTAACATACAATGCTAAAATTACACAAGGTAAGAGCCAAGGCACATCAAGTTCCCTTACTTCATTTTCTCAGCCAGCTGTTCTGTGTTCTCCCGAATGGCCTGAGAGAGCTGAGAAACAGGGTTCAACATCAGATTGTCTAAAATCACCTAGAGGGAGAAAATGGTGAATGTCAAACACCCAAAGTTTTCGCAAAGTAGTTTAACACACATTAATATACTTTAGTCTAATTCCCAGAAGACCAAAATTAACTGCAACAGCTCATTTTGTGTAGCCTGAGTGCCAGTTTGTTTCTGAGTGAGCCTAAGTTTCCAAATCATTGATAATTAGTGAAAGTACAATTCTAAAGGGAGGAGAAACAAGGGTGACAGGAAAGTGACCTCTTCACGGTTCCACCGGGGCTTAGAGCTTGGGTCTTGGTCATTCATGTTAGGATCCAGGTCCATGACAGCGGTAGAACCTGGCGATAGTAGAACCTTCTGGTAGTTTAAGCTGGCCTCAGGAATATGTTGGACCAGCTGGAAAGAGAATAGAATCAGTGCATGGTCCGCACGTCCTGAACAACTGACATGACCACGACTACTGAGGGAGTCAGTGCCTCAAGGCCTTCTACTGTACTTCAAGGGCACAGTGAGAATAAGGAGTTACAATATCTCTGTTATTCTGTACTAGAGAAAAATCGACCAGTGTGACTAGTGCTTTGTGATTGCATGCACCAAGGCAACATGCAGGAGTGAGAGCAGTTGAACTGTGAGCAGTGAATTTTAGTTTTGCTGGGATACAAAAAAGCGACATTAGTGGAAGGTGTCTGTTGCAGTGACAGTGAAAGTCTGAAGTGAGCCAGTGGGAAGCAATTATGGTCCAGAACATCTGTAAAAACTCATTAAGAACACATGGAACATCCCAGTATGATAAATCCAACAGCATACGAGTGTTTAGATTAGTGATGATAGCCTGAAGAGTGTGGGAGGTGAAGGAAACAAATATCAACCGTTGCAGGAGACAGACAGAGACAGACACAGACGTATCTGAGGTATGCACCTGAGATGGGAGGACCCCTCGCAAAGATGTACATGGCCTCTGTACAGTAGAGAACAGAAACATGCTCATGATAATCTAAAAAATGATAAGGGATCCTTTGCACGTGTCACTGGACCTGTACATCATTTTGATGTAAGATCTTAGTGGCACATGGTTAAAATAACTTATAGAGAGGGAAGAAAATTCCCACAGGCTCCAGTGCAGTTGTATTATGCATTAGAACATTACAAAGGGATGGAAATAACTGTACATAGCGTGAGGTGCAGGTCAGGGGGGGGCATGTTTGAAGTGTGTTATGGGTAGTGGGCGGGCTCACCTCTTCCCGGCTAGAAATGGGGATGGTGGATGCGGGCCCGGGCGTGTTGGGTGCAGAGCTGGGGGAGGGGTTGGTGCCCATTCCAGAGGAACTCTGAGAGTCCCCGTCCCCCGCCACGTCATGGATCTCACGGGCCAGGATGGCAAGGTCCTTGGCCAAGTCCTGACTGAGCCTGGGAAGACAGAAACACAAGTCACGACCACATAAAAAAATACATACGTACAGAATGCATGTTCTACAGCTGCCAATCATAAGGCTCAATATGTGGTTTCAGCCAGATGATCCATAGTGCCATTATGTCACCCTACTTTGCTATCTCGGCGCTGTGTGTGGTCCAGTTCTGGTAGTGGTCATCCTCATTCTGGACCTCGTCCTCCTCCAACTCCAGTGAGCCGGACTTGGACCGGGCAACTTCTGCAACAGCTTTCTCCTTCTGGGCCCGTGGGGTCTGTGTGGCAGCAGACATGTGGGAGGAGCGTTTGTGTTTGGGGGTTCCAGAGCTGGCCTCATATTCCTCTTCAGATGTGGAGGTGGAATCTGAACCCTTCTGCCTTTGACGGGAACCTACCAGACAACAGCACGGTTTTTCATTTGATCCATATCTCATGCAGTTACAGGATACATACAAAAAAATGTGTTGTTTTAAAGGGCCAGCCATGAAGTGCGGCAACCCTAATTTGCTCCAGGGGCAAGTGTCTTGCACAAGGGCAAAAAAGGTGTTTAAAATAAATAAAAACATTTCAGCTAAAAAAAAAATCAGTTTTTCTGCAGAAATAGGGACTCCCAGCAGCACCACCTTTAGAATATGAACAACATTAGTCATTGACAGACCCTTGGGATTGCAAATACTAGGCCACAATATTAAAAATACTAGGCCACAATATTAAAAATACTAGGCCACAATATTAAAAATACTAGGCCACAATATTAAAAATACTAGGCCACAATATTAAAAATACTAGGCCACAATATTAAAAATACTAGGCCACAATATTAAAAATACTAGGCCACAATATTAAAAATACTAGGCCACAATATTAAAAATACTAGGCCACAATATTAAAAACGCAATACACCAGCTCTGCATGATATGGGTCATTAATTATCAGTGCCTTCAGAAATGATTCACACCCCTTGACTTTTTATATGTTTGGCTGTGTTACAGACTTAAAAAAAATTGATTAAATGTAGTTTTTTTTGTGCCACTGGCCTACACACAATATCCCATAATGTCAAAGTGGAATTGTGTTTTCAGATTTTTTTATAGATTATTTAAAATTAAAAAGCTGAAATGTCTTGAGTCAATAAGTATTCAACCCCTTTGGTATGGCAAACCTAAATAAGTTCAGTAGAAAATGTGCTTAGTAACAAGTCACATAATAAGTTGCATGGACTCACTGTGTGTGCAATAGTGTTTAACATGATTTTTGAATGACAACCTCATCTCTTTACCCCACACATAGTTATCTATAAAGGTCACTCAAGTCGAGCAGTGAATTTCAAACAAAGATTCAACCATAAAGATCAGTGAGGTTTTCCAATGCGTCGCAAAGAATGGCACCTATTGGTAGACGGGTCAAAAAAATACACCATCCAATCATTAAAGATACAGGCATCCTTCCTACAAAGATACAGGCATCCTTCCTAACCCAGTTGCCGGAGAGGAAGGAAACCACCCAGGGATTTCACCACATTGTAGTTACTCCACAATATTAACCTAATTGACACAGTGAAAAGGAGGAAGTATAAAAATAAACAAAATATTCCAAAACACGCATCCTGTTTGTAACAAGACACTAAAGTAATACTGCAAAATATGTGGCAAAGCAATTCACTTTTTGTCCTGAATACAAAGTGTTATGTTTGGGGCAAATCCAATACATTACTGAGTACCACTCCATATAAAGCAAAGTTGTGGCTGCATCATGTCATGGCTATGCTTGTAATCATTAAGGACTAGGGAGTTTTTCAGGATAACAAATAAACAGAATGGAGATAGGCACAGGCAAAATCCTAGAGGAAAACCTGGTTCAGGCTGGTTCAGGCAGCAGAGGGCATCATCACACTGCTTGGTAGCAACTATACTGAGCTCCTACAGAACAAGCCAAAATACAGCCTACCAGCGTGCATCTCAAAAGGGAGACTGAGTCACATTCACTATGAAGGGTGGAAAAGGTCACTTCAACTCATTGTCAGGCCCTGTTTCAATACTCAGTAGCCCTGTGTTTTTGTGTGCACCTGAATTAGTTTTCAAATCTTAAATTTGATCATATACAGTCCCGTGAAAATGTATTTGCCCCCTTTCTGATTTTCTACATTTTTAATGCTGAATGTTATCAGATCTTCAACCAAAACATAATATTAGATAAAGGGAACCGGAGTTTACATTTTTTTATACTTATTTAATTAACAACGTTATGCAACACCCAATAACTGGTTGTGCCACCTTTAGCTGCTATGACTGCAACCAAATGCCTCCTGTAGTAGTTGATCAGTCTCTCACATCACTGTCAAGGAATTTTTGGTCCACGCTTGCATGTAGAACTGCTTTAACTCAGTAACATTTGTAGGGTTTCAAATAGGAACTGCTCGTTTCAAATCCTGCCACAACGTCTCAATTGGGATCACGTCTGTACGTTGTCTAGGCCATTCCAAAACTTCAAATGTGTTGCTTTTTAGCCATTTTAATGTAGTCTTGATTGTGTGTTTTGGATAATTTGTTTTGCTGCACTTCAGCTCACAGACAGATGGCCTGACATGCTCCAGTAGAATTCTCTGATACAAAGCAGAATTCATGGTTCCTTCTATTAAGGCAAGTCATCCAGGTTCTGGAGCAGCAAATCATTCTCAAACCATCACACTACCAGTGCCATGCTTGACCATTGGTATGAGGTTCTTTCTGTGGAATGCAGCGTTTGGTTTTCGCCAGACATAATGGGACCCATGTTGCCTAAAAAGTAGACTCCAGTTTGCCAAAAAAGCACCTGGATGATCATCAAAACTCCAGGAAGAATGTTTTATGGACAGATGAGTCAAAAGTATAACTTTTGGGACAACATGGGTCCCATTATGCCTGGCGAAAACCAAACGCTGCAAAACCAAAAACATTGCAGGAAGCGTTTGTTCGCGGTCATTGCAGATAAAAAGGTGGCACAACCAGTTATTGAGTGTAATGGGGCAATTACTTTTTCACACAGGGGCATTCGGTGTTGCAGAACTTAGTTTATGAATAAATAAATAAAATAAGTATGTCATGGTGTTATTTGTTCACTCAGGTTCCCTTTATCTAATATTAGGTTTTGGTAGTAGACCATTCAGCATGAAAAATATGTAAAAGTAGAGAAAATTAGAAAGGGGGCAAATCCTTTTTCACAGCACTGTGGCTGTCGTGGGAAGAAGGTGAGGACCAATGCGCAGCGTGGTACGTGTTCATCTTTTTAATAAAGTAAACTGAACACTGAATAACAAAACAACAAAGAAACAACCGAAACAGTTCTGTCTGGCGCAGACACACAAAGACTGAAAACAACCACCCACAAAACACAATTGAAAACAGGCTACCTAAATATGGTTCTCAATCAGGGACAACGATTGATTGAGAACCATACCAGGCCAAACACAGAAATAGAAAATCATAGACAAACTAACATAGACAACCCACCCAACACACGCCCTGACCATACTCAAACAAAAGACAAAACAAAGGAACTAAGGTCAGAACGTGACACACTGTAGGACTTTTAAATCATGAATAACAATTCTTTAGTGTAATGTGGAAAGGTGTCTGTTGCACTGACAGTTGCAGAGAAAGTCTGTATTGAGCCAGTGGCAGGCAGGCAGTTATGGTCCTGAAAAGCAGTAACCTTAAAACAGTAATTAAGAACACATACACAACATCCCAGTATCATAAAAATATGAATTTGTATCATGACAATCCCCAGTCAGTCTTAAATTTGATCATACTGTATACACTTCTAGAAAAAAAGGGTTCTTTGGCTATCCCCATAAGATAACCCTTTTTGGTTCAAAGTATAATTATTTGGGGTTCCAGGTAAAACCCAAAAGGGTTCTTCAAAGGTTTCTCCTATGGGGACAACTGAAGAATCCTTCAGGTTCTAGATACACTCTTACAAAAAAAGGTGCTATGACTTTTAAATCACAAATTACAATTCAAGATACAAAAACGTGTTCTCTGCATTGCTTTGTGCAAGCAAATAGCATGGCTATGCAGATTGAGAAGTTACTCAATGGTAACTTCAATAATACTCACTGGTTGTGCTGGAGTATTTAGTTCCGCTGGAGCGTGTGCGGGTGAGGGGCTGCTTCCCAGGGGCTCCAGACCCTCTTGTGACCCCCTGCTTTGCCCCTGCTTCACCCACTGATGTCTTCCTGACCGGCCCAGTTGATTCTGCACTCCGGTTGGAGAAGCCAGGCCGGGTTGAAGGGGTGGTGATGGAGGACTCGTTGTCACTAGGCATAGTGAAGGAGCCTGCTCGCTTCCTGGGCATGGCCAAGATGTCCAGTCTGGAGAGGAGCTTCTTCCCGTCAGCAGACACCTTGGAGGGAGCAACGATGTGGTCTGAGTTCTGGGATCCCCGGTCAGTCTCAGTACCATCATTGTCAGAGGTCTCTCCCAGGCGTGCCCTGCGCAGCATGGATGCTCTGGTGGGCCGTGGTGCCGACAGGCTGTTGGAGCGGATCAGTGCCTGCTGTGCTGCACTCTTGGGGGTCTTCCCATTGTCCTCTTTCTGTAGGGGAGCTATGAGCTTCTTGTTGCGGCTGGCGGGCCGGGAGCCGGTCTCATGGTCAGAGGCAGTGTCAGGCCAGTGCTGGCCAGAACTCTGCTGGTCCTCTGATAGGTCCAGGGATCCGCAGTTCCCCGTGCTGCGCCGCATCTGGAAGCGCTTGGCCTGCTCGGCCTTGCTGCTGGAGTTATCACCGGCAGCTGCATGGCTGCGGCGTTTCTCTGACAGGCGCTCGCGGGCCGTGGGCTGGCGGTGGCCCTTCTCCTGGACAGACGGACTGGAGGAGGACCTGGCGGCCGTCCTCTTCTTGGGGCCTGTGGTGACGTGGGTGTTCTTGTTGCTGACCAGGCTGACGGTGCTGGCTGTATCCACATCGGATTCCCCAGACAGAGAGTCGTCCATGTGACTGGAGGAACCTCCTCTCTTAGAACTGTGTCCGGAGCCTGAGGAGGGTAACTTGACCTCCAGGGAGGAGAGAGAGGCGTCTGCTGCTTCCCGGAGGAAGGGCTGTGGGTCCTTTGCAGTCTCTCTCCTCTGCTCCATGTCCCTCAGGGTGGGGTGACTGGAGATGTGGGGGAGCCTCTTAATCTGCATGTCGTCACTGGGTTGCTCCTTAGTGAAGCTCTCCTGCCTGACGAACGAGGAAGTCCCTAGAGAGTCTTTACTGGGGTCTTTAGACTCCTTGTCCTGCTGGGAGTGGAGGTTGGGGGCTGAGTTGTTTGGCTTGATGCCCAACCTCCGGGGCTCGTGGCTGCTCAGGTGCCTGATAAGGACGGTGGTGGGGAAGGTTTTGGCAGGGGCATCTCGCCCCCTATCAGGCCCCTGAGACAGAAAAGGGCTTCGGGCCAGGTCCGGCTTGCCTAAGCTGCATTCCTCAGAACCAATGTAAAAAGAGGTGGACTTGGTAGGTTGAGTCGGAGATAGCTTATCTTGACCCCTATAGTGAGGTCCAGCGTCCCCGGGCGAGGTAGCGCCACTCGCCCTCCCCTGGCTCTTCCTGGTCCTCTCCAGTACAGAGCCATCGTCAGAGCGGCTGGCATCACTCAAGCTGTCTGGGTCTACATCATCCTGGATGCACAGCCTCTGGGTGGAGTCCTGATGCCGAGGCGTACCACTACTCCTCTCCAGGGGGGTTTCGGGGCCTGGGTAGGGGGGTTCGTGGCGGATCAGGATGCTGGGGGTGGGGCTTTCTGGCTTGTCTCCGTCTCCAGGGGGAACCTGGGGAAGCAGCCTCCTGATCCTACAACTCTGGCTCCCCTCTGACTCAGAGTTATCCACGCTGTGGCTAGGCATCAACCGACTCAATCGTAAATCTAGGAAAGAGAAACATATTTTAATTCCAGTTGGCTCACATAAGTTCTGAGCAGAGCGGTCAGTGGGTGCAGACGACTCACCTCCCTCTGCAAATTCCCCTTGAGGTGGAGTACAGCCTGGTTCTGCACAGCTGTCTGCCAGACTGGCCCAGCGAGAAACCCACTTAGGCCCCTCCTCCTGCGCTGCAGTGTTAGAAGACGGCACCTGAAACCGTGTAGGAAACTATGAGGGGTTAGATGCAGCTATACAGAGCACAACGTCGAAGGATACCCACCATTATAATCTCCTTCCAAGAACAATCCTAACATTGTAAGGAGAGACACTGTAGAAGCCAAAGGGAGTAAAGGAAGGACAAATAATAAACTTATTAAGTCCCTTATTTCTCCAGTAGCGTAGGACGGTGAGGTTACCTGGAAGGGGCCTGAGGGGGCCCCACTGAGAGCGGCTGGGTTAAAGCCATGCATAGACACTGCTTTCATTTGATCCACAGTGCTAGCGTCACTAGGCCGGAGCATTGCCGGCTCGTCCTTGCCATCATTAATGATGGGTCTATACACTCCGGCACCACTGTACTCCGGTGAGTCGAGGACACCAAACACCTGTCAGGGAGGGACAGAGCATGCATGAGGTAGGTAGGAGAAGAGAAGGGACAATGGGACTTTGCAAGGGGAAGAAGGAAGGACGGGGTGGAAGGGGATACTGGGTAAGGAGAGGAAGTTCTCAGCATGCATCCCTCAAGGTATTCCTATTAAGGTATCGTATTGTTTATTCTAGAACTATACCACTTGTTAGAATTGTAGCAATCCAAACAGTGGAGAAGATACAGTACAATAATTATACGCAGCATGTGAAAAGGTCCACCATCCCACCAAAGAAGTCATGGTGGTGACAGACTTTAAAAATTGAGAATGTTTATGGTGAACCTCCGGCTGCTACAATCTCACCTGGTCGATCATGTTGCGTGCCTCCTCTACCTCTTTGTCCTGGGACTCTGTTTCGATGGTGTACGTGCCGGCATCACTCAGACTGTCCTCTTCTTCGTTCCTCACCACCCTGGAGGCTTTTGGGTCCACCCCACACACCCCCAGACCCAGCGGCATTAGAGGGGTCGTGGAGGGGACGGCTGAGCGAACTGGAGAGGCAGTCTGGACAGGGCTGCGGGACGGGGGCTGAGAGAGGGCTAGAGCTGGGGAATGAGGGGCAGGAGTTGGAGAGTAGGAACGTGGTGCTGTAGTTTGCAAGGGGGTGGAGGGATAGGAAACAGAGGAAGGGGGGTCTAAGGGAGACGGAATGCGGGTGCGAGAGGGTGACATCATCACCGGGGGAGCGGACATGGGAGGAGACGTCTTATCTCTGGTGGGGGACAATGCTCCGTGGGCTGCATCCTTCATCAGGAACTCTGCTGCAAACTCCTGGGCCAGCTTGGACTTCTTCCCCACACTGCCAAACAGCTTGATGGTGATGCCAGAAGAAGCACGAGAAGAAGGCCCAGAACCGGAGGAAGACGAGGCACTACCTCCACTCAGGGGCTCCTCTGTCTTCTCCCTCTTCAGGGAGCTCGACCTCAGAGGCCCGCCATGGCCCTGGCCCTTCAGAGGAACAGTCACCTGCTGGGTGGGGGGGATGTGTCCGTGCATGGAGTTTGGCCTCTCCCCGCCCTTCCGCCGCTCCAGCTTGGCCTTGAGGGTGGAGTAAGAGTCTGCGTGGGCGGGGTTGGCCGTGAAGGACTGGGAGCGTTTTTTGCGCGGGTTATCGAAGAACTCGATGATGAATGCTTGCTGGCTGAGTGGCTCCTGGGGGTCGGGCTTAGAGGGGCCCATGGTGGGGGAGCGAACCTCAGGCGGGCTTTCAGACAGGGGCCTCTCAGGGACCACAGGAGAGACTGGGGTCTGTTTGGGAGGAGAAAACTGAGGCTGGAGTAACATTTGTGATGGAACTGACGGGACTGTCTGGTGTGGTTGGACTGACAGCACTGTCTGTTGTGACGGCACTGACTGGTCAGACTGAATTGAATGGTGCGACTGGACTGTCTGCTGTGACGGAACTAATTGGTATGACCGCACAGTCTGTTGTGACGGTTCTGACAGCTCTGACTGGGAAAGCTCAGACTGGATCGAATGTTGCGACTGGATCCGGTGGTGTGACTTGCTTTGCTTCCCTTTCCCTAAAACCGGGTCCTCAGAATCACTCTGGGTCCCATCGTCATGCTGGTGTCCTAGAAACAGATACATTCAAACCACAAATGAGGGACAGAAAACACACACACAGCCCCTTCCCAAACCTCCCAACACCATACAGAATTCTATGAACGTTTATTTTTTTAAAGTACCACTCTCTTACCTTTGAGGCTCTTGATGTTTACGGCCTGGTCACTCTTGACACTGTAAACATCCTCACACGTGGGACGCCTTCTCATCATTCTCACATCACTGTGCACCAACCAATCTGCTACCTTGCACTCGGCTGACATCACCTCAGTGGGCGTGGTGGCCAGAGTTTTGCCGGACACCTGCTGCTGTTTCTTCTGGCGCGAGGAGAACTTGGTGACATGGTCCTTGATCTTGATCTTGCCTGGGGTGCAATCGTCAAACTCTATGGTGAAGGAGGCGTGGCTCTGCACCACGGGGGGAGTGGGCGAGGTGGGGGTGGAAGGGGCATGGGGCGTGTCCGTGTCCTTGGTGGGGATCTCGTGGAGCTCTGCCCCCGGGGACTTGGGATGCAGCTGAAACTCCTTGGTAGGGATCTCAAAGTAGCTGGGCTCCCGATGGTAGGAGAAGCTGGACTTGCCCTGGGCGTCCCTGTACTCGAACAGGGAGCCATTCACCTCTGAATCTAACGCTGAACCTTCTTTAGGAATCTCTGCAAATGGATAGGTATGAAAGCACCAATTTGGCTACACAAGCAAATCAAAAGACAAGCATAAACCATTCTTTGTGCATTTCTATTCTTTAAAAAAGGAAATGCAAACATTTTTACATGATATTTCCTAAATGAAAATGGTGTGAATCGAAGATTCACTGACCTGGGTGACCCTCCTCTGACCGATGTCCCTCACTGTGTTGTCTTTTGCTGGCCGCATCCTCCTCCCCCCACCATGAGGGCTGGCCATACAATGGAGTGGGCCGGGAGGTTGGAGTCTCTGAACACGCAACACACACACACACACACACACGAGAGGACTCATTTCTCTGCAGCAGTCATCATCTACTATTGGTCCACTGGGAGTTTAGAGAAAGAATATTCAAGGTTTGTCTCTACCGCACTAGAATACATCAAATCAGACACACATAAAGCTTGTTATTTATGACATAGTATTTCATCCAATGTGTCCAACACATCCAGTTGATCTCGAGGCAGCGCTCGTTCAAGGTTTTTCCTGCCGAGGCTACAGTGTTGATTTGAGTAAGGATCCAGTTGTTACCCACTGGATTATAGTTATGCCGTCACAGCCTCGCAGGGCAAGCATAAAGTATCAGGGAATCATCAGCCAGAGGTCACAACACAGGCTTTAGTCGATAGATAGTTGATCGTGACCTGTTTATGACGGAAGGATTACTCTCTGGCAGAGCAATTGGCAGTGGGGATGCCAGTGTGAATTACAGAGCAAAAAAAAATCCAGCAGGCCATCGGAGCTGAGACTATGGGTGCGGTAGCCATCACCATGGAGACTGGATATGTCCGCATGCAGCCGCCGACGAGGGAGAGAGAGGGGTGACAAAGAGGGGGAGCATGTTGAAATAGGATGAGCTGATGCTGACATCATGGTCGAGGGGACATTTATTTATTATTGAGGAGCAGAGCAAAGTTCAAATACTCATCATCCTCACACCATACCCTTCCAGATATTACTGAGTCACAGTTTATAAATCAGAATAATCCTGGATCATTCAGCCAAGTTAAACAGCTGTGTTAGTATCATCCCAAAAGAAATAGAAAAACACACCATGTCCCTCCACAGCAGACGCGGAGGGGCGACATCGGCGGATGCAGTGGATTGAGACGCAGCCCAAAAACAGATCTCTCTAGCTTAAGCTGACGGATTTCGATGGGGATTTTTGTATTAAATCAAAATCAAATATTATGTTCATTAGATTGACGCAATCTTACGGATTAATCAGTGAGATAAATGAAAAGAGAGCAACCCACTATGTCCCAACTCCCGGAGTTGTTGTGAGCTCAAAGCCTCTATCACATAATGTAGTTATCCAAACAGGTATATCAATATGAGCACGACATGTATCTAGACCTCCTACTAATGAGCTTTGTTTTATGAGAGAAAAAAAAAAACACACATACCGTGGAAATACACGGTGGAAGAGCATTTAAACAGGTTTGAAGCCTTCGCTAACGCTCACCTTGAGACAGAGATTTCCTGTCCGTCTTCTCTAGCTTGGACCTGTCATCCAGGTGCTCAGCCCTCTTCCCCTCTGAGGCTCTCAGACCCATCTGCAGCTGGCTGGTGTACTTCTCATGCTGAAACAGCAGGAGGCGCAACACAACTCAAAAAACAACACACAGGTTGCCTAAGAGAGCTCCAGCTAAATGATGCGATGGTAGACCAGTACGGTCTGAAAAGCTAGTCCGGGTTAGGGTTTATTGTTGAATACAGTTGAGGTTTGCATTAGCATAGAAAGCTGACCTTGAGTGCCTCCTCTGGGACTTTGTGTTGGCTCTTCTCCAGGACGTACACATGGGAATGTAAATACTAGGTTAAGGCAATAGCCAATCACATCACAGACAAGCAATTTCAATCAAATGCCAAAGCCAATGTTGATTATGCATATATGGCACAAGAATTATGCACTGATGACGTGAGTGAGGGAAAAAAAGGATATCATATCCGAAGCGAATGACATCAGACAGCTTGAGGGTAATATAAATCTGGTCTGGGATCCTCAGGTCATTCACAAAGGTCTAGAGGGGAACACAACATAGTTGGTTACTGTAAACAGGAGATGTTGAAGGATCACATGTAACATGAGTCTCCACGAGGTCCTGGGATAAACACTGTGCACCACTCATCCACCTTCAACACAAGAGCAAGAATTTCAGTGGTATTTCAGTCCAGTACAGAAGAACAACTGTATGGCTAAGGTGAGGGTAAACTAGTGGCACAGCCCACTGGACCATATGTGAAGAGAAAACAACCCGGATGCAAACAGGAGATGTTTGCTCGAGATTTAACAACGCATAGATACAAGCCCTTAGCCTAACGGTAGCGCTTGGCTAATTTGACATGATCAATCCAGTCTAGTGGAAGCTATTTGGAAAGTGTCCATGTTGCCCACCTACTACTGAGGGAAGTCTGCATCAGCTGCACAACAAACAGTTCAGTGAACTATATAACAGCTAATCTCCCGCTCCGACCCAACAATTTCCCATCTCACAGCACTATCCAGAGGCTTTTACAATTTAAAGGGAAAATAGTTGCTTGACTACTCAGCAGCACTGTTGGTCTACAGTTGTCATGTTGTATGTCATTATGACCTGGGTAGTTTGGGTCCTGGATGCTGATTAGACAATATACCATGGGTATGACACAATAATACTTGTTTACTGTTCTATTTATGCTGGAAACAAGTTTAGAATAGCAATAAGGCGTCATGACTAAGAACAGCTCTTAGCCTTGGTACAGCGCCTTTGGAAAGTATTCAGAGCCCTTGACTTTTTCCAGATTTTGTTACGTTACAGCCTTATTCTAAAATGTATTCAATTGTCGTCCCCACCCCTTCAACAATCTACACACAATATCCCACAATGACAAAGCAAAAACAGTTTAGACATTATTGCAAATGTATTAAAAATGGAAATATCAAATTTACATACGTATTCAGACCCTTTAGTCAGTACTTTGATGAAGCACCTTTGGCAGCGATTTCAGCATCGAGACTTCTTGGATATGACGCTACAAGCTTGGCACACATGTATTTGAGGAGATTCTCCCATTCTTCTCTGCAGATCCTCTCAAGCTCTGTCAGGTTGGAGCTTTGTTGCACAGCTATTTTCAGGTCTCTCCAGAGATGTTTGATTGTCCCTGCCGCTGAAAAACACCCCACAGTCTGCTACCTCCACCATGCTTCACTGTAGGGATGGTGCCATGTTTCCTCCAGACGTGACGCTTGGCATTCAGGCCAAATAGTTCAATCTTGTTTTCATCAGACCAGAGAATCTTGTTTCTCATGGTATGAGAGTCTTTAGGCGCCTTTTGGGAAACTCCAAGCAGGCTGTCATGTGCCTTTTACTGAGGAGTGGCTTCCATCAGGTCACTCTACCATCAAGGCCTGATTGGTGGAGTGCTGCAGAGATGTTTGTCCTTCTGGAAGGTTCTCCCATCTCCACAGAGGAACTCCGTCAGAGTGACCATCCGGTTTTTGGTCACCTCCCTAACCAAGGCCCTTCTCCCCCGATTGCCCAGTTTGGCCAGGCGACCAGCTCTAGGAAGGTGTTCAAACTTGGTGGTTCAAACTTCTTCCATTTCAGAATGATGGAGGCCACTGTGTTCTTGGGGACATACAATGCTGCAGAATTTTTTTGGTACCCTTCCCCAGATCTGTTTCTCGAGCCAATCCTGTCTCGGAGCTATACGAACAATTCCTTCGATCTCATGGCTTGGTTATTGCTCTGACATGCACTGTCAACTGTGGGACCTTATATAGACAGGTGTGTGCCTTCACAAATCCTGTCCAATCAATTGAATTTACCACAAGTGGACTCCAATAAAGTTGTAGAAAGATCTCAAGGATAATCAATGGAAACAGGATGCACCTGAGGTCAATTTCGAGTCTCATAGCAAAGGGGCTGAATACTTATGTAAATAAAATATTTCTGACATTTACAAAAATGTCTAAAACCTGTTTTCACTTTGTCATTATGGGGTATTGTGTGTAGATTGCTGAGGAACATTTTTTATTTAATACAT
Organism: Oncorhynchus mykiss; assembly: GCF_013265735.2. NCBI lineage: Eukaryota > Metazoa > Chordata > Actinopteri > Salmoniformes > Salmonidae > Oncorhynchus > Oncorhynchus mykiss. Next base: position 25,660,098 of record NC_048572.1, on the reverse strand, counting down.
TTTAGAATAAGGATGTAACATAACCAAATGTGGAAAAAGTCAAGGGGCCTGAATAATTTCCGAAGGCACTGTATATTTTAAGCAATGAGGCACGAAGTGGTGTAGTATATGGCCAATATACCAAGGCTAAGAGCTGTTCTTAAGTGGAGTGCCTGGATACAGCCATTAGCTGTGGTATATTGGCCACATACCACAAACCCCCAAGGTGACTTATTGCTGTTATTACATGGTTACCAACATAATTAGTAAAAAAGTTATTTCAAAGTTTTTTTGTTGTTGGTCATACCCGTAGTATACGGTCTGATATACCGTACCACGGCTTTCAGCCAATCAGCATTCAGGGCTCTAACCGTCCAGTTTATAAACACCCATGTAAAATAGATAACCAGCTTAAGCAAGCACTTAATGGAACGTTTCTTCTATGCTAAGCTTAGAACTAGCATTTACATTGTCACTGCACAGTAGCTTACATACAGCCTGAGCAGATAGTTTCTGTGTTTCTAACGTCATAGGACAGCTCTTAACCATTCATAATTCTCTGCTTCTTTTAGCTAGCATTAACACACCCATGTAAAATAGATAACCGGCTTAAGCAAGCACGTAATGGCACTTATCTACTATGCTAAGCTTAGAACTACTTAACAGAACACTGAAACATCTAGGGCCTTTTTATCTCTGTGTGTAGTAAGGGGAGTCCTTGTACCAAAGACCGTTTAACTTTCTATTGAAAGTATTTTAGCTTGTACCTTCCTCTTTACCCCTCCCTCCCCTGGGTACTCACTCCATTGAGGCTGCCCAGGTCTTTGACCAGGTGCTCATCGGTAGCAGGGTTGTAGTTGATGACGGCATGCTGCTTGTCCACACTTCGAGACTGGAAAAGAAAATGAGAAAACCATGGATGGTTTACTTCCACTGTGCCCTACAATTACAATCTCTTTTTAAATAAATTTCATACTACAGATGTAGGACCTTAATTTGATCACCCTATTGTAGGATACATTTCCCGCAATGCAGAAAAAGATAAACTTGTAGTGCAGTTGAGGTTTAAAAATACTTAATTATCCTTTACAAACAATGTACCAACCCCTACAAAAATGTCCATGAATTATAATCCACATTTTATCTTGCTACAAGATTATTTTCCTGCTGTAGAAAACTGGCTCAAATTAAGATCCTACACCTGTACCTTAAGATGTACCATTACTACACATGACAGTGACTGTAAAATCTATAATTTACATTCTGCAGTGATGCAATTTGCAGGACTATTTTCAATACCTCCATTACTCATATGAAGTAAGCAACATGTCAATACTGTGTATGATACTCTATACCCTCATGCTAGGAAGTTAACGGTTACAGGCACATATGTCAAATACTTGATTCAGTCCCTATGGGAACCAACAGAACAGAACCAAAAGTGCTAACTCGTGCCAAGACGACATGTAGCCGAACTCCTGTTTCTCAACTACATGTGAGGGAAAGACTTCACGAGCTAAATTCAATACAGCTCACCATAAGACTCCTCAAACTAAGCCACGTGGATTCCATTAACCACACGTGTTATTTTCTCGTGGGACGCGACTACGCAAAAGTTAGAACACTGTCACAACCATAACACCATTTAAAAGACGAATAATTCAATCCCACCAGACTAAAAGCGTGTGTCTCAGGAATCTGAGCGATGCATGTCCAACAGGCCTCTATAAAAATGCAAGGAAACTGGAGAATGACTCACTAGATAATTAATAGCATCTAGTTGTATTTGGTGAATTGTATGAATGATGAGCAAAAGAAAATGTACTTTACAGTCCCATCCTCCTACTCACTACTGCCTTGAACATGCCTGTGCTGAGTACACTAACACAATGGCAGGCGTTTGCCTTGATAGTCACTACTAAAGAGCAGTGTTTCTCGATCCATTTCTCAATACATTCCCCACCCACAAAACAAGTTACTAAAAAGTTGGCCATGTCAGTTGAAAATGATTTCCCTACTATGACAGGGGAGAAGGCTAGACAGTGGAAGGAAGAGGGAAATGTTCCAATGTGGATACATCCAGGAAGTGAAATGGGTCAGAGACGAAACTCAACCACATCATGACAGGAGCCACCATCCAGACAAGTATCCAGAGTGCTTCAGACAGACCAAAAGCATTCTGCCTAGCCAAGTTGCTAGGCTAGTTCAGTGCAAAAATCACTGTTAAACACATAATGATGAAAGACCTAGTGATACTGAAGCCTGATACAAGAGACAAAGGGTGGTAGTCCAACTCAGTCATGAACCACCTCAGGTGGGGGGCCCCATACCACTGAACAAAATACTCTATGGCAGTAATGGCACTAAAATGGCTAAGGGCCACAATGCTACTATCAAAACCGTAGCTTTGTACAAGCATTGTATCCGTTTTCAATTAATAATAACATCATGACAAATAATCCAGTTCAATAAAATGGTGTAGTTGCACCAGTGTGTCATATATTCAAAATAGTGTTTGGAGCTACACAATACCATCATTGTTGCCAGATGTATGAGGTAACTTTCACCGCTAAACAAATAAAAAAAAAGGTGATAAATAGTGCTGGAATCAGACACTGCTGTGGCTCGGCAGGTAGGAAGGACAAAGGCCTGTTATCTGTGGCCAACAATATGGAGGAAGTGTAAGTTACACACAACACAGAGAAGAGAAGACCTTTGTCCCCTTCAGAGGGCTTCGGGAGGATAATGAGACTAACTTTAAAGTGCAGGTATACTAACAAATTGGGTTTAGATTGAAGGAGCGGGTGAGAAAGCATTAGTCCTATAACACAATATTGTTCCCGGATGGCAACAAGCCACCCATTCGCCGTGTGAGGAAAAAGTCCATCTCAGCTGTTGCTATTGGCAACAGATGGCCACATCAGAAGACACTCTGGGGCAGACAGCTCTGCATCATCAGGATCTCCGAGCTGGCGCCATGGCAACTGGTAGGAACTATATACAGTATACTGTACATAAAATTAAAAAACAGGCCGCATTTTGGATCATGCCAAGGTTAATAACTCCCAGCGCTCTAAACAGCCTCTTTTTCACTTCAGACTTTTGTTGATAACTGAGGTCTTCCTCTAGTAGCAAATCAGAGTGTATCTAGGTGTTGCTTTTTGTCATATCAAGGGCTGAGGCTTTGACTGGCCAAAGCCTGACACCAATAGTAGATAGCCAGTCGTCTTGTTCAGAGTAACGTTACAGTCATCTGAACTATGCAGTGAAATGGTACATCAATGTGGCTATAAATATCTGTATGTAAAATGACGGTGCTGTTCCACCCACACATCAATAAGGAAGGTAGTGATCTCCAGCCGACAGACAAGAGTGCTAGCCCGAACCAGATGACAACCTTATCGACATACCATCTCATTGACCATCCCAAAATAAGAGACCTTTGTTGAGAGGCGTCTGCTTCCTTCAGTGATTTCTGTGATGTTTGACATCCATTTCCCCTTTATGCCACCCCTTCCTACTGTATGGTAGCCAATCAGATAGTCCTAAAAAGAGCCTTTACCATTACAAATAGTCAGCCAGTGTTTCTGGAAGGATTCTGAGGAGGTTCCCATTTTGTCTTAGCCCAGCACTAACACACCTGATTGAACTAATCAACTAATCACTGAGCCCTTGATTAGTTGAATCAGGTGGGATACAACAAAATTGGGCACCCCCTGAAGGCTCCTCTGATTGGATTTAAAAAATACTAGTCTATGCTACTGCACTGTAGAAACCCTTGCACAGGTCCTCCAGACAGCAAACGCTGACATGATCGGATAAAAGTGAGCATGCTTTCAGAAGGAGGATAGATTTTGAGTGTTGATCAATTTGTTGTCTTTCATGCTACACAGGAAAGAGACAGCGGCTGAAGAGGCTTTTCTGACTGGGTGGATGACTCACTGTCCCATGGGCACAACTACCTTCTGCTAATGGTGCCCATGGGACAGTGAGTAAACTACCCCATCAGACAACCCTCTTCAGCCTTTCTCGCTTTCCCGTGTAGCATGACAGACAACACAGTTTTATTTACTGCCCTACTCCAGCCACAGACATCATCTCTGAATGATCTTAGTAGTCACTGAGTTTTACTCACAGACTCCCCCTCTTCCTCGTGAAGAAGAGGACTACATGGTATACAACAGTATCTCTAGTTATCTGCGCCTGAGGGTAAGATGATGCATTAGATTAGAGAGTAACATCAATATTAAGCTTTTTAAAGGAGTTTGTCAGGGCCAGGGCCACGTCACCTACTTGCAGCATCAGCTCACAGTCCTCCCGGCCCACGAAGATCATCTCTCGTGGAAGACGGTGGCGGGTGCCAGAGCTGCTGACCAGGAACCATGATGTCACGCTCATCTTCACAGGCCCCCTGGGAAACCCCTTTGCATCCTGGGACACACAGGAGACGCATACAGTATGTCAGGGTAGGACACGTGCAACGTACAGTATGGTATCCATTCCGGGAGGTAGCCATCACCATAATCATGAACAATCGATCATACTGACCAATTGTCCCTTAAAATATGTCGAAATGTTTTTTTGCCATCATAAAATGCATCCAATGGGCAGGTCTCTCCATTAGATAGACATTTTGTGGCACATAAATATTTACATTGCTCCAGTGTTGTGGTAACACACAAAGTCCAGCACACTGTCAAGTCTTGTAGACACATTAGCAAATAGAGTTAAACGATGTCTAGAAAACGTCAAAGAACCGTAACCTATTCATCAACTCAACCAACAAACTATCAACTGCTGATTTCAATGCTGTCACTTTCCATTGTACATCGATCTGCTCAACGTAGGCCTTGCTATGGACACCCTTGAGGGAGCAGGACATGAATTGATTGACCTGTTATTTGAGTTCACTTGTTCACTCACAGGACTATTCATACTGCAGTCCCAACATGCCGTGCAGGATGCTGATTCACAGGAAATAACATGAGAAAGGGTGGTGGTATCAGTGAAAAATCAAAGGCAGGTTTATGCTTGGGTGGAAATGAGATTGAGAGCATTTTTTTCAAATGACACTAATGAAGCATTCCGTGAGAATGATCAGTAACTACTGTCAGTGTGCCTTTGCAATGGTTTAATGTCACCAACAGGGAATGGTACTTTAGCTAGGTCAGTGGTGTAGGTAAGCCCATAGCCCTCTGTTTAGAAGTCTGCGCTGCTATGACACCACAAGCTTTGGGACTGGTGGCAAGGGATGTGAAACAGAGGGCCCAAGATGCTACGTTGTAACTAAAACACTGGAACCACGCCCTAGACCAGAGAGGGCCAGCCCTCTCCTAGAGAGCTACTGGCTGCTCAGGCTTTTGTTCCAGCCCTGCTCTAACACGCCTGATGTAACTCATTAGCTGCTCATCAGGATGCTGAGTCACGTGTATTAGATCAGGGTTGTTAAGGACAGGGGGATACTGCTAGCACGGCGATAGCGATATAGCACAGCCTTATAGCACTGAAATGAAGAGGGGCTTTAATAGCAGCAAACAGCATCGCAGGCCTTTGATCTGTAATCGGAATTCTTGTCTTTCAACAGGGAGGTTTAAGCTTAAAAAAGGGCCAATGTACTGCAATGGACAAGGGTGGTGTTGCTCTGATACCAAACGAAGGCAACAATGCTCACATTAGAAATAAATGGAGAGAAGAAGATGGAGAGGTCTTTATAGCAGCTAGAACGTGGATGGAAGATCCCTGCCCTATCCCTACAGCACTGTGATATGACTTTTTAAGACCACGGTTTTGTGTAATATCACATTTCATTGAGGTTTCTCACATTCAATAGTTTGTCCCTAACTAGAATCCTCACTACAATAGCTCCGTGTTACAGTGAACACCCGAGAAAGTGGTATTGCTGCTAAGTAAGCCTTACAGACACCCAAAACCAGAGCTGCCCGTACAAAATAACAATGTAGGCCTATGGTGATGAATATTATTACTGCATAATAGGTAGCGACATACTGACTATAAGAAATCTCATCTCAAATGGAAACAATGGAACATATTTCTGAAGCAAATCTTAATGATTCATAAACACACGTATTATTCATACTATTATTCATACTAAGAATAGGCATCGCATCAATTTCCACACTACATTTACAGGCCGGTGTCAGTAGCCAATAAGATGCACGTGATAGCCTACATAATGTCTGCACGCCCTCTTTGAAACATGCACACCGTTATAGGATCATTGAAATCCCAGTTACATTCAAGCTCAACCTAAATGTGTCCTTGAGGCGACCTGACTCGCTTCTTCAATAGTTTCTCCAACGCCTTTAATTTGTTCATTATTAAATAACCGGATCAGACAGCGCAGCTGGTGCCGGATGCTCGCTGGATGATGATGTCTGCCTTATATGCCCAGCACTATTGTTAGTTCAAATAGTCCTACTGCGATACAACGTATCGTAACGTACAATTGGCTGGGCGCAATAGCCTAATAGCTATAGGCAGAGGATGCAACTGTCGATACTGCCATGGACAGAATGCTACAATCAATGTAGCTAACATTAAAAAGGCGCGTTTAGCGCCAAAAGGCTGGAGTAGGCTACTGCCCCATTCAGTGAGGACCAGCTAGATCTTTATCGTTTTAACCCAAAATATATCGCCGTCGACCATACCAAATAAGATAGGCCTAGGCCACTGGCATGATGAAATAATGTAAATTTCTAATATTGAAATCCTCACGACCTACCTACAATATTCCAGATGCTGCTCCCCATAAAAAAGCAACAAACGATGTCACCATCAAATAGACAGCACCAGCCCAGTCTGTGGTCAAATGTGGCTTCAAATCGATCTCGTTACGCGGGTCCAGGTGAACAACTTGCACTTCGGGTGAGGATATCGATGCTGCTGTTATGGCATTTCTGTCTGCCCAGCGCGCCGCCTCCAAACGCCCAGCAGGACCAACGGCGAATATCAGATGCTCAGTTATCTGGTGGTGCACCTGCTCTAATGTATGCCGAATGCAGGATTGTATAGCTATGTCTATCCCAAATAAATATGAACAAGCGTTGTCTAACGAAGATTCGTTGCAGATTCTTGCTGAAATATTTTTGGATATTGAAAATGTGGTTTCAAAATCATTCACGTGAGGGGCATTGGACACCGTTATGTGATGACGTCACGTCTTTTGTTTTCATTATAATAATAAAACATATTGTAGTGTAGGCTGACAGCGAATTTTGAATTGCTGATACGAATTCAAATGTTGCAAAAGTGTGTTATTATTACGGATATTGACTGTGCCTTCTCATCCCACCCGGACTGCCAGGTAGGCCTGGTAAACTACATGTCTGTACCTCGCGCTTTTGGATAGCCTGTAAATCCACGCCCTTGATTACATAGTAGCCTACAGGAGGCTATTGAAATTGGTGTAATTTCTGTTAATGGTCAATTATAAATAATGAATTCAAATCAGCTTCCTGTAAAACTATCATGTCATGGATGATTTAGATGCTTAATTTGTCCATTATGTGCCCCAAAAAATCTAATGCTTAACCTTTCATGTCTGTTCTTATTTTGTGATCTTGTTATGATTACACTTTATCCAAGATGGGCCTATCTTGATTAAGATTAACGGCAAATAATGCAACCTTCACTATTTACTACATTCAATAATAAACTGCATAGCCTTTTGAGCCAGAAGATGGCGCACTATGCATGCCAAATATGGCTTTGCTGAAATAGAATTTCCTTGAGGAAATAGCTGAAGAAATAACATCCCAAATGTAATGCAAAATGTCCTTCAAATCTAGGATTGTTTTTTTTTTAGGATAAGGGCTAGGGGCCAATTGAGAATTCAGCAATTGGCTGTGTTGCTCCCTCCACATGGAGCTCCAGAACCGAGCTAGACTCACAGCTGGACCCCGAAAACCCTGTGTTTGTCTCCCTAGACCTCTGCTCCCTATCCTGGGCTGGCCTGGGCAATCTGCACTTGGCTCTGGGCCGCCATTGTCAGCCCAATACAGAGATCCAGAGGATGAGCCAACAAATTATGTGCTGGACAATATTTGTAGGCTACTTGATATACTCTTTATACAAGTGGGGAGCTTGAGTGAATTGAACAAATCAAAATCATAATATTTGTCCAAAAAGTCTTTATTTCTGAATCCCAATGAAAAATAATGCCACATTTATGCCCACACAGCAAATGAAAACATTCTTTGCACAGGAGGTTGGTGGCACCTTAATTGGGGAGGATGGTTTGTGGTAATGGCTGGAGCGGAATCAGTGGAATGGTATCAAATACAGCAAACACATGGTTTACATGTGTTTGATGCCATTCCATTAGCGCTGTTCCAGCCATTATGAGCCTTCCTCCCTTCAGCAGCCTACACTGGTTCTTTGTTCACAAAAGCTGGTGCATTCAATTGTTCAGTTTCTCATCTACAAAGGGGGCATCAAAGGGAATGAAATAACTTAAATATAAATTCTTTAACATTTTCTTACCCCCCCAACTTACATGGTGAATCACCAGGGAAGGACCGGTCGATAAGCAACAATTAGGTCAATGATTTCAAAATAAGGAAGTAAAAAAATAAGTAAATATACAAAACTGGAATGGGTCAACAAAATTAAATATATGTTTTACATTCATTTATCATTTCTTTAACATTAATTATTAATTGTATTGTTCAGTGAACATTTTGAACCATTTCCTAAATAAATAATTTATATTCAGAGGGGTTTCAACTAACTTCAAATTAAATAAGGCCTTAACACTTAACAAACCTAGAATCTAGGGCATCTGGACACAACGTAAATTACCACTAGCAAAATGTGGATACCCTCACTTGGATTCAATTAAGACCATTGAGGTATTTACGTCTCAAATATTTGTGATTTAATATGTAAAAAGTTAAGATTCTCATTTGTTTTCCTTGACTAACATACCATACATAGCCAGTGAGTTTGTGACAAATCACTGATACAAATGCATTGAATTGTTGGCCTCACAGACCTGCCCGCACAATCGCTTGTGTACACACACACACAAATACATAGTCCTCCTTCCTTGATGGTGGATAGTCACAGCCTTGGTGTGTTTCGCTGCACCAGTAACTGTCTATGTACAGTAGCTGTCTGTCTAAAAGGGTTGAGTACTGTAACAGTGACCTCAGTGAGGTGTTGCTAAAAGCATTGGGGAGAAAACACCCAATAACTGGAAAGGATCGCAAAACAATAGAAAAATTAAACGTACAAACAAATAATAGGCTACCTGTTGACAATCTAACAGCAAAGAGAAGGTCAATTTGTTGGTAGAACAGAACATTCACACCATTCATTTTGTACACTCAATTCCAGAGGTTCGTATCAGTACATGAGCATGCCTTTCAGATGATCATATTCCCCAGTTGTCAGTCAGTGCGACTCCGGTAAGGTTAAGGGTCAGGGCGAGGTTGTAAATCTCACACAAACTAAACAAGACTTTGGTCACAGTTCTAGCTAAAAGAAAGACATTCATTTCAAACCATCCATTTTGTATCAGCTTTGCCCAGCCCCCTATCCCATCTACCCTCACGAGGATTCCAGTCACAAATATGTTTGCTCCTTCTTTCCTCTCATATCACAGCCCTATGTTATTGCACAATTACATTTACTTAGACCAGGTAGTCTTCCCACAGTATACAGAAACTGTCCACCAAGCTAAGGGTCTTCAGAATATGTACTGGAACATGGCTGGTAAGAGTTTTGTTATACATTGTTCGGACTGTGACCTGTGCTCTCAATACCAGATAGTTGTGGAGCAACTGCTTGGTTGGTAAATCGTTTTAAAATCTTTACAGGCAAGCTCCAGACTCTTCCGTTGTTAAAGCCATGCATGTGTCAGCATTCAATGGCATGCTGGTAGAAAAACACATTTGTTTTTTAAAGTTGATTTCTATTATCATCATGTAGCTAGCAGCTAACAGGTCTACGAGCATGGTTCTCTGCTAGATATAAAAAAGTGACTTTTATTAGCTATCTCAATGTACTTTGAAGTTGTATATGTCTATAGCTTTGATAGAGAAATATAAACCAACAAAAGGGTTCCTTACACATGATTTCAACAGAGCCCATTTGTTTAATGGGTAAATGGATATAGTGGCCTTTCTAACAAAATAAGTACGTACATCCAGTCATTTCACCATACAACCTAATATGTATCAGGGAAAATACGTATCTTCCCTACTGTGGTTGCAGCAGCAACTTTTGCCCGCTGAGTTGTACCGGAATATCCAGATTGCTATTCGCATGAAAACAATCTATTTCCCAAATCATAAAAGTAGCCAGATACACCAACACCCCACAAAAATGTCCTTTATAATCACCGTTTTGTGAATTTCACTCTGCGACCACGCCAATTCACAGATGGTGTGATCCCGTTCACCAAACTTTCACTGTACTGTAGTCACTCTAACTAAGGAAAGCTTAGGCCAGAAGGCGAGGGAGGCCAGGAACACTGAAGAAAAGTAGAATAACAGATCATTCTATAGACTCCATTTCAGTACTCTAGTCCTCACTGCTACTAGAAGGTGTGTGTGTTTGGGAGGATCAACATTTGAGAGGTGAGAGACAGCAGGGTCATGTTCAGAAGTCACAAAATAGGAGAAAGCAAACAGGAGGTGCTACGGCAGGGTTGGGCAGCTTTCCAAAAACAAAGTATCTGATTGTTTAGAGTAATAATAGTACAATACACAAGGTGCAATTTTGAAATGAGCAGTTTCTCTTGTTATATCAGTCACTGACAGTCCCTCAATTAGCCCATGTCAGCTAAGATATTATAGATTGGTAGTTAGTCTAACCAGCTATCTAAACTTGTAGTAATTATGGTCAATTTAACGGCCGGGGGCCCCATTTGATTTTATTAGTCACTCTCACTCAGATATATTAAAAACTGCAAAACTGCATATTAAAAACATTTCTCTCCACCCTATGGCAAAATGTGTAGAATTGCAATTCTAACTTAGGGCCCCTCAAAAGGCTAGGGCCGGACTGAGTGCATGTGTGGGTATGGATTTGGGTAAGCAGACCCGCGAGCCACTGCGGCCCCTCGTGATGAGTTCCGTTTTTTTGTGGCCCCCACCCTCACCAAAGTTGCCCATCCCTGTGCTACGGGAACTTGTTTAATAAGAACACATATTTTCATTTTCTATTTCAAAACGTTTTGCTTTGTGGTGCCCTACTGAACACAACCCAGGTGTGGAGCTTTAGTGTTACCTCTCACAAACCTCTGAATATCTGTGAGTCTTTGAGAGCACAATGGCAGTGGTGGCTAGTAGAAGATGGGAAGAAGGAGGACTATTTCTAAAGATCACGCTATGATGTTTCCTTTGCTCCATCAAAATATAAAGCTAATAATTTGTAGAAATAGATAGTGTACCGTTTAAAAAGCTCATTTTCAAAGATTGTTTATAAATGTGCTTCTCTTTTGAGGCTAGCTGCATATGTATCATTGACAGGAAATCATGTTGCCATGAAGAATTAGGTTGGCCGGTCACCACTGTATCTTAGTGACTTTTGACCTCTAGTCCAAGTGTGTTCCTATTGGCAGGCAACCGACTCCTCCCCTCTAAGCAACACAAGTACAGTATTTGAAACACTGGTGACAACAAGGGAGACTCAATAGTCGAAAGTGGCCTTCCACTCCTCATCTCCTCTCCTCCCCTGGACTCATCTGAAGAGGAGAACAGGCTAAGAAGCCACACTAGACAATTGAGATGTTCCCCAACAATTACAGAACAAACAGACAAAAAAGAAGATAAACATGAGTGAGGTCATAGATGGCCTATGAGGATGAGGTCTGTTCAGAGATTGGGGCATTAAGGTGAGAGCAGTATGGTCTATAAGAGGGTGAGGAGAGGGTAGGGGGTCTAGGCTTCGGTTTAGGTTCAGGCTGTTCCACTGGCAGAGTAGGAGAACTGGGGGAAGTGGGGTCTCCTGTCGCTGTCGAAAGACTCCATGCTGTCATCTGGGAAGGAAAAGGAGGGAAAGTTCGAGAAACAGAGTTAAAGCAAAATTAATTCAAAACTGACATTCATGTTCAAAAATAATAAAACTCAACAACAAAGCAATTAAGGCAAATTGTGGTTTAATTAGTAGTATGAAAGCTACTAAGCCCACTAGGGGTAGTCATTGTGCTATAAATCCATAAACTCTTTAAAGCAGGGGTGTCAAACATATGGCCCGCGGGGGCACAAATTACTGCACTCAGTATCAGAAAATAGGCTGATCCTCTTTGAAGTCTTGTAGATCGATGCATTGCACGTTTTTTGTTTATACAGCCTTTTTGCATAAACTACCACCAGATATCAGACATCGTCTCAGGCTAACTCTGGAGATCCCTTTGATCTCAACAGAGTTAGGTAAATCTGCCTTTAGCTATTTTGCACCTTGCTTGTGGAATGGTGTACAGAGTTTGCTGAAATTGGACGAATTAGTGCCTCTAAAGCGAGAAGCGGGCAGGCGAAACAAGCAGAGAGGCGGATGAGAAGAACGGGACAGGCAAAGCAGTGACTGTATTCTAGCAGGATAGTCCATCTCTCCAATCATCTTCGCTGATAGCGATGTTGTGTTTCCATGAGTGGATTTTTATTTTACCTTTATTTAACTAGGCGAGTCAGTTAAGAACAAATTCTTATTTACAATGACCGCCTAACCGGGAAACAGTGGGTTAACAACCTTGTTCAGGGGTAGAACGACCTTGTCAGCTCAGGGATTCGATCCAGCAACCTTTCGGTTAATGGCCCAACACTCTAATCACTAGGCTACCTGCTGCCCCATATGCTTAACATACAACATATATAAGGGGAGGGAGGGTACTTTGTCCTGGAGGCGTGATGGTGATGGTCTGCCCGGTGAACTCCACATCAAAATAGCGGGTGTCTGTTTCCGAGGTGACCTGGGGCTTGAAGGGTGGGACCAGCTGAGAAGAAAAGGAAGGAGTCATGATAGTGGGTACCTACATGTCATAACACTTGTCATAACCATGAGAACAATGAGAACTAGTGGAGGCTGCTGAGGGGAGGACAGATCATAATAAAGGCTGGAACGGAGCGAATGGCATCAAACACATGGAAACCCTGTGTTTGATGTATTTGATACCAATTCACTTCTTCCACTCCAGCCATTACCACGAGCTCGTCCTCCCCAGTTAAGGTAGCACCGACCTCCTGCGATGAGAACACATAGAAAGCTAAGGATACCTTCTTCTCATACACGTCTTGCCACTCGATCCCAGCGAAGAACTTGTGCTGCATTATCTCCTTGGCGTCATCAGGCCCTCCACCTAACCTAAAGACACACACACACACACACACACACACACACACACACACACACACACACACACTGACTCAGTGTCTTGCACTACTTTACCTATAGTTAAGAGCCTTTCGTTTTCAGGCTGCCATAGCACTTAATTTATTGAATGACCATTGTTACAAGCAAGGTGTTTTGAGGTTGTACTTTCAATCAATCAAATGTATTTAGAAAGCCCTTTTCACATCAGCCGATGTCACAAAGTGCTTTACAGAGTGGAGGACAGCTTTAGCACGTATTGGTCGTTAGCACGTAGGGCGCTCCGATTGGTGTTACCTTAGTCAGTGTTACACCTGTGCTGGTTGCCATCTCGTTAGTGGGAAGGCGTTTCATCTGTGCTGGCTCAGGTGCTATTTAAGAGTGTCTGGCCCAGCGCTCCAGTTGTCTTGAGAGATGTGGAGGGTCAACACCTTTATTTGGCTCTCCTTATTTGGTTTCTAGAAAAACATTAATTTGTCTAATTTCCCTGATCTAATTTTGCTCCACCTTTTTTGTTTGCTTCCTATCTTTAAGTTTGGTGTAAGATTTTTTTTTGCCTTTTCTTGGGCAAATTTAGTGGACGTCTTTTAGGTTCCAGTTGTTATTGATCCTAAACCCCCTGTTTCGTTTTGGTTGTTGGTCAGTGACTCTTTGTTAGTTCCCCTTCTGTTTAGCACCATTTTTGTTTTTCTTGCTTGGGTATGTAACACCACCACATACACATGCAGAAACATACTTCACACACACCCCTGTCTTACCTCTGCTTGGGGTCCTTCTTGAGCAGGCCAGAGAGCAGGGACTTTCCCTCGGGCCCCAGGGTTCTAGGGAAGCGGATCTCCTCCATCAGGATCAGCTCAAACAGCTTCTCATGGTCCTGGTTGTAGAAGGGCAGCCGACCGCACATCATCTCATACATGACCACACCCAGACCCCACCAGTCCACAGCACGACCATAGTCATTGTCCTCCAGCACCTGTGTGTTAGGAAAGGGGGAGGTAGAACATGAGTGTCATGTACAGGTGGCTAGTAGATCCTCTGGAAGGGCTTTCAAACCCTTAACTTCTATGTTAATGGTTCTGATTCACTGATGATAGCTTTCTATCAGTGGAAGAACAGGGTTGATGGGTAGGTGTTTACCTCGGGGGCCAGGTACTCTGGCGTCCCACAGAAGGTCTTCATGGTGGCCCCGTCCTTGATGCCCTCCTTACACAGGCCAAAGTCTGTGATCTTGATGTGGCCGTCTTTGTCCAGCATCAGGTTTTCCAGCTACAGTAGAGAGAGAGTTAGGGAGGTTCCAATAAGAACACATATTTTTATTGTCCATTGCGAAACGTTTTCCGACTCCTTAACTTACCTTCAGGTCCCTGTAAACCACGTTCTTCTCCGAGTGGAGGTAGTCCAGCGCCGACACGATCTCCGCTCCGTAGAACCGGGCCCTCTCCTCGGAGAACACACGGTCTCGTGATAGGTGAAAGAACAGCTAGGTGGAAGGAGATGGCAATTGTGTCAATTACATTGTCACGACTTCTGCCCGAAGTCGGTTCCTCTCCTTGTTTGGGCGATGTTCGGCGGTCGACGTCACCGGCCTTCAAGTCATCACCGATCCATTTTTCATGTTTCATTTGTTTTGTCTTGTTTTCACACTCACCTGGTTTCAATTCCTTAATTACATATTGTATATTTTCCCTCTGTTTCCCACCCGTCCTTGTCGGGAATTGTTTGTTGTATGTATTGGTGCCAAGTATGTTATGGTGTGCGGCGGGTTTTTACCCACTTTCTTTATTTTGTATGTTGGTTTTCAGAGTTTGTAAGCATTTATTAAATAACTCCGTTTATACCAATTTCGTTCTCCTGCGCCTGACTTCCCTGCCACCAGCACGCACCCAATTACATACATTTAGGGTCACATAAATCCAACCCATTTCCCCTCACCCTTACCGGTATTAAGTTCACTCCCATCAATTGTCTTACATGCAGATTAAGGAACCATGTCTGTTCTATTTATTACAGTTAATCTGCAAGGTTCAGAGTATTTCACCTCACTGATAAGACCTATAATACCCCAGGTAAAATGCAACACAGTACTCACCTCTCCTCCATTGGCATACTCCATGACGAAACACAAGCGGTCAGGCGTCTGGAAGGAGTACTTCAAACCCTTAATGGTAAGGAGAAGGAAAACGTTTAAGAAACACAATGCTACCCATTTATATTAGGATAACAGCAAACAGAGGGAACACATTTGCTGATGCACACCAATGGAATGGTCTCTCACCGTTAAGAAGGGGTGTTTGGAGTTCTGCAGTACTCTGTTTTCAGTGAGCGTGTGAGCTACTTCATCCTAGAAAAGAGTAAGGAGATGAGCATGATCCAAGTAAAGGAAATACCAGTATGTGCAGACACAAACTGAGACAAAGACACACGCACACACTCGTCTACTCACTTTCGCCACAATCACTTCTTTCTTGAGGATTTTCATAGCGTAGTATTTTCCTGTGGCTTTTTCCTTCACCAGGATAACCTTCCCAAAAGTGCCTTTTCCCAAGAGCTTGAGGTATTCAAAGTCGGGCATAGTCTAGGAGTTGAGAACAGAGTTGGATTCACTTTATTTGACCATATCTAAAACCCTGCCGCTGGTATTTGTCTTGTATTAAAGTAACAAAAAATGCTAAGTAGAAAGGGTTAGGGCTAGGGTTGGGTGTACGCACCACTTTAAGTTTTGGTTTGGTGAGGTACATCTCCATGTCCATGGGGTCTGGCGAGGAGTCCATCCTCTCCTCCTCCTGTTTCTGCAGCCCATCAGCCACCTCCTGGATGGCCTTCGTCCACTGCTCCCTAAGGATGGAAGGAACCAGAGGGGGATGACTCTACGGGCTCTATTTTCGGCTGGTGCTAAGGAAGCGCAAGTGTCAAATGAACATTAGTTTGCAATTTCGTCAAGTAAAAGCAGACGCACTTTCATTTTCCCCACCTTAGGCCAGGTTTGGTAATTTACATGTCTCACATCAACTCGCTTGCACTGAGGTGGGAGGGATGGAAATAATAAGCCAATTTTGGTAAGCGAAAAAAAAAAAAAAAAAAAAATTCAGTCAGTGAAACTAGAGATATTTAAGGCCAACCAAAATCTGGTCTTAGCGCTAACTCAATTGGTTACGGCATTGATTTTGCCAGCGGAGGCACAAACAGTAGCCTTACATTAATGTACATCACTAATGTTTTATTCAAATATCAGAGCAGCAAAACAGTCACAGAACTTCCCCTTTCATTCTTTTTTTTCAGCTTCTGTGAAAAGTTTGGACTCATTATCTGTGATGCGCATGAAAGGTGTCTGTAACTGTAGGAAGCCTGTTTAGGAACATCAAGTTATTGAAAAAGACTGCTTATTGTTTTTGTTGATCAAAAAATCTTCCAAATTGTGTCAAATTGGGGGAGATCTGATCGCTGTCTGTGGTGCTTAATCCGCTTGTAGGCTATATTTGCCCATTTGTTTACCTTTCACGTGGCAAAGCATATCAACGGCAATGGTAGGCTATAGCTATATATACACATTACTTGTCAAAAGTTTGGACAAGCCTACTCATTCAAGGCTTTTTATTATTTTTTACTATTTTCTACATTGTAGAATAATAGTGAAGACCTCAACACTATGAAATAACACATGGAATCATGTAGAAACCAAAAAAGTGTTAAACAAGTCAAAATATATTTGAGATTCTTACAAAGTAGCCACCCTTCGCTTTGATGACAGCTTTGCACACTCTTGGCATTCTCTCAACCAGCTTCATGAAGAATGCTTTTCCAACAGTCTTGAAGGAGTTTCCACATATGCTGAGCACTTGTTCGCTGCTTTTCATTCACTCTGTTGTCCAACTCATTCCAAACCATCTCAATTTGGTTGAGGTCAGGTGATTGTGGAGGCCAGGTCATCTGATGCAGCACTCCATCACTCTCCTTCTTGGTCAAATAGCCTTTACATATCCTGAAGGTGTGTTGGGTCATTGTCATTTTGAAAAATAAATGATAGTCCCACTAAGCTCAATCTAGATGGGATGACATTTCGCTGCAGAATGCTGTGGTAGCCATGCTGGTTAAGTTTGCCTTGAATTCTAAATAAATCACAGACAGTGTCACCCGCAAAGCACACCCACACCATCACAACCAACTGCTCCATGTCATCACAAATGGGAACCACACATGAAGAGATCATCTGTTCACCTACTCTGCGTCTCACAAAGACACGGCAGTTGGAACCAAAAATCTCAAATTTGGACTCATCAGACCAAAGGACAGATTTCCACCTGTCTAGTGTCTATTGCTCATGTCTCTTGGCCCAAGCAAGTCTCTTCTCATTATTGGTGTCCTTTAGTAGTGGTTTCTTTGCAACAATTCGATCGTGAAGGCCTGATTCACAGTCTCCTCTGAACAGCTGATGTTGAGATGTGTCTGTTACTTGAACTCTGTGAAGCATTTATTTGGACTGCAATTTCTGAGGCTGGTAACTCTAATGAACCTATCCTCAGCAGAGGTAACTCTGGGTTTTTGTTTCCTGTGGCGGTCCTCATGAGAGCCAGTTTCATCAGAGCGCTCAATGGTTTTTGCAACTGCACTTGAAGACTTTCAAAGTTCTTGAAATGTTCAGCATTGACTGACCTTCAAGTCTTAAAGTAATGATGGACTGTCATTTTACTTTGCTTATTCAAGCTGTTCTTGCCATAATATGGACTTGGTCTTTTACCAAATAGGGCTATCTTCTGTCTACCACCCCTACCTTACCACAACACAACTGATTGGCTCAAACGTATTAAGGAAAGAAATTCCACAAATTAACTTTTTCACTGTTAATTGAAATGCATTCCAGGTGACTACCTCATGAAGCTGGTTGAGAGAATGCCAAGAGTGTGCAAAGCTGTCACCAAGGAAAAGGGTGGCTACTTCGAAGAACCTCAAATATAAAATATATTTTGATATTCTTTGACACTTTTTTGGTTACAAAAATGATTCCATACATGTTATTTCATAGTTTTGATGTCTTCACTATTATTCTACAATGTAGAAAATAGTTTTAAAAAATTAAGAAAAAGCCTTGAATGAGTAGGTGTGTCCAAACTTTTGACTGGTACTGTATATTTGGGAGCAGTATAACAGTGAGTGGACATTCCCACTTTCTCCTTACAGTTGATCTTCTTCCAGCTCCTATGAAAAGTTTGGATGTGTGTAAAACCCTCCATATTCTACGTCGTCTTAGGCCTAATATCATATGCCCACGTGGAAGAATTATGGTGCCTGTAACTGTATTTAGACAGCCTTTTTAAAACAAGTTGTTGTTTTTTGTTAAAAATGTTTTATTAGAATTATTCACTGTCTTTTTAGGTCTCATCAATAATGAATTTAATATTGATTATTGACCATGTTTGGCATGTCCATGGCTCAGACATAATGCATTTTACAGTAGGCCTATTTCAGTGTGAATCCATTTTGAAGCCGTGCAATTTCTTATGCTCAACATATTTAGAAAATATGGGATAGGCCTACATTTATTTTTTTTGTTTCTGTAGGCTATTTAACAAACTAGGCTACAACAGACTAACACTCGAATTGGAGTTGTGAAAACACAATATATAAAATCCTTTACATACACAACTTGAAGCATCCACATATTTAGCCATGGAGCACATTCTGGTTGGCCAGCCAGGGATCAAGCCTAGACACACCCACAAGTTACTTATCAATCAAAACCCAGCCCTTTCGCGACACCGTCAGCTACTGCGCCCATAATTCTGGTTGTGAAAATAGCTAAAGTACTTCAGACACACCCCTGACCCAACCACCAGCGCTAAGATTTACCATTATGTTAGGTTCGTTAAAATAGAGTCCTGTGTGTGCACGTGTGTAACCTACCTCTCCTCGGGGCTATCCACGTGGAAGGTGCGCTCTATGACAGTGGTCCACTGCAGGCAGCGGATGATGAATGTGTTGGGCTTAGGACGCTCTGTTTTCATCAGCTGACATTCTGCTGGTCATAAGGAAGAAGAAAGAGGGAGGGAGAGAAAGACAGGGAGCGAGCGAGAGATATGTCATGCGGTCAAGTGAAACATCAGGGATGCACAGAGTATAGTGCAAGGATAGAACAAAAATGTGGAACCTCGAAGGAACTCGAGGACCAGAGTTGAGAAACACTGCACAACTATTTTGTAAAATGTTGTGGTTAGGGCAGAGAGTGTCATAGGGTTGCCTTACGTGCTACTGAGAAGTTATTGAGTGGCGTCTCCAGTTGGTCGATGTCTTGCGGTCGCTCCTTGTAGCCA
The DNA here is from genome assembly GCF_013265735.2 of Oncorhynchus mykiss. Taxonomy (NCBI): domain Eukaryota; kingdom Metazoa; phylum Chordata; class Actinopteri; order Salmoniformes; family Salmonidae; genus Oncorhynchus; species Oncorhynchus mykiss. The sequence goes on along the minus strand of NC_048572.1, from coordinate 25,640,482 downwards.
ATGAATGTACCGTCGCTCTTCAGCAAGAAATACCTGGGTCTCCAAGTCTTTATGTACTCTCCTGAGAGAGCAAAAGAGAGAGACACAGAGAGTGAGCGAGTGCATATCACATCAGAAAGGACAATACTCTGTCAACCTTGGAAAGTGCAATCCTAGAAGAGCATTAACAACACAGCGCTATCGCTAACCCTAGGGTAAGCTAGTAATGATAGCACCTTGGACAAGTGTGTGAGAAAGACAGATTCTCTCACAGTCTGGTTGACCGCAAACTGAGGCCTTTCTCCTGGTGGTTTCAGAGAAAACGGAACTTCTCTCATTAGGCCTTTTCCTTCTCCTTTTTATGTATTTGTATTATTGCTTGTTTATCTCCTCTTTACACATTATGGTGTGTGTTGCCAACCTGTACTGTAGCTTTAAGACAGGCAGCTAGTAAACACGGGGTCTCACCCAGTTTTTTTATTTTTATAACTGTGGCTAGAGGTACTTCTGGTAATCAACAACCAGATTCTAGAAAACAGGAAGTGACACACTAACAGCATGGGTAAACACCACAGTTAGAAAAGAACAAACCCCAATCAGGTCTAATGTCAGTGCTGCTGCTGCTGACTCATTTGTTAACCGCTCAAAGGAGGTGCGATGAGATCAGAATCCTCGGAAAAGAGTTTTATTTTCACACGCACACACTGCAATGGCATGCCTAATGAATAAAGCAGCGGAGTGTGTGCATGCTACCGAGCCTGTGCACGTTTTCGTGTGTGCATGCACGTGGCATGGACCGGATGGTGTTTTCACATAGCCAACAGCTGCAGGTGCACAGGATGCTCCTGGGGCAAAGAGTGAGCTAATGAACAAGCTGTTAACTTATAAAGTCAATCCATCTCTGTCTATTAAGTGTTGTTGCATGGTGCCTGTCTAGACTCACACACCAATGCCACTCATCTCCAACCCATTTCTTTACAAACAGCACATAAGCCTGAAAACATGTTTGAAGGTGCATGTTTTAAGTGGGTGAGCCTATGATAATGTACTGTGCTGTAAGTACCTGTGCAGTGTGCTGCTAAATAGATACTCCAAGGACAGTGATTTCTAGTGACAGAACTGGACAGGTGAAAGCAATCCATCCATACACCTCCACTCTAATGCCAGATCGGTGCAGTTGGGATAAAGGAGGGAAGTCGAGGAAGACGCAGTAGAAAATTGAGATGCACACTAATAATGGATAAATGATGGAGCGCTACCCAGGCAGGCAGGAAGTTCAGTTTATTGGGATCCTCATTTGCTACTTACTACGCAGCAACTACTCATCCTGGGGTCCACAAAACGTACAAATACATGACAAAGTACAGAACAGTAATAGACAAGAACGATATGAGATAGTACATTCAATTCAAAATAAATATGAGTTATATATAGGAAAGACCACAAGATAAAAAATATATATTGACAGTGTACAAAATATTAGGAACACCTACTCTTTCCATGACAATAATATCACCTGTTAAATCCACTTCAATCTGTGTAGATGAAGGGGAGGAGGCAGGTTAAAGAAGGAGTTTTAAGCCTTTAAACAATGGAGACATGGATTGTGTCTGTGTGCTATTCAGAGGGTGAATGGGAAAGACAACATATTTAAGTGCCTTTGAACAGGGTATGGTAGTAGGTGCTAGGAGCACCAGTATGAGTGCGTCAAGAACTGAAACGCTGCTGGGTTTCTCACGATCAACAGTTACCCATCTGTTTCAAGAATGGTCCACCACCCAAAGGACATTCAGCCAACTTGACAACTGTGGCACGCATTGGAGTCAACATGGGCCCGCATCCCTGTGGAATGCTTTCGACACCTTGTAGAGTCCATGCCCCAACGAATTCAAATCAAACTCTAATTGTCACATGCGCCGAATACAACAAGTGTTGACCTTACCGTGAAATGCTTACTTACAAGCCATTAACCAACAGTGCAGTTCAAAAAGATTTAAGAAAATATTTACCAAATAAACTAAAGTAAGAAATAATCAAAAGTAACACAATAACAAGGCGATATACAGGGGGTACCGGTACAGAGTCAGTGTGCGGGGGTACAGGTTAGAGGTCATTGAGGCTGATCTGAGGGCAAAGGGGGGGTGCAACTCAATAATAAGGTGTTTGTAATGTTTTGTTCACTGTGTATACATATTCAGTACAGTTAAATTAGATCTTTAGAAAGAGGAGAGGCTCTAAGATAATTTTTTTAAGTTAAACTTGCTTTTTGCTTGAGTAACCTGTGGTGGCAGAACATTCCATGATGACATGGCTCTATACATAACCGAGCGATGCATTAAATCTGTTTTTGGTTTGGGTACAGTGAAAAAAGCCATAGTGGCATGTCTGGTGGGGTAGGTACTGTATGTCTGTTTGAAGTGTATGCAAAAAGATTATGCATGTGATTAGGCATTTTCAACACACAATTACTTCTTAGTAGTCAGTCAATTTCTCAACCATGAAAGACTATCATGCATGTATTAAATCATCAATGTAATTGTCTGCATCATTTCTAATCCTCCAAATATTACATTTTTTATATATAGAGTTCCTCTGTGGAGATGGGAGAACCTTCCAGAAGGACAACCGTCTCTGCAGCACTCCACCAATCAGGTTTTTATGGTAGAGTGGCCAGACGGAAGCCACTCCTCAGTAAAAAGGCACATGACAGCATGCTTGGAGATTGCCAAAAAGCACCTAAAGACTCTCAGACCACGAGAAACAAGATTCTCTGGTCTAATGAAAACAAGATTGAACTATTTGGCCTGAATGCCAAGCGTCACATCTGGAGGAAACATGGCACCATCCCTACAGTGAAGCATGGTGGAGGTAGCATCGGACTGTGGGGATGTGTTTCAGTGGCAGGGACTGGGAGACTAGTCAGGATCGAGGCAAAGATGAACAGAGCAAAGTACAGAGATTGTTGATGAAAACTTGCTCTCAAGACTGGTGCGAAGGTTCACCTTCCAACAGGACAACGACCCGACACTGTACATATCTGATGTTAGAGAAGCTTCCATTGAAGGATACTGAGTTATATTGGATAAGTAACTCTCCAACCATGCGATGACAGGTGATGTAAAGCCATAGAGTTTTTTTTAATAACAAATGAGGATCAATAACAAATGGAACACTGAAATCTAGCAATACAGCTCCAACTATCATCTTATTATCCATTTATTTTGGCCAATCATCAGTCATCTGAGTCAATGCAGTACAAGTTAGGTGCCCTTCCCTATATGCATGCTGAGTGTCTGTAGTTAGCATTGCATTTGTTCTAACACAACACTCTCCAACAGCTTACTAAGAACAGGCAGCTGTTACAGCCAGCAAAGGGTGCTTTACCATTTTTAGGTAGAAAATACATTTATGTTTGCATCAGAGACCTTATCTAACATCACACACATATTCTCCACATACTGACAATTTGTACTTGTTGGCCTATAGCAGCACCCTTAAATAAGAGACTTCGGGTGTAGCAGGTGAATCTGCATCACAGCACTTCTATTTCATTTGTCATGAGATCCTCTCTGAGCTTTACAGGAATATGGCTCTGAATATATACAGGAACGCCTCCCCCCTAGACATTCCTGTCTTTTCAATATACACTTAACAAAAATATAAAACGCAACATGTAAAGTATTGGTCCCATGTTTCATGCGCTGAAATTAAAGTTCCCAGAAATGTTCCATTAGCAACAAAAAGCTTATTTCTCTAATTTTGTGCAACATTTGTTTACATCCCTGTTAGTGGGCATTTCTCCTTTGTCAAGATAATCCATCCACCTGCCAGATGTGGCATATCAAGAAGCTGATTAAACAGCATGATCATTACACAGATGCACATTGTGCTGGGGACAATAAAAGGCCACTTTAAAATGTACAGTTTTGTCACACAACACAATGCCAGATATGTCTCAAGTTGAGGGAGAGTGCAATTGGCTTGCTGACTGCAGGAATGTCCAGCAGTGCTGTTGCCAGATAATTTAAAGTTAATTTCTCTACCATAAGCCGCCTCCAACGTTTTAGAGAATTTGGCACAACTGAAGAATTTCTGCACAAACTGTCAGAAACGGTCTCACGGAAGCTCACCTGCGTGCTCATTGCACTCACCAGGGTCTTGACCTGACTGCAGTTCGGTGTCTTAACTGACTTCAGTGGGGCAAATGCTCACGATGCTCTGGATCGACAGCGTGTTCCAGTTCCCGCCAATATCTAAAAACATTCCACAGGCCACAATCAACAGCCTGATCAACTCTATGTGAAGGAGATGTGTCGCGCAGCATGAGGCAAATGGTGGTCACACCAGATACTGACTGGTTTTCTGATACAAGCCCCTACTTTTTTTCTTCTCCAAGGTTTCTGTGACCAACAGATGCATATCTGTATTCCCAATCATGTGAAATCCATAGATTATGGCCTAATGAATTTATTTCATTTGACTGATTTCCTTATATGAACTGTAACCCTGTAAAATCTTTGAAATTGTTGTATGTTGCATTTATATTTTCATTCAGTATATGTTATATCCTTGTATTTCTACTGCTGTATCAAAGGTGCTGTCAGCACCTAGAAAAGGCTAATATATAAATTGTATCTTAGATTAGCAAATTATTCATCTCATGAGGCTAGATATATTTATATGAGCTAACTTTAATCCTTTCTGGGGTAGCTTATATAAAACTGAACTCAATGATAAATAGGTTGGATTTCTAATAATTCTATTTATGATAATTAACTAAAGGAATTCATCGATTTTTGAGGAGATTATGTTAAGCAGATGCCTGGTTTAGCTCGGCTGCTGTAATGGGTCCTATGTGTAGCTGGTGTAGAGAGTCAGGCACAGGACAGCAGATATGAGTAATCAACGTACTTTTACTAAAAATAGTCAAATACAAGTACACCATGACAGAACGATAATACAATAAACAATCACTCACAAAAACCCATGGGGGAATAGAGGGTTAAATAATGAACAAATAATAGTGGGTTTGAAATCAGGTGTGTAAAACAAAGACAAAACAAATGGAAAATTAAAAGTGGATCGGCGGTAGCTAGAAAGCCGGTGACGTCGACCACCAAATGCCGCCCGAACAAGGAGAGGGACAGACTTCAGGGGAAGTCGTGACAGTACCCCCCCACCTTGACGCGTGGCTCCAGCAGTGCGCCGACACCGACCTCTGGGATGACCCAGAGGACAAGGCGCAGGGCGATCCGGATGGAGACGGTGGAAATCCCGCAGCAACGAAGGGTCCAGGAGGTCCTCCACCGGCACCCAGCATCTCTCTTTCGGACTGTACCCCTCCCACTCCACGAGGTACTGAAGGCCCCTCGCCCGATGCCTCGAGTTCAGGATAGCTCAAACAACATATGCCGGGGCCCCTTCGATGTCCAGAGGGGGCGGAGGAACCTCCCAGCTTCCTGGAGTGGACCAGCCACCACCGGCCTGAGGACAGACACATGGAACGAGGGATTAATATGATAATCTGGGGGAAGCTGTAACCTGTAGCGTACCTCGTTCAGTCTCCTTAGGACTTTCAATGGCCACACAAACCCAGCTTCCGGCAGGGCAGGTTTCGGGTCGAGAGCCAGGGTGGCGTCCCAGGTCTCCTCCGAGCGCTTGAACCATTCGTCCACCGCAGGAGCATTGATCTGGCTCTGATGTCACGGTGCCAGAACCGGCTGATACCCCAGTACGCACTGGAAAGGAGAGAGGTTAGTGGAGGAGTGGCGGAGTGAGTTTTGGGCCATCTCTGCCCAGGGGATAAACGCCTCCCACTCCCCCGGTTTGTCCAGGCAATATGACCGCAGAAACCTACCCACATCCTGGTTCTCTCTCTCCACCTGCAGGCACCCCGTAGAACGGGAAGACATGAGTGAACAGGGCCTCCACAGTCTGTAGGGCCGTAGGGAGACCGGGAAAAGGGAGGAGACGGCAGGACTTAGAAAACCGATCCACAATGACCTGGATCGTGATGTTGCCCTGTGAGGGAGGAAGATCCGTCAGGAAGTCCACCGACAGGTGTGACCACGGCTGTTGTGGAACGGGTAGGGGTTGTAATTTCCCTCTGGGCAGGTGCCTGGGAGCCTTGCACTGGGCGCACACGGAGCAGGGGGAAACATAAACCCTCACGTCCTTGGCCAAGGTGGGCCACCAGTACTTCCCACTAAGGCAATGCACCGTCCGCCCGATGCCAGGATGACCAGAGGAGGGTGACGTATGGGCCCAATAGATCAAACGGTTGCGGACAGCAGACGGAACGTACAGGCGCCCAGCTGGACACTGGGGGGGAGTGGGCTCTGTGCGTAACGCCCGCTCGATGTCCGTGTCCAGCTCCCACACCACCGGTGCCACCAGGCAAGAGGCCGGAAGTATGGGAGTATGATCCATGGACCGCTCCTCTGTGTCATACATCCGGGTTAGTGTGTCTGCCTTAGCGTTCTGGGAACCTGGTCTGTAGGATAGGGTGAAAATAAAACAGGTAAAGAACATAGCCCACCTTGCCTGGCGAGGGTTCAGTCTCCTCACCGCCCGGATGTACTCCAGATTGCGGTGGTCAGTCCAGATGAGAAAAGGGTGTTTAGCCCCCTCAAGCCAATGTCTCCACGCCTTCAGAGTCTTCACAACAGCCAACAACTCCCGGTCCCCCACATCATAGTTTCGTTCCGCCGGGCTGAGCTTCTTCGAAAAGAAGGCACAGGGGCGGAGCTTTGGTGGTGTGCCCGAGCGCTGAGAGAGCACAGCTCCTATCCCAGCCTCGGACGCGTCCACCTCCACTATGAATGCCAAAGAGGGATCCGGATGAGCCAGCACGGGAGCCGAGGTAAACAGAGCCTTCAGGTGACTAAAAGCCCTGTCCGCCTCAGCCGACCACTGCAGCTGCACCGGTCCCCTCTTCAGCAGTGAGGTAATGGGAGCTGCTACCTGACCAAACCCCCGGATAAACCTCCGGTAGTAGTTGGCAAACCCCAGAAGCCGCTGCACTTCCTTTATCGTGGTGAGAGTCGGCCAATTACGCACGGCTGAAATGCGGTCACTCTCCATCTCCACCCCTGAGGTGTAAATGCGGTACCCTATGAAGGAGACGAACTGTTGGAAGAAGAGACATTTCTCAGCCTTGACGTACAGGTCATGCTACAACAGTCGACCAAGCACCCTGCGCACTAGGGACACATGCTCGGCGCGTGTAGCGGAGTATATCAGAATGTCATCAATATACACCACTACACCTTGCCCGTGCAGGTCCCAGAAAATCTCGTCAACAAAGGCCTGGAAGACTGGAGCATTCATCAACCCGTGCGGCATGACTAGGTACTCATAGTGCTCAGAGGTGGTACTAAATGCCGTCTTCCACTAGTCCCCCTCCCGATTATGCACCAGGTTGTAAGCTCTCCTGAGTTCCAATTTTGTGAAGAAGCGCGCCCCGTGCATTGACTCGATCGCACTGGCGATGAGAGGCAGCGGGTAGCTGTACCTCACAGTGATCTGATTGATCCCTTGATTGTCAATACACGGGCGCAGACCCCCATCCTTCTTCTTCACAAAAAATAAACTTGAGGAGGCAGGTGAAGTGGAGGGCCGAATGTATCCCTGCCCCAGGGATTCGGAGACATGTTTCCATAGCCACCGTTTCCTCCTGTGACAGAGGATACACGTGACTCCTGGGAAGTGCTGCGTCTACTAGGAGATTTATCGCACAATCCCCCCATCGATGAGGTAGTAATTTAGTCGCCCTCTTCTTACAGAAGGCGAGAGCCAAATCAGCATATTCTGAGGGGATGTGCACGATGGAGACCTGGTCTGGACTTTCCAAGGTAGTCACACCGATGGAAACCCCCACACCTCCCTGAGCACTCTCGTGACCACCCCTTGAGAGCCCTTTGTTGCCACGAAATAGTGGGGTCATGATAGGCCAACCACGGGAAATGCAGGAGAATCAATAAGGAATAAGGACTGATTCTCTCATCATGACCCTTCTGCGTAACCATGTCAAGTGGAGCAGTGGCCTCCCTAATCAGCCCTGACCCTAATGGTCGACTATCTAGGGTGTGCACAGGGAAAGGCATATCCACAGGAACAAGGGGAGTCCCTAAACTATGAGCAAATGAAAGGTCAATAAAATTCCCAGCTGCGCCTGAATCTTCTAGTGCCTTATGCTGGGAATGCGGGGAAAACTCAGGAAATGAAATAAACACATACATGTGAGCAACAGGTGGCTCTAGGTGAGCCTGGTGTCGACTCACCTGGGGTGACACGATAGTGCCCTGCCTGCTGCCTCGACTCCCTGAGGAACCACTCCAGCACCGACCAGCAGTGTGCCCTCTGCAGCCACAGATGGTGCAGGGAATAGCCCCTCCTCCGGTCGCGCTAAGTGCAGCACCTCCCAGCTCCATGGGCTCCATGAGCAGGGGTGCTGGGGGATGGAACTGACAGGTCCCGATCCGGACGTCCGCGGGCAGTCAGCAGGTTGTCCAGCCGGATGGACAGGTCCACCAGCTGGTTCAATGTGAGGGTGGTGTCTTGGCAGGCCAACTCCCGATGGACGTCCTGGCGCAGACTCCACCTGTAGTGATCGATCAGGGCCCTGTCGTTCCTCCCGCGCTGGTGGCCAGGGTCCGGAAGTCCAAGGTGAACTCCTGCGCGCTCCTCGTCCCCTGCCTCAGGTGGAACAGACGTTCACCTGCCGCTCGACCCTCAGGCGGGTGGTCGAACACTGCCCGAAAGTGGAAGGTGAACTCTGCGTAATGATCCAACGCTGCATCTCCCTCACACCATATAGCATTGGCCCACTCCAGGGCTTTGCCTGAGAGGCAGGAGACGAGGGCGGACACACTCTCACGCCCCGAAGGAGCCAGGTGGACGGTCGCCAGGTAGAGCTCCAGTTGTAGTAGAAAACCCTGGCATCCGGCAGCCGTCTCATCATACTCCCTCGGGAGCGCAAGTCGAATCCCACTGGGACCAGGGGAAAAAAAACCTCCTCCTCTCTCCAAACGATCCATAGTGGAGCTGGATTCTCTGCCCGCGGCCCGATGGTGCAGGATGGAGCTGGATTCTCTGCCCGCGGCCCGACGGTGCAGGGTGGTGTTGGCCACTCTGGATTGGGCCCGAGGGTGCAGAGTGGAGCTGGATTCTCTGCCCGCGGCCCGATGGTGCAGGGTGGAGCTGGATTCTCTGCCCGCGGCCCGATGGTGCAGGGTGGTGTTGGCCGCTCTGGATGGGACCCGATGGTGTTGGATGGAGCTGGATTCTCTGCCCGCAGCCCGATGGTGCAGAGTGGAGCTGGATTCTCTGCCCGCGGCCCGATGGTGCAGGATGGAGCTGGATTCTCTGCCCGCGGCCCGATGGTGCAGGGTGGAGCTGGATTCTCTGGATGGGGCCCGATGGTGCAGGGTGGTGCTAGCTTTTCTGGATGGGGTCCAATGGTGCAGGGTGGAGCTGGTTTCTCTAGATGGGGCCCGATGATGCAGGGTGGTGCTGGTTTCTCTGGGTGGGGCCCGATGGTGCAGGGTGGTGCTGTTTTTTCTGGGTGGAGCCCGATGGTGCAGGGTGGTGCTGGTTTCTCTGGGTAGGAGCTGGTGGTGCAGGGTGGTGCTTGTTTGTCTGGGTGGGGGCTGGTGGTGCAGGGTGGTGCTTGTTTCTCTGGGTGGGGGCTGGTGATGCAGGGTGGTGCTTGTTTCTCTGGGTGGGGGCTGGTGGTGCAGGGTGGTGCTTGTTTCTCTGGGTGGTCTTGATCTTGGAGGATGTATGGCATCCTTTGACCCCATTTAATGTATTGCTTGACAGACTGACATGCCAGTAGTGCTGAACTTTTACTGCTTTTTAAGGTTGGTTCGGTTTCAGTTCAATCATTAAAAAGAACAATCACGGTTTATGCAATTTTTTTTAAACATTCAATTAATTATTAAAATCATTACATTTAAATGATTAGTGCTTTTTCATGGAAATAAAAGCCAAAAATTGTGAACATTCAACTGCCAAAACCTTGAAAATATTCCATTGTCTCGGTCAGGGCCACATAGAAAAGTAGGAAATTACTATTAAATAAAATATATTTCAATTGTGTATATTACTTAGTTTTATTTGATGACTTTATAATTTTTCATTCCTTAAAGTAATCATCTCATCTCTGCTCAGGCACTAGCACCCAGCCAGCCAACCATCTAACATCATCTCTGTTCTCCCCATACTATACTCTCTTTAGTCATCCTATTTAGCTAGGCTAGCCTGCCGAAGTATGCTGCAGAATCAAATCAAATTTTATTTGTCACATACACATGGTTAGCAGATGTTAATGCAAGTGTAGCGAAATGCTTGTGCTTCTAGTTCCAACAATGCAGTAATAACCAACGAGTAATCTAACCTAACAATTTCACAACTACCTTATACACATAAGTGTAAAGGGATGACGAATATGTACATAAAGATATATGAATGAGTGATGGTACAGAACGGCATAGGCAAGATGCAGTAGATGGTATCGAGTACAGTATATACATATGAGATGAGTAATGTAGGGTATGTAAACAAAGTGGCATAGTTTAAAGTGGCTAGTGATACATGTATTACATAAAGATGCAGTAGAAGATAGAGTACAGTACTGTATATACATATGAGATGAGTAATGTAGGGTATGTAAACAAATAAAAGTGGCATTGTTTAAAGTGGCTAGTGATACATGTATTACATAAAGATGGCAAGATGCAGTAGATGGTATAGAGTACAGTATATACATATGAGATGAGTAATGTAGGGTATGTAAACATTATATTAAGAGGCATTGTTTAAAGTGGCTAGTGATACATTTTTTACATCAATTTTTCCAATATTAAAGTGACTGGAGTTGAGTCAGTATGTTGGCAGCAGCCACTCTATGTTAGTGGTGGCTGTTTAACAGTCTGATGGCCTTGAGATAGAAGCTGTTTTTCAGTCTCTCGGTCCCTGCTTTGATGTACCTGTACCAACCTCGCCTCCTGGATGATATTGTTGTCCTTGATGATCTTTATGGCCTTCCTGTGACATTGTGTGGTGTAGGTGTTCTAAAAGGCAGGTAGTTTGCCCCCGGTGATGCGCTGTGCAGACCTGAATACCCTCTGGAGAGCCTTACGGTTGTGGGCGGAGCAGTTGCCCTACCAGGCGGTGATACAGCCCGACAGGATGCTCTCGATTGTGCATCTGTAGAAGTTTGTGAGTGCTTTTGGTGACAAGCCGAATTTCTTCAGCCTCCTGAGGTTAAAACTTACTACCCTCTCCACTACTGTCCCGTCGATGTGGATAGGGGGGTGCTCCCTCTGCTGTTTCCTGAAGTCCACAATCATCTCCTTTGTTTTGTTGACGTTGAGTGTGAGGTTATTTTCCTGACACTACACTCCGAGGGCCCTCACCTCCTCCCTGTAGGCTGTCTCGTCGTTGTTGGTAATCAAGCCTACCACTGTAGTGTCGTCTGCAAACGTGATGATTGAGTTGGAGGCGTGCATGGCCACACAGTCGTGGGTGAACAGGGAGTACAGGAGAGGGCTCAGTCATTTAATGAACTCTCTATCCCTTCCTCTCATCGTTGTGTTGTCTACATTCCTCTCATGTGCCGGCGTATGTGGTGTGTGTGTATCTAACCTAAAGTAGCCTAAAGTAGCAGGCGTAAAAGTGTATGCATCTGTGTCCGAGCCAGAAAAGAACAGGCACAATGGATTATGGTTAGTGTAGTTAATTGCCACGTTTATTTGCTGAACTTGGTTGCTGAACTTGGTTGCTCAAATAAAACAGCTCCCTTCAGCCCATCTTCCCATATAGTTCTTGACTTAATTTATCTTGTGAATGATTTGATTTCTCTCCAGAGAAACGGTGCATTGGGCTCACAAAAAAAACCTAAATGGAACTTAAGTAATTGATCAGACGTCGGTCAATTGGCTGTTTAATAACCGGAAAAAAACATTTGGTTAATCACTAACCACTACATGCTCAGGAAAAGCAGTTTCTCTGAGAAATGTGTCATTGGAGTCACAAAATAAAAGCCATAGGGTGCTCTGACTGTGTGCTGCTGTTGTGGGCTGTGGTGTCTGGAGTGATGTTCTTTGGAGTGGAGTGGGGTGGTGACCACAGGTGGCCTTTCCTTGTCTTCCTCTCTCCTGAGGGTCCCAGCATGGCTCTGCTGGCACTCTGGGACTGGGATGTGAGGATCTAAGGGAGGTCTGGTCAGACCTATCTGACAAGGGGAATGTGCTGGTGTGGGTAGTGAGGAGTTGCACTGGGTCTGGTTACTGAACTCTTGTGCTGAGTGTCTGAATTCTGGGAGGTCCACTATGAGAAGCTGTGGTACTGCTGATGAGGGGATGTGAGGGTGTGGTAGTAAGGGTTGTGGTAGGCCCCAGTTGTTCTCTCATAGGGTGGATGGCGCTATAGCAATTCTATGACTGCTGACATAAGTCAACAGTGGCTGAGCATAGTGGTGCAGTGACAGGGAAGATAAGAGATACCAGTGCAGTCTGGGATAGGAGGAGGATGTGGTTTCAAAGGAACTGTGTGGCTTATAATAAGAATCCACTTCCTCCTGTACCTCCCCCACACATACACACTCGGAAACACACACCCACACACACACTCGCTCTGATACACGCCCACTCGGGGACACACACCCACACACACACACACACACAAAGGCCTAATCTAATTCAGCTCAGCCTACAGTGTGGTAACCAGGCCCCTCGAATAGGCAGTTTCTTCTAAAAGAGGCAAACACTGTACACTATTGTGTTGTATGCATGTGAATAGCTACAACAGCAGCAACTCAAACGAAGTACCACCACCTTTATTGGGGGAGCGATCATCCATGTATGTGTATGTATATATACAGTGGAGAGAACAAGTATTTGATAACCTGCAAAATCGGCAGTGTTTCCTACTTACAAAGCATGTAGAGGTCTGACATTTTTATCATAGGTACACTTCAGACGGGCCTGGACATGCGCTGGCTTGAGCAGGGGGACCTTGCGTGCGCTGCAGGATTTTAATCCATGAAGGCGTAATGTGTTACTAATGGTTTTCTTTGAGACTGTGGTCCCAGCTCTCTTCAGATCATTGACCAGGTCCTGCCATATAGTTCTGGGCTGATCCCTCACCTTCCTCATGATCATTGATGCCCCACGAGGTGAGATCTTGTATGGAGTCCCAGACCGAGGGTGATTGACCGTCATCTTGAACGTCTTCCATTTTCTAATAATTGCGCCAACAGTTGTTGCCTACTCACCAAGCTGCTTGCCTATTGTCCTGTAGCCCATCCCAGCCTTGTGCAGGTCTACAATTTCATCCCTGATGTCATTACACAGCTCTCCGGTCTTGGCCATTGTGGAGAGGTTGGAGTCTGTTTGATTGAGTGTGTGGACAGGTGTCTTTTATACAGGTAACGAGTTCAAACAGGTGCAGTTAATACAGGTAATGAGTGGAGAACAGGAGGGCTTCTTAAAGAAAAACTAACAGGTCTGTGAGAGCCGGAGATTCTTACTGGTTGGTAAGAATACTTAATACTTCAAATACTTATGTCATGCAATAAAATGCTAATTAATTACTTAAAAATCATACAATGTGATTTTCTGGATTTATGTTTTAGATTCCGTCTCTCACAGTTGAAGTGTACCTATGATAAAAATGACAGACCTCTACATGCTTTGTAAGTAGGAAAAGTGTATCAAATACTTGTTCTCCCCCACTGTATATATATATATATATATCACTGTGAAAAGAGTATGCCATGCAAATTGCTTGTGAGCAGAATGAATGCAAGGGTAGACAGTTCCTATCTATACTTTGAGATAGACAAGTGGGTCAAAACATCAGTCAGATATCATACCTGTCTCTGAACTCTTCCTTTCAAGCACAAGCACAGACGACCGAGTGCGCCCGTCGTCTTCTGGTCAGCGGTCCCATTTGCAAGCAACTATGAACCTTATGCTAGGCCTCGGTAACACAACAATGTGGTACAGTAAGTGCTGTGTGTATCCCTTTGATAACTCGGCACACATTTCTCATCCATATGTAAGTGTTAGGAGGAGCCACCACTACCAGTATGTCTCTGCCTTGCAGCCACTCCTCAATATGTGTACCCGTCTCCTCTGCAACGTTTGCGAACGGAATGCTTTGATCAGGCAAGAGTGGCAAACTATCGCAAGCCACATAGCCGCAGGCTAAAGGGTGTGGCTACTTTGCCATATCAGGAACCAACCAGCTGCCAGGACACTAAATAGTATTTAGGCTGAGGATGGGATTTAAGAATAAGCCTTTCCAGTTGTGAATTTTGAGTCCAGGAGTCACATCCAAACCACATTTTTCTCCTACCTCGTGTATGACTCATTTGCTTGGAATCAGAGGACTCCGAGCCATGCTGAGATATTGGCAAAAAAAGGGAAAGGTAGATGCGTTCCAGGGAGTCCAGATGTTTTCCTCCGAGCTTTTCCATTGGTTGACTTACACCTTGGTTGGAGGCCCTGCCGTGTTTCAATGTGAAGAGTCCCATGGAGGTCGTCCTAGCATCCATCCGTGGCTTTGATTATCCCTGGAACAGTGGGAAAGTCCAAACTCGGTCTGCAGTGATGGAACCAATGCCCTTCAGAAATCGCTTAAACCCAAATAGTTGACCCACTTCATGCTAAAATACAGCCCTATCTGATGAAAGCAAGAAACCTGGCATAATCGGGTCATTCAGGCTACAGTTATATACCTTGCTTCAATTACATACAAACCAGTTCAGCATATTGTCAACCATACAGAGGAGACATGATGCACATTGGCATGTTTAAATTAGGTGACTGGCATACAGTGCCTGAATGAGCATGACCCTCCTAACCTAAAGTTGTTGTATAAAGTTTGAGAGTGACAGGTGGGCAAAGCATGAGCATTTTTAAAATGCACTCCGAGCTGAAAGAGCCTGACAGCACCACCCTGCAGCCTTCATGGTTTCCCATGGGTGATGTCACCATGGCCACATCGAGAGAGAAAAAACATCTCCCCCCAAATCCCTTGTGGGCAAAACAGGCTTGCCGCCACACTAAGCGGCACAAATCCAGCGTCGGCTGCCTTCCTTTTGAACAGGGCCCAGAGCCATTCCGGGTGGTGTCTGTCTGCATAGCTGAACTGGGATGACCCCCAAACTCCTAGACACGGCGCTACACTGTCCGACTGTCCGAGGCTGGAGGGAGGGAGGATTCTCCCGTAATAACCCATTGGCCTTGCAAACTCCTCAACCGTCCAACTTCCACAGAGTGTGTAGGAGTCTTACTGCTGCTGTCGCCCTCCACCACACCCTTATCCCTGCTCCATTGCAGAAAGTTAAGTTGCGCCTCTGTGATTGAAAAAGGGTGTTGTACACAACCCAATAACAGAATTCACTCGGAAATATCCCGTGTAGGCAATTAGAGGATTTCATATGTGAAAACAAACATAAGTGGCTGAAACCATCGTTTGTCATTGTCAGTCATTCTCTGAACTCCTTCATTTTGCAATCCGTTCTTCCCCGTGGCTACAGCTGTGTCGAGGTGAGGCGGCGTGCGCTGGCGACAGTTCAGTCATACAGTGGGGGGTGTCATCCTCTTTGTTTATAGAACACAGAAAGGGTCAAAGGTGAAGCAGGTGCAAGTGGAAAACATGCACAAGGTTTGGCTTGGGTCACAGCAGAGACCCGGAGTTCAACCTACACACAGACTAATCAGAAACAATAGAAACGGTTGAAAAACAACCCTTTGAAGTTAATAGTGCATTTCTATCCAGAAAAGGGCAAATATTTTGTTTCACCCACCTAAGTCCTGATATAACCTATACTAGTGTGTGTGCACTAACAGATTTGTTATGAGGATGTATTCACAGGCCTTAGGTGTCAGTAACAAACATTTTATGGACCTTCGTAGAGGCAATTAAATACTTCAGAACAGTAAACATTCTTATAGACCGTAAACAATATTGAGGACCATAGACATTGCATTACTTGCATTGTAGACCTGGTTATCTATGAATGGAGCTGAAACAACAGGAAGCAATCTCAGGAATTTGTGAGACGACTTTATCTGCCCATTTAGGTCCAAAAACAACAGGTTGGCTAATTGAAAAAGATGCAAAAATGACCAGAAAAATCAACAAAGAAATCTACACTTATTTTATATCAAAACAGAGGAAGAATCAATGGAAGATTGTGTGATTTCCAAAGCTTAGTTAAGAGGGTGGGGGAGATTGAGGGAATATGTATTTACCTCGTTTGTGAAGCCATCCCTCCTTCACAATGACTACTTCGCCCATGGTGGTCTGCGGAGGAATGGGGGTAAGGGGGAGGTTCTGTCCACTGAGGGAGTCCCACAGAAGGAGAGGACACTCTGGTCCCCTTCACTCAAATCAGAAGCGGTCTAGTGCTGGGGAAGGTTTCAGACAGCACTGGTTACCTATTGGAGTAAGACAAAGAGACAGGCTGGATTTGAACTAGGACACCCTATTACACATTTTTCAATGCTGCATATATTAACACACCACAGGCAGTGATAAAGCAACATTAAAAGACAAAGAAACAAGGACTACAAATGGCAATCAGTTATTATTCCAGAAAATCATTTACTATACAATTACAAAGCAATTATTAAATCACTATGTAACAAAATACAATGTTAGAGTAATTACAGTTTTACTACACATGAATAAGGACAAATTCATGTAGTGTTGCCACTTCTATCTGTATTTTCTGTAGCGTTGCACCCTACTGAACAAGTGTCTGGTATTTGTAATTATAAACTGGGTGGTTCAAACCCTGAATGCTGATTGGCTGACAGCCGTGGTCTATAAGACCGTATATTTATTTTTACAATTACGTTGGTAACCAGTTTATAATAGCAATAAGGCACCTCGGGGTTTCTGATATATCGCCAATATACCACAGCTAAGGGCTGTGTCCAGGCACTCCGCATTGCATCGTGCGTAAGACCAGCCTTTAGCCGTGGTATATTGGCCATATACCACACCCCCTCGTGCCTTATTGGTTAAATTAGAAGACAGGGTCTTTACTCAGATGGCACCAAGACACAGAACTATGCAGACCGTTTAGCAGCTGTCATATCTTTCTACCTTGTTATGGCTACCACCCCCACGTATCCCTCCATATCTATCAACAGTGGAAATATTGCACCAAAATTGCCCCTTGGATATATAGCCTACTTTGTGCAATGCCAAATAAGATAATTTAATACGTTTAAGTGATAATGCCCTTGAAGCCGGTGTTTGAAGGATATATTGGCACGGGTGTTGTTAGGCCCCAGACAAAGTCGAGGGGAGGCAAACCGAGTTACCAACATATTCAAATAAAGATCAACATATTTTCATTAAAAAAATGTTTTTGATAAATGTATTCATACTATTTCATCCTTCCACAAGATATAGTCCCGACACAGAACTAGAGTTGCTACCCAAGCCAGCTGGTCATTCGTTCTATCGGTTTGGTTGCCAGAGACGCAACTCAGTCGTTCAGTCTTTTTGTACTGTATCTATGGACGTGACCCAGTCGTTCAGTCTTTGTGTACTGTATCTATGGACGCGACCCAGTCGTTCAGTCTTTTTGTACTGTATCTATGGACGCGACCCAGTCGTTCAGTCTTTTTGTACTGTATCTATGGACGCGACCCAGTCGTTCAGTCTTTTTGTACTGTATCTATGGACGCGACCCAGTCGTTCAGTCTTTTTGTACTGTATCTATGGACGCGACCCAGTCGTTCAGTCTTTTTGTACTGTATCTATGGACGTGACCCAGTCGTTCAGTCTTTTTGTACTGTATCTATGGACGCGACCCAGTCGTTCAGTCTTTTTGTACTGTATCTATGGACGCGACACAGCCGTTCAGTCTTTTTGTTCTGTATCTATGGGCGCGACACAGGTCTTCATTCTAAATGTTCCATTTCCATACTGGCTGGCAACATTCTTATCCCTTGCTTGCTAGCTAGCCAACTACAGCTAACTTACAGTCATGTCAAACAGTGCAGCCAGAACAGTAGCTGCATTTGTTTAAGCAGTTTCCTAGTGACATTTATTTGGATGCATCCATAGGCGCGATTTCACCAGGCATAGAAAATGTGCTCTCCCATCAGGACACTGTTGTTCAGAGGAGCTAGCCAACAACACAACTAATACAATCACTTCAAACTGAAGCTGGAAAGACTACAAGCTAGCTGCACTTCGTTTCATTTTCTTTTCTCAATTTACATTTTTTTGTGTATATATATATATATATCCATAAAAATTATGCCAGCTGTTTCATGATTTCGAATGGCTAAGAAAAGCTGCCTGCCTGTCTGTCTCATCCCGACACGTTCATTACTATGGGACAGCTTGAGATCGAATGTCAGAGAGCCAGACAGCTAGGTTTATACAAACCTCCGCTGTAGAAAACAAAGTGTTAGTCTAAAAATAAAATGTGAGATAACGTATTTTTATAGTGGAGATCAAGTTTACAAATTGCCTGGCTGGGCTGATGAGACAGTGGATTGTGCAGTCAGATGGAACAGAAAAGACACCGGCTGAAATGCAGTTTTAACCAATCAGCATTAGAACTACCCGTTGTATGAAATTAAATAATAATCAAGGTGGTTCACAGGTTGGGTGTTCTGCTGTTGGACCAAACTAAATCAGGTATATTCAAGGAATTAGGGAAATTTCAGATTTCCATTGGTAGGCCTAAAAATTATAATATTGTGCTATAACTACACTATGATCACCATGATTAATATTAGTGCTAGGCTAAAAAATAAAGAGAACCGTTGCTGAGCCTTGCGGAGCTTTATTTGTCCTAATCCTCTGGTTGTTGAAATCCTGCCCCTTGACTGCAACCCAATGATATTATATTAAATGACACCCCTGTTCATCAGAATGATATGACTAGCCATGAAAAGAGCTTATGAATGCATTGGCAGAAGATCTGTACGATATAGAGAGGGGTTAATGCAGGTTCACATGATTTAATATGGCTTCAACAGACAGCAGGTGCTGTCTAGCACAGCAATATGCCAAGTGTTTCTACTGCTACTGTCAAACTCTGTATGGAAATGGATGCATTCCAGATATACATTTTCTGCACGTCTATACAAATTACAGGATGGTTATAGCATGTTGATGTGGTTGTGCTGAGATGGTAAAGATGTCATCCAATGACTTCAAGGCACAGGGCTGGGGAAGGAGGCAGCAGTTCTGTAGACGAAGCCCAGACAGAACACCCCTCCCCACTGCACAACACTACATGCTCCATCTAGCAGCTAATTACATAAAACAACCTGAAACTGTCTTTACTATGCAGCTTCATGTTTTTGATCTACCGATCAAGTATCATTTCACCTAGGATAAAAAATAACAGATGCCCATAGTGAACTGTTCAGAAGCCCAAAACAAACAGACATGAAAGACAGGAGGAGCAAGTATGTTTACAAAATGGCCATTCAGTCGATCGTAGCCTAGCTGCTAGCTGCTACTAGCTGCTAGCCATGTTCTGATTTCTTAATTTGAAAACCTCTCTCCAGGCCTATTGCAACCATCGGTGGTCACCAAATTATATCCAGGGGAGCTCCAGTTGAACCATCAATACAAGTGCTAAGTAACTATCCAGTGAAAATGTACTTTTAAAAGTTCTTATTCTGTTAACTCATACCCATATAAATGTTGTTGACTGATCCTGTATTTGTGGCCAAAGCATAAATTGAAGAAAAAACACACACAAAAAAAACACCCTAAACTGTATATAAAACAGACCATTAAAAAAATATTTGCTATTTCCTCATAAAGTATTTCATACTCCTGAGGAGGATGAGCTGGCCAATCAGCCTACTATCAGTATAAATATTATTTTATGACCAGTATACGCCCACACCATTCTGTTGTTGGGATACGCCCACACCATTCTGTTGTTGGGATACGCCCACACCATTCTGTTGTTGGGATACGCCCACACCATTCTGTTGTTGGGATTCGCCCACACCATTCAGTTGTTGGGATACGCCCACACCATTCTGTTGTTGGGATACGCTCACACCATTCTGTTGTTGGGATACGCCCACACCATTCAGTTGTTGGGATACGCCCACACCATTCTGTTGTTGGGATACGCTCACACCATTCTGTTGTTGGGATACGCTCACACCATTCTGTTGTTGGGATACGCTCACACCATTCTGTTGTTGGGATACGCCCACACCATTCTGTTGTTGGGATTCGCCCACACCATTCTGTTGTTGGGATACGCCCACACCATTCTGTTGTTGGGATACGCCCACACCATTCTGTTGTTGGGATACGCCCACACCATTCTGTTGTTGGGATACGCCCACACCATTCTGTTGTTGGGATACGCTCACACTATTCCAACACGGAAAAGCTGCTTTTAACATACATCATCCCAAAAATGTTGGTAAGGAAAACTATTTCACTCATATAAGTCAAACTTCATAGAAATCTGGAAACACTGGACAATTACTTTAATAATTTGTATTAATAGTAATTTCTTATCAAGAGGGGAAAATAAAACATCCCTGAACTGTCCACATCTAAAATGTGTAACTAAATCAAGCAAACATGAGATCGACGGATCTGCAGGTTTAGTCTTGTGGGTTTTTGGTTGCAAGCAAGGCTGCTTAAAGGCTGTCATCTCCCATTGGTAAAGTTTGAAGAAATCCTGCACTATGCAAGGTGGTTGCAATTGGCCAGTCAAATCTAACTAGTTAGGCTACCCCACAGTAACAACAACAACAAAAGGTGAATTGCAAAATATTAGAAATCTACACGTTATTCTAAAGCCCTGGTAGGGCTTCAATCTGTGCAGTACAAAGGGGCAAGCCAAGGGTCAAGAGGTTGTGTGTATGCAATGTCTCGTGTAATGAGTTGCCTGTAGGAGAGAGCGAACAAACCCGGAGGGGTTCACCAGGAGGTCGTACACAGCTCCCAGAGGCATGTTTTGTCTGCGTTGAGGCAAACATGAAGTTAGAGACCTTGCAGTGACCTTTTTTGCTTGCTGCCTTGCAGTACATGGAGCCCCACTGTCAAACCACACTCATGTTGCACAGCACAGAAAGAATGCTGACAGGACTAAGCAGAGGTTAAGGTGAGGAAGCCAGGAAGGGGGAGATTGCGAGACAGTGTTTTTTCAGTGATTAGACTTTGTGGGAAACTGTCCGTCAACATAAAATGCACATTTCCATAGGATGTACAAACTCACTATAGGTCAGACTACATCCGTTGTGATGTTTTAAGGCGCACTGAAGACATATGTAGTCTTCAACAAATCAGACAGGCCCCTAACTGTACAGTTGTGGCCAAAAGTTGAGAATGACACAAATATTAATTTCCACAAAGTTTGCCGCTTCAGTGTCTTTAGATATTTTTGTCAGATGTTACTATGGAATACTGAAGTATAATTACAAGCATTTCTGTCACGTCCTGACAATAGAAAGCTTTTATTTTCTATGGTAGAGTAGGTCAGGGCGTGACTGGGGCTTGTTCTAGTTTATATTTTCTATGTTGGTGATTTGTATGATTCCCAATTAGAGGCAGCTGGTTATTGTTGTCTCTAATTGGGGATCATACTTAAGTAGCATTTTTCCCACCTGTGGGTTATGGGATATTGTTTATGTTTAGTTCCCTGTTCACACTGCATTGTTGTCACGGTTCATTTGTTCTTTATTTGTTTTGTATTTGCTTGGGTTTCACTTTATTAATTAAAAAGTATGTGGAACTCGAAGTACACTGCGCCTTGGTCCGACCATCACTATTACGAACATCGTGACAGAATATCCCATCTACAAAAGGACCAAGCAGCGTGCCCAGGAGGAGGAAGTATCCTGGACTTGGGAAGAGATTCTGGATGGGAAGGGATCCTGGACTTGGGAAGAAATCCTGGCAGGACAGGATCGCCTTCCGTGGAAACAGACGCAAGAGGTGAGGGAAGGACAGCGATGACACCAGGGTTCGCGGCCACGACGCAAGCCCAAAAGACAGCCCAAATTGTTTGGGGAGGGGGCACACAGAGTGGTCGGCGACGCTGAGGGTTGAGTCAGAGACTGAGGAGGAATATTGTGACAGATTGAGCGAGGAGTGGTCAGAGAAAGTTGAGGGGAGTGAACCAGAGACTGTCAGTGAGTTGAGGGAGAATGTGGAGGAGAGAGAAATGAGAGTTATTGAATTGGTGGAGGTTGCACGACATTTGCCTTAAGGAGCATGTTATCGATTTAAAGCCACCTGAGTCAGCTCTCCGTATGTTAAAGTTCCGGTAGAAGTGATGCCGGCTATACGCACCAGGTCTCCAGTACGCCTTCCCAGCCCAGTACGTCCTTTGCCAATTCCCCGTACTCGTCCTGAGAAGTGTGTTATAGTTCCGGTACAATTGATGCCGGCTATACGCACCAGGTGTCCAGTGCGCCTTCACAGCGCAGTATGTCCTGTGCCTGCTCCTCGCACTCTCCCTCAAGTGCGTCTTCCCAGTCAGGTACGTCCTGTGCCTGCTCCTCGCACTTTCCCTGAAGTGCATGTCCCCAGCTCAGTACGTCCTGTGCCTCCTCCCCGCACTCGCCCTGAAGTGCGTGTCACCAGTCCGGTGCCACCTGTACCGGCCCCACGCATCAGACCTCCAGTGCGCCTCCCCAGTCCAGTATGTCCTGTTCCTGCTCCTCGCACTCTCTCTCAAGTGTGCCTTCCCAGTCAGGTACGTCCTGTGCCTGCTCCTCGCACACTTCCTCAAGTGCGATTTCCCAGTCAGGTGTGTCCTGCTCCTGCTCCTCGCACTCTCCCTCAAGTGTGCCTTTCCAGTCAGGTGCATCCTGTTCCTGCTCCTCGCACTCGCCCTGAAGTGCGTGTCACAAGTCCGGTGCCACCTGTACCGGCCCCACGCATCAGGCCTCCAGTGCGCCTCCCCAGTCCAGAGCTTCCGGCGATGTTTCACAGTCCGGAACCTCCTGAGACGGTCCACGGTCCGGAACCTCCTGAGACGGTCCACGGTCCGGCACCTCCTGAGACGGTCCACGGTCCGGCACCACCTGAGACGGTCCACGGTCCGGCACCACCTGAGACGGTCCACGGTCCGGAACCTCCTGAGACGGTCCACGGTCCGGAACCTCCTGAGATGGTCCACGGTCCGGAACCTCCTGAGACGGTCCACGGTCCGGAACCTCCTGAGATGGTCCACGGTCCGGAAACTCCTGAGACGGTCCACGGTCCGGAACCTCCTGAGACGGTAAATGGTCCGAAACCTCCAGCTCCATGGCCGGAGCCTTCCCCTGCGCCGATGCCCAGTCTAAACACGGCTTCCAGTCCAGCTCCAAGGCCAGAGTCTTCTTCTGCGTTGGAGGGGTACTGTCACATCCTGACCATAGAAAGCTTTTATTTTCTATGGTAGAGTAGGTCAGGGCGGGACTGGGGGGGTTGTTCTAGTTTATATGTTCTATGTGGGGTTCAATGTTTGATTTTCTATGTTGGTGATTTGCATGATTCCTAATTAGAGGCAGCTGGTTATCATTGTCTCTAATTGGGGATCATACTTAAATAGCATGTTTTCCACCTGTGGTTATGGGATATTGTTTATGTTTAGTTGCCTTTTCGCACTGCATTGTTTGTCACGGTTCGTTTGTTCTTTATTTGTGTTGTATTTGCTTAAGTTTCACTTTATTCATTAAAAGTATGTGGAACTCGAAGTACGCTGCGCCTTGGTCCGACCATCATTATTACGAACATCGTGACAATTTCATAAGTGTCAAAGGCTTTTATTGACAATTACATGAAGTTGATGCAAAGAGTCAATATTTGCAGTGTCTTTTTCAAGACCTCTGCAATCTGCCCTGGAATGCTGTCAATTAACTTCTAGGCCACATCCTGACTGATGGCAGCCAATTCTTGCATAATCAATGCTTGGAGTTTGTCAGAATTTGTGGGTTTTTGTTTGTCCACCCGCCTCTTGAGGATTGACCACAAGTTCTCAATGGGATTAAGGTCTGGGGAGTTACCTGGCCATGGACCCCAAAATATTGATGTTTTGTTCCCCGAGCCACTTAGTTATCACTTTCGCCTTATGGCAAGGTGCTCCATCATGCTGGAAAAGGCATTGTTTGTCACCAAACTGTTCCTGGATGGTTGGGAGAAGTTGCTCTCAGAGGATGTGTTGGTACCATTCTTTATTCATGGCTGTGTTCTTAGGCAAAATTGTGAGTGAGTCCACTCCCTTGGCTGAGAAGCAACCCCACACATGAATGGTCTCAGGATGCTTTACTGTTGGCATGACACAGGACTGATGGTAGCGCTCACCTTGTCTTCTCTGGACAAGCTTTTTTCCGGATGCCCCAAACAATCGGAAAGGGGATTCATCAGAGAAAATGACTTTACCCCAGTCCTCAGCAGTCCAATCCCTGTACCTTTTGCAGAATATCAGTCTGTCCCTGATGTTTTTCCTGGAGAGAAGTGGCTTCTTTGCTGCCCTTCTTGACACCAGGCCATCCTCCAAAAGTCTTCGCCTCACTGTGCGTGCAGATGCACTCACACCTGCCTGCTGCCATTCCTGAGCAAGCTCTGTAGTGGTAGTGCCCCGATCCCGCAGCTGAATCAACTTTAGGAGACGGTCCTGGCGCTTGCTGGACTTTCTTGGGCGCCCTGAAGCCTTCTTCACAACAATTGAACCGCTCTCCTTGAAGTTCTTGATGATCCGATAAATGGTTGATTTAGGTGCAATCTTACTGGCAGCAATATCCTTGCCTGTGAAGCCCTTTTTGTGCAAAGCAATGATGACGGCACGTGTTTCCTTGCAGTTAACCATGATTGAGAGAGGAAGAACAATGATTCCAAGCACCACCCTCCTTTTGAAGCTTCCAGTCTGTTAATCAAACTC
Organism: Oncorhynchus mykiss; assembly: GCF_013265735.2. Taxonomy (NCBI): domain Eukaryota; kingdom Metazoa; phylum Chordata; class Actinopteri; order Salmoniformes; family Salmonidae; genus Oncorhynchus; species Oncorhynchus mykiss. The sequence continues at coordinate 25,615,602 of NC_048572.1, read as the reverse complement.
AATCAGCATGACAGATTGGGGATCAATCTGGATTGATCTCCAGCCTAGTCCTCGTCAACACTCACACCTGTGTTAACGAGAGAATTACTGACATGATGTCAGCTGGTCCTTTTGTGGCAGGGCCGAAATGCAGTGGAAATGTTTTTGGGGGATTCAGTTAATTTGCATGGTAAAGAGGGACTTTGCAAATAATTGCAATTCATCTGATGACTCTTCATAACATTCTGGAGTATATGCAAATTGCCATCATACAAACTGAGGCAGCAGACTTTGTGAAAATGTATATTTGTGTCATACTCCAAACTTTTGGCCATGACTGTACATTTGATTTGAAGTCATGTTTTTTCACCCAGAATGGAATGTACAGTGTAATGAATCTCAGATGGACCTATAGGCAGACCAGAGGAATTGCTTTGAGATGATCCAGTGATAGCGAGGGGGGTGCAGCAAGGGCCCTATTGACTGGGACTAGCCAATGAGAACAGAGACGGTAAAAGGTAGACTAATTCCAGATAAAAATCTTGCTGCCCCCAGCATACACCCCTCTTCCTCCTTCCTCCTTGCTACACACACACACCCACCACCCATCAATATCTGGTAGGGGTGGGCATGAATAATCAAGTACTCAAAGAGACGTCAAAACTCAATATTTAACTAGAGATAAAAAATCAAAAAAATGTTTTAAAGAAAGTCTAATACCGTAAAACTATTTGGTCAAAATGTTGTCTTGACCAAAACGTTCATTTACTTTAACTCTAGTGTTCCATTTGTACCTGTGCATTTGCGGGACACAAGAAAAAACAAACCAAGCCAAGCATCACACATTCTGCTCCCTAAAAGCCTTTACACCTCCGTGTCTCACTCAATTGTGTTCCGAGCGCTCCCTCTACACACTGGAGTGTGCCTACAGAAATAAATGCCTTTAAAAACATATATAACTGATGGGATGACGACAGTTTTATCACAAATGTAAAATGGACTGGTTGACTGAAGTAGCGAAATATGTGTTACAATAATGAGCTGCAAGTTTGGAACAATTGCATAATTTCCCGCTTCAGCTACTTTGCGGTTGTCACTAGCTGCCAGTCACAAAATCAAAGTCTCTATATTAGAAAAACTCATGAAAGGTTGGGCATAAGGTTAGCAGTGTGGTTCAGGGTTAAGTTTAAAATCTGATTTTTAAAAAATGCCTCAGGACTACCTGACATGATGACTCCTTGCTGTCCCCAGTCCACCTGGCCGTGCTGCTGCTCTAGTTTCAACTGTTCTGCCTGTGATTATTATTATTTGACCATGCTGGTCATTTATGAATATTTGAACATCTTGGCCATGTTCTGTTATAATCTCCACCCGGCACAGCCAGAAGAGGACTGGCCACCCCACATAGCCTGGTTCCTCTCTAGGTTTCTTCCTAGGGAGTTTTTCCTAGCCACCATGCTTCTACACCTGCATTGCTTGCTGTTTGGGGTTTTAGGCTGGGTTTCTGTACAGCAATTTGAGATATCAGCTGATGTACGAAGGGCTATACAAATACATTTGATTTGATTTGATTTAGAAACAGGCAGGGTTTATGATTAACGATTTATTGTTTATGACTTTGTGGCTGTGGTAGCTAGTGATGACCCCTACTTTGCAAATTGCTAGTGCCATTTATAATTGGTTAGACTAGGGTATAACCACCCTAAATAGACAGGTTCCAGACTGAAAATATGCAAAACATTATTTTGATAAAGACAAAGTTCATATTTTCGTCAGAATCATTAAGAATAGACCTACTCACCAAACACTGGTGTCCAATGTGGAATTGTTAACAGTCAGGATAAACTAAATCAAAAATGTCTGTATATCGAAAAGAAGACCGATTTTTGGGTTTGTACCCCTAAAAAATATTTTTCAACTCTCCAAATTGAGCCCAGTTTCAAATGATCACTGTTTGAGAATAAGTGTTCCAGACAGGAGATGTGCATCACTTCTGTTCTATTTTTTTACTAGAAAATGTGTCTTGACTGTGATAAGGGCTCGGGAAATAAGAGCATCTTGTCTGCTAAATTAACAAAACAAGGCTATGCCATTGCACAGCCATAGGCTCCTACAAACAAGCACCACACTGCTGAAGGATCAAATGATAAAAGCTTGATGATTAGTTGAATCAGCTGTGTAGTACTAGGGCAAAAACTAAATGTGCACCCCTTTGGGAAAGCCGAGCATGGGAAACCTAGGCATGTAGACACATTCACCACAAACAAATTCCAGTGCAGGCAATGTGTTCTAAAAACAGCTTTTATTTATTTACTATTAAGTACTGGAAGGAAAAAAAAGTAGTGTGAGTACTCAAACAGTTGAAAAAGGTCAAATGTTCATCCCTAATGTCTGGCTCCTCGAAAAATGAAGTAAGCTTTATGTGACATTCTTTAGTGCGGACCCATCACACCCTTTTGCTTTGAGAATTCACAGATTTTACGCATCAACCAAACTTCTGGGAGAGCGCGATGGTCCCTTTCCGATTTCCTTGGTACGCACAGAAAGAGACCACAGTGTTCCTGCCTGTAAACGACAGAAATCTTTAACAACAGCCCTCTTGCCCATGTGGTTAACTCCCCTGCCCCAACGTGCAGCACAAACACACACTCGCATTATGCCAGCAGAAGCACATGGATGCACAAACACACACTCGTATTATGCCAGCAGAAGCACATGGATGCACAAACACACACTCGTAGTATGCCAGCAGAAGCACACGGATGCACAAACACACACTCGTATTATGCCAGCAGAAGCACATGGATGCACACAAAACAGCTAACACTAAATCATCCAACAACAGACATACAAAACATGTAAGAAACAGAAACACTCACTCCTCTCACACCTTATCAACAGCATGCAGCCCAACACATGGGAGCACATAGAAACATGTGCAGTAAACACATTCTCACAAAAACACCTATAGGCTGATACAAATGGTCATGTTATGCACACACAAAACCAGACTAATAACTCTAACAAATGCTACCGTACCAAAACCACACAAAAATGTCTCATACATACATACAACAAACACACACACACACACACTGACATCTCCTCCTGGTTCAGGCACACTCCTGCAGCCCAGAGCGCTCCACCCCTCCCAAAGACGCCTGCACGTCCCCCCCACCCGCCCACCCCGCCACTGCCGGCTGGCTGCTAAGGGGAAAAGAGACTTGGCCCATGGCCAAAACACTCGCTCCCTCAGACACACACACACACACACACACACACACACACACACACACACACACACACACACACACACACACACACACACACACACACACACACACACACACACACACACACACACACACACACACACACACACACACACACACACACACACACACACTGCAGCACTCGAATGAACCCAACGCCCTCACAGCTGGTCACGTGGCCAAGCCAGAGAGGGAGGGGATGAGAGAAGGAAGAAAGAAGGAGAAAGAGTAGGAGCGAGAGAAAGACTGATACAGAGGGAGGGAGAACGAGAGGGAGGAATGGGAAATGAGGGAGGGAAAGAAATAAAGAGAGAAAGAGGAAAAACAGAGGCCCCTTAGGGCTGCCACCGCCACGCCTAGTTCGACATTTGTGGCCTCGTCATGGTGGAGTGTGCACCACGCGCCCCAGTGTCAGGGAGCCAGGGAAGCTGCTGCAGAGAAGAGAGAGGGAGTGTATAAAATACAGCAAGAAAGAGGATGGACTCTTCTTCATGCCACGCAGCTGCACATCCACAGCTGGGATTTGGGGGATGTCAGTGGACATGCCTTGACATTAATTAACATGTGGAGTAGCAGGGTTTTATGGAGAATAGGGTGCATCCCAGCAGCGGCTCTGTGCAAGTGTGCCTTTCAAAGTACAGGAGATGTTGGCCCTTGAAAAGGATGATAGCAGGAAAATAAACCTGCAGTTTTGTCAATGGATTGAGTTAACACACAAAGTCTGCCAGGCCCGAAACTGCAGACGGTAGATAATATGCATGAGCCAGTGTGTGCAGTGTAAAGGCTGAGGGAGGACTTTTATGTGGAATCACCCTTAGTCCTAACGACTCATACATGTAGCAGCTGTTTCTGCCAGGTACAGTTCCTGACAGGTAGAGTTCCCCAGGTTCATTCCACTAAATGGGTGAAATGATGCAAATACAAGAGTCAGCCACGTTGCCCATACTAGACCTACTATTTTATTTGCTGTTCTGTTTGGTTACTAACCAGGTGACCACTGACCATGTTAGCTAATGATCCCTCATCTTCTAGTACACAATATTCTAAAGAAAGACCCACAATCCTGTGTTGTGCGACTTTCTTCAGATTGACTGTTGTTTCCAATCATGTCTGGCAACTTTGAATAATCTGCCAGAATCAATTGAGACAGAAACGTGACAAACGTTACTCATGTAATCAGTGTGGAGGTAACTTCTGTTAAGAGTTGTTTAAAAGAGGCTGTCAATATCCTCACATTCAGCAGGCTGTCAATATCCTCACATTCAGCAGGCTGTCAATATTCTCACATTCAGCAGGCTGTCAATATTCTCACATTCAGCAGGCTGTCAATATTCTCACATTCAGCAGGCTGTCAACATCCTCACATTCGGTAGGCTGTCAACATCCTCACATTCGGTAGGCTGTCAACATCCTTTGCATTAATTGCTAATGTTCGGGAACAGGCTGAGCAAAAGGGAACAATGATTGGGTGAATAGCATAGAAGGAGCATTTACAGGACCCAAATATAAAACTCATTTCCAGATCCATTCCTTGAATTCTAATGACTTTGGACAGGGTGGTTCGCCTCTGAATTACAGTGTTTAGATTGTTGTTTGTTTTTATGTTAGGTAACTAAGCAACCACCACCCCCCTTGTTTTCAAATGGACCACCTTGAGTGAGTCGCCACATTTTTCCTGAGGAGCGTGAAGATGGGTAAAAGAGTGCTTATTTATGCAATTAGTGTACAGCATATTTTACCTCCCTGTAAAACATAAGCATATGAAATACACTCAGCTTAGTTAAGAGAGACTATTACTGGGTGTAACAACTAGGCTGGCGCTGTAAGCTTGACTGGATGTCTGTGCGTGAGAAAGAGTTCAAAAGAGACTGACTATGGATTGCAAACAGAAGTGTCTGTTTTAAGGTGGTTGTGGCTAGTTAATTCGTAAACCCTTGAGAAGTAGCCATGATTAGACGTTTCTTCCAGACCTCATCTGTCTAGACAATAAATTGGGTTGAAAGACTCAAATACTGACATGTTGTTTGACTGATATCCTTCATGCTGCCCCACTCCTTGACCTCTGATGGGATTCAAAGGGTTATCTTTCCCAAACACACAGAGACAGTGAAATGCTTTGAGGGTTGTAAGAGGTGAGGGTGGACCCCTTGTCAAAATGTCATGAGATCTGGAGGTTGTGTGTATGTGTGTGTGTGCGCGCGCGGTTGACATTGTCTGATAGTACATCTGAACCTCTTGGCTCGCTGACCGGCACAATACGCTTGTCTGTGCTACAGCAGCAGACTCCAGAGACATTCCTCATATTCAGGCTACAACCAAATATGAGGTATTTACATCCACAGGGCAAACAGTTCACACTACTGCTTACTTCAAAAAGTTGTCACAGCCTGTCTCTTGCACTCTCCATCCTCTGGTGTGTTTTTTCAGTCTTTGTATTATGTTTTAGGTCTCCTGTTCCTCAAAACAAACCCAGGCACACACGTTATATGTGAGACGTTCGTTACCATCTCATTTCTGGCTTCAAAATTATTTATCTGCCATGTTTAGCAACAACTGTGAGTAATGACCATGATCAAACAAAGATATTGGCATTTAGTGGAGAACTGTTCCCAACTGGAATGGATTATTTTCATGGCAACTTGTTTGTTTTAAGCCTCACTATGCTCCCCCTTCCTCCTCCGAAAAACTGTCAGTGGTACCCTGGCATCACCACAAATCTGCCTTGAATCCTGTCTGACCTCCTTGTTAGTGTGTGCTCTCTCTCTTCTCAAGGTAATCCACACACACTAGATTTTAGGAGCATGTCTAAGAGGAGATAGCAGTTGTGTGAGAGAGACAACGTGTGTGCGTGGTGTCTGATTTAATTTGCGTGTTATTCATTATGCTCACAATTACCCTGCCCTTGGCTTGGACATTGGTATCGAAAGATGCTGAGTTGGGTACCAGAGGAAAGCCTTGCTACATTTTCACCGGTCACTTTGTCAGTGTAAGGGTTTTAAGTCCATTTTCCTGTTAAGTAATTGTAGTGTTTTGAGAGGTATTTTTGCTGTAGGCATAATTTCAGCTCAATTATTCCTGGAGATTGATAATGAATACTAGCCTCTGTCCGTCACATCTTGTTTTTAAATGCTTCAACACAAACACACAATCTCACTATCTCCTAAACTTTCTATATTTTGTTCTCTAAGTAATATGGAGTAAAAGTTTTAAAAAATCATAAAGAATCATGGTGATTACTGCACTTCCTCGCCTATGGCAAAATCCATAATTGAGAATAGGCAGATGCACTGTAAATCTGACAGTTTAACATCACATCATTTTTGCAAATGGCATGTCATGACACAAATCTATCACACAAAGACAGTGTGAAATCCTATATTTTTTATGCAGTAAAATAGGTAATTTAGAACTTCATACAGTGGTTGCTTTTCATGAAATACATTTTGTAATTAAATCACCGTTTGAATACAACGTTTCAGCCAATCTTTTAGGGTTGACACACGATATGGATACGTTTCCACACTATAACGCAATAAGTGGGGGCCATTGTTACAGTAGGGTTACAGCACACGTGTTAGCCTACTGCAAAAAGCAGGTTCCCTTATTCTCAATGGTTAGCCTACAATGTAGAAAATATATCAATGGAACAACCTTCAAGTCCCGGTCAGTTATTTTAGGTTCATCAATAAAATAATTGAACGAAGTTTCAACTAAATTAGGCTACAATACAATAATGAGTGAATAGGCTGAGCTTCACCAAAGAACAACAAGATGTTGGAAAACTTATTGGACTTGTCACTAATAACGCTGTACGGCGGATTTACACTCCTTGCTGTGGCCAAATGATGCCAAGCGGCATAAAGCAAATGTACTACTAGCATAACAATTAATGACAGAGAAATTACTTTAGTTTCCCGAGCACAGTGCGCGACACCTAAAAAAATAAGATTTTATAGTAATTATGTGAACCCTTCGTAGATATAATGTAAGAAATGTAATAACGTGCATTACTGTGGAAATGAGCTATGCGTCACAAAGCTACACATTACACACAGTCGGCTAAGTGGAACAATATCCCGAATTGTAAATATTTCTCATATTTTGGCTCGTTTTTTTTTTACAGTTCTAGGCCTAGCAGTAGATTGGGTGAAGAAGATATCCGCATCCCACTGACTACAATGGGAACTACCCTTTCTGGCATTACTGAAGACTGAAACAACAAAATAAGAAATCAAACACAGTACTTTACCTTAACCAATTCAAATGTTATTCCGGGCCATTGCTTGGACTCTTTGACAATTTATCAGCAGATATGTCCATGCGTATTCGTTAATGTATCCTCGTGCACAAGAAGTCTAGCCTTTCTCCCATTAAACCAACCGAGCCTTATGTCTGAACGACATTTGAATCGCTCCTGGGTCCTAAAGCCAACCCTATACCTGTACCGTAACCTCATTTGCCTTTTCACCCGTTTCAAGAGTTCAGTGTGTGCGTTGCATTGAGTGTGTCACTCAAGATGCAAAATGCCACGTTTTCTGGGACTGTGTTGTTAAACTAGAACGTTATACGGGATGATGAGGATAAAATTGAGCACTTTACTGTAGGCAGAAACAACTTGCTTTGTATCTATCTAATGTATTTACGGGTAATTGAGAGAATATTTTGTTTAATTGAGAGAATATTCCATCATCATTATTGCTAAAATGAGAATTAATACCCATTATGAGTCTATAATTGATGCAGAAAAATACCCATTAGTTATGTAAGGTAATTACTTACAGTATACAGTATAGCAAACCATTAGTTGGGCTCTTCTTTCTTGATAGGTTACATGAATGGCACATATTTACCATAATAATTGGGAGGGAGTGCATTAGAATTATGGTGCAGCGTTTGTGTGTGGGGGGTGGGGAGTAGTGTGTGTGTGCCTACTCATAGTACACATGAAAGTGTGTAATAAAGGTGTAAGTGTGTAATAAAGGTAATGCCACAATGACAACACTTCAACACAGTTTCGGTAAAAAGCCTCCATGATGAGATTTAGGGATTATTTTTTTGCCACAGAGGAAATCCCCTGTCAGAGCCTCAGCCGGTAAACAAGAAGTCAGAGCAGAGTGGGTCTGCCAGCAGGACAAAAGGCCTCCATTCAGCTGGCTCAACTACGAGAAACACACACACAGCCGTGCTTCATGAGCTATTTGTTATTGGAAAACTACTCGGACACTTTTCAGTGTTCTGTGACACCACTTTGGTTCATTGACCTCATTTGGAGTAGTTATATGCTTGACAAGGCTACTGCTGTCTAACTGTTCTGTCTCACAGACTTTGTCTCGAAAAGAAACTATATTTCCTTAAATGTCTACACTTTCATTATCAGTCATAATTTGTTTAGTTATGAGATCAGGAAGCTTATATGTAGGTTGTTTATTTCCATACCTCTTTACTTTGTGACACAGAGAGTTTGGCTTTTATAGTATTACTGTTGTTTAAAGTAATCAACAGAAATGGATTAACGAGCAAGCCTTTACTGTATATTATACTGTATATTGACCCCCCTCACTCGTTCTCTCTCTTTCACCCTCTCTTTCTCTCTCTCTCTCTCTCTCTCTCTCTCTCTCTCACTCTCTCTCTTTACAGTGCATTCATAAAGTATTCAGACCCCTTCACTTTCTCCACATTTTGTTACATTACAGCCTTATTCTAAAATGGATTAAATAAAACAAATGTCCTCAATACCCCATAATGACAAAGGGAAAACATTTATCTATATAAGGTCCCACAGTTGACAGTGCATGTCAGAGCAAAAGCCATGAAGTCGAAGGAATTGTCCGTAGACCTCTGAGTCAGGATTATGTCGAAGCGCAGATCTGGGGAAGGGAACCAAAACATTTCTGCAGCATTGAACATCCCCAAGAACACAGTGGCCTACATCATTCTAAAATGGAAGAAGTTTGGAACCACCAAGACTCTTCCTAGATCTGGCAATCAGGAGAGAAGAACCTGATGGTCACTCTGACAGAGCTCCAGAGTTCCTCTGTGGAACCTTCCAAAAGGACAACCATCTCTGCAGCACTCCACCAATCAGGCCTTTATGGTAGAGTGGACAGACGGAAGCCACTCCTCAGCAAAAGGCATATTACAGCCCGCTAGAAGTTTGCCAAGAGGCACATAAAGGACTCTCAGATCATGAGAAACAAGATTCTCTGATTTAACTCTTTGGTCTGAATGCCAAGCGTCACGTCTGGAAGAAACCAGGCACCGCTCATCACCTGGACAATACCATTCCTACGGTGAAGCATAGTGGTGGCAGCATCATCTTGTGGGGATGTTTTTCAGCGGCAGGAACTGGGAAACTAGTCAGGATCGAGGGAAAGATGAACAGCGCAAAGTACAGAGAGATCCTTGATGATAACCTGCTCCAGAGCGCTCAGGACCTCAGACTGGGGCGAAGGTTCACCTTCCAACAGGTCTTTGAGTGGCCCAGCCAGAGCCTGAACTTGAACCCAATTGAATATCTCTAGAGAGACCGGAAAATAGCTGTGCTGCCATCCAAACTGACAGAGGTTGAGAGGATCTGCAGAGGAGAATGGGAGAAAGTCCCCAAATACAGGTGTGCCAAGTTGTTGCATCATATTCAAAAAGACTCATGACTGTAATCGCTGTCAAAGGTGCATAAACAAAGTACTGAGTAAAGGGTCTGAATAATTATGTAAATTATATATTTTTATATACACTGCTCAAAGAAATAAAGGGAACACTAAAATAACACATCCTAGATCTGAATGAATGAAATGTTCTTATTAATTAAATACTTTTTTCTTTACATAGTTGAATGTGCTGACAACAAAATCACGCAAAAATGATCAATGGAAATCAAATATATCAACCCATGGACGTCTGGATTTGGAGTCACACTCAATATTAAAGGGGAAAACCACACTACAGGCTGATCCAACTTTGATGTAATGTCCTTAAAACAAGTCAAAATGAGGCAGATCAGCCAGGAAGCATAGGAACTGATAAGTGGTCTGTGGTCACCACCTGCAGAACCACTCCTTTATTGGGGGTGTCTTGCTAATTGCCTATAATTTCCACCTGTTGTCTATTCCATTTGCACAACAGCATGTGAAATTTATTGTCAATCAGTGTTGCTTCCTAAGTGGACAGTTTGATTTCACAGAAGTGTGATTGACTTGGAGTTACATTGTGTTGTTTAAGTGTTCCCTTTATTTTTTTGAGCAGTGTATTTTTTAATACATTTGTAAAAATGTCTAAACCTGGTTTTGTTTGTCATTATGGGGTATTGTGTGTAGATTGATGTGGGGGGAAACAATTTAAGGCTGTAACGTAACAAAATATGGAAAAAGTGAAGGGGTCTCAATACTTTTTGAATGCACTGTGTATATATATATATACAGTGCCTTGCAAAAGTATTCGGCCCCCTTGAACTTTGCGACCTTTTGACACATTTCAGGCTTCAAACATAAAGATATAAAACTGTATTTTTTTGTGAAGAATCAACAACAAGTGGGACACAATCATGAAGTGGAACGACATTTATTGGATATTTCAAACTTTTTTAACAAATCAAAAACTGAAAAATTGGGCGTGCAAAATTATTCAGCCCCCTTAAGTTAATACTTTGTAGCGCCACCTTTTGCTGCGATTACAGCTGTAAGTCGCTTGGGGTATGTCTCTATCAGTTTTGCACATCGAGAGACGGACATTTTTTCCCATTCCTCCTTGCAAAACAGCTCGAGCTCAGTGAGGTTGGATGGAGAGCATTTGTGAACAGCAGTTTTCCGTTCTTTCCACAGATTCTCGATTGGATTCAGGTCTGGACTTTGACTTGGCCATTCTAACACCTGGATATGTTTATTTTTGAACCATTCCATTGTAGATTTTGCTTTATGTTTTGGATCATTGTCTTGTTGGAAGACAAATCTCCGTCCCAGTCTCAGGTCTTTTGCAGACTCCATCAGGTTTTCTTCCAGAATGGTCCTGTATTTGGCTCCATCCATCTTCCCATCAATTTTAACCATCTTCCCTGTCCCTGCTGAAGAAAAGCAGGCCCAAACCATGATGCTGCCACCACCATGTTTGACAGTGGGGATGGTGTGTTCAGCTGTGTTGCTTTTATGCCAAACATAACGTTTTGCATTGTTGCCAAAAAGTTCAATTTTGGTTTCATCTGACCAGAGAACCTTCTTCCACATGTTTGGTGTGTCTCCCAGGTGGCTTGTGGCAAACTTTAAACGACACTTTTTATGGATATCTTTAAGAAATGGCTTTCTTCTTGCCACTCTTCCATAAAGGCCAGATTTGTGCAATATACGACTGATTGTTGTCCTATGGACAGAGTCTCCCACCTCAGCTGTAGATCTCTGCAGTTCATCCAGAGTGATCATGGGCCTCTTGGCTGCATCTCTGATCAGTCTTCTCCTTGTATGAGCTGAAAGTTTAGAGGGACGGACAGGTCTTGGTAGATTTGCAGTGGTCTGATACTCCTTCCATTTCAATATTATCGCTTGCACAGTGCTCCTTCGGATGTTTAAAGCTTGGGAAATCTTTTTGTATCCAAATCCGGCTTTAAACTTCTTCACAACAGTATCTCGGACCTGCCTGGTGTGTTCCTTGTTCTTCATGATGCTCTCTGCGCTTTTAACGGACCTCTGAGACTGTCACAGTGCAGGTGCATTTATACGGAGACTTGATTACACACAGGTGGATTGTATTTATCATCATTAGTCATTTAGGTCAACATTGGATCATTCAGAGATCCTCACTGAACTTCTGGAGAGAGTTTGCTGCACTGAAAGTAAAGGGGCTGAATAATTTTGCACGCCCAATTTTTCAGTTTTTGATTTGTTAAAAAAGTTTGAAATATCCAATAAATGTCGTTCCACTTCATGATTGTGTCCCACTTGTTGTTGATTCTTCACAAAAAAATACAGTTTTATATCTTTATGTTTGAAGCCTGAAATGTGTCAAAAGGTCGCAAAGTTCAAGGGGGCCGAATACTTTCGCAAGGCACTGTATATATATTTTCCGGTAAGAACTCAGCCCCCCAAAGCAAAGGTCAGATTGCCAAAGCATCTGGCACCTTCTTCTCCCCTGAAGTGTTTTTCTTACAATTACACACAGCCAGAAAAAAATAGAGCTCTTAAATCCAATTAATGAGAAGATAACCGCTTCTCCCTTGGGTCTTTGTGATGACACATTTAGTGATGCAAGGTTTTGTTTTCTTCTAAAAGAGAAATACGGTATTGCCCAAGGCAACAGACACCTGCCGAGAACTGTTTTAGGTGTCATTTAACACTTTAATTGACCACAGCTTTCACTTTTACACATCGCTACCTCTTCAAAAAGGAATTTCCATGGCAAAACCACAGTATGGTTACTGTATGTTTTAACTCAAGCTGCAACAAATTATTTTTCACTAATATCTGTCAGGTGTTTGAGTGTTATTATGACTGGATGTTTTCCCAGATGAAGCAAAGAGAGAAAGAACGAGAGAAAGCAAGAGATAGAGAGGGGGAGGCAGAAAGCAAGAAAGAGAAAGCAAGAGGGAGAGTGAGAAAGAGAGAAAGCAAGAGAGAGAGGAAGAATGTGAGGTGAATAGAAAGATAGAGCAACAGCAGAATTGGAGGCAGATGGTGTGACAGAAGACAGCGACACCCCTACTGTGCAAAATACTGAGTGCCAGTCTGTGAAAGAAAGCCACACAGAGCACCTTTTCTCTTCAAGCCCAATCTGTCTTTGCTGTGTTGCCCACTTATAGTGAGGGTCCTACTGGGAAGGTTATTGTAATTGAGACACACCTACAGTATCAATCTACAACAACGATGTAATAGTAATGCAACTACAATCTAAAGTAATTGCAATGTAACTCACCTCAATTTAAGTATTGTGCTTCAACTGTTCAAGTTCTATGTGGGATTTAATGGCTTTGTTTGAAATCAGAGCCATTTTAGCTCGTACATATCTCTGTGAGGTGCTTCTGAAACCCAGACTCTAGCATGTTGTAAATTACATTACAAGAAATAAAGAACGTGGACATCCTCCTCAATATCGGTAATTAAAAGTTTTCCAACAGCCAGTATAAAGCCAGAAGCAAAGATATGACCTCGCTACAACATTACGTTAGTATTGGCTCCTGCTGGACCAGAGGAACACAACAGGTATAACAACAAGCATCCAGAAAAGAAGGCACAAACACATAAATATAAATGTACAAGGAGAGGAAGAGATGTTAAGTAGCGAAACAGGTGAAAATACCTCCTGTTCCTCCCCTGCAGGGACACAGTTCCAGGAACATTTTCTCATAGCAACTATGGATTTAATGTCAGTAAAAGAGACACAATGGCCCCCTGCTAACCGGATGAGAAACTCCAGCAGGCTTGTATCTAATATGCTCTAACCTTCTCATGACACAGCCCATCCCTGGGTCACGGTCTCTGGCTATTTTCAGGGAAGTGACAGCGGGTGGCGGTGGCCTTCTGGGGTGACACTCAAGAGCAGGTGGGAGGGTCATGGGGACCAGGTGTGGTAAAAGGGACAAGTGGCTGTGATTTGATTTCAAAGGGGCTTAATCTGATAACCTGAAATGGCCAAACAGGAGCCTCATTGCCACTATTTCAGCAGTGAATGGCGGTGCAGTCGTACCGGCCTGTCTGATGAGACTAAATAGAGACAATGTTCCAATCACCACTGACTCACCAGCAGGTTACTATCCACACCGATGCCAAATAAATAGAGGGATTTCAGGTTCTGACAGGTGGAAAGAAAGTCCCTTGAATGACATTTTGCTATGTATTATGTCCACCTATTGTGTTCTCAGAATGGTGCAGATAAAGGTAAGGAGATAGAAAGAGGAAACCCCTTCAGACTGTAGAGATATGCAGCCAATTTAAATAATCCAGTGCGGTACATGATGTCAATTCCCCAGTATTCGCCAGAGTTGTGCCTACTGTTATCTTTTCTTGACAGAGGGGTGAGCCAGAGATGTACACTACCGTTCAAAAGTTTGGGGTCACTTAGAAATGTCCTTGTTTTTGATAGAAAAGCTAATTTTTTGTCCATTAAAATAACATCAAATTGATCAGAAAGACTGTGTAGATACTGTATTGTTAATGTTGTAAATGACTATTGTAGCTGGAAACGGCAGATTTTATGGAATATCTACATAGGGTTACAGAGGCCCATTATCAGCAACCATCACTCCTGTGTTCCAATGGCACGTTGTGTTAGCTAATCCAAGTTTATCATTTTAAAGGCTAATTGATTATTAGAAAACCCTTTTGCAATTACTTTAGCACAGCTGAAAACTGTTGTTCTGATTAAAGAAGCAATAAAACTGGCCTTCTTTAGACTGGTTGAGTATCTGGAGCATCAGCATTTGTGGGTTCGATTACAGGCTGAAAATGGCCAGAAACAAAGACCTTCCTTCTGAAACTCATCAGTCTATTCTTGTTCTGAGAAATGATGGCTATTCCATGCGAGAAATTGCCAAGAAACTGAAGATCTCGTACAACGCTGTGTACTACTCCCCTCACAGAACAGCGCAAAAAAAAATCTACCCAGAATAGAAGAGAAGTGGGAGGCCCCGGTACACAACTGAGTAAGAGGACAAGTACATTAGAGTGTCTAGTTTGAGAAACAGACATCCCGGAGTCGCCTCTTCACTGTTGATGTTGATACTAGTGTTTTGCGGGTGCTATTTAATGACGCTGCCAGTTGAGGACATGTGAGCCATCTGTTTCTCAAACTAGACAAACAAAACATAGATAATACACAACAGATCAATGTATGTGAT
Source organism: Oncorhynchus mykiss (assembly GCF_013265735.2). Classification (NCBI taxonomy): domain Eukaryota; kingdom Metazoa; phylum Chordata; class Actinopteri; order Salmoniformes; family Salmonidae; genus Oncorhynchus; species Oncorhynchus mykiss. The sequence goes on along the minus strand of NC_048572.1, from coordinate 25,600,536 downwards.
GTAGCAGATTTATTTGCATATCAGATTTCCACTTGTAAAAGTCTTGCACTAGAAAACTTCTTAGGTATCACAGTGTTATTTTCTTAGCTGTTACAGTACAGTGTCAATGGGGGGGGGGACATACTATTACTGGGAAAAAATCAATTTGACTGGCAGAAAAATCCATAGAAAACGAGCTCTAATTGCTACAACAATACATTTGTTTTATATAACCAAATGTGTCACATAAGCAAATAACAAGTTCCCTGGGATTTTTCAACATAGTGTGGACAGCAAAATACAGTATTGCAGTTAATGGACAAGTATCAGGACACATGACTTCCACCTTGACAACAACATGTCATACAACTACCTCATTCTGGCCATTGCACATTGCATTGTTCAAAATAGTTTGACATATCAGCTGTAGTTCTAGCATGCAAGTACTATATTAGACAGCAGATACTGGCCAATGTTAATTCAAGTCTAAACAACGTAGGTTAGCTGACATGACGGCAATATCAAATCAAAACAATATTCAACAAAAGACGAAAATGCTGGATCAGTGCAAAGAACGTAATTGGAACAGAAACAAGTCTATTTGAACTCACCTAAGACAATTTTATGGTTTGTAAATTGCAACAGAGAAGAACTACTGTGACACAATCAATATAACTATTATTTGCTCACGTTATTGTGCTTTTTGAACCATGTATAGTAGAGCATGGTGGTTGCACAAACTCTCATTTGAACCTGTTTGTTAGTCCAGGAGTTGGGGTCTGTGCAGCTGCTGCAGCCCCTTAAAAAACAAAAACATTTTCAAAACAGAAGAAATCTGACCAGAGAAGATAAAGCCATACCACCTCAATTCACCTTCATGGAGAGAATAAGGACAAAGGTCTTGTTGTGTCCTAGAACGTCTGGATCATAGACTCCCTGCCCTTGCCCACTCCAACCCATTTGACTGGAAAGAGAAAAAGTTGATTCCATATTGATTTATTGAATTTTAAAATAACATGTAAGTCCTGCATTTGGAAGAGAATACTTACTGGGTACACCAACGTGGTTCTCCACAAAGCGAATGTAGTTCTGGGCTTTGCCTGGCAGATCTTCCCACTTCCTACAGGCTGAGGTGTCACTCTTCCAGCCAGGCAGTTTCTCGTACTCTACCTCCACTTTCTGCAGGACGTCCATGTTAGCTGAGGGGACATGGGTCATACAGAATATAGAGAAAGGTTTCGTGTTAACAATTTCCAAATGAATCTTATAACGCCAACATCATCTTCTTTGTTTGATTCACCACGTATACATGTATGAAGAGAATATGTACACTTGTCTTGTCAGTCTTACCTGGAAAATAGGGAATCTTTTTGCCCTTGAGTTTATAAGACACTCCCACTTTGATTTCATCCATCACATCAAGGATATCAAGTTTGGTTAATGCAAACCTGTTATTGAAGAAAACAGGGTAAAAACGTAACATATATCTCTAATCTCTTGTCAACCCCTAACTAAATAAAGGTTCAATAAAAAATAAAAATGTAATTAAAAAATGGCATCTAAGCTTAAAGTTCCCAATAAGATCCACTAGGTGGCAAAGTAGCCCAACTTTTCTATTAAAAATACAGGACTGCACAACCGTAGGGCAGGGCAAACCCTGCAGTGAAACTCACGCCGTGAAGCCGTTTATCATATTGGCGTAACGCAGGATGACCAGATCCAGCCAACCACAGCGTCGTTTCCTCCCTGTGGTCACGCCCACCTCATGGCCCCGCGTCTGCAGCAGCTCCCCAACCTCCTGTAAGAACGGATGACAGCAGAGAAGCTGGTCTGAGCAATCAACTACTCTATTCTGTGTAGACTTGACTACTTCGAGTTGAATTCTAACATCATGTTCTACAATATAGATCTCCTCTAATTTGTATTTAATGTATCATGTTTGGGGTTCGACTCACATTGAGTTGTTCAGTGGGGAACGCCCCGATGCCCACCCTAGTGGTGTAGGCCTTCACCACCCCGTACACATCACCAATGTTCAGAGGGGGGATGCCCAGTCCTGTACACACACCACCCACGGTGCAGTTTGATGATGTCACAAATGGGTATGTACCTGGGAGACGAGCGCAAGATTTTAAAGGAATGCATTTGTGATAGCCTCCTGGATGTGCACCAGACCCAGAACTATCGGGCAATGTCTACTTTTGAAATGTCCTTATTCCATTATAATGACTATATGTGGTGTCAACAGGTGTAAACAAGGACTGTGTAGACCCAAACACAAACCTACTCTAAGGATACATACCATGCCTATGAACATACCATGATTCTCGGGCCAACCGTGCTTACTCATATTCATGCATCTATACCCACCTCGTACGGTCAGCCATAGGGGAGTATAGTATTTCCTTACCAAAGTCAATGTCAAGCAGGGCAGCGTTCGCGCCCTCCACCAGTATCTTCTTAGGGGGTCCATTAATAGCGTCGTACATGAAATAGACACCGTCTCGCACCATGGGTCTTATCCGCTCAGCATACTCCTAAAAGGTTAGACAGGGTGCATAGGTGAGATTTGTTCCTACTGTATGGATAGATGGATCATGAGAGCAGAGCTACTGTAATTGTCATCTGCTTCTCCGATGCTAAATTTAGACATCACCCCATTATGTGGTGCATTTCAGGGTCATTATGGGGTGATGATGATTATGATGAGTTAGGAGTATGCCCAATTCAGACAGACTTTTTCTACTAGCTGAGGGGGGTTGTTTACCCCATCGCCATGTCAACACATAGTGTACACAAACAAACACGTAAAAAAGTGCACTTCATGAAACTCACCTTTAATTTGTTCAGCTGACCGTCAACATCTACCACCAGTGTGGGGAACATGGCCTGGTACTGCTGAGCAAGGTTCTTGAACCTAGAACCAAGTCACCATCAGAAGAACATGAATATACTGTTATTTTCATAACAAATGTTCCTATTGTCCAGAGAGCCAAATGCCAACTGGTCCTCCCCATAACCTTACCTCGTAGAAAAGTCTTTGAAATCATCTAGGAGGTCACAGATACGCAGCCCAGTACGTGACGCTTTGCTAGAGTAGGTTGGTCCGATGCCTTTCTTTGTGGTTCCAATACTGTATGAAGTAAATGTTGAATTATAACACTAGAATTGAGGAAAGTAATATTTCAACACTACAGGAATGCTAATAAAACACTTAATCTGGTAACACTTTACTTAAAGCCTGCAGGTAATGCTTAATAGGACATTACAAGCGTTGTGTGCCTTTGTAATGAATCATGATTCATGACAAGTCTTACAATGCATTATTCAGTGGTGTCATGTAAGTACTAATTATGTTTGTCTTCTGGGGTATCTGCACTTTACTATTTATATTTTTGACAACTTTTACTGCACTACATTCCTAAAGAAAATAATGTACTTTTTTTACTTCATATATTTTCCCTGACACCCAGAAGTACTCGTTACATTGTTCATGCTTAGCAGTACAGAAAAATGGTCCAATTCAGGCACTTATCAAGAGAACATCCCTGCTCATCCCTACTGTCTCTGAACTGGCGGATTCACTAAACACAAATGCTTAGTTTGTAAATTATGCCTGAGTGTTGGAGTATTCCCCTGGATATAGGTAAATTATAAAAACAAGAAAAAAAATCAGTCTGGTTTGCTTAATATAAGGAATTTGAAATTATGTTTACTTTTACTTTTGATACCTACAGTAACTATAGTTGAGCAATTACATTTACTTTTGATACTTACGTACTGTAAATTCAAAACCAAATACTTTTAGACTTTTACTCAAGTAGTATTTTATTGTCTGACTTTCACTTTTACTTGAGTCATTTTCTGTTAAGGTATCTTAACTTTACTCAAATAATGCAATTGTGTACTTTTTTAGTAGTGTTGTTTGAGCCCTGCAGAAAAAGGTGTAATTTACTGTTCTTACTTTATCCCGTCCTGTGCTTGTCTCTGTACCTCCTGGAGCCCGTCGACTGCCTGGTGGAAGTCAAACACTGTCCAAAGGGTAAACAGGTTATTTCACGCCATGGACACATAAACACAACAGCATAACGTGTCACTGGAACATGTGAGCAACATGAGAGTCTATGGGATAAATGTATCTCCAGGTTCTATAATTATCTGCAACTGTTGACAAACTGTTGTCACAACACCAACGACATGAAGTACAAACATATACATCAATTAGCAATTGATTTGCGAACAATCAGCAATAATCACATCCGTTACTGTGCTTGTTTGTCTGTTTTAAGTGCTATCTGAACGACATGTCTTTTGCCCTCTCTTTTAAATGCAGCTGTTTTCCCATGAGACAGTTAGTTACCAATGTGGGCCCTGTCTGATATGATCAGTCTCTTCTCCCAGTCTTTAAGGCCTGTGGGAAGGAAACATAAAATAGTGAGGCAAAATCCCTCTGTCCTATCATCTGCTGACTGCTGTTCCTTTCTAAATAGATTATCAATGTGAACATTCTAAGACAAACTATAGGCTAATTACTCCACTTAACATTGATATCTGAATCTTCCAACCTTTCTTTTCATTTTTTTCCGCTTCTTCTAACAAGCCTGGCAGATGAATGACCACACCATTGCCTGCAGAGAGAGAAGGGATGTTGTGTGTAAAAATAGATGTGATTTGATATGATTTTTACATACAGTACCAGTCAAAAGTTTGGACACAATAGTGAAGACATCAAAACTATGAAATAACACACACGGAATCATGTAGTAACCAAAAAAGTGTATTTTATTTTGGAGATTCTTCAAAGTAGCCAAAGTAGCATTCTCTCAACCAGCTTCATGAGGTAGTCACCTGGAATGCATTTCAATTAACAGGTGTGCCTTGTTAAAAGTTAATTTGTGGATTTTTTTCCCTTCTTAATGTGTTTGAGCCAATCAGTTGTGTTGTGACAAGGTAAGGGTGGTATACAGATAGCCCTATTTGGTAAAAGACCAAGTCAAGAACAGCTCAAATAAGCAAAGAGAAATGACAGTCCATCATTACTTTAAGACATGAAGGTCAGCCAATACGGAAAATGTCAAGAACTTGTAAAGTTTCTTCAAGTGCAGTTGCAAAAATCATCAAGCGCTATGATGAAATTGGCTCTCATGAGGACCACCACAGGAAAGGAAGACCAAATAAATGCTTAACAGAGTCTCAACATCAACTGTTCAGAGGAGACTGAGTGAATCAGGCCTTCATGGTCGAATTGCTGCAAAGAAACAACTACTAAAGGACACCAATAATAAGAAGAGACTTGCTTGGGCCAAGAAACACGAGCAATGGACATTTGACTGGTGGAAATCTGTCCTTTGGTCTGAGTTAAAATTTGAGATTTTTGGTTGCAACTGCTGTGTCTTTGTGAGACGCAGAGTAGGTGAAGGGATGATCTCCACATGTGTGGTTCCCACCGTGAAGCACGGAGGAGGAGGTGTGATGGTGCTTTGCCGGTGACACTATCTGGGATTTATTTAGAATTCAAGGCACACTTCACCAGCATGGCTACCACAGCAGTCTGCAGCGATACGCCATCCCATCTGGTTTGCGCTTATTGAGAATATCATTTGTTTTTCAACAGGACCATGACCCAATACAACTCCAGGCTGTGTAAGGGCTATTTTACCAAGAAGGAGAGTGATAGAGTGCTGTATCAGATAACCTGGCCTCCACAATCACCCGACCCCAACCCAATTCAGATGGTTTGGGATGAGTTGGACCGCAGAGTGAAGGAAGAGCATCCAACAAGTTCTCAGCATATGTGGGAACTCCTTCAAGACTGTTAGAAAAACATTCCAGGTGAAGCTGGTTGAGAGAATGCCAAGAGTGTGCAAAGCTGTCATCATGACAAAGGGTGTCTATATTCGAGAATCTAAAATCTAAAATATATTTTGATTTGCTTAACACTTTTTTGGTTACCACATGATTCCATGTGTTATTTCATAGTTTTGATGTCTCCACTATTATTCTACAATGTAGAAAATAGTAAAAATAAAGAAAAACCCTTGAGTAGGTGTGTCCAAACTTTTGACTGGAACTGAATGATTTGACAGTAGGCCTACATCTTCCTGGCAAACCAAAGAGCAGAGTGACTGGTCAGGGTGAACAGTGGCAAACTGCTGGTGATAGGGAATAGAAATGTACACACCGATCACAGAAACAGCTTTGGAGTTGATGATCCCACTGGGGAGGAGGTGGAAGTCATATTCCTTCCCATCCACCACCACCGTGTGACCTGCGTTGTTACCGCCCTGTGGTCCGAAAAACAAGAAGAACAGAGAGGGCACTCAGGAATTTAACAAACGTATGGGTTATTTTATCTAATCCAACAAGTCTCCCCTATCTAGGCCATCCCCTCCTCCCCTAATCCCCTCTTCTCTGTTCCAGCCCCCCCTGCCAGCAGATACACAAGACTGACTAGTCACTCTATAACACGCCCCGGGGGGAAGGGTGCCTGGAGAAATTGTTTTTCCCAGATCAAACTAACCGGCAGTCTGCAGAACTAGACTATAGGCTATTTTAGCAGCAGCAGCAACGATCGGGACAAGGTGACACGACACCCCCACACACACGTACTCCATGTAGTCTGGGATATGGGGAGTGGAGTGCAGTCTGCCCTTCTCATGTATCCATGCTTCCCCAGGCATGTGACTCCTCTTTATCCCCTAGGCTGGCAGGCACACTGGAGGAATGGGGGCATCCCAAACTGACACTCAAATCAAATCAAATTTTATTGGTCAGATACACATGTATAGCAGATATTATTGCGGGTGTAGGCGAAATGCTTGTGTTTCTAGCTGCAACAGTGCAGTAATATTTAGCAAGTAATATCTAAAAAATTCACAATACACACAATTTGAAGTATCTTTGTTTGAGGATGTTAAACGTTGCATTTAAGGACCTTGCATCATTGTCCTAAATGTGATGTGTACAGTATGTTGTTACTTCCAGTGTCCCCTCTGCAGCTGTATTTCAATCCTGTCTTTCTGCAGGAACCTCTCTTACCTCTCCACCAGTGGGATCACAGACTTACGGTGTCAGGTTTACCAATGCCCGTCTCAATCCCAATGTGCTAATGTTAACCAACACGTGTAACACCACTGCCAATTATAGTAAATAAGCATGAAGACATCTCTGTCATCAGCAGAAGCTTACTATAAACACGCTCTGCCATATTTGTAAGGCTACTTTCCGACAAAGACTAGTGTTGCCAGTCAAAGCCAGTCGAAGGACCAGAATGTTCTTGATTCAAATGATTTCCACCGGAGCACTGAAAATGAATACGGAGTGAACAACGTGAGGCTAGTATGAAAGAATGAATCTAGAAAAATACTTACGTTAGTCAAACATGCCAACAAAAGTTCAGAGATTAAACACCATTTGGCGATATTCAATAACATCATTCATTACAAAATCCATGAAAACAGCCTTATCTACACAGACAACTCAGAATGATAGCATTGAGTGACCTTAGGACACTGCTGCCCATTTTCACTGCCAAACACTCTCAATTAGGATGACTGAACACCACTCTTCAAAAATGCCATGGTTTTGAATACCGGATAGAGAATATTTCGGCGTCCAATTGATGGGAGATTTTGTATCTCTGACTTGTAGTTTTGTGTTGTCGCTGGACAAAGTGGTCACTTAACGTCCCAAGCATCTCAAGAGAGTCAAGATAAATTTGGATGAAACGCCAGGGGAAAACTATTTTTCCACTGCAGTAACTTTTTTGTGACCAAATAGTAAACATGCTGAAGCTGCTAAAATTGATTCCTGATTTTAACATCTTTTATCTCAAAACATTCCGAAGACCCCAGTGTTAATCAGAGAACACAGACGAAAGCCAACATGTCTCTGTCACTTTGCATAACTATAACACGGATTAAATTCCCTTGGGTGACATCGGTGTCAGAAGTAGGAGAGATACAATGTGTATACTGTCCACGTCAGTGGGGCTAGAGTTGCATAATGGAATGCATTATAAGCTGTATCCCATAGAAAGGGGTCTGGAGCCACTTGCAAAGGGATGCGCTGACAGGGGGACTAACAAGGGTCCAAATCCCAGAAACCACACTGTCACCCTAATTGGTTGCAATATGTTGACAGGAGCCTTTCCAATAAATAAGTAATGTATCCCCTTCAGTCAGGACCGTTTCTAGCTTTTTGGGAGGCCTAAGCAAGATTTGGAGAAAACAATTAGCATTTTGCTATAATTACTACAAGGTTCAGATAGCTGGCTAGACTAACTTACCTAGCAATCTATAAAGTGTGAGCTGACGGACTCAGTGGCAGCCCGTCCATTACAGCATTCGGGGCGGTGCCTCACTATTGCAAAAATATTTACAGTACCAGTCAAAGGTTTGGACACACCTACTCATTGCAAGGTTTTTCTTTATTTTGACTATTTTCTACATTGTAGAATAATAGTGAAGACATCAAAACTATGAAATAACACATATAGAATCCCGTAGTAACCAAAAAAGTGTTAAACAAATCGAAATATATTTTATTTTTGAGATTCTTCTATGTAGCCACCCTTTGCCTTGCTGACAGCTTTGCACACTCTTGGCATTCTCTCAACAAGCTTCATGAGGTAGTCACCTGGAATGCATTTAAATTAAAAGGTGTGCCTTGTTAAAAGTTAATTTGTGGAATGCCTTTCCTTCTTAATGCGTTTGAGCCAATCAGTTGTGTTGTGACAAGGTAGGGGTGGTATATTTGGTAAAAGGCCAAGGCCATATTATGGAAAGAACAGCTCAAATAAGCAAAGAGAAACATTACTTTAAGACATGAAGGTCAATCAATGAGGAAAATTTCAAGAACTTTGAACGTTTCTTCAAGTGCAGTCGGAAAAACCATCAAGTGATATGATGAAACTGGCTCTCATGAGTACCGACAACACAAAATAAATACCCAGAGTTACCTCTGCTGCAGAGGATAAGCTCATTAGAGTTAACTGCACCTCAGATTGCAGACCAAATAAATGCTTCACAGAGTTCAAGTAACAGACACATCTCAACATCAACTGTTCAGAGGAGACTGCATTAATCAGGCCTTCATGGTCGAATTGTTGCAAAGAAACCACTACCAAAGGACACCAATAATAAGAAGAGACTTGCTTGGGCCAAGAAACACGAGCAATGGACATTAGAGCAGTGGAAATCTGTCCTTTGGTCTGATGAGTCCAAATTTTAGATTTTTGGTTTCAACCGCCGTGCTTTTGTGAGACACAGAGTAAGTGAAAGGATGATCTCCGCATGTATAGTTCCCAACGTGAATCATGGAGGAGGAGGTGTGATGGTGTGTGGGTGTTTTGCTGGTGACACTGTTTGTGATTTATTTAGAATTCAAGGCATACTTAACTAGAGGTCGACCGATTAATCAGAATGGCCGATTAATTAGGGCTGATTTCAAGTTTTCATAACAATCGGAAATCTGTATTTTTGGGCGCCGATTTTTAAATGTTTAAATTTTGTTATACCTTTAATTAACTAGGCAAGTCAGTTAAGAACACATTCTTAATTTCAATGATGGCCTAGGAACGGTGGGTTAACTGCCTTGTTCAGGGGCAGAATGACAGATTTTCACCGTGTCAGTTCGGAGAACCAATCTTGCAAACTTACAGTTAACTAGTCCAACGCTCTAACCACCTGCCTCTCATTGCACTCCACGAGGAGCCTGCCTGTTACACGAATGCAGTAGAAGCCAAGGTAAGTTGCTAGCTAGCATTAAACTTATCTTATAAAAAACAATCAATCATAATCACTAGTTATAACTACACATGGTTGATGATATTACTAGTTTATCTAGCGTGTCATGCGTTGCATATAATCGATGCAACGCTGGGGGATGATTTAACAACAGCGCATTTGCGAAAAAAGCACAATCGTAGGACGACTGTACCTAACCATAAACACCAATGCCTTTCTTAAAATCAATACACAGAAGTATATATATTTAAACCGGCATATTTAGCTAAAAGAAATCCAGGTTAGCAGGCAATATTAACCAGGTGAAACTGTGTCATTTCTCTTGCGTTCATTGCACGCAGAGTCAGGGTATATGCAACAGTTTGGGCCGCCTGGCTCATTGCGAACTAATTTGCCAGAATATTACGTAATTATGACATAACATTGAAGGTTGTGCAATGTAACAAAAATATTTAGACTTAGGGATGCCACCCGTTAGATAAAATACAGAACGGTTCCGTATTTCACTAAAATAATAAACGTTTTGTTTTCTAAATGATAGTTTCCGGATTTCGCCCATATTAATGACCAAAAGCTTGTATATCTGTGTGTTATTATGTTATAATTAAGTCTATGACTTGATAGAGCAGTCTGACTGAGCGATGGTAGGCAGCAGCAGGCTGGTAAGCATTCATTCAAACAACACTTTTGTGCGTTTTGCCAGCAGCTCTTCCCAAGCACAGCGCTGTTTATGACTTCAAGCCTATCAGCCTAATGGCTGGTGTAACCCATGTGACATGGCTAGCTAGTTAGCTGGGTGTGCGCTAATAGCGTTTCAAACGTCACTCGCTCTAAGACTTGAAGTAGTTATTCCCCTTGCTCTGCAAGGGCCGCAGCTTTTGTGGAGCGATGGGTAACGCTGCTTCGAGTGTGGCTGTTGTCGATGTGTTCCTGGTTCAAGCCCAGGTAGGGGCGAGGAGAGGGACGGAAGCTACAATGTTACACTGGCAATACTATAGTGCCTATAAGAACATCCAATAGTCAAAGGTATATGAAATACAATTGGTATAGAGAGAAATAGTCCTATAAATACTATATTAACTACAACCTAAAAACCTCTTACCTTGGAATATTGAAGTCTCATGTTAAAAGGAACCACCAACTTTCAAATATTCTCATGTTCTGAGCAAGGAACTCAAACGTTAGCTTTTTTACATGGCACATGTTGCACTTTTACTTCTCCAATACTTTGTTTTTGCATTATCTAAATCAAATTGAACATGTTTCATTATTTATTTCAGGCTAAATTGATTTTCATTGATGTATTATATTAAGTTAAAATAAGTGTTCATTCAGTATTGTTGTAATTGTCATTATTACAAATAAATAAATAAAAAATTGTCCGATTAATCGGTATCAGCTTTTTTGGGTCCTCCAATAATCGGTATCGGTATTGAAAAATAATAATCGGTCTACCTCTATACTTAACCATCATGGCTACCACAGCCTTCTGCAGTGATACGCCATCACATCTGGTTTGCGCTTCATGGGACTATCACTTGTTTTTCAACAGGACAATGACCCAACACACCTCCAGGCTGTGTAAGGGCTATTTTACCAAGAAGGAGAGTGATGGAGTGCTGCATCAGATGACCTGGCCTTCACAATCAACCCAATTGAGATGGTTTGGGATGAGTTGGAGTGCAGAGTGAAAGAAGAGCATCCAACAAGTGCTCAGCATATGTGGGAAGTCCATTAAGACTGTTGGAAAAGCATTTTTCCAGGTGAAGCTGTTTGAGAGAATGCCAAGAGTGTGCAAAGCTGTCATCAAGACAAAGGGTGGCTACTTTGAAGAATGTCAAAAGTAAAATATATTTAGATTTGTTTAACACTTTTTTGGTTACTATGTGATTCCATATGTGTTATTTCATACTATTGATGTCTTCACTATTATTCTACAATGTAGGAAATAGTAATGGTCGTTTTGTTATATCCCAAAAAGTTTGTTTAGTTGGCACCATCGATTTCAGTAATCCACTCGTTCAACATGCAGACAAAGGAGTCCAAAAAGCTACCGCTAAAGCGCTTTGTTAAAGCAAGCCAAACTACGTTTCTAATCAATCCTCAGGTACCCTAAAATCTAATTAAACTATAATATTTCATACGGAAAGAAGTATGTTCAATAGAAAAGTAAAATTGGCAAGTGTGCACCCACAGACGGATTTCCAACTGTGACTCCTTGTACCAAAACTCAAAATTCTTCCTCGTTTTGGAAGAAACAAGCCCGAAACCTTGAACAAAGAGTTGACATCTAGTGGAAGCCTTAGGAATTGCATTCTGGAAGAGGGAATTGCATCGGACCCATAGCTTTCCATTGAAAGAGCATGGGATTTTCGGCTACCATATCAATTATGTTATAGTCTCATACATTATTTTAACATTCTACAAACGTCAAAGTGTTCTCTATCCAATGGTACCAATTGCTGGTCCTGGGCACGTCAGTCAGGCAGAAATTCTGAAAAAAGGGCCCAAGCCCTTAAGCAAATATAAAGAGCCCTTATGCACATAAAAAGAGCTCCTAACTCCTGTTGAGCCGGGTTCATGTTACAACAGACAGGTATTTCCTTGAATAAACACAGGGTCTTTCAACCCAACATTTCACGGTGCTGCGTTGAAATAGTTAATGCCCAATCTGCTTTCTCTCATGCGCCTGGAAACAAAATTAACGTTAAGGCACTATGAATCAATAGATAGTTTTCACAATGGCACCTACTTTACACTGACTGACATTGCATAGAGATGCACAGCGGAGCAGCTGGAATTGTTAACAGGTGCGTAAAACAATGTGTCCAAATAAACATAAAGGTCTTGCAAGTGTAAACTTCTCAAATAAAGAAAAACGCAGACACATATAACAATGAGTACATTTCTTTATGTATGTGTTTCCTCACCTGGCATCTGCAAATGATGTCCGACTCTGTCGCCAACAAATCGACCACTTTCCCCTTCCCTTCATCGCCCCATTGTGCACCAAGTACAACTGTCACCTTGTTCCCCTTGTCGTTTCGAGGTCGCTTCCCCCCTGTGCCAGGGTTTGTATAACAACTTTTGTGAGACATATTTATCCTACGCCAGCGCACAGCTCGCAGTAAAATGACAACTCGTATGTGATGAGAAAAATGTCCCCTCAGTGCTCAAGAAGAATTCGGTCTAACCAAAAACGGGTTTGCCGCCTGATTAAGAGGGGGTACACCAACCGTAGTCTAGACTGCACATGACCTCGTGTCTATATTTACCGTCAGACCCTTATCCGTTGGTCAAGACTACCACGAAAGCGAGAGCCAATGACAATTCATATAGTGTAGGCCTAATCATTCTCTGAGCGCTAGTCTCGTTTGGATGAAACTACTCGCACACGTTGCGCACACTATGTTGAACCACCATATGCAACAATCTTAACTGTGAACATACTGTCCCTAGCTATTAGCACACATATAAACGAGATAGAGAAATCGAATAAAAAAAATGCATGGGAGTGTATCAGATAATTTTATTGTATTTAGAGTATTTTTATAGCCTACTAAATCCCTGATTAGCATAGCCTTTTTTAAATGACAGTGTTAATGCAGAGTGCGATAAGAAACAATAACTGTTACAAAAGAGACTAGAGCAAATTATCACTATAACATTGTTGTGTCTGGAAAAACAGGTGAGTTTATTATTATGGTCTATCTATGCTGTTACCTTTATATTTAATGGCTAACTGATCATGAACCAATATTCATTACAGTCATTACAACAATGCTTGGCTGTAGGCAAAAGAGGCCCTCTATTTGCCAAATGAAATGAGGGGCCCTCTATTTGCTAAATGAAATGAGGGGCCCTCTATTTGCTAAATTAAATGAGGGGCCCTCTATTTGCTAAATTAAATGAGGGGCCCTCTATTTGCCAAATTAAATGAGAGTCTGTATCAACAAGTAAACATAACATGTAGACCTACTGTAAACATTTGTCTCAGTATCAAATTGAAACATTCTATACATAGACATGTTGATTATTGTCAATTAATGTATAATATTTCAATGAAATTGTGTCCAATACATTGAATGTCCATGATGAAATTGTAACATGCAAATTATCCCATCATTATCATCCATACTTCCTGGGGTTGGTTGCAAAGCAGTTCCTGTCATATCATTGTCAAATCCTGTTATTGATGTAGTAAATCATACAAAGACCCCACTATAGGGGGTTAATAAGGAAGTCTCCATTTTGAAAAACAAGCATCACCTAGGTTCGTTGAAAAAAGTATGAAAAACATGCATGGCTGATATAGATATTTGTAAGTACAGTATAATGTTAATGTATACCATAGTATTTGTTTGGCAGACAGGGGTGGAGCACTGGAAGATGCCGTCAACAGTCATTGTTTCTTTTTGCCTTTGGCCTTGTCCTTCTTCTTGCGTCCACCTAGAAATAGAGATACAAGATAGAATCAGTGTTGTTGCATATACCAACCACACAACTATAGCTAATTTAATTTCACCCAGAATACAAGACGATAGACAGTTGAGACCCGTTGCTACACTAGGAGCTGAAAGGAATAAGTAAAGTAAATCAACAAGATGAGAGCGCATGGAAAGGAAGCACCCCCAAACAATGGAGACAAGGACACAAATATAGGTTAAGCTTGATGTTGTGGGATTTTAGTGAAGCTGTGTACATTCAGGTGAAGTCGGTAGAATTGTCCCCTAACAACTGATCTAGGGTCAGATATTTGAATCTGTGATTTTAACATCCCTTAGCAGAGTGACAAAGATTTACAGCACACTGACAACAAATTGCTTCCCTGACATGTTCATTTATAAAATAAAATAAAAATGGGGGCAAAAATTCATAAAAGAAACAAAAAATGGGGGAAAATCTGGTAAAAAGGATTTGTTTGCAGTAGTAAGTTCCCACTGGGCTCACACTGGTTGAATCAGTTGTTTCCATGCCATTTCAATGAAATTACATTGAACCAAAGTGGAATAGATGGCGTCTGTGCCCAGTGGGTTGTTCTTAACATCAAATGCAACATCATTTTTTATAGAGACTTGTTCCTTGTTAGGCACTACATGTAACATACACAAAATGTTGCTCAAACCGGGTGAATCAATAACAACCTAGAAATGACCCACAAAACCACTGGCCCAGATCTGATCTAATTCAATGATTTACTCTGTGTGTGTGTGTGTGTGTGCACGTGCATGTGTTTGTGTGTGGTGGTGGTTGTTGGTAGGGAGAACAGGCAGTTCGGCTGAGGTCCTGCAGTGTTCAGTAGGTCGGTATGCGTTCCGCCAGGCGTTCCGCCAGGCGCGAGGTGTATCACATCTCCCATCATAAGGTCACCTTGGGTACTGGGGGGATCCAAGCCTACAAATCTCCAACCACCCAGTGCTAGCTGACAGACAATATACAACCATCAAAAAGCCCCTGGGAGTCATCCATAAAGCACCAACACATAGCCAGCCAGGCTAACCACACCACATACCGCCCAGACATGGAAGAGAGTTGGAGCAGGAACAGTAACTGGTGTATGAAAGGTACTGAGGAAAGGGGAGGGATATGCAGGATGGACAAGACACAGAATTGAAAGGAAACCAGTGAAACAGGACCCTTAAATCACCAATTTATTATTATGTTTTTTTAAACTAGGCAAGTCAGTTTTAAGAACAAATTCTTATTTTCAACTGCCTTGTTCAGGAGCAGAATGACAGATGTTTACCTTGTCAGCTCAGGGATTTGATCTTGCAACCTTTCGGTTACTAGTCCAAAGCTCTAACCACTAGGCTACCTGACGCCCCACCAATGACCTGGTTAGATCCATGCAGGGTTAGTGGATGGTGTTTCTGGGATTCTGAAAAGCCTGAAAGGAGGAGAACCTACCTCAATGTAATACACAACTCTTTTTAGGTTTAGTGTGGCCTTTTCCATAGCCCATGTCTGTTTTTAGGGAATTAAAGACAAGAAACAAAGTTTTCCTTACAGGACAAAACAAATCAAGATAAGCAAGAATGGTTCATTTTCTATCGAGATGAGGCTAGTTCTGAAGACATTACCTTCTCTATGTCTCTTAGTATCCTCTCGTTTCTGTGCCTGTGGTTTGGGCTCTGCGTCACCAGCAGCTGTGTTTGAGGGGGACTCTGATGATTGACTCTCCTCTAACCCCTTTCCATCAGCTCCACTTTCCTGGTTCCCATCTATCTCTGTGTCTCCGCTCTTTGGAACATCCCCACCAGCTGAGAATGCATTCCTGTTCACATCCTCAACCTCTGAATCAGCAGCCTTAACCCTCTCCACCTCTGGGGACTCCTCCTCGACCAGGCGGTCAGCCAAGGAATCCATCCCAGGTTTGAGGTCCTCACTCTGTGTGTGATCACAGGTTCCCTGGTCCTTGGTGGTGGTGGTATGGAGGTCTGAGGGGCCTAAGGTTTCGGGTGAACGTGATATGAGTGATGGGTGTGTGGGGAGGCCGGATGAGGACTCCCCTACGACTGAATCTCTGTCTTGTTGTCTTTGGTCATTGGGTGATGTCACCTTTTCAACTTCATCTCCATCTTTAGCATCTATAGCAGACAATCCCTCAGGCTGTGTGCCCTGCTCTAGGGGAGGAGAGAAAGGACAATTATTCATTAAAGATAGTAACATAAAGCATAACTAACTACATTTACCTCCTCTACAAACCTCTTCTACATTCTACATGCAAGCCTTTCAGATCTACCCAAGTGCCTAGTGCTTAGAGGTAAGAGGGTGTTTCTGGACAGTGCCTTAGTAATATCTTTCAAACAGCTCAAGGCAGCAGCAGAATCAATGGCCAGTCCCATCCTCATGCTCACCCGGCAGACTGCTGTCCCTTTTCTTGTCTGCAGAGGGCAGGCTTGTCCTGTCAGCCCGGGGCCTGGTCTTCCTCAGTGCATAGCCCTTCCTGATGTCAGACAGCAGGTGGTCGATTATGCAGCCCTCTTCTTGGACTGGGGGGGCTTTACGAACTGGGGTTGAGGGACAGAGGGTTCATCTCAAAACAGTCCACCCTGATACATGCAATGCTCTGGTAGTGCGTTTGAATTTGGACTGGTGAATTGCAATTATCAAACATGCACTTATAGGTGTCAACTGTCCTTAGAAAGTGGCATCATTTCCTAGTCTCCTTTCCTTAATCGGCACTGAAAGACTGGACAGTTAAAGGCAATGGAAACCTTCTATTTTGTGAGCAATGCTTTCACCTCCCCAGTTCTTCTGCAGATGAAGGAGGAGGAGACGAGGAAAGGGATCTTCTGAAGACTATTGAGACACAGCCAGGGAGAATCCCTTTCAGAAGCTACAAATGATCCATGTAGGATTATGATGTTGGTAATGGGACACTGTTGAGTTATGACTATAGTCACCAGGGAGTGCCTTGAAGTAACAGTGTTATTTGGAGTGTTGGCTGGCGGTTAGACTCACTTATCTTCCCGTTATCCCCTCTTGGTCGCTTGGAATCCTCCTCCTCCTGCTGTTTCTTCCTCTTCTCTGCCTTGATGGCTTGCTCTCGGCGGGTCTGATTGTCCTGGGATTTTAAAAAGCAAGAGAAAACACAGTAATACAGGTATCCAGAATGTGAAACAATAGCAATGTGGTATTTAATCTCTGAACAAAATTGGAGGACCTATGCAGTCAAAATGTATGACCCGGTTTGTGGAATAAACACAGAAAGATATACTTAAATTGATAAGTTTTATATAGGAACGTCAATAGGTGAAGTAGGTCCATTAGTTATTTGTTTCTCTCACCTTGAGAGCTTTGATGAAGAGTCCCCTGAAGGTCTTTATAGTGCTGAACAGCTCCTCCAGAGAGAGACGGGATGAGTCCTCACACAGATACAGTGCCAGATCCTCCTTCTTCCTGTCAATGGAGAAAAACCTCTCCTCCAGCTCCCTGCAGGCCTCCAGGCTTCCCTAGAGTAGACAGCCAATTCAGGGGGATTTATTTAGTTATGATCTGGCAACAATCACGATGAAGTCACAAATCTCTAAAACCATTAAAGGGGAGCTTTTGCGAAACTACAAAGTCACCTGCTCTCTGGTGGTGAGGAGAGGTATTGCAACCCACCTGCATTGCCGTTAGATACTGCTCCTTGATGTCCTCCACAGAAGAGGAAGCCACCTTCTTCTCTGAATCTTTCAATCGCTTGATGAGCGAGCTCACCTCAGTCTGGATAGACTCCAGATTCACACTGTGGAAGTAAACAATAAACGTGGTAAGGTTAGCATAGCCTCCGTATGAAGCTTTGATTAGACTCCACAATGTTGTATACAGCTTTTTCCAATACCCAGCAGCCTTTTCACAGATCTCCAAATCATCTGGAAGGTTCAAGAGGTCATCATGGTTCTGCTCCGCCTCCTGTAGGATGTGGTGGAGCAGAGTTATGCGACTTTTATTGGCCTTGGTCTCAGTGAGCTTTAGCAGGGTTCCGATCTTGAAGCCCTCCGCGTTCCCCGTGTGGCTCCCCTGTAGAACAGAGATAGACAGACAGTTCTCTCACTAACAACTAACAATGTTGTTGTGAGACCATCTTTTTTGTGTTTGGTTATAAACTCAGCAAAAAAAGAAACGTCCCTTTTTCAGGACCCTGTCTTTGAAAGATAATTGGTAAAAATCCAAATAACTTCACAGTAAAGGGTTTAAACACTGTTCCCCATGCTTGTTCAATGAACCATAAACAATTAATGAACATGCACCTGTGGAACGGTCATTAAGACACTAACAGCGTTCAGACGGTAGACAATTAAGGTCACTGTTATGAAAACTTAGGACACTAAAGAGGCCTTTCTACTGACTCTGCAGACATGGCCAATGTCCTTACTGTGAGACGCCTAAGACAGTGTTACAGGGAGACAGGATGAACAGCTGATCGTCCTCGCAGTGGCAGACCACGTGTAACAACACCTGCACAAGATCGGTACATCTGAACATCACACCTGCGGGACAGGTACAGGATGGCAACAACAACTGCCCGAGTTACACCAGGAATGCACAATCCCTCCATTAGTGCTCAGACTGTCCGCATTAGGCTGAGAGAGGCTGGACTGAGGGCTTGTAGGCCTGATGTAAGGCAGGTCCTCACCAGACATCACCGGCAACAACGTTGCTTATGGGCACAAACCCATAGGTGGACCAGACAGGACTGGCAAAAAGTGCTCTTCACTGACGAGTCGCGGTTTTGTCTCACCAGGGGTGATGGTCGGATTCGCGTGTATCGTCAAATGAGTCAGCATTACACCGAGGCCTGTACTCTGGAGCGGGATCAATTTGGAGGTGGAGGGTCCGTCATGGTCTGGGGCGGTGTGTCACAGCATCATCGGACTGAGCTTGATGTCATTGCAGGCAATCTCAACGCTGTGCGTTACAGGGAAGACATCCTCCTGCCTCATGTGGTACCCCTCCTGCAGGCTCATCCTGACATGACCCTCCAGCATGACAATGCCACCAGCCATACTTCTCATTCTGTGCGTGATTTCTTGCAAGACAGGAGTGTCAGTGATCTGCCATGGCCAGCGAAGAGCCCGGATCTCAATCCCATTCAGTACGTCTGGGACCTGTTGGATCGGAGGGTGTGGACTAGGGCCATTCCCCCCAGAAATGTCCAGGAACTTGCAGGTGCCTTGGTGGAAGAGTGGGGTAACATCTCACAGCAAGAACTGGCAAATCTGGTGCAGTCCATGAGGAGGAGATGCACTGCAGTACTTAATGCAGATGGTGGCCACACCAGAAACTGACTGTTACTTTTGATTTTGACCCCCCCCCCCCCTTTGTTCAGGGACACATTATTCCATTTCTGTTAGTCACATGTCTGTGGAACTTGTTCAGTTTATGTCTCAGTTGTTGAATCTTACGTTCATTTAAATATTTACACATGTTAAGTTTGCTGAAAATAAACACAGTTGACAGTGAGATGATGTTTCTTTTTTTGCCGAGTTTAGTACTATATGGCATCACATGTTATGGATTCTTACGTAGTTAAGAAAGTTTCCAACATCCAGAATGAGCTTGCAGAAGCTTGGCAGTCGAGTGCTCACCCTCAGACCTTATAGGATAGAAATAATAACCGATTAAAGAGAATAAAATAAAAGGAATTTTAATTAGTCGTAGGGGTGATGAGAGTTGTAGGGCAGCCAGCCTGGTGCCTGGACTTACTCTCACAGGCCTCATCCAGCAGCTCGGCTTTAGGCTGCATCATCTGTAACACTGAGCTGATCTCCTCACACAGCAACATGCACTCGATCCTCAGGGCATAGCTGGGGGTCAAACACATACACACAACCAAGGTCAACATCCAGGGTGAATCGGGTCCTAGCTCATTGAACAGCAAAAAGGTGGAGAACTTTACCAAGGAACAGCTAGGAGCTGGAGATAAAACTGGTCCACACCAGCTAACTTCTGTCTCTCTCCCTGGTAGGACGTGAGGTTATCCATCTGAGTGGTGGGAAGAAAAAAACTTTCTATGAACATAAACTGACAACAAACATTTGGTTCCCAACACTATGTCCCTATCAAAACGGGAAATGTATTTAGATCTAGAAATACAGTGTGGCCGCTTGAAATGAACCAATGAACTTGGCAGGGATTCCTGTGCCGGCACGCACCTCATGCTTCTCTGGTTGTAGCTTCTGTAGCTGTTTCAGCACCTCCACATCGAACTTGGAGCGGTCCCCTTTTTGGATCATGGCCACAATGTCCTCATGTGAGCTGTTAGGGGACATACAAATTGCAGTGTCTTCAGAAAGTATTCATACCCCTTGACTTATTCCACATTTAGTAGTGTTACAGCCCGAATTCAAAATGGATTAAATTGATTTTACACACAATACCCCATAATGACATAACATGATGCAGCTACCACCATGCCTGAAAATATGAACCGTTGTACTCAGTGATGTGTTGGATTTACTGCAAACATAACACTTCGTATTTGTATTTATTAAAGATCCCCATTAGTTAATGCCACGGCAGCAGCTACTCTTCCTGGGGTCTGGCAAAATTAAGGCAGTTATACATTTTTTTTTTTTAAACATTAGAGTGCATTCATTACAGAATTCACAACACATTAAGTGTGCGCCCTCAGGCCCATACTCCAGTACCACATATCTACAACACAAAATCAACACATATAATGTGTATACAGTGCCTTGCGAAAGTATTCGGCCCCCTTGAACTTTGCGACCTTTTGCCACATTTCAGGCTTCAAACATAAAGATATAAAACTGTATTTTTTTGTGAAGAATCAACAACAAGTGGGACACAATCATGAAGTGGAACGACATTTATTGGATATTTCAAACTTTTTTAACAAATCAAAAACTGAAAAATTGGGCGTGCAAAATTATTCAGCCCCTTCACTTTCAGTGCAGCAAACTCTCTCCAGAAGTTCAGTGAGGATCTCTGAATGATCCAATGTTGACCTAAATGACTAATGATGACAAATACAACCCACCTGTGTGTAATCAACTCTCCGTATAAATGCACCTGCACTGTGATAGTCTCAGAGGTCCGTTAAAAGCGCAGAGAGCATCATGAAGAAAAAGGAACACACCAGGCAGGTCCGAGATACTGTTGTGAAGAAGTTTAAAGCCGGATTTGGATACAACAAGATTTCCCAAGCTTTAAACATCCCAAGGAGCACTGTGCAAGCGATAATATTGAAATGGAAAGAGTATCAGACCACTGCAAATCTACCAAGACCTGGCCGTCCCTCTAAACTTTCAGCTCATGCAAGGAGAAGACTGATCAGAGATGCAGCCAAGAGGCCCATGATCACTCTGGATGAACTGCAGAGATCTACAGCTGAGGTGGGAGACTCTGTCCATAGGACAACAATCAGTCGTATATTGCACAAATCTGGCCTTTATGGAAGAGTGGCAAGAAGAAAGCCATTTCTTAAAGATATCCATAAAAAGTGTTGTTTAAAGTTTGCCACCTGCCACCTGGGAGACACACCAAACATGTGGAAGAAGGTGCTCTGGTCAGATGAAACCAAAATTGAACTTTTTGGCAACAATGCAAAACGTTATGTTTGGCGTAAAAGCAACACAGCTGAACACACCATCCCCACTGTCAAACATGGTGGTGGCAGCATCATGGTTTGGGCCAGGGAAGATGGTTAAAATTGATGGGAAGATGGATGGAGCCAAATACAGGACCATTCTGGAAGAAAACCTGATGGAGTCTGCAAAAGACCTGAGACTGGGAGGGAGATTTGTCTTCCAACAAGACATTGATCCAAAACATAAAGCAAAATCTACAATGGAATGGTTCAAAAATAAACATATCCAGGTGTTAGAATGGCCAAGTCAAAGTCCAGACCTGAATCCAATCGAGAATCTGTGGAAAGAACTGAAAACTGCTGTTCACAAATGCTCTCCATCCAACCTCACTGAGCTTGAGCTGTTTTGCAAGGAGGAATGGGAAAAAATGTCAGTCTCTCAATGTGCAAAACTGATAGAGACATACCCCAAGCGACTTACAGCTGTAATCGCAGCAAAAGGTGGCGCTACAAAGTATTAACTTAAGGGGGCTGAATAATTTTGCACGCCCAATTTTTCAGTTTTTGATTTGTTAAAAAATTTTGAAATATCCAATAAATGTCGTTCCACTTCATGATTGTGTCCCACTTGTTGCTGATTCTTCACAAAAAAATACAGTTTTCTATCTTTATGTTTGAAGCCTGAAATGTGGCAAAAGGTCGCAAAGTTCAAGGGGGCCGAATACTTTCGCAAGGCACTGTATATGCATGTGACTGTGCCTATGTTTGTGTTTCTTCACAGTCCCCGCTGTTCCAGAAGGTGTATTTTTATCTGTATTTAAAAAAAAAAAAAAGATTCTACTGCTTGCATCAGTTACCTGATGTGGAATAGTTCCATATTGTCATGGCTCTATGTATAACTGTGCACCTCCCATGGTCTGTTCTGGACTTGGGGACTGTGAAGAAACCATTGGTGGCATGTTTGTGGGGTATGCATGGGTTTCTGAACTGTGTGCTAGTTGTTTTAAACAGACAGCTCGGTGCTTTTCAACATGTTAATACCTTTCAAAGGTCCCCTTTTGTGGCACCTGACTACAAGACTGAACAGTAATCTAGGTGCGACAAAACTATAGCCTGTAGGACCTGCCTTGTTAATAGTGCTGTCCAGAAAGCAGAGCAGCACTTTAGTATTGACAGACTTCTCCCCATCTTAGCTACTGTTGTATCAATATGTTTTGACTATGACAGTTTACAATACAGGGTTACTCCAAGCAGTTTAGTCACCTCAACTTGCAAAATTTACACAATGATTTGTCCCAAATACAATGCATTTAGTTTTTGAAATATTTAGGACTAACTTATTCCTTGCCACCCATTCTGAAACTATCTGTAGCTCTTTGTTTAGTGTTGCAGTCATTTTAGTTGCTGTAGTAGCTGACGTGTATAATAGTGTTGAGTCATCTGCATACACAGACACAATGGCTTTACTCAAAGCCAAGTGATATGTCGTTAGTAAAGATTGAAAGAAAGTATGGGGCTTAGACAGCTGCCATGGGGAATTCCTGATTCTACCTGGATTATGTTGGAGAGGCTTCCATTAAAGAAAACCTTCTGTGTCCTGTTAGACAGGTAACTCTGTATCCACAATATAGCAGGGGGTGTAAAGCCATAACACATACGTTTTTCCAGCAGCAGACTATGATGGATAATGTCAAAAAACTCACTGAAGTCTAACAAAATGGCTCCCACAATCTTTTTATCATCAATTTCTCTCAACCAATCATCAGTCATTTGTGTAAGTGCAGTGCTTGTTGAATGACCTTCCCTATAAGCGTGCAGAAAGTCTGTTGTAAATTTGTTTACCGTAAAATAGAATTGTATCTGGTCAAACACAATGTTTTCCAAAACTTTACTAAGGGTTGGTAACAGGATGATTGGTGGGCTATTTGAGCCAGTGAAGGGGGCTTTACTATTCTTAGGTAGCGGAATGACTTTTGCTGCCCTCCTACTTTCAAGTAGGCATAAATTTAAGATATGGCAAATAGGACTGGTAATATCGTCCGCTATTATCCTCAGTCATTTTCCATCCAAGTTGTCAGACCCCTGCCGGTGGCTTGTCATTGTTGATAGACAACAATCATTTTTTCACCTCTTCCACACTCACTCACAATTCAAAATAGACAACAATCATTTTTTCACCTCTTCCTCACTCACTCACAATTCAAAATTACAATTCTTGTCTTTCCTAATTTGGTCAGATATATTTGGATGTGTAGTGTCAGCGTTTGTGGCTGGCATGTTGCTGGCAAGTTTGCCAATGAAAAAATTATTAAAGTAGTTGGGAATATCAGTCAGTTTTGTAATGAATGAGCCATCTGATTCAATGAATGATGGAGCTGAGTTCGCCTTTTTTCCCAGCATTTCATTGACGGTGCTTTTTACTATCATTATTTGTCATTTATCTTTGTTTCATAGTGTAGTTTATTCTTCTATTCATTCAGTTGTCACATGATTTCTCAATTTGTAGTACGTTTGCCAATCGGTTGTGCAGCCAGAATTATTTTCCATTCCTTTTGCCTCATCCCTCTTAACTAGGGTTGCAAAGGGTTGGAAACTTTCCAGTAAATTTCTGGAATTTGTACGAAATTTCCCATGGGAATTTAAGCCCTGGAATTTGGTGAATTTTGATTAAATTCCTCAAAAAAGCTTATAACAGTGAACCTTTTTTAAGGCAATTCTAGGTCTTGTGGCATATTTTGGTTAAACTATCCCCAATTCAATGGAATTGCAACCCTCTGCATTCTTCCATCACATGTGCAGTGCACTCTTCCATCACATGTACAGCTGATTCTTAAGATCTTCCACCCTAATGAGATGCTATTGAGCCCACACTACTACACTGTCTAAGCCAAGGATTACATTCTTTCTGGTAAATTTTGATTACTATACTCGGTGATGTGAATATATTTTATTTGACATGCATTATTTTTTCTTAATTAGTAAATAGTAGCCTACAGCAAAGTGTGTTTAAATTATTTCTAACTAACCACTTCTGCTAGTTAGTTTTTGCTACCATGTGGGATCTAGCTTGCTTGAGCCTGCTAAATGAGGAGTGTTAATTCACCTGTTTCCATACATGTTTCATATGAAAACATTTATCTTACAAAGGAGTTGTTTAATCTAACTGCTTAACTATTTATTTGTACATAGGGTTTATTTGGTGTTTTTTACCAACATAAATCTGATCTGGCACTATCTGATGTGTGGAGACATTTCACTGCAGCTAATGTAGAAGGAAAAGCTGTGTACATTTGCAAATACTGTGCCAAATCATATGTGAAGAATACAACAAAGATGCAGAATCATCTGGCCAAGTGCATAATGTTCCCTCAGCGCTCACAACAAGCAGCCTCTGACAAAAGTCCCTCTACTTCTATTTGAGGTGAAAATTATGAATCAGACACCTTATCAGTAGCAACAGCTCATTGTCCTTCTGGAATCAAAAGTTTTTTTTTACTCAATGGAGGAACATAGTCAGAGAAATGCTGATGAATGTCTTGCTCAAGTTGTGTATGCAACTAGTTCACCTCTGATGCTCACAGGCAATATGTATTGGAAGAGATTTCTGAATGTTCTTCGCCCAGCATACACCCCTCCAACCAGACATGCTTTATCTACTCATTTGCTGGATGCAGAGTTCAACATAGTTCAAGTGAAGGTCAAGCAAATCATAGAGAAAGCAGACTATATTGCAATCATCTCTGATGGGTGGTCGAATGTTTGTGGGCAAGGAATAATGAACTATATTTCCACCCTTCAACCAGTATTCTACAAGTGCACAGACACAAGGGACAACAGACACACTGGTCTCTACATTGCAGGTGAGGCAGTCATCAATGAAGGCAGTCATCAATGACCTTTGAAAGGCAGTCATCAATGACCTTTGACCACAGAAGGTATTTTCACAGACAATGCTGCTTGGTCTAAAGTGGAGGAGTCCTACCCTCACATCACACCCACCCAAGGACATCATGGCACTGAAAACAATGGATACACTCTACAAGAGAGCCAAGGAAATGGTTAGGTATGTGAAGGGTCATCAAGTTACAGCAGCAATCTACCTCACCAAGTAAAGTGAGAATAATAAGAGCACCACATTGAAGCTGCCCAGCAACACCTGTTGGGGTGGTGCTGTCATCATGTTTGACAGTCTCCTGGAGGGGAAGGAGTCTCTCCAAGAAATGTCCATATCACAGTCTGCCGATATGGACAACACCATCAAGAGCGTCCTCCTGGATGATTTATTTTGTGGGAGAGTGGTAAGCAGCCTGAAACTCCTGAAACCTACAGCAATAGCCATTGCACAGATTTAGGGAGACAATGCCATCCTGTCTGATGTTCAGACTCTGCTTGCAGATGTAAGAGAAGAAATCCATACTGCCCTGCCCACTTCACTGTTGCTCCAAGCAGAGGAAACTGCAGTCACAATACATCAAAAAGTGTGATGACTTCTGCCTGAAGCCCATACGGAGTAGGCACAGCGGCTGCAGACACAGGTAACCCCAGTGACGAAGGTGCAGGAAGATCAGGCCCCAGGGCGGTGAAACTATTCGTTGTTTGTATCTACTCCAGGCCTCTCATTGGGAGTGTAGTATTGCTTTGCGGCAGGCCGCTATCTTCGGCTTACACGGCTCGTGACATGCGACCATTGTTGATTGCCATGCTCCTCTTGCTGTGCTCCTTCGACTCCGCTATCAGATTGGGGAGAAGAGGCAGGAGATGGCTCCCCTGGCAAACAAACTCCGGGCAACACCGGCCAGTCCAATAACGACAAACGACAAGACGGAGATGCATCCAACATGTGCGGAAGCCATCTAGCAACCGGCGTAGAAAAGGTAAACATTTCACTCTGCGTTTTTCCCCAATTTCTTACGTAGGCTGGAAGCCACCTCAAGGAAGCTACCTCAAGCCTATAATCCTCGACAAGCAAACAATTGCCGCATTGTAACTCTGAGTGATCCAGTTTGTCCTAAAACACAGAATAATAGATACAACTCCTACAGCGCTGGAACCGTTCATTTACCTCTCCAGACAAAGAGGGCCCCATTGGAAAACTCATCTGGGACTAACTTTGTTAGCTTTATGGCTAACGTTAGCAGCTTAGCGGCTCTTTCAAGCAGACTTTAACCTGTATTCAGGGCATAAAGTTAATTTATTCGCCATATTTTTTGCAGTTTTACTTTAGTAAAACTTACTTTACTTACTTTATTGCAAAGAGGATGCATATTTTGAAATATTTAAATTCTGTACAGGCTTCATTCTTTTTCAATAGGTGCCCTTCAAAGCGAAGCATTGGAAACCCTCCCTGGTCTTTGTGGTTGAATCTGTGTTTGATATTTACTGCTTGACTGAGGGACCTTACAGATAATTGTATGTGTGGTGTACAGAGGTGAGGTAGCCATACAATAATCATGTTAAACACTATTATTGCACACAAAGTGAGTCCAATGCTACTTATTATGTGACTTGTTAAGCACATTTTTACTCCTGATCTTATTTAGGCTTGACCTAACTGTCACGACTCCTACCGAAGGTGGCTCCCCTTCCTGTTCGGGTGGCGCTCGGCGGTCGTCGTCACCGGCCTACTAGCTGCCACTGATCCTTTTCCTCCCCCTTGTCTGTTTATTAGTTACACCTGTGTTTAGTTAGGTTAATTAGTTGGGCTTTATTATCCAGCCGGCCCGCCTGCTGGGTGTGCGGGATTGTTTTATGTGTACTCTAGTGCATGCCTGTAAGTCACGGTTTAGCGTATACGTGTATACTGTTTAGTTCCCCTGTGTTTTGGGGCATTTTTTTGAGTGGCGTCGTTTTCACCTGTGTGGTGAATAAAGAAGTATCGCTACTCTGAACTCTCTGTTTCCTGCGTCTGACTTCTTCCTCCACTACATCCCGGGCATAACAATGAGTTGAATACTTATTGACTCAAAACATTTTCAGCTTTTCATTTTGAATTCATTTGTACAAATTTCAAAAACCATCATTCCACTTTGATATTATAGAGTTGTACGTGTAGGCCAGTGACATAAAATGTCATCCATTTTAAATTCTGTCTGTAACACAACAAAAAGTCAAGGGATGCGAATACTTTCTGAAGGCACTGTATTTCAACACTCTTCTACAGTACCCATCAATTCTTGTGTTGCCTCCTTTACTAAGACTCTCTTCTTCATATTTCTTGCCTGAAAATACTCACCATCTGAATTGTTTTAAGAATATGTTCAGGTTGAGATTTTTCTTGGCATCGATGAAAGAAATCTGTAGATGGAGAAAAAGTGTGATGCTTGAAATTAAAACAGGGGATGTGTTAAGGAAAATGACCATAATGATGAAGGGAGAAGAGAGAGTGAGATTATAAGGCCATTTCAAAGTCTAATGAGATGGGGTAAGACCACATTGATTACTCTCTCTACCTCTTTGGGCTCCTTTTTGACCGCAGGGGCGCTGCCTTTGGCCTTTGACTCTGTCACTGGCAGACAGAAGAGCTCCTCAATACTGGAGTAGTCAGGCTCCAGAGAATCTGACTGTACCGATGTCCACATGGAGTGACTGTCTGGAGCAAAAGAACAAAATGGTGTACAGTATTTGAATTATGACTTATACACTACACCCTTGAGTTGAAATGTATCAAATTTGCACTTGTCAGGGTCAACTGTATTTGTTGGTTTAATTCAATGGTGACACAATCTGACAGGTCCCTTACCAGTCACCACTCTGGATGGCAGCTTCTGCCAGTTGAGCTTCTTCATGCGTAGTGTGGGGCAGCGGCCCGCCTTGGGTGGAGGGGCATAGTAGGATCGGCCCAGCGTCTGCACACTCTGGGCCATAATCATGTCACCGCCACAAGGGGGAGGTGGGGGGCCCATACCAGGCAGTGGTGGTGGGGGTGGGGGACCCATCCCAGGCAGGGGTGGTGGTGGTGGGGGACCCATCCCAGGCAGGGGTGGTGGTGGTGGGGGACCCATCCCAGGCAGGGGTGGTGGTGGTGGGTAGGGACCCATTGTGCCAGGTAGGGGTGGTGGTGGGGGGGGACCCATGCCAGGCAGGGGTGGGGGAGGCGGTGGACTCCCATACCCCATCCCTGGTAGATGAGGTTGGGTAGGAGGGAGACCGGGGAGAGGCGGGGGAGGGGGAGGGGGCAGCATCCCAGAGAAGCCAAGAAGTGGTGGGGGCGGAGGTTGGGGTGGGGGTGTGCCGAAAGCTGCCATGCCTTGTAGTGGTGGTGGTGGAGGAGGAGAAGGAGGGGGGGGTGCAGTGGGAACAGGGGAGGTAGATCCTTTAACGAGGACGACTAAATGATCGGTCAATCTTTCTCTCAGGTCTATCTGAACGCCCCTGTCTGTGGTCTTGACCTTGACCTTAGGTAACCCTTGCTGAGCCTTGGAGGACACCAGACGTTCCATCAAGCGCTCGGTGGAGTCAACTTCAGCTAAAGAACACACACACACACAGAGACAATGTCAGAGTGACATAATATAAACCAGCCAAAACATGTCAGCGTACATGGCCACACTAAATAAATGGTGAAAATGATGTTGTTATGGACTATGAAGGTGATTGATCTCAGACTCACGTTCCTGTGCCAGCAGACTAGCACGGTCAGCCAGGGCCTCCAGGGCCAGCCACACCTCGCTGTGTTCCGGCCCCAACAACAACAGCGCGTGCAGGATGGACAGCAACTGCACCGAGGCAGGGGAGCTACTCACCTGGAGCGAGGGGAGGGGGTTAAATTACTTGTATTATCTGCTGTGGGTTTTAATTACAAATAAATACACCCTTAATTGGTGCTTACTTTGTTAAAGAGTATGGCGAAGACTTCCTGGTGACTGCTCATGTCAATACCTCCGTACATGCTCTCCATCTCAGCATCATCATATGCCATGGTGTCCTCAAAGGTCTCACACTGGATGTTCAGGTCCACATCATCCGTCTCCCTGTAACACACAAAAACATACACAAATAAGTATTTCCACAGGAAAAAACAAGTAACAGTGTGAAAGAAAATTGGTGTGCTGTGCATAACAGAGCATTTGCTAATTCCGAAAAAGTTTATATATATTTGAAATAAATAAAAATGTATTTTGCAAAAGACTCAACTTACCTCAGTTTTGGAAGTAAATCCAGTAATTGTAGCCCTGCGAGACAAAGAATAAATCACAGTTAGACATTTTCATTCAGTTTGACATGTCCACATAGAGATCCCATTCAATTACTAGAGTGGCTATGTTACAAATCCTAAAAGTTCTACAATGGGATGAAAATGGCAGCCATATTGGACAGGGAGAAATCCAAACCAGTCTAATTGAATTAATGGCAGTAGAGGCATAATCCTGATTTTACTTATAAAGTAAGGCATGTGATATATATCATAAATTGTGTAATATAATTATTGTCAAACTACAATATTGTCATAAATACTGTTTAAACATGTTTTATACCATTTTTTTTTTATAAAAATCATCTAAAATATATTTAAACAGAACATGTCAACATGCTATTGTGTATACAGTGTATATATAATAAATCTAAAAAATATGTTTTACTATTTTGCTGATAGGTGCAGTGAAATGTGTTGGTTTACAGGATCAGCCATAGTAGTACAGCGCCACTGGAGCAAATTAGGGTTAAATACCTTGCTCAAGGGCACATCGACACATTTTTCACCTTGTTGGGTCGGGTATTCAAACCAGCGACTTTTCGGTTACTATCACACTGCGCTAACGGCTAGGCTACCTGCCGCCCTATTATTTGATACAATATCAGTGCTTGTTGCATTTACAACTTTTCTAAGTCATATCATCTATTGATTTCCGCCAGCGTATGGCTGTGGACTGCATTGTTTGGATATTGGCATACTGGCAATTAAACAAATTAATGGAATCATTCCTCTAAAACTGGCTGGATATCAAACTAACAAACATACAGTGCAGATAAATTCTTCAAATTCATTATTTTACACAATATCTTATCGCAGCACGGGCAAACCATGGTTGACCAACTCCCTGACCAAAATGGCTGACCTTAACGCCATCATAAGAAGGTTCATGACCATTCTAGTACTCTAATTCTTAATTCTATGAATGTCCATCTCTATTTCCTGTATTCAAGCCATTGTTTATAACGACTGCAATATCTTCATCATTATGATAGATTTTTCAACATATGAAGCACTCTACACTATGTAGGCTACTGTATATAAGCATTATGGTGGTACTTCTTGATACTAGTAATACATTTGTGCATGGTTGATCTTTAAAGGGCTACAGACACTCCTTAAGCCTCTCCGTTTCCTGGGCAACAGTATTGGAAGGTCAAGTAGACATGTACATGGCAATGGAAACCTTTCTCAAGAAACAATACGTGAATCTAAATAAGAAAAGGCATTATTGGGAAGATACACAAAACTAAAATTGGAGGTAGTGAAAGGGTCTCCTTGTTTCTTTTCTTCCATTCACACCCGTGCTTCTCTATGTATGTGAGTGTTGAAAAATCATGATGAAGAGGTAGTGATACCGATGAACTCTTTGCGTAGTTTGTCCCTCTTCCTCAGGTCCTGTACCCTGTAGATGATCACGTTGACCACACTCATGAGGATGACCATATAGGGCACGTTGTCCGTCGCATGCAGCTCGTTCATGATGACGCTGAAGCGGTACTGGTGGATCTTCACACTCTGACAAAGATATATAGTTATGAAGATAACATAAGTCAGCATCCCTAATTCATGAAGAGCAGGGAGATGCCTTATCTAAAGTAGGTTTTCCTTATCTTAGACGAGGTACAATACATTTTCACAGGCCTCCTTTAATACTTTGTATGAATTCAAGGGGGTGTCAATGCTGCTTCAGCTGACATTTGCTTTGAAAGTAAACCATATGAAAATAATTATCAGAATTAGTCTTTGTGTATATTTATGCTGTTATGTATAAAAAAAAGGTGACGGCAGGGTTACACCTTACTTTATAGTGATCCAGGGCGTCCATGACCAGGTGGTGTCCCTGTGGGTTGAACATGGTGAGGGCTGCCAGCAGCTCAAACACCTGCATCTTCACCATGGTGTTGGACGTGTCCAGTGCTGCCAATCAAAAAAATAGATCATGTTCCAACAGGCAGACAGACAGACAGGCAGACAGACAGGCCTTTGCCAAAACTCTTGCCACCCTTCTTTCTCACCTTGTGACAGGGTCCTGACGTATCCCTCATTGTCCAGTATAAAGTGCAGCCCAGCGGAGGAGTTCATCACTGCCTTCACACAGGCCACACAGGTGAGCTGGAGGATGGCGTCAGCGATGCGGGCACAACCCCGGCCAGACAGCCTCTCCAGGGCCTCCATCAGCAGATCCAGCCCATTGAGCTCCAGGAACTGCACCATCCAGTCCTGGTCACTCCCCTCCAGACGCCTCCGCAGCCCTGAGTAGTTGACCACCGTGGGTACCTGTAGCAGTCGTATGCATAGCTCTGGATCTGCGTTCTCCAAGTTGGCCTCTAGGTGAGCATCTGGGTCTGGGGGGCTGCTGGTCAGGTGCTCCTTTAGGGCCTCCCACTTCCCTTTGGATGCCTTGGCTGCCATGGCAACCAATAAAGGTGAGCTAGAGGTAGAAAAAAATCGGGCAATGTTCGTGTTGTGACACATAAGAGTGAAACAGAGACCCACAACAATTGAAAATAAATGTAAAAATAAGTCTGTAAACTATGCATTGGTTTGATTTGGAGGAACTACAAAGCATTATTGGAAAGATACACAACACTAAAATTGGAGATTGTGAAAGCAGGGTCTCCATTGTCAAAGACCTGCCTGAAGAGGAACCTCCTCTGACCTCAGGGGGGGTAAAAGAAGAGGAACTCATCAGGAACTGCCCGAAGAGGAACTTCCTCTGAACTCAGGAAGCGTAAAAGAAAAACAAACATCCTTTTATGCTGAAACTCTGAAAATCCTACTTGTGAACTGGGAGCAACAAGTTGTGTCCATTCACATGCTTTGAACTTGGTGAGAACCCCTAATTGGCTAATGGCAAACAAGCTGTGTCAACCATAAACTAAAAGTACAGCTATCATGCTCATAACCAATTTATAGTGTTCAGAAACAATATTAATAGATGTATTTTTATAAATAATGTTTTGTTGTTGCATTTAACAGCAAATAATGCTGTTATTGAGGTAATTTCCTTAGTATACTAGGTGCTATCTATAGGATAACCCATAGGATAACCCTTTGTAGAACCCTTTTGTGGTACTAGGTAGAACCCTTTTGGATTCCATGTAGAACCCTTTTCACAGAGTGGATACCAAAAAGGCTTCTCCTATGGGGACAACCGAAGAACCCTTTCGGAACCCTTTTTTTTCTAAGAGCCTAGGTGACGTCAGAGTTCATCATGTGGGAGAAGTCGGAGCTCAGGATGAAATGACACAAGAGTTCCACCTATCAATTAAGATTTGGAGGGGCATTGAAGTGGATTATTCCCAGTTGTATGTTCACATTTCCGAATATATGAGATGCTATGAATGCAGCGTTAGCATTGTCTAAAATGCTGAAGTTGGTTGCTGTCGCTTGTAGAGGTCGACTGATTATGATTTTTAAACTCCGATACCGATTATTGGAGGACCAAAAAAAGATGATACCGATTAATTGGCCAATTTTTATATATATATTTGTAATAATGACAATTACAACAATACTGAATTAACACTTTTATTTTAACTTAATATAATACATAAATAAAATCAATTTAGTCTCAAATAAATAATGAAAGATGTTCAATTTGGTTTAAATAATGCCAAAACACAGTGTTGGAAAAGAAAGTAAAATTGCTATATGTAACATGTAAAAAAGCAAACGTTTAAGTTCCCTGCTCAGAACATGAGAACATATGAAAGCTGATGGTTCCTTTTAACATGACTCTTCAATATTCTCAGTTAAGAAGTTTTAGGTTGTAGTTATTATAGGAATTATTTCACTCTATACCATTTGAATTTCATATACCTTTGACTGTTGGATGTTCTTATAGGCACTATAGTATTGCCATCCTAATCTCAGTGTTACGATGAGTGAATGAGGACCCAAAAGCGAACTAACTTAAACAGAGCTTCTTTAATAACCAAACATAGGTAGGCTCAGATAGACCGGCAGATTCCGACAGGACAGGACAAGGTTACAGCAAACATGACGATAGTCTGGCTCAGGCATGAAACACAACAAACAAGAATCCGACAAGGACAGGAACAAAAACAGAGAGAGATATAGGGGACTAATCAGAGGGAAAAGGGGAACAGGTGGGAGAAGGGGTGACGAGGTAGTCAAGAGGAGACAAGGAACAGCTGGGGGAAAGCGGGGGAGAAAAGGTAACCTAATACGACCAGCAGAGGGAGACAGGGTGAAAGGAAAGGACAGAAAGACACAACATGACAATACATGACAGTACCCCCCCACTCACCGAGCGCCTCCTGGCGCACTCGAGGAGGAAACCTGGCGGCAACGGAGGAAATCCTCGATCAGCGCACGGTCCAGCACGTCCCGAGAGGGAACCCAACT
Organism: Oncorhynchus mykiss; assembly: GCF_013265735.2. NCBI lineage: Eukaryota > Metazoa > Chordata > Actinopteri > Salmoniformes > Salmonidae > Oncorhynchus > Oncorhynchus mykiss. The sequence continues at coordinate 25,566,206 of NC_048572.1, read as the reverse complement.
CCTCTCCTCAGGACCGTACCCCTCCCAATCAACGAGGTACTGGTGACCACGGCCCCGAGGACGCATGTCCAAAATCCTGCGGACCCTGTAGATGGGTGCGCCCTCGACAAGGATGGGGGGGGGGGGGGGAAGACGAGCGGGGGCGCGAAGAACGGGCTTAATACAGGAGACATGGAAGACCGGGTGGACGCGACGAAGGTATCGCGGAAGAAGAAGTCGAACTGCGACAGGATTAATGACCCGAGAAATACGGAACGGACCAATGAACCGCAGGGTCAACTTGCGAGAAGCCGTCTTAAGGGGAAGGTTCTGAGTGGAGAGCCAAACTCTCTGACCGCGACAATATCTAGGACTCTTAGTTCTACGCTTATTAGCAGCCCTCACAGTCTGCGTCCTATAACGGCAAAGTGCAGACCTGACCCTCTTCCAGGTGCGCTCGCAACGTTGGACAAAAGCCTGAGCGGAGGGGACGCTGGACTCGGCGAACTGAGATGAGAACAGCGGAGGCTGGTACCCGAGGCTACTCTGAAAAGGAGATAGCCCGGTCGCAGACGAAGGAAGCGAGTTGTGGGCGTATTCTGCCCAGGGGAGCTGTTCTGACCAAGACGCAGGGTTGCAAAAAGAAAGACTGCGTAAGATGCGACCAATAGTCTGATTGGCCCGTTCTGCTTGACCGTTAGACTGGGGGTGAAAGCCGGAAGAGAGACTGACGGAAGCCCCAATCAAACGGCAAAACTCCCTCCAAAATTGAGACGTGAATTGCGGACCTCTGTCCGAAACGACGTCTGACGGAAGGCCATGAATTCTGAAAACATTCTCGATGATGATTTGTGCCGTCTCTTTAGCAGAAGGAAGCTTAGCAAGGGGAATGAAATGAGCCGCCTTAGAGAACCTATCGACAACCGTAAGAATAACAGTCTTCCCCGCTGACGAAGGCAGTCCGGTGACAAAATCTAAGGCGATGTGAGACCACGGTCGAGAGGGAATGGGAAGCGGCCTGAGACGGCCGGCAGGAGGGGAGTTACCGGACTTAGTCTGCGCGCAGACCGAACAAGCAGCCACGAAACGACGCGTGTCATGCTCCCGGGTGGGCCACCAAAAACGCTGGCGAATGGAAGCAAGCGTACCCCGAACGCCAGGGTGGCCGGCTAACTTGGCAGAGTGAGCCCACTGAAGAACGGCCAGACGAGTAGGAACGGGAACGAAAAAAAGGTTCCTAGGACAAGCGCGCGGCGACGGAGTGTGAGTGAGCGCTTGCTTTACCTGCCTCTCAATTCCCCAGACAGTCAACCCGACAACACGCCCCTCAGGGAGAATCCCCTCGGGGTCAGTGGAGGCTACTGAAGAACTGAAGAGACGAGATAAAGCATCAGGCTTGGTGTTCTTAGAGCCCGGACGATAAGAAATCACGAACTCGAAACGAGCGAAAAACAGCGCCCAACGCGCCTGACGCGCATTAAGTCGTTTGGCAGAACGGATGTACTCAAGGTTCCTATGGTCAGTCCAAACGACAAAAGGAACGGTCGCCCCCTCCAACCACTGTCGCCATTCGCCTAGGGCTAACCGGATGGCGAGCAGTTCGCGGTTTCCCACATCATAGTTACGTTCCGACGGCGACAGGCGATGAGAAAAATACGCGCATGGGTGGACCTTGTCGTCAGAGAGGGAGCGCTGAGAAAGAATGGCTCCCACGCCCACCTCTGACGCGTCAACCTCGACAACGAACTGTCTAGAGACGTCAGGTGTAACAAGGATAGGAGCGGATGTAAAACGATTCTTGAGGAGATCAAAAGCTCCCTGGGCGGAAACGGACCACTTAAAGCACGTCTTGACAGAAGTAAGGGCTGTGAGAGGAGCTGCCACCTGACCGAAATTACGGATGAAACGACGATAGAAGTTTGCGAAGCCGAGAAAGCGCTGCAGCTCGACGCGTGACTTAGGGGCGGGCCAATCAATGACAGCTTGGACCTTAGCGGGATCCATCTTAATGCCTTCAGCGGAAATAACAGAACCGAGAAATGTGACGGAGGAGGCATGAAAAGAGCACTTCTCAGCCTTCACAAAAAGACAATTCTCTAAAAGGCGCTGGAGGACACGTCGAACGTGCTGAAGATGAATCTGGAGTGACGGTGAAAAAATCAGGATATCGTCAAGGTAAACGAAAACAAAGATGTTCAGCATGTCTCTCAGGACATCATTGACTAATGCCTGAAAGACAGCTGGAGCGTTAGCGAGGCCGAAAGGAAGAACCCGGTATTCAAAGTGCCCTAACGGAGTGTTAAACGCCGTCTTCCACTCGTCCCCCTCCCTGATGCGCACGAGATGGTAAGCGTTACGAAGGTCCAACTTAGTGAAAAACCTGGCTCCCTGCAGGATCTCGAAGGCTGAAGACATAAGAGGAAGCGGATAACGATTCTTAACTGTTATGTCATTCAGCCCTCGATAATCTATGCAGGGGCGCAGAGACCCGTCCTTCTTCTTGACAAAAAAAAACCCCGCTCCGGCGGGAGAGGAGGAGGGGACTATGGTACCGGCGTCAAGAGCTACAGACAAATAATCCTCGAGAGCCTTACGTTCGGGAGCCGACAGAGAGTATAGCCTACCCCGGGGGGGAGTGGTTCCCGGAAGGAGATCAATACTACAATCATACGACCGGTGTGGAGGAAGAGAGGTGGCCCTGGACCGACTGAACACCGTGCGCAGATCGTGATATTCCTCCGGCACCCCTGTCAAATCACCAGGCTCCTCCTGTGAAGAAGAGACAGAGGAAACAGGAGGGATAGCAGACATTAAACATTTCACATGACAAGAGACGTTCCAGGAGAGGATAGAATTACTAGACCAATTAATGGAAGGATTATGACAAACTAGCCAGGGATGGCCCAAAACAACAGGTGTAAAAGGTGAACGAAAAATCAAAAAAGAAATGGTTTCGCTATGATTACCAGAAACAGTGAGGGTTAAAGGTAGCGTCTCACGCTGAATCCTGGGGAGAGGACTACCATCCAGGGCGAACAAGGCCGTGGACTCCCTTAACTGTCTGAGAGGAATGTCATGTTCCCGAGCCCAGGTCTCGTCCATAAAACAGCCCTCCGCCCCAGAGTCTATTAAGGCACTGCAGGAAGCTGACGAACCGGTCCAGCGTAGATGGACCGACAAGGTAGTGCAGGATCTTGAAGGAGAGACAGGAGTAGTAGCGCTCACCAGTAGCCCTCCGCTTACTGATGAGCTCTGGCTTTTACTGGACATGAAGTGACAAAATGACCAGCAGAACCGCAATAGAGACAGAGGCGGTTGGTGATTCTCCGTTCCCTCTCCTTAGTCGAGATGCGGATACCTCCCAGCTGCATAGGCTCAGCTCCCGAGCCGGCAGAGGAAGATGGTAGTGATGCGGAGAGGGGGGCAACGGAGAACGCGAGCTCCTTTCCACGAGCTCGGTGACGAAGATCAACCCGTCGCTCAATGCGAATAGCGAGTTCAATCAGGGAATCCACGCTGGAAGGGACCTCCCGGGAGAGAATCTCATCCTTTACCTCTGCGCGGAGACCCTCCAGAAAACGAGCGAGCAAAGCCGGCTCGTTCCAGCCACTGGAGGCAGCAAGAGTGCGAAACTCAATAGAGTAGTCTGTTATGGATCGATTACCTTGACATAGGGAAGACAGGGCCCTGGAAGCCTCCTCCCCAAAAACAGATCGATCAAAAACCCGTATCATCTCCTCCTTAAAGTCCTGATACTGGTTAGTACACTCAGCCCTTGCCTCCCAGATTGCCGTGCCCCACTCACGAGCCCGTCCAATAAGGAGAGATATGACGTAGGCGACACGAGCAGTGCTCCTGGAGTAAGTGTTGGGCTGGAGAGAAAACACAATATCACACTGGGTGAGGAACGAGCGGCATTCAGTGGGCTCCCCAGAGTAACACGGCGGGTTATTGATTCTGGGCTCCGGAGATTCGAAAGCCCTGGAAGTGGCCGGTGGATCGAGGCGGAGATGGTGAACCTGTTCTGTGAGGTTGGAGACTTGGGTGGCCAGGGTCTCAACGGCATGTCGAGCAGCAGACAATTCCTGCTCGTGTCTGCCTAGCATCGCTCCCTGGATCTCGACGGCTGAGTGGAGAGGATCCGAAGTCGCTGGGTCCATTCTTGGTCGGATTCTTCTGTTACGATGAGTGAATGAGGACCCAAAAGCGAACTAACTTAAACAGAGCTTCTTTAATAACCAAACATAGGTAGGCTCAGATAGACCGGCAGATTCCGACAGGACAGGACAAGGTTACAGCAAACATGACGATAGTCTGGCTCAGGCATGAAACACAACAAACAAGAATCCGACAAGGACAGGAACAAAAACAGAGAGAGATATAGGGGACTAATCAGAGGGAAAAGGGGAACAGGTGGGAGAAGGGGTGACGAGGTAGTCAAGAGGAGACAAGGAAAAGCTGGGGGAAAGCGAGGGAGAAAAGGTAACCTAATACGACCAGCAGAGGGAGACAGGGTGAAAGGAAAGGACAGAAAGACACAACATGACAATACATGACACTCAGGAGTTGATAGACTTGAAGTCATAAACATTTTAATGCTTGAAGCACAGTGAAGAGCTGCTGGCAAACGCACAAAAGTGTTGTTTGAATGAATGCTTACGAGCCTTCTGCTGCCTACCACCGCTCAGTCAGACTGCTCTATCAAATATCAAATCATAGACTTAATTATAATATAATAAAAACACAGAAATACGAGCCTTAGGTCAATAATATGGTAAAATCCAGAAACTATCCTTTTTGAAAACAAAACGTTCATTCTTTTAGTGAAATACGGAACAGTTACGTATTTTATCTAACGGGTGGCATCCCTAAGTCTAAATATTGCTGTTACATTGCACAACCTTCAATGTTGTCATAATTATGTAAAATTCTGCCAAATTAATTACGGTCTTTGTTAGGAAGAAATGGTCTTCACACAGTTCGCTACGAGCCAGGCGGCCCAAACTGCTGCATATACCCTGACTCTGCTTGCACAGAACACAAGAGAAGTGACACAATTTTTCCAAGTTAAAATACATTCATGTTAGCAGGCAATATTAACTAAATATGCATCTGTAAAAAAATATACTTGTGCATTGATTTTAAGAAAGGCATTGATGTTTATGGTTAGGTACATATTGGTGCAACCACAGTGCCTTTGTCGCGAATGCGCTTGTTAAATCATCACCCGTTTGGCAAAGTAGGCTGTGATTCGATGATAAATTAACAGGCACCGCATTGACTATATGCAATGCAGGACAAGCTAGATAACTAGTAATATCAACCATGTGTAGTTAACGAGTGATTGTTAAGATTGATTGTTTTTTATAAGATAAGTTTAATGCTAGCTAGCAACTTATCTTGGCTCCTTGCTGCACTCGTGTAACAGATGGGCAGCCTGCCACGCAGTCTCCTCGTGGAGTGCAATGTAATCGGCCATAACCGGCATCCAAAAATGCCGGTTACAGATTGTTATAAAAACTTGGAATCGGCCCTAATTAATCGGCCATCCCGATTAGTTGCTAGTTGCTGGGGTGTCTATTTTGTGAAGTGCACCAGTCCCTCCTGCAGCAAAGCACCCCCACAACATGATGCTGCCACCCCGTGCTTCACAGTTGGGATGGTGTTCTTCGGCTTGCAAGCTTCCCCCTTTTTCCTTCAAACACAATGATAATCATTATAGCCAAACAGTTCTATTTTTGTTTCATCAGACCAGAGGACATTTCTCCAAAAAGTACAATATTTTTTATGGCGGTTTTGGAGCAGTGGCTTCTTCCTTGCTGAGCGGTCTTTCAGGTTATGTTGATATAGGACTTGTTTTACTGTGGATATAGATACTTTTGTACCTGTTTCCTCCTGCATCTTCACAAGGTCCTTTGCTGTTGTTCTGGCATTGATTTGCACTTTTCGCACCAAAGTACATTCATCTCTAGGAGACAGAAAACGTCTCCTTCCTGAGCAGTATGACGGCTGCATGGTCCCATGGTGTTTATACTTGCGTACTATTGTTTGTACAGATGAACATGGTACCTTTAGGCATTTGGAATTGCTCCCAAGGATGAACCAGACTTGTGGATCTACAATTTTTTTCTGAGATCTTGGCTGATTTCTTTTGATTTTCCCATTATGTCAAGTAAAGTGGCACTGAGTTTGAAGGTAGGCCATGAAATACATCCATAGGTACACCTCAAATTGACTCAAATGATGTCAATTAGCCTATCAGAAGCTTCTAAAGCCATGACATCATTTTCTGGAATTTTCAAAGCTGTTTAAAGGCACAGTCAACTTAGTGTATGTAAACTTCTGACCCACTGGAATTGTGATACAGTGAACTATAAGTGAAATAATCTGTCTGTAAACAACTGCTGGAAAAATGACTTGTGTCATGCACAAAGTAGATATCCTAACTGACTTCCCAACATTATAGTTTGTTAACAAGAAATGTGTGGACTGGTTGAAAAACAAGTTTAATGACTCCAACCTAAGTGTATGTAAACTTCCGACTTCAACTGTACCACTTTCAGTATAAGATGAAGATTAAACGTAAATTAAAGTTGGGTGAACTATCACTTCCACTTCAGTTCTGAGTGTGACTGTTTGGACAGAGTTCTATAGAGGGCACACTACTAGTAGGCCTATGCCCTGTCCCAGACAGCAAGCTCAAATATCAGTCACTATCGCTGTGTCTTTCACTGAGGTCGTAAGATCTGACTGCAGGTCATGCAACTGGAGATGGACGGCATGTGGCAGAAATTAAGCCCCATGGGCCACCACAAAAAGGAGGTGAAAAGTTGTAATGGACGAATGTGAGAAGAGGGGCATTTACTGATAGACAAGACAGTTAATTGACGATCACCGAGCCTCCTTTGACTTTGATTGAAAAAGTTAAAGGCTTTTGTATAGTCAGGTTCAATTGAAAAGCCATTCTGTAAAATTTGCTGCAACCAACAGCCGTCAGCATAATATGGGATAATGCATAGTACATTTGGTGTCATACTTGCTGAATTTGCAACAGCTCTGTGAGTATACTGATTCAGTCCCATTGTTGCTTGGAGCTGCGGTTTAAAGAGTATTCAGTGCCATTGGGACCTAGGCTTGGGCGGTATACCGTGTTTGCCGTATACCAGGGTATTATAAAATACCGATGGTATGATTTTCAATACCGTCAAGCTTGAGTTATAAGCCACTGCTTAGAACTAACTATAAGTTAACTATCTAAAACGTGCCAAATGTGTTATCTCCAGTTCAGGGCTCCAGCTATTTATTTGGTTTGCTAACTTGCTGGCTAAGTGGCCAGCTTGCAAGATTGGTTACAGTAGAGACAATCAACCCCCTCCTGGATGAAGATCCCTGATGCCTATTTTTTATTAAATGTTTTCTTTTGGAAAGAAATAACGCCCCATATGTGCACTGCCGGTAATACCATATACCCCGGTATGCTACAGGAACAGTATAAAGGTATGAAAATATGGATACCGCCCAACCCTAGAGTGACCCAGTCAGCTATTCAGGCCTGTTAGCCAACATGATCACATCCTTCGCAGTGAATCTGATATGAGTGCTCCGTCTCTCTCTCCCCCTCACACACAAACATTTTTGTCCTGTCTGTCTCTCTCTCGGACACTTCCTTCCTTCTATTTCTCTTTCTATGACTCTTTTTCCCTGCCCCTCCCCTTTTCTCCCTCTCTCACTCACCCTTTCTTTGTTTCTCAACTTTGTTAGATGCCGGAGTCTTTCCAAACCAGTAGTAACAAATAGGAACTTCAGGTGGTATGACATCTTAAACTGTCAATGGGTGTGTTTCATAGATTAAAGCAAGTGTCAGACTCTTACCTCAATGAGGCATTTCTCAAGTGGAGCTGCACCAATTGTGCTAATTTTAACAATTTCCACTGAAGATTTACCAAAAACATATTTACAGGAAAAACTGTGCAGATGCAAAGTTTGGTAACAGAATAAAACTGTTACCAAACTTTTCATTTACAAGTTTTTCCAGTAAATGTTTTTATTTTACTGTGTAAATTGTTCAAAGTAGTCATTGTGCATAGAGTTGTATGGTTTGTTAAACTTTGAAATCAATTGTTTTTGTTTGGAATACATTTTAAAGTGAAAAATCAGAGTCTCAATGAAATTCCTTTACCATTGCCCTAAGGTAGATAAATCCACATTCCAGTGATTGCACAAGAATGCAAAGAATCCATGCCAGACGTATTGGTGAGGTTGGAGTATCCTCCTTCTAGCATAGGGAGAAGAAAATCAATGAAGTGCTCCTTTAAGAGACCACGGTTCTGAGAATGGGTGGGGTCCACATGAGCAGAAACCTCAATGTGCAGAATGCCCTCTGCACTACACTACGGAGACATCCTACTGAGGAAATGTGACTCACACAGTTCAGGCTAGTGAATCATATCCTCCTGCTGTAGTCTGTGTTCTGTCCACTCTCTCTCTATTACAGTGCCTTTAAACTCTGCATCCGTGTGCATTGATTATCCAAGCCAGGCTTGAAATATACTACTGACAGAAAAAATAATTAATGAATAAACTCTGAGGCAACTGTTTCCAACAGAAGCTACATTATGACATCACGTGTGTGTCTATTTGAAGTTGTGACATCAACTTCGAGGTCAGTTTGAAGGTTTTTAATGTTGCGCTTTCCAGTGGTGGTGGAGTAGAAAGGCTAAGATTTTCCATAAACACAAAATCCTGCTCTGTGCTGATGGCTTTTTTCCCTATTGCTGCTCACTAATCCTCAGGCTTCCTGTCCAACCGGAATGACACCATACCTCTAACTTAGAACATGCATACAGGGCTAACAAGTAACAACCAATCCACACTCAGTGGCATTATAGGAAAACAGTCTTGCCATGTGACTGGAATGTTCATGCTTCGTTTCCTAAACTAAGCACATGCTGACATTCAACAAGTTGTGGAATTTCGGGAGCTACAATGACATAGTCTTAAGAACACATTACCGTGGATACAGGAATCCCTGGTCTGAAAGGGTAGATTATTTGAACAGGCTTCTGCTTCTATGCTGCCTGGAAGGGAAAGGCTGAAGGAAACAGACATATTTCCTACAGCTTAAGATGGGATGGGGACAGACAGAGAGACAGAGAAAAATACTCTTTAGGAAAGAGTTATTAACTTTTGTTGTGTTATTCTCTCAGTCACATTCCTCCCAAAGTTGACCTGGGGTCATCTATATGGATTTGCTTGTTTATAGTGACAGAGATTTATGAAAGAGCCCAGAGATCATTATTGGTTCATATAGAGGCCTCGATGGCAATACCATGAAGTTATCAACAAGGTTGGGTTCAACTGAATTAAATCAATTCAGGAACTAAACAGCACGAGCACAGATGTGTTTGCAGTCTAAGACGTACAGTACTGTGTCGGATGTGATACGCATGCAAATTATGCAGAAACTCTGGTTATTCATTCATTCACACCCCACTGTCATTTACGCACATTCTGTCCCTTAGAATGTGTAGCATGACATTCCTGGAGTGCTGGATATACTGTACAATTGGACTTCTTGTCAACATCAACATTATCCAGACCAGCATGACCCTGGCAGAGAGAATCTTCCTGGAGTCATGTGAAATAAGGAACCAGGCCATGGGCTATGTAATGTGACCTCCTTAAATGCTTACAGAGCAACTGAGCAATCTATGCAGTTTATGATGATGGAATCACTATAAAAGACCTGAATAAAGATGTTCTGTAGCCATGGAAGTTTGAAACCTAATAAACCTTGGCTCATCTCATGCAAAGGAATGGTTTTATAACAATATCATATCTGGTGCAGTCAGTGGCGGACTTACTATTACACAACTAAGGCAATTGCCTGGGGCCTCGCATCCATCAGGGGCCTCGTGAACTTGCCATTATTTAGTTTAATAATACATAATTTCTCTGTTATCTTGCCTCCTCCACTTGAGGCCTTCCTCCACTCGTGAGTTACCTCCGAGGTACGCTATTAGCAGTAAACGGAGCGGTTTCTGTTTTGTTCATAAAAATGTATCATCTGGCGCATCTCAAAATCCTTTTGTTTTCTTTGAATTTGGCTCCAGCTTTTGAACGGAAGCTATTACCGATTGATGAGACTCACTCACGGTTTGATGCAAAAAAAGTGAGATGGTTTGGGATGAGTTGGACCGCAGAGTGAAGGAAAAGCAACAAGTACTGAACACATGTGGGAACTCCTTCAAGACTGTTGAAAAAGCATTCCAGGTGAAGCTGGTTGAGAGAATGCCAAGAGTGTGCAAAGCTGTCATCAAGGCAAAGAGTGGATACTTTGAACAATCTCAAATCAAAAATGTGTTTAACACTTTTTTGGTTACTACATGATTATTTACTACATGTTATTTCATAGTTTTTATGTCCTCACTAGTAGTAGTATTCTACAATGTGCAAAATATAAAAAATAATGAAAAGTCCTGAAATGAGTAGGTGTGCCCAAACGTTTGACTGGTACTGTAGGTATTGGCCAGAATTTCTATCCACCATAGAGATGGGATAGAGATCACTACTTGGAAATAACCCGTTTTTGCATGGACATTGCCATTGAGCGCTTCCACCATTTTGAAGTATTCAACTGGGTGGGACTTGGGTTAAGGAAGGATCACATGATCTCATCTAGGTCATCAGGTGGGCTCAGCCAATGAATTCTACTTGTGAGCATTCCATAATTGCAGGTGGCAGTAAATCACTAACATTGACATTATACCTGTTCAAACAACAAACTCCAGGTGGCAGTATGTACCATTTAAGTTTGTTTACCAAGTCATAGAAGTAGTAGAAGAAGAAAATTGAGTACTTCAAAATGGAGATGGCCTCAATGGTGCTGCCCGGTGCTCTCACAGACACCATAATGGGACAAAAGATGAGTTGTCTATGGTCCCTAACTTCAACATCTAAAACTAAATAGAAAACATGTAGAAATGTTAATGGACTTATCTATTTAAAAATAACTGCCCTTTTCTGGCCCGCAAATTGCTTTTGATTAACAAATGGGTCCGGAACAAAACTGACACCACAATGTGACCCTCGGACCAAAAGTATTGCCCACTGCTGTTCAATGTAGTGATACAAAGACCTTACTAGTGAAGGGCATTTCAAATCTTTTCAGCTAGCCTTTTCATTTTGTTTCATTCATCTAAAAGAGCCAGCCCCCGAAAAGCTCTTCGTTCAGTAGCCATGAATGTGTTTTATAGACAAGGGCAGTGGCCTCAGACTGGCCTCGGCATAGGGCCTCCAAATCACTAAGTCCGCCCCTGGGAGCAGTAACATAATCAACAGCTGTTGACCTTCTAGCTAGCTGCATGTGCACCTTTGTCAGCAGAGGATCTCCACTAGCAGTTCCTCTTCCCTATAAATCCAGGGCATCACCCTTTGGGACCCAGTCAGCAGATTGTTAGTCAGCATCACCATGCCAACACTAGTGGTGCCCGGGTCACCCGGACCCTTCCGCAATTGCTAATAACCCATCTTCAACCACCAGATTATATGTGATAAGGTGAAAATCTGAGGCCAGCACCCGGCCCTAGCCCACTAATATAGAAAATGCGCTGTAGGCTACAGTCAAAGACAGCTGAAGATTTAACCCATCTGAACAGTAGGCTACAGTTCCCTTGAATTTCCCTATTTGAAGTCCCCATCTTGTGACTGTTGAATTTGTATGGCTCTTCACAATCATCAAATATAGTCCTAACATAGCTGCTATCATCCTCTTTTAGCCTTCCATTTCACCAAATCTTTCCCAAACATTTACTTTTCTGTCCCTCTTTATTTTCAACTCTCCATTTCACAGCTTTTCTCTAATTAAACTGCGACATTGTCCTTTTTGCCTCTGTGGATTGACGAGTTCCCATTCCCAAAAACATGTGGCGATTGGCGTGTAGACTATTTGGCACGCCTACAGTTAGGCCCTAAAGCTTATAGGCTTACGCACTAATGCCATTTAGCTTAAAATAATTAAAGAAAAACCTATAGCCTATAGATATAAATTGCACAATAATTATACATTTATGGATTTTTTAAGGTATTTTTTTCTCTTTATTCGATCTGCCCTTCATCCACACAATATTTAATGACCCTGATTTTGAATCAAACACATACATCTAATTGGCCGCATTTGTGTGGCTGTGTTTTATTTTGTTTACAGAGTGCATGGTTGTGCCGCATGCACAACTGCATACAACACATAACGCACACACCCCATCTCATCTGATCTGTAAAGCCTATGTGCCTGTAGAAACACCAGACTGTCATGGTCAGCTGTGTATGTGAGATGGGCATGCCATGGTAGCACTGACTGCCCCCTTGTGTCCGTCCCTTTGTGTCACTCACACATGTAAACAATCCATGGACATAGGAACAAATTAGTCCCTCTAGAGTTCAGTGGACATAGCCCACTTACATAATCCAGTCATTAAACAGACATACACGTCACACTATCACCTAGCCATATCTATGACTAAAAAGAAAATATGTTTTCTAATCTGAGTTCTTTGTATCTCGTCTTAGTCAAAGATATGGCTAACAATCACCAAATGTGAAGTGCAATGTCAGTTCTCTAGGAACAGACACAATCCCATACTAACATTTGTACATATATCTTGATCTTTACTACTAATTGGTAAATTAGTAGTAAAGAAATAGGCTACCTTGTGACATATTGTGCCCATTGCTATCTTCACAAGCCTGACACAAAAGTGGCAGAACATTGAAGGTGTGCAATGGAACTTCACATTTGCCCCAGCCTGGTCTCTCACACTAGATGTTACATAATACATGTAAATCTAACACACTCAAATTAGTAAAATTAGTATAAATTTGTATAATGTTAGGTTTGGTATGGTTACATAAGACAGAAGGAAACCTAAGGCAAAAAATGAAAGTAAGGTGGTTGGTCAGGATAGGCATATATAACGTGAACGTCTAGCAACCCAATGGTTCGTGTTTGAATAACTTCACAGACAACTTTTAGCTAATTTAACATTTTAGCTCATTTGCAACTTTGCAACTATTTACTACTTTTTAGCTACTTTGTGACTACTTAGCATGTTAGCTAATCCTAACCCTTAACCCGTATCCTTAACCCCTAGCCTAGTTAAAGTTAATCACTTAGCTAATGTTAGCATTAGCAACCTAGCCACCCTAACTAACAACAGCTACCACAAATTGGATTTGTAACAAATCATACGTTTTTGCAGATTCGTGACATATTGTACGAATTCCAATTCATAACATACGAAATTGATGATGGACATCATCAAATTAGTACCAATGGAACTTAACATACAGCATCATACTAATTAGAGTATGTATCCCGGATTTACATTTACTATGTTACGTCTACCCCTGAGTCTAGGCTGTTTGCCCAGGCTATGAACGAGCAAGACAATAGAATTCGCATCATGGTACAGTATACAACTATCATATGTTGGACAAAAAGTTATTGTTAATGAGTGATGTGGTTCTCTCCGTACAATTGCTTAAGTTGAACAAATTACAGATGTTACAATTTTTTCCCATAAAGTCTTCATTATGAAATGTGTTACTCTTACGTTACTGAGTCCCTTAGCCTGCACGAAGGACGAATTCCACAGCAAATCGAAGGCAACACTTATATCGAAAAGTAACCGCTTTCCCACAATTCCTGCGTTCTAGTAGAAACTATGGAATATAGACTGTTGTGTCCAAACCCTGCTGCGCTGTTCTCTGCATCTCACGGACTGCGCGTGACAAAAATTGTGAGGGTAGAGAGTAACATAGCTCCGCCTCCTCACCCACACATCTGGATTTTGATGAATTCAGCGAAATGGACCAGTTTGGACCAGTCGTCCTGTTAGTTGTTCAATGGCTCAATGCTCTTGTTATATCATTCATCTTCTCAAATGTTCTAGACTAGGTAATATGAAAAGGGCTGTCATACTGAGGGAAAATTGGTTTCATATTGGATATCTGTACCTAATATTTGATCTCATCATAATATGGATAAGTTGTTTCCAACTAATTATTTGCCTACTTTAGCAATGTCATCATATTTCCATGCCAAGTTAGATGATACAGTCACATTAGCCTGAGAGGTGCAATGCATGTCTAGGGCCAAATAAATAGTGGATGCACCTATTGTGGAACAAGCTAACTCAAGCCTGACTACAACAGTGTACTTACTACCTAGCAGCAACAATCTCCCCCCCCCCCCCCCCCCCCCCCCCCCAAAACGCCTTCATCTTCCCTGGATTCAGAATTTCTCATTTTATATTATGTATTTATTTTGGATCCCTATTAGCTGCTACTCTTCCTGCCCTGTTCTGAACCAATTGCAATTTACCTACGTCCCTATTTGTGGCACCTGTCCACATGACTGAACAGTAGTCCAGGTGCGACAAAACTAGGGCCTGTAGGACCTGCCTTGCTGTTAAGAAGGCAGAGCAGTGCTTTATTATGGACAGACTGTTGTATCAATATGTCACCTCATCTGGCTCAATATCCACATTATTCATTACAAGATTTGAGGTTTAGGGTTTAGTGAATTTGTCCCAAATACAATGTTAAACTATTTAGAATTAACTTATTCATTGCCACCCATTCTGAAACCAACTGCAACTATTTGTTAAGTGTTGCAGTCATTTCAGTTGCTGTAGTAGCTGACGTATATAGTGTTGAGTAATCCGCATACACAGACACACTGTGTAGTGGCATGTCGTTTTGTAAAGATTGAAAAAAGTAAGGGCCTAGACAGCTGCAGTTCCTGATTCTACCCGCATTGTGTTGGAGAGCCTTCCAGTAAAGAACACCCTCTGTGCTCTGTTAGACAGGTTACTCTTTATCCACAATATAGCAGGGGGTGTAAAGCCATAACACATATGTTTTTCCAGCAGTAGACTATGATGGATAATGTAAGAAGTTGCACTGAAGTCTAACAAAACAGCCCCCACAATCTTTTTATCATCATTTTCTCTCCAATCGCTGTGTAAGTGCTGTGCTTGTTGAATGTCCTTCCCTATAAGTGTGCTGAAAGTCTGTTGTCAATTTGTTTACTGTAAAATAGCATTGGTAACAGGCTGATTGGTTGGCTATTTGAGCCAGTAAAAGGGGCTTTACTATTCTTAGGTAGGGGAATTACTTTTGCTTCCCTCCAGGCCTGAGGGTAAACACTTTCTAGTAGGCTTAAATTGAAGATATGGCAAATAGTAGTGGCAATATCGTCCGCTATTATCCTCAGTAATTTTCCATCCAAGTTGTCGGAGCGGAGTTTACCATTTCGCCCAAAATTTCATTTAAGGTCCTTCAAAGCGTTTAACTATCATTCTTTATGTAATTTATCTTTGTTTCATGGTGTAGTTTCTTCTTGTTTTTATTCAGTTTAGTCACATGATTTCTCAATTTGCAGTATGTTAGCCAATCGGTTGTGCAGCCAGAATTAGTTGCCATTTCTTTTGCCTCATTTCTTTATATTTAATTTAATTTCACCTTTATTTAACCAGGTAGGCCAGTTGAGAACAAGTTCTAATTTGCAACTGCAACCTGGCCAAGATAAAACAAAGCAGTTCGACACATACAACAACACAGAGTTACACATGGAATAAACAAGAGTACAGTCAATTACAAAATAGAGAAAAAAAGAAAGTCTATATACAGTGTGTGCAAATGGCGTGAGGAGGTAGGCAATACATAGGCTATAGTAGCGAAGTAATTACAATTTAGCAGTTTAACACTGGAGTGATAAGTGAGCAGATGATGATGTGCAAGTAGAGATACTGGTGTGTAAAAGAGCAGAAAAGTAAATAAAAACAATATGGGGATGAGGTAGGTAGATTGGGTGGGCTATTTACAGAAGGACTATGTACAGCTGCAGCAATCTGTTAGCTGCTCAGATAGCTGATGTTTAAAGTTAGTAATTGAGTCTCAGAGAAAATCAGAATATGAATGCCATCTGTTACTAGCAAATTATTGATTTAATGAACCTTGTTTCTTAAGTTACATATGTTAATGTGGGCTATTTTTAGCACTTTTCTGGTTTTATTGCTTTACTCTGAAGCTTAGCAGAGGTAGACATGCTCAGGTTATTTACGTTAGTGCAGGGTGAGCTGCACACAGTGGACTTCCTGCTAGAGGACACCGCCTAATTGTCAACAGTATAACTCTGGTTCATAGGCACGTGATTACTGCATACAATAGCTGTAGGATCAGCAGAGGCATTTAGGACAGTAAGAGGGACATACATTAGGGTACTTACATTAAGTCCTTCAGCCCCTCTGGGATAATGTACATTTACTGAAGCATTATGACAACTCAGCGACACAATGGTAGGGCTTAAATGAGCTGGGCTTGAGTCATTGATAAGTCATTGTTTCAACGCAGCCTTAAATTGCTGTGAAAGGATCCAGGAGTCCAAATGATGTGGGTGGATCCCATCCTCCTTATAACATGAGCTTTGTTTCCAGAAGGTATCAAAAGTGTCAATAAATGTAACACCCGCAGAGCTTCAATAGTCTCGTAGCCAATTATGTAGGACTAAAAGTCTGCTGAACCGTTCAATGCCACGATTTAGGGATGGCAGAGGGAGCCAATCAGTTCTTTAAAATACATCTTCAGCTGTTCTGAGCTGCCCTTTGTAATGTATTTGAATACCAAATTAACTATGAAAGACTCAATTTCCTGATGCTGGTTTAACATATTTGGGAGCAGCTTATTAATGTCCTGTACTTGTGCTCCCAGATAGCACAACATTTTTGCTCCAGGGACTGAGACATTTCTTGCAAATGAACTGTTCAATACAACGGCCGGAGAAGGGAATTTATTTTCTTCATTGTAGAATAATAGTGAAGACATCAAAACTATGAAATAACACTTATGGAATCATGTAGTAATCAAACACGTGTTAAACAAATCAAAATATATTTTATATTTGAAATTCTTCAAATAGCTACCCTTTGCCTTGATGATAGATTTGCACACTCTTGGCATTCTCTCAACCAGCTTCACCTGGAATGCTTTTCCAACAGTCTTGAAGGAGTTTCCACATATCCTGAGCACTTGTTGGCTGCTTTTCCTTCACTCTGCCGTCCAACTCATTCCAAAACCTCTCAATTTGGTTTAGGTCGGGGGATTGTGGAGGCCAGGTCATCTGATGCAAGACTCCATCACTCTCCTTCTTGGTATAGCCCTTACACAGCCTGGAGGTGTATTGGGTCATTGTCCTGTTGAAAAACAAATTATAGTTCCACTTAGCGCAAACCAGATGGGATGGCGTATCGCTGCAGAATTCTGTGGTAGCCATCCTGGTTAAGTGTGCCTTGAATTCTAAATAAATCCCAGACAGTGTCACCAGCAAAGGGGTGACAACCCGGACAGGAAGATCACGTCATTGTCTCAACCCACTCAAGTGACGCACCCCTCCTAGGGATGGCATGGAAGAGCACCAGTAAGCCAGTGACTCAGCCCCTGTAATAGGGTTTCAGGCAGAGAATCCCAGTGGAGAGAGGGGAATAAGACAGGTAGAGACTGCAAGGGCAGTTTGTTGCTCCAGTGCCTTTCCGTTCACCTTCACACTCCAGGGCTAGACTACACTCAATCATAGGACCTACTGTTACGGTGCGTGAATGAGGACCCAAAAGCGAATTAACGTAAACAGAGCTTCTTTAATAAGAAAACAAACGTAGGCTCAGATGGACCGGCAGGTTCCGACAGGACAGGACAAGGTTGCAGCAAACATGACGATAGTCTGGTTCAGGCATGAACAACACAAACAAGAATCCGACAAGGACAGAAGCAGGAACAGAGAGAGATATAGAGGACTAATCAGAGGGAAAAAGGGAACAGGTGGGAAAAGGGGTGACGAGGTAGTTAGGAGGAGACAAGGAACAGCTGGGGGAAAGAGGGGGAGAAAAGGTAACCTAATAACGACCAGCAGAGGGAGACAGGGTGAAGGGAAAGGACAGAAACAAGACACAACATGACAATACATGACAGTACCCCCCCACTCACCGAGCGCCTCCTGGCGCACTCGAGGAGGAAACCTGGCGGCAACGGAGGAAATCCTCGATCAGCGCACGGTCCAGCACGTCCCGAGAGGGAACCCAACTCCTCTCCTCAGGACCGTACCCCTCCCAATCTACTAGGTACTGATGACCACGGCCCCGAGGACGCATGTCCAAAATCCTACGGACCCTGTAGATGGGTGCGCCCTCGACAAGGATGGGGGGGGGGGGGGGGGAAGACGAGCGGGGGCGCGAAGAACGGGCTTGATACAGGAGACATGGAAGACCGGGTGGACGCGACGAAGGTATCGCGGAAGAAGAAGTCGAACTGCGACAGGATTAATGACCTGAGAAATACGGAACGGACCAATGAACCGCGGGGTCAACTTGCGAGAAGCCGTCTTAAGGGGAAGGTTCTGAGTGGAGAGCCAAACTCTCTGACCGCGACAATATCTAGGACTCTTAGTTCTACGCTTATTAGCAGCCCTCACAGTCTGCGCCCTATAACGGCAAAGTGCAGACCTGACCCTCTTCCAGGTGCGCTCGCAACGTTGGACAAAAGCCTGAGCGGAGGGGACGCTGGACTCGGCGAACTGAGATGAGAACAGCGGAGGCTGGTACCCGAGGCTACTCTGAAAAGGAGATAGCCCGGTCGCAGACGAAGGAAGCGAGTTGTGGGCGTATTCTGCCCAGGGGAGCTGTTCTGACCAAGACGCAGGGTTGCGAAAAGAAAGACTGCGTAAGATGCGACCAATAGTCTGATTGGCCCGTTCTGCTTGACCGTTAGACTGGGGGTGAAAGCCGGAAGAGAGACTGACGGAAGCCCCAATCAAACGGCAAAACTCCCTCCAAAATTGAGACGTGAATTGCGGACCTCTGTCCGAAACGACGTCTGACGGAAGGCCATGAATTCTGAAAACATTCTCGATGATGATTTGTGCCGTCTCTTTAGCAGAAGGAAGCTTAGCAAGGGGAATGAAATGAGCCGCCTTAGAGAACCTATCGACAACCGTAAGAATAACAGTCTTCCCCGCTGACGAAGGCAGTCCGGTGACAAAATCTAAGGCGATGTGAGACCACGGTCGAGAGGGAATGGGAAGCGGCCTGAGACGGCCGGCAGGAGGGGAGTTACCGGACTTAGTCTGCGCGCAGACCGAACAAGCAGCCACGAAGCGACGCGTGTCATGCTCCCGGGTGGGCCACCAAAAACGCTGGCGAATGGAAGCAAGCGTACCCCGAACGCCAGGGTGGCCGGCTAACTTGGCAGAGTGAGCCCACTGAAGAACGGCCAGACGAGTAGGCACGGGAACGAAAAGAAGGTTCCTAGGACAAGCGCGCGGCGACGGAGTTTGAGTGAGTGCTTGCTTTACCTGCCTCTCAATTCCCCAGACAGTCAACCCGACAACACGCCCCTCAGGGAGAATCCCCTCGGGGTCAGTGGAGGCTACTGAAGAACTGAAGAGACGAGATAAAGCATCAGGCTTGGTGTTCTTAGAGCCCGGATGATAAGAAATCACGAACTCGAAACGAGCGAAAAACAGCGCCCAGCGCGCCTGACGCGCAATAAGTCGTTTGGCAGAACGGATGTACTCAAGGTTCCTATGGTCAGTCCAAACGACAAAAGGAACGGTCGCCCCCTCCAACCACTGTCGCCATTCGCCTAGGGCTAAGCGGATGGCGAGCAGTTCGCGGTTTCCCACATCATAGTTACGTTCCGACGGCGACAGGCGATGAGAAAAATACGCGCAAGGGTGGACCTTGTCGTCAGAGAGGGAGCGCTGAGAAAGAATGGCTCCCACGCCCACCTCTGACGCGTCAACCTCGACAACGAACTGTCTAGTGACGTCAGGTGTAACAAGGATAGGTGCGGATGTAAAACGATTCTTGAGGAGATCAAAAGCTCCCTGGGCGGAAACGGACCACTTAAAGCACGTCTTGACAGAAGTAAGGGCTGTGAGAGGGGCTGCCACCTGACTGAAATTACGGATGAAACGACGATAGAAGTTCGCGAAGCCGAGAAAGCGCTGCAGCTCGACGCGTGACCTAGGGACGGGCCAATCAATGACAGCTTGGACCTTAGCGGGATCCATCTTAATGCCTTCAGCGGAAATAACAGAACCGAGAAATGTGACGGAGGAGGCATGAAAAGAGCACTTCTCAGCCTTCACAAAAAGACAATTCTCTAAAAGGCGCTGGAGGACACGTCGAACGTGCTGAACATGAATCTGGAGTGACGGTGAAAAAATCAGGATATCGTCAAGGTAAACGAAAACAAAGATGTTCAGCATGTCTCTCAGGACATCATTGACTAATGCCTGAAAGACAGCTGGAGCGTTAGCGAGGCCGAAAGGAAGAACCCGGTATTCAAAGTGCCCTAACGGAGTGTTAAACACCGTCTTCCACTCGTCCCCCTCCCTGATGCGCACGAGATGGTAAGCGTTACGAAGGTCCAACTTAGTGAAAAACCTGGCTCCCTGCAGGATCTCGAAGGCTGAAGACATAAGAGGAAGCGGATAACGATTCTTCACTGTTATGTCATTCAGCCCTCGATAATCTATGCAGGGGCGCAGGGACCCGTCCTTCTTCTTAACAAAAAAAAACCCCGCTCCGGCGGGAGAGGAGGAGGGGACTATGGTACCGGCGGCAAGAGCTACAGACAAATAATCTTCGAGAGCCTTACGTTCGGGAGCCGACAGAGAGTATAGTCTACCCCGGGGGGGAGTGGTTCCCGGAAGGAGATCAATACTACAATCATACGACCGGTGTGGAGGAAGAGAGGTGGCCCTGGACCGACTGAACACCGTGCGCAGATCGTGATATTCCTCCGGCACCCCTGTCAAATCACCAGGCTCCTCCTGTGAAGAAGAGACAGAGGAAACAGGAGGGATAGCAGACATTAAACATTTCACATGACAAGAGACGTTCCAGGAGAGGATAGAATTACTAGACCAATTAATGGAAGGATTATGACAAACTAGCCAGGGATGGCCCAAAACAACAGGTGTAAAAGGTGAACGAAAAATTAAAAAAGAAATGGTTTCGCTATGATTACCAGAAACAGTGAGGGTTAAAGGTAGCGTCTCACGCTGAATCCTGGGGAGAGGACTACCATCCAGGGCGAACAAGGCCGTGGACTCCCTTAACTGTCTGAGAGGAATGTCATGTTCCCGAGCCCAGGTCTCGTCCATAAAACAGCCCTCCGCACTGCAGGAAGCTGACGAACCGGTCCAGCGTAGATGGACCGACAAGGTAGTGCAGGATCTTGAAGGAGAGACAGGAGTAGTAGCGCTCACCAGTAGCCCTCCGCTTACTGATGAGCTCTGGCTTTTACTGGACATGAAGTGACAAAATGACCAGCAGAACCGCAATAGAGACAGAGGCGGTTGGTGATTCTCCGTTCCCTCTCCTTAGTCGAGATGCGGATACCTCCCAGCTGCATAGGCTCAGCACCCGAACCGGCAGAGGAAGATGGTAGTGATGCGGAGAGGGGGGCAACGGAGAACGCGAGCTCCTTTCCACGAGCTCGGTGACGAAGATCAACCCGTCGCTCAATGCGAATAGCGAGTTCAATCAAGGAATCCACGCTGGAAGGAACCTCCCGGGAGAGAATCTCATCCTTTACCTCTGCGCGGAGACCCTCCAGAAAACGAGCGAGCAAAGCCGGCTCGTTCCAGCCACTGGAGGCAGCAAGAGTGCGAAACTCAATAGAGTAGTCTGTTATGGATCGATTACCTTGACATAGGGAAGACAGGACCCTGGAAGCCTATTAACGTAAACAGAGCTTCTTTAATAAGAAAACAAACGTAGGCTCAGATGGACCGGCAGGTTCCGACAGGACAGGACAAGGTTGCAGCAAACATGACGATAGTCTGGTTCAGGCATGAACAACACAAACAAGAATCCGACAAGGACAGAAGCAGGAACAGAGAGAGATATAGAGGACTAATCAGAGGGAAAAAGGGAACAGGTGGGAAAAGGGGTGACGAGGTAGTTAGGAGGAGACAAGGAACAGCTGGGGGAAAGAGGGGGAGAAAAGGTAACCTAATAACGACCAGCAGAGGGAGACAGGGTGAAGGGAAAGGACAGAAACAAGACACAACATGACAATACATGACACCTACTGAAGAGATGAGTCTTCAATAAAGATTTAAAGGTTGAGACAGAGTCTGCGTCTCTCACATGGATAGGCAGAACATTCCATAAAAATGGAGCTCTATAGGAGAAAGCCCTGCCTCCAGCTGTTTGCTTAGAAATCCTAGGGACAATAAGGAGGCCTGCGTCTTGAGACCTTAGCGTACTTGTAGGTATGTAAGGTAGGACCAAATCATAAATATAGCTAGGAGCAAGCCCATGTAATGCGTTGTAGGTTAGCAGTAAAATCTTGAAATCAGCCCTTGCCTTAACAGGAAGCCAGTGTAGAGAGGCTAGCACTGGAGTAATATGATCAAATGTTTTGGTTCTAGTCAAGATTCTAGCAGACGTCTTTAACACTAACTATTTATTTACTGTTTATTTAGTGCTTTATCCGGGTAGACGGAAAGTAGAGCATAGTCTAACCTAGAAGTGACTGTAAGAGGTGTGTAACTGGCTGCAGGGAAGTCAGGCGCAGGAGAGCAGAAATGGGTAACAACCGGAGAAGTTTAATGAAGCAAAACAAACTGCACCCAGAACAACAAATTACGGGTTGAAATAACCCATCGCAAACCAGTCTGAATTGCACATACACTTTACAACAAACAATTCCACACACAGACATGCACGACAAGTAATGAGGGAATGTAAACCAGATGTCCTCGATGTCCAGAGGGGGCGGGGGAACCTCCCGCACATCAGACTCCTGGAGCGGACCAGCCACCACCGGCCTGAGGAGAGACACATGGAACGAGGGGTTAATACGGTAATTGGGGGGAGCTGTAACCTGTAACAAACCTCGTTCAGTCTCCTCAGGACTTAAACGGTCCCACAAACCGCGGACCCAGCTTCCGGCAGGGCAGGCGGAGGGGCAGGTTTCAGGTCGAGAGCCAGACCAAGAACACCGGGGCCTCACTGCGGTGACAATAGCCCTGTCCGCCTCACTGCGGCTCACTGAGCTGGCTTTTTGGCGCAGAACGGCATGCTGAAGGTGAACATGGGCGGCGTCCCATGTCTCCTCCGCGCACCGGAACCAGTCGTCCCCCGCAGGAGGCTCGGTCTGACTCTGATGCGAAGGTATGCACTGGAAGGGGGAGAGGTTAGTGGAGGAGTGGTGAAGTGAGTTCTGGGCCATCTCTGCCCAGGGCTCAAACGCCGTCCACTCCCCCGGCCGGTCCTGGCAATAAGACCTCAGAAACCTACCCACATCTTGGTTTTCTCTCTCGTACCTGCCCGTTACTCTCGGGGAGAAAACCAGTGGTAAAGCTGATCGAGACACCCAGACGCTCCATGAACGCTCTCCAGACCCTCGACGTGAACTGGGGACCTCGGGCAGACACTATATCCTCAGGCACCCCGTAGTGCCGGAAGACGTGAGTGAACAAGGCCTCCGCAGTCTGTAGGGCCATATGGAGACCGGGCAGGGGAAGGAGACAGCAGGACTTGGAGAAATGGTCCACAACGACCAGGATCGTGGTGTTACCCTGTGATAGGGGGAGATCTGTGAGAAAATCTATCAACAGGTGAGACCATGGCCATTGTGGAACAGATAAGGGGTGTAACTTACCTCTGGGCAGGTGCCTGGGAGCCTTACACTGGGTGCACACCGAGCAGGAGAAAACATAACCCTCACGTCCTTGGCCAAGGTGGACCACCAGTACTTCCCACTCAAACAGCGCACTGTCCGACCGATACCTGGATGACCAGAGGAGGGTGACGTGTGAGCCCAATAGATCAGCCGTTCACGGACAGCAGATGGGACGTACAGACGCTCAGCGGGACACTGGAGGGGAGCGGGCTCTACACATAACGCCTGCTCAATGTTCACATCCTGCTCCCACACTACCGGCGCCACCAGGCAGGAGGCCGGGAGTATGGATGTGGAATCCATAGGCCGCTCCTCTGTGTCATACAGCCAGGAAAATGCGTCTGCCTTGACATTCTGGGAACCTGGTCTGTATGAAAGGGTGAAAACAAAACGGATAAAAAACATGGCCCACCTTGCCTGGTGAGGATTCAGTCTCCTCGCTGCCTGGATGTACTTCAGATTGCGGTTGTCAGTCCACATGAGAAAAGGGTGTTTAGCCCCCTCAAGCCAATGTCTCCACGCCTTCAAAGCCTTGATGACAGCCAACAGCTCCCGGTCCCCCACATCATAGTTTTGTTCCGTCGGGCTGAACTTCCTCGAGAAGAAGGCACAGGGGCGGAGCTTCGGTGGCGTACCCGTGCACTGGCTCCTATCCCAGCCTCGGACACGTCCACCTCCACTGTGAACGCCAAAGAGGGATCCGGATGGGCCAGCACGGGAGCTGAGGTAAACAGGGCCCTAAGGTGAACAATAGCCCTGTCCGCCTCAGCCGACCATTGCAACTGAACCTGACTCCCTTCAGCAGTGAGGCAATGGGAGCCGCTACCTCACCAAAACCCCCGGATAAACCTTTGGTAGTAATTGGAAAACCCTAGAAAACGCTCGGTCAAATACGCACGGCTGAAATGCGGTCACTCTCCATCTCCACTCCTGAGGTGGAAATGCGGTATCCTAGGAAGGAGACGGACTGCTGGAAGAACAGGCATTTCTCAGCCTTGACATACAGGTCATGCTCCAACAGTCGACCAAGCACCCTGCGCACCAAGGACACATGCTCGGTGCGTGCAGGGGAGTATATCAGAATGTCATCGATATACACCACTACACCCTGCCCGTGCAGATCCCTGAAAATCTTGTCCACAAAGACTTAGAAGACTGACGGAGCATTCATCAACCCGTATGGCATGACGAGGTACTCATAATGCCCTGAGGTGGTACTGAACGCTGTCTTCCACTCGTCTCCCTCCTGGATACGCACCAGGTTGTAAGCGCTCCTGAGATCTAGTTTCGTGAAGAAGCTGTGGCTATGAGAGGTAGCAGGTAACTGTACTTCACAGTGATCTGGTTAAGAGCTCGATAGTCAATACATGGGCGCAGACCCCCCTCCTTCTTCTTCACAAAAAATAAACTTGAGGAGGCGTGTGAAGTAGAGGACCAAATGTACCCCTGACGCAGGGATTCGGAGACATATGTTTCCATAGCCGCCGTCTCCGCCTGTGACATTGGATACACGTGACTCCTGGGAAGTGCGGCGTCTACCAGGAGATTTATCGCACAATCCCCCCGACGATGAGGTGGTAATTGAGTGGCCTTCTTTTTGGAGAAGGCGAGAGCCAAATCGGAATACTCGGGGGGAATGCGCACGGTGAAGACCTGGTCTTGACTTTCCACCGTAGTAGCACCAACGGAAACCCCTAAACACCTCCCCGAGCACTCTCGCGACCACCCCATTGCCATGAAACAGTGGGGTCATGACAGGCTAACCAGGGTAGGCCTAGCACCACGGGAAACGCAGGAGAGTCAATGAGGAAGAGACTGATTCTCTCCTTGTGACCCACCTGCGTCACCTTGCCTAGGGGAGCGGTGGCCTCCCTAATCAACCCTGACCCTAATGGTCGACTGTCTAAGGCATGAATTGGGAAGGGCATAGCCACTGGAACAATGGGGATCCCTAAACTATGGCCGAATGATCGGTCTATGAAATTCCCAGCCACGCCTGAATCGACGAGCGCCTTATGCTGGGAATGCGGGGAAAACTCAGGAAAAGTAACACACAAAACAGGTGTGCAACAGAGGGCTCTGGGTGAGAATGGTGCCGGCCCACCTGGGGTGACGCCAGAGTGCCCTGCCTGCTGCCTCGAACCCCAGAGGAACCAACCTGGCACCGACCGGCAGTGTGACCTCTGCGGCCACAGATGGTGCACGTGAAGGTTTCTCCTCCGGTCTCCCTGAGAGCAGCACCTCCCAGCTCCATGGGCATCGGAGCAGTGGTGCTGGGGGATGGAACCAACAGATCCCGCTCTGGACGTCCACGGGTAGCCAGCAGGTTATCCAGCCGAATGGACAGGTCCACCAGCTGGTCAGAGGTGAGGGTGGTGTTCCTGCAGGCCAACTCCCGATGGACGTCCTCGCGCAAACTGCAGCGATAGTGGTCTGTTCCATCTCGCGGCCAGGGTCCGAAAGTCCATTGCGAACTATTGGACAACTGATATGTGTCTTCCGCATTTAACATAACCCCTCTGAATCAGAGAGGTGCAGGAGCCTGCCTTAATTGACATCCGCGTCTTCAGCGCCCAGGAAACAGTGGGTTAACTGCCTTGCTCAGTGGCAGAACGACAGATGACCTGTCAGCTCAGGAATTCGATCCAGCAACCTTTCGGTTACTGGCCCAACGCTCTAACCACGAGGCTACCTGCTACCTACCTCATGAAGCTGTTTGAGAGAATGCCAAGAGTGTGCAAAGCTGTCAAGGTAAAGGGTGGCTATTTGAAGAATCTCAAATATAAAATATATCTTGATTTGTTTAACACTCGTTTTGGTTAATACATGATTCCATATGTGTTATTTCATAGTTTTGTTGTCTTCACTATTATTCTACAATGTAGAAAACAGTAAAACATAAAGAAAAACCCTTGAATGAGTAGGTGTTCTAAAACTTTTGACCGGTACTGTATATGAATATCAACAACAAAATAAAGCAGTGGATTTTTCTCCGTCCTCCCCTGATTCTGAACATATCATTTTCATAGTCATGGCACGATTTGTGTAAGAGCTATAGAAGATTGAAAACCAAAGCGATAAAAAAAGAATAAAAATCCGTACAACCAAAAAAGCAGTGGATTTTCCTCTATCCTCCCGATTCAGAATATATCATTTTCATAGTCATGCCATGCTTTGTGTAAGAGCTATTGAAATTTGAAAGCCAAACAAATAACACAATAATGACATTTTAACATCAACAACAAAAAAGCTGGGAATTTCTCTGCCCTCCCCTATCATTCTCATAGTCATGCCACCTTTTTCTGTAAGAGCTATTGAAGATTGAAATCCAAAACTTGTATTTAATTTATTTTCACACAAAAAAAAAAGTATATTGTTTTCCATCAACTCCTGATTCAGAATATACCGTCTTCATAGTCATGGCATGCTTGGTTCAATAGCTATTGACAAGAGAAAATCGAATATCCAAGATAAAAATGATTTTACCCCTGGTGCTTGACCTCACTATTCACACAGTTACATGTTAAGTGTAGGAGTACACTTGAAAAGTTTTAAATGTCTATAAGGAAGTCTTCAACATTATTCTAGCTGGAGAAGTATGGGTTGTATAGGTTAAGATAAAGGGTGAAGGGTCTAGGTCTACATGAAACGTAAAGCCGTCTGATAGTCAAATCCACCCAGGCTAGGTCACAAGAGGGTAAAGTGAGGACAGACATTTCAAAACAAGTCTATACATGCTCATGCAGGCGATGTGCTCTCCTTACCTGACATGCCTTGTACGCAGGGCTATAACTACATATGAGGACATTGAGGTCCGGAGCGTTGTAATTTCTTTGAATTTTCAGCAGTTGTCCTCATGTTTAACCTGTATGTCACTCACTGACTGTCACTTAATTAGCCCATGTCAGTAAATAATTTTTAGATTAGTAAATTAGTCTAGCCAGCAATCTAAACTAGTAGTAATCATGGCCCAATTACCGATCGGGCACGCAGGGCATGTGCCCATGGGCCCTGAACTCCAGGGGGCCCCAATTTATTTTGTTAACTCTCACTTAGATATATTAACATTGCATAAGTCATGGCAAAATGTGTAGAATTGCAAGGAAATTAGCTGTAAAACTGCAACAAAAAGTTATGTAGAGCTAACTCATTTATTAACTTTTTGTTAATTAAATCTGGATTTTTTTGCTAACAGATCAATGTATTATTAATATATTTTTTAATCCCGGTGCTGAGTTAATGTGAGCTAATGTGTAGTGGCTAATTGTATAGCTAATTGACTATGTGTTTGTAGATCGACTGAGGTGAATGAAGTTCCAGCAACCAATGTGTCTCATGGATAGCTAGGAGTGGTGGGTGTGGAGTCAGGCGCAGACAGCAATGTTTCCAATGCATACGTTTATTAAGCTTGGTCTAGCCAAAAAACAGGTAAAATGAGCAATAATCAGGTATGTCCCCAAAACCAGGGAAAAGAACAGACAGCAAAATACGCATAAGCAAAACAATTTCACCACTGACAGTGAGAATAAGCCCGCACAAAAGTAGGCGGGCCCTGGAAGTTTAGATAGGCCATAATTAACAACAAATAAGTAACAGGTGAAAACAATCAAGACAAAACTAACAGAAAAGAAAAGGGAATCGGTGGCAGCTAGTAGACCGGTGACGACGACCGCCGAGCGCCGCCCGAACAGGGAGAGGAGCCACCTTCGGTGGAAGTCGTGACAATGTGATAATTGCAGGGGTTTTATAGTTTTTAAATGATATAGAAATGCAGTAAATGAGCTTTAATGAGCCACCTGTCTGGACCTCACTAAAACTCAGACCCTGGTTACGGCTATGCTTCTATGTACCATGCCCAATGCATTTCCGGTATTACCACCTGTCATTGGAATGCCAACCATGCATAGATAGATACCCACCTTTAATGATAGATAGTCATAAAGAAGCAATCCTCATCTCAACAGTCCGTAAGATACACTCTATCCTGTTGTTACAGGCTACCTGCCAGTGTCAACCTAGCTCATATACGAACATGACCATGCCAGTTTGGATAATGGATAATCATGTTGTTGTGACTGGGTCAGTCAATGCACATTACAGGAAGATGTCCCTCAAAACATAGGCCTACTTAGGCACCTTGCCGTTCTCCTCAAAACAGTAAACTGATCAATGATAAGGAGTGGGCCACTATGCTTTAGCTCAGCGGGTTAACACATTCTAGGGGCACACAGACGATTCAAGTTCAAAGTCAGTCAATCACACAGGCTGTCTGGGTAACTAGAGAAAACATGACTCTCCAAATATAAACTTTTTATGTGGTTGTCCTAACCCATGATATATTGAAGAATGCTGCTCTTATTCAGCCTGTGATGGGATCTGTATTTGGAACTTTTGTTTCACTGCTCCTCCAAAAGGTACAGTAGTTTAGCTTCCAAATTTGATTAAAGCTGAATAGATTTTTCAGCACTGGGTGTGTGAACATTGAGTCATGCTGACTGCAATCGTTATCTCTCACACATCCGGCATTTAACTAAGTCGATAAAAACAGACTATAACCCTTAATCAGTTACCTTTATTTCGATTTTTAAAGAACGGAAAATTAAGCGAACCCAGATGATGATAAGACTGTAGCGTGGATTAATTATTACAATACAATGACCATGTCAACAAACACAGCAAATGTCTTTGGAACAGTGGAGGTTTGCTAAAGGATAACCTATGCCATGCCCAGGCTTCTACCACGCCTGTGAAAGAGACTGCTAAAAGGGAGACCTGTCAAGGACAGCTGTGTGTTTGAATGAGTCAGCAGTAGTGGCTTCAGCCCCAGATGTTTTTGGTCCAGCCCTGAACCTTTTGATGGTCAAAAATATCTAGATTTTATATATTTTTTCAGTCTGATAAGAGTTTCCATAACCACAGATCACTTGCACTATTCAGTATATAAGAAAAAAAATGTTTACTGACAAACTTATGACAAAAATAAACAATACAGAATACCATGTTAGGCTCGTAGCCTAGCAGTTAAGAGTGTTGGGCCAGTAACCTGAAGGTTGCTGGTTCAAATCTCTGTGCTGATTAATTGAAAAAGCTGTCAATGTGCCCTTGAGAATGGAATTTAACCCTAGTTGCTCTGTATAAATGCATCTGCTAGTAGGGTTGTCACTACTTAACAAAGTCATAAATATGGCTAAACCCCGCCCATTTCCACAATTTATATTTTTTAAATCAGATTTTTAACCTAACCGTAACCACACTGCTAACATTATGCCTAACCCTAACCTTGAATTAAGACCACAAAGCACATTTTTGTAGCCAATTTTAACTTTGTGGCTGTGGGTTCTGACTTTGTGGCTGTGTTACCTAATGGAAACCCAGTAGTTTGCACCGCAAGAAGCCTTTGAAGTGACACGGTAGATGCTGTGATACGTCCCTGGTTAGATGTCAATGTCATCATTCAACAAAACGCCTGTCTGTAGTATAGCACAGAGCATATCATATTCAGAACTTCTTCCGAAAGAGAGGCAAAAAAAGCTAGCAGGTTAAGCACAAGCAGGCAGGGGTGGAGAGGGCAGAACAGCCAGAAAGTCAAGGTGCAGCAGCAGCAGAGTTAGCCACATGTTTGTGTAGGGTTGTTTGTAGCTAACTAGCTAGTTTCCATCAGCATCAAGGTTGAAAAATGCTAATAAACTAGCGTTAGCACTCAGCATCCTTAGGCTATTGGGTGTCAGTTATTTAACAGTATATTTCGTTGATAGGCAAGCTAAGTATGTTGATATACACTACCAGTCTAAAGTTGGGACACACCTACTCATTCCAGGGTTTTTCTTTATTTTTTTTTTACAATTTTCTACATTGTAGAATAACAGTGAAGACATCGAAACTATGAAATAACATATGTACTAAGTCAAACTATATTTTATATTTGGGATTCTTCAAACTAGCCACCCTTTGCCTTGATTACAGCTTTGCACATTCTTGGCATTCTTTCAACCAGCTTTTCCAACAGTCTTCAAATCAAACTTTATTTGTCACGTGCGCCGAATACAACAGGTGTTGATCTTACAGTGAAATGCTTACTTACAGGCTCTAACCAATAGTGCAAAAAAGTTATTAGGTGAACAATAGTTAAGTAAAGTAATAAAAACAACAGTAAAAAGACAGTGAAAAATAACAGTAGCGAGGCTAAAAAAGTAGCGAGGCTACATACAGACGCCGGTTAGTCGAGCTAATTGAGGTAGTATGTACATGTAGATATGGTTAAAGTGACTATGCATATATGATGAACGGAGAGTAGCAGTTGGGTAAAAGAGGGGTTGGCGGGTGGCGGGTGACAGGACACAATGCAGATAGCCCGGTTAGCCAATGTGCGGGAACACTGGTTGGTCGGGCCAATTGAGGTAGTATGTACATGAATGTATAGTTAAAGTGACTATGCATATATGATAAACAGAGAGTAGCAGCAGCGTAAAAGAGGGGTTGGGGTACACAATGTAAATAGTCCGGGTAACCATTTGATTACCTGTTCAGGGGTCTTATGGCTTGGGGTAAAAACTGTTGAGGAGCCTTTTTGTCCTAGACTTGGTACTCCTGTACAGCTTGCCATGCGGTAGTAGAGAGAACAGTCTAAGACTGGAGTAGCTTGGATCTTTGACAATTTTTAGGGCCTTCCTCTGACACCGCCTGGTGTAGAGGTCCTGGATGGCAGGAAGCTTAGCCCCAGTGTTGTACTGGGCCGTACGCACTACCCTCTGTAGTGCCTTGCAGTGATGCAACCGGTCAGGATGCTCTCGATGTTGCAGCTATAGAACCTTTTGAGGATCTCAGGACCCATGCCAAATCTTTTTAGTTTCCTGAGGGGGACTGTCTTGGTGTGTTTGGACCATTCTAGTTTGTTGTTGATGTGGACACCAAGGAATTTAAAGCTCTCAACCTGCTCTACTACAGCCCCATCAATGAGAATGGGGGCATACTCGGTCCGCCTTTTCCTGTAGTCCACAATCATCTCCTTAGTCTTGGTTACATTGAGGGATAGGTTGTTATTCTGTCACCACCCGGCCAGGTCTATGACCTCCTCCCTATAGGCTGTCTCATCGTTATCGGTGAGACAGCTGTTGTGTCGTCTGCAAACTTAATGATGGGGTTGGAGTCGTGCCTGGCCATGCAGTCGTGGGTGAACAGGGAGTACAGGAGGGGACTGAGCACGGACCCCTGGGGGGCTCCAGTATTGAGGATCAGCGTGGCAGATGTGTTGCTACCTACCCTCACCACCTGGGGGTGGCCTGTCAGGAAGTCCAGGATCCAGTTGCAGGGGGGGTGTTTAGTCCCAGGATCCTTAGCTTAGTGATGAGCTTTGAGGGTACTATGGTGTTAAACGCTGAGCTTTAGTCAATGAATAACGTTCTCACATATGTGTACCTTTTGTCCATGTATTGGCTATGGAGAGCGTGATCACGTAGTCGTCCGGAACAGCTAATGCTCTCATGCATGCCTTAGTGTTGCCTGCCTCGAAGCAAGCATAGAAGTGATTTAGTTCGTCTGGTAGGCTCGTGTCACTGGGCAGCTTGCGGCTGTGCTTCCCTTTGTAGTCTGTAATAGTTTGCAAGCCCTGCCACATTAGACAAGTGTCGGAGCCGGTGTAGTATGATTCAATCTTAGCCCTGTATTGACGCTTTGCCTGTTTTATGATTCGTCACAGGGTATAGCAGGATTTCTTATTAGCTTCCGGGTTAGAGTCCCGCACCTTGAAAGTGGCAGCTCTATCCTTTAGCTCAGTGTGAATGTGGCCTGTAATCCATGGCTTCTGTTTGGGGTATGTACGTACAGTCACTGTGGGGACGATGTCCTCGATGCACTTATTGATAAAGACAGTGACTGATGTGGTGTACTCCTCAATGCCATCGGAGGAATCCCGGAACATGTTCCAGTCTGTGATAGCAAAACAGTCCTGTAGTTTAGCATCTGCTTCATCTGACCACTTTTTTATAGACCGAGTCACTGGTGCTTACTGCTTAAATTTTAGCTTGAAAGTAGGAATCATGAGGATAGAGTTGTGGTCGAATTTACCAAATGGAGGGCGAGGGAGAGCTTTGTACGCGTCTCTGTGTGTGGAGTACAGGTGACCTAGAATTGTTTTCCCTCTGTTTGCACATTTAACATGTTGATAGAAATTTGGTAGAACTGATTTAAGTTTCCCTGCATTAAAGACTCCGGCCACTAGGAGCACCGCTTCTGGGTGAGTGGTTTCCTGTTTGCTTATTTCCTTATACAGCTGACTGAGTGCGGTCTTAGTGCCAGCATCTGTCTGTGGTGGTAAATAAACAGCCACAAAAAGTATAGCTGAAAACTCTCTAGGCAAGTAGTGTGGCCTGCAATTTATCCCAATATACTCTACTTCAGGCGAGCAAAATCTAGAGACTTCCTTAGATTTCGTGCACCAGCTGTTGTTTACAAATATGCACAGACCCCCCCCCTATCTTGCCCACTATCTTGCCGGTGCAGCGTGTATCCCGCTAGCTGAATATCCATGTCGTCATTCTGCCACGATTCTGTGAAACAGGATATTACAGTGTTTGATGTCCCATTGATAGGATATTCGTGATCGTACCTCGTCTTGAAGGAGTTCCCACATATCCTGAGCACTTGTTGGCTGCTTTTCCTTCACTCTGTGATCCAACTCATCCCAAACCATCTCAATTGGGTTGAAGTTGGGGGGATTGTGGAGGCCAGGTTATCTACTCTGAAGAGTTGATGTTGAGATGTGTCTGTTACTTGAACTCTGTTAAGCATTTATTTGGTCTTCCTTTCCTGTGGCGGTCCTCATGAGAGCCATTTTCATCATAGCGCTTGATGATTTTTGCAACTGCATTTCAAGAACCTTTCAAAGTTCCGGATTGACTAACCTTCGTGTCTTAAAGTAATGATGGACTGTCATTTCTCTTTGCTTATTTGAGCTGTTCTTGCCTTAATATGGACTTGGATTTTTACCAAATAGGGCTATATTCTGTATACCACCCTTATTTTGTCACACCACAACTGACTGGCTCAAACACATTAAAAGACCTTCCACAAATCAACTTTTAACAAGGCACACCTGTTAATTGAAATGCACTCCAGGCGACTATCTCATGAAGCTGGTTGAGAGAATGCCAATAGTGTGCAAAGCTGTCAAGACAAAGGGTGGCTAAGAATCTCAATATAAAATATATTTTGTTTATAACACTTTTTTGGTTACCACATGACTCCACATGTGTTATTTCATAGTTTGGATGTCTTCACTATTATTCTACAATGTAGAAAATAGTAAAAATCAAGAAAAACTCTGGAACGAGTAGGTGTGTCCAAACTTTTGACTGGTACTGTATGTGTTCCAGAATAGAGAGTGTTCCAGAGTAGCGAGACCCAAAGTAGCTACTGTAATTGAGTACTGGCAGTGTCTGCTGTGGCAAGTGCAAGTTTCCTGAAAAAGATCTAATCTCTCAATGTTCATCTCAAAGTGCACCAAATTCATGCATTTAGCTGTTGAAATTCCTTTTCTCTTACCAGGGAAGGACATCTCCGGACCCCCCTACTGGCTTTGGGCTAAGCCCCCAATGTCTTCAAATCCTAGAAATTTCCCTGGTCAGCAGTGGGATGTAGATCTAGCCTGACATAATGATTCTGGGCCAGACAAAAGCTGATTCATGTTATCTCACACACAGATGTGGAAGAGAATCAATGGTGTGGTTGTGCCTCAGTCCCATTGTTGAGATTTTCTGAATCCCAAGAGTAGAGTGAACAAATGTAGGATATTAAATAGGATACAGGGAGGAAAATTTGCCAAATTCTAACTGTCTGAGTGTGGTAAAAGCATACTATAAAGATGTAAGGCCATATTGAGTATATAGTTAATAAATTAATCAGTTTCTTATTACATTTGTATTTGTTATTGGGCAAATTAGATGTATGGATTATTATTGATTTCAGTTTCTGTCAAAGAGCTTGAGTGAGATAAATAAAGATGTGTCTATCTATCTATCAAATAATCGCCATGTACCGACTTGACCATTAAATAATGAAGTAAACTACATGCCACCCAATAAAAGGCTGGGAAATACTGCCATCGGGTGGTGAGGAATGACAAACTGATGTGATAGTTGTTAGAAGATAGGGCACCAGTAGGTGGCAGTGTTGTTAAAGAATGAGATTGGCTCAGCGATGCGAACGATAAGAGGCATCTTTACTTGGCTTTATGGTTTTTATTTTACAAATGAAAGCTTACAGGTTGTGCACAAATGTGATTTCCTTGTGCCGGGCAGAGTTCATGCTCCACCTTAGCCAAAACAAAATTATATCTAAAAGTTTATGATATGAGGAACGAGAGGATTGTCGGTGAGCTTTAATTTTCTAAAGACATTTATTATAGACTGATACTGTTCACAGTCACACCATAAACCCTGTAATAACTTATAATAGACTTATACAGTTTTATATTCCTAAAGATTTGAACTTTCCCCTTGGTAAGAAAAACAAGAAATATAAAATAGGCCTATTTTACACTCTTGTGAGTCTGCTGGGTCGTTTTAGAAATAAGTCCCTTTTGGGTAGTGCAACTTGGTCCCCCCCAAAAATAACATTTTATTTCAACTAATTTTAACATTCTGCGATATAAACAGGGTTGACGATTTCATCTTAAATCAGCAATAAATCCCCTTGTGACATGAGGAATGGAAGCTTGTTGTGTGCAACAGGAAGGAGCAATTGAATGCAAGCTATACAAAAATGTGTAATTGTCAATCTATGGGTAACAAGTTTGACGTGTTATGCTTGACCCACTCAGTATTTCAACACAAAAAAAAAACTGAAATTACATAATGATTTGACTATTAGATGTTCAATGTTTTTTTTAAAGTAACAGTTTCACCATATTAACACCAGAGTTCAGTTCACTTAACAGGGTTGACCTTAAAATGAGGGACACGTTTTTTTTTTTTACCTAAAAATGAATCACTAATCACATGAAGAAATTACTTTGTCGAAGCAACCAAACAACTAGGGCTTTACAATGATGGTGACAACTTGGAGAAATGTTGGAGTTAAGCGGGTTAAAATCTTCCTAGATGTCACAGAGGGTGCATAGATTTGGCACTTTAGCAAGTATTGATTCATATGAAAAAAAAGGCTTTTAAAATGTTAGATTGGTGCACAATTTATACTTAAAATATCAAAGGGACGCAAAAGGGACTCATTTCGTAGAATGACCCAGCTTCTGTCCTTATTGCTACTGCATATGTCTGACTACGGGAGAGCTAGTGTTCATTGTCCCTGTATAGTAGGCCTAAACATTGAAAAGCAAAATCCACCAGTCTTATTTCAGTGTTTCACAATAGAAGTTGTCAGATAAACATCTGCCTCAGAGCTATGTCTCATAAGTAGTTTACCGTCTGTCTTTCTTACCTTTCACAACATGTCTCCTCTATACACCTGCGTTACAAAAGTCACATGATCCAGGTGGAGTGTCATTGGCTCACAGAGCTTTCACCTGAGAAAGGCAACTGTTCAAAGCGTTGACCCAGATATGACACATTGCTCTAGTTAGCCAAACTAACAATAGAGGCTCATATCATCTTGCATCCAAAATAAGGAAATATTATACAATCTGTCTTCTATGAAGACAGTAATTAAAAATAAATGTACCAATTTGCATCCTGGCAATTGAAAATAGTCCAGCTCATTTTTCCATCCATGACACAACCCCTTTCTCCCCTATTTATGTTGTGTTTCTTGAAAGGCCCTTAGAATAAAATATATTACACGAGGGCCACACTTCTCAAAGTCTCACTGGTGAAGCTGGTTCATCACTTGCAGCACGTCTTCTAGTATGGACGGCCCCAAGTCAAGGTTCAGGACAAAAGACGAGTCTTCATCGACCCCTGGAGGGGCCTCCACTGGGGGACAAGGAGCCTGTTGGGGGGCCGTGTTCGATTCGGATCCATCCGGCCCCATCGTTAACTCTCCCTCCTCCTTCTTTTCCTGCTCCTGCTTTACCTCCTCTTCGTGGTGCAACCTGTCATGCGCCACCACCTCCACAACATCCAGTAAAGGCAGAAAGAGGCACCTCTGGGGATGGGTTCTGGCTTTGGAGGCCTGTGCATCCATCTCTTCTGGGCTGAGGAGGCGTGGGGGCTTGGGTGGGGGTGGGGGGGTCTCATTGGGGGTGATGTTTGAGTAGAGGTCCTGGTGGCTTTGAGAGCTGTGGAGGATGAGACTTCCGGTCCGCTGGAAGGTTGCGAGGTCGCCGAAGACATCTCCGTGGGCATCCAATCCGATGTGGGAGAGGTGGCGGAAGTCACCCAAGGGTAGGCTGATCATGTTGACTGATAGCAGCTCACGGCGCTTCTGCTTGCGGGGCCAGCGCATGCTGGCTGATTTGAGGTACAAGGTGGTCTTCAGAGGCATCTTGGACTTAATGGCGTGTACTGTCAGTGAGTTCAACACTTTTAGGCTGAAGTGGAGGTCACTCAGTTGAAGGGTCCAGTTGACCTTTAGGCAGCTCTGAAAATGTGAGGACAAACAAACTAGGTTAAGAAAACTCACTTCAAATGATTTGATACTCCTTCTTTTGTTATTTTTTATTTTGGCATTTCACAGCCTAAAAATGCCAATGCTAAACAACCTTTGCCACAATTGTTATGATCATCATGATCATTTGCCACGATTGTCATGAAATTGGATTCCAGGTTGAGATCGGTAGCTAGCAATGGCCATATATGGACTGGTAACTGCAGCCACGACTGTATAATAAAATAACCTGTTTTTCTTGTATACATGTGTAACTTCACACACACAGCTTGCGGCACAAAGGTTTTGTCATGGGTGTGACCTTAATCTAGTAAGAATTGATGCCTAAAGAGTGCTGAATGCTGAATTATTTGTCTCGTGGAAGGAAAAGTCTAAACAACCTCTTGTACTGGAAAGTGAACACTGAGGCACATTAGTCTGTTAATAAGTAACCTTGGAGATTTGTTTTATTTCAGGGCCATTACTTTTATCTCTGACCTGATAAAAATGCTTTTTTCTTTGACTGTTGGTGTTTCTGTGATTGCTTTAGCTTTGGTTTCACTCGTTGTCAGTGTTCACACTGTGTTTATGTGTCTAAAGCTACTTGAACGTTTGAGACAGTGTTGCAGTCGTGGCTTGTTGTAACTGGTAGTATCACATTTCTTCTCATTAAGAAGGTGAGCGTTTTTCCCCAGGGCAGTGTTTCATGTTACCTGTAAAGGAACAGTGCCTTGAGAATTCTAAGGAAAATGGTTTACTGGAAGACAACCTGGTTAGGGACTTTCCTAATTTGCCTAAAATGTGAAGTTGATGCTGTCTTATTTGTATTTTATAGTCATAGCAAAAAAGCATCTGAGGAAAATGCTGCTATTAAGGAATGTGGCCTATTTTTCAGACAATGTTGAAATCCCCATGGTGGGCTGTTTTTCTGTACAGTTAGTACAAGGTTTTATAATCTTCCTGATAGTTCCGATCATGGATCCTTAACAACTTAGTTCCAATGGATCTACAATTATTTCGTTTTTACATCTAATATTTGTATGGGGCTTTTAAAGAGACAGCCACGAGGACAATGTGTCAGAGATAGTGCCCCAGGTAAGCTGAGGTAGCTGGCATGATTCAAAGGAACAGTAAAACGGCCAACTGTTGTGTCCAGATTGAAATAATAATTTATTTGGACAATTAGTTGGTCCACTGACACTAAGTCAAGACGTGAACCACTAACTAAAGCCATTACAGTATATAGGCCACGAATTGTTTGTTCATTCACTTATTGCTTAAAAGTCTTAAAAGCTTACCGGTGTCTATCTTTGTTTCCACACAAGTGAGGTGAACAGGAAGCAGTCTTTCTATGCATTCTCAGTATATTTGCTCTTCTCGCTCTTCTCTACAGTTTTAGAACACACAGCTCTCTAGACGTTCCATGTGCGAAAAGCGCCCCTAACTCTGAAACACTGACAAGGTCTACTACCCTAAAGCACACACAAACTGAGCTAGACTGCCTTATCAGCTCACCTGTGTCTCTGGGTTGTGTTAGTTTAAAGTGATAAACCTTCGGTCCCTCCACCCTGATTTATCAATATCTCTGTCTGTGCGTCTTCTCTCTTGTGACCGTCTTCTCTCAGGTAGTCCTCTAGTCCCAATAATCTCTGGAATAGAGGGTCAGCTCTTATTGTGGAGGTGTGACAAAAGAGGAGGGGTGTATGACGCTCAGGTGAACTCTTCACTGCTAGGGTTTCTTTCAACGAAGGTAGGGAAAGGGGGAAGTGTTCTAGATTATATCACTTGCCCTGTGGGTCTCAACTTCCTGTTGATAGTTAGAATATTACAATACACAAGGTACAATTTGGTAGTGCTTCAGCAGTTTTTCTCTCTAGAAAGTTAGTTTAGCCAGCTACCTACACGTGGTAGTAATCATGGCCGAATAACTGACCAGGCCGGCAGGGCATGTGCCCAGGGGCCCTAACCTCCAGGGGGCCGACATTGATTTTGTTAGTCACTCTCTCTCAGATATCATATGAACATGGCATAAGTCATGGAAAAATGTGTAGAATTGCAGGAACATTTTTGCAGTTTTAAAGCTCTTTCATTTTCACCCCATTGCACAATGAGTAGAATTGCATAAAATTAGTTTTAAAATTGCAACATTGTATCTCTGCCCCATGGCAAAATGTGTAGAACTGCATAAAATGTGCTTTAAAACCAAAACGTTTCTCTATGCCCCATGGCAAAATGCAGAGAATTAGCTTTAATAAAACTATTTTGTTTCTCTCTGCCATCGAGGGGGACCACTAAAATATTATACCCCAAAAAGCTAGGGCCGGCCCTCCCTCCTCTCCAAACACACACCACCTCCGTTTCCTCAATCCACTCGGTATTAATGAAAAAGTTATTCTCTGCTCAGACACAATGTTCAGCTTGCCATAATAGTCCTAAATGATGTAATTCATCTCTCACTACGATGATAATGGTATGCTAAAAAAAATTACTCAGAGCATCTTATATCATGCATTGATAAATGTCTTTCTCATTTTCTTGCCAATTTGTGGATTTGAGCATTATCATAGACTTTTATGGTCATTTCTGAATTGTGCCTTTTCAAGGCGCACAACATTTTGTTTTGCGAAGTAAATGATCAGTCTGGTCCTAGGCTTTTACAGATCATGACCAGTGAAAAAAATGTACCCCTCCAATATTAAAAAGGAATTGCATTACAAAATCACCAGCTGAACACCTTGATTTCTTAGAGGCGGCTGTTAGATACACATGGTCAGGGGACCTGCATTCCAAACCCTGTTTGCTTCTCACATTCATTAGATAAGGACTGGTTGCATAATCAGCTTGATCTAATATGAAAACAAACTCTCTTTCTCACACCTTAAGAACATGCTGTCTCTCTGAAGGGTATCAATCAAATATCAACCAAAGTGAATATATGACCTACCATTTAAGGACCGTTTAGATTCTATACACATTTCTCCTTAGCAGCAGAAGGAAGGAGATGAGCAATGCCAAATGAATCTGAAGCTTGTGAAAAATGCACAGAGGCAGGTTCTCACACATTGCACTCCATAGACCTGCTGTAGCCAATATGGAATGCCAATCACCAGATAAGCTCTTTCGTTCACTTGTGTCAGTTACTGCTATTGTGGGCTGTGGAAAGAGAGCAAGCAAACAACCAAATAATAAAACTTACTTTGCCAGTGACCAGTGTTCCCTCTCATTTTTTTCGGCACTGAGCAAATTTCAGGTCTGCTGAGCGCAAACTTGAATGTTGTGGAAAATTCTGTGCAACTTCCAGCACGCATTTACTGTGAGTACTGAGGCTGTACCCGCTTTAAGTTTCCGTTTTAACAGTGTTCAAGTAGGTTACTGTGGCTAGTTGATCATAATGTAGGCCTACCAGAGTGGCCTACCATCAAAAACAATGGAGATAATGCATCCCATAACATTTTATCATGGAAATAGCTGTTCTATCATTCAGCCTACAGTAGCAGCCAATGTGTGGTGTTCAATGTAGGCCTACATTCCATGAGAAGTTTGAAAAAACATGCAGGGCTTGACATTAATCTGTTAATCCACTTGTTCTCCAGATAAGGAGGTGACTGAACATGCTTTTGTGATGCAAGAAACCACTTTACAAAATAAAATGCATTATTATTCCCATACCATTATCAGAACCAGACAAATTATGCTACCCTCTGCATATTGGCTACTTAGCTTATTCAAGCCTAAAAATAAAACAGTGCTCCTTTAAGACCAAAAACAGCTCTTTACCTGACTCGCTTTTCAAAGATATCTAGAGTTGTACACATTTTGTGCTCTTGTAGGAAGCCATCACTCCCCTATTGCTGACTACAAATTACAGTGCATTCGAAAAGTATTCAGACCCCTTGACTTTTTCCAAATGTTGTTACGTTTCAGCCTTATTCTAAAATTGATTCAATTGTTTTTCCCCTCCAATCTACACACAATAGCCCATAATGACGAAGTAAAAACAGTTTTTTCTAAATGTTTGCAAATTGTGTAGAGGCACAGATCTGGGGAAGGGTACCAAAAAATATCTGCAGTATTGAAGGTCCGCAAGAACACAGTTGCCTCCATTATTCTTAAATGGAAGAAGTTTGGAACCACCAAGAATCTTCCTAGAGCTGGCCGACCAGCCAAACTGAGCAATCGGGGGAGAAGGGCCTTGGTCAGGGAGGTGACCAAGAACCCGATGGTCACTCTGACAGAGCTCTAGAGTTCCTCTGTGGAGATGGGAGAATCTTCTAGAAGGACAACCATCTCTGTAGCACTCCACCAATCAGGCCACACGTTTGCAAGAGGAATACAGTAGATTGGAACATTGCCGTCATAAATAAATAGCATTTGATGAGAAAACATAACACAAAAACACAACTGGGCTATTTTTATTTTATGATTTATTGAGGCCTCAAAAAATACATGATACCAAATGTGCAACATACTATAGGATTTGTCTCAAGCAACAATTTAGTAACACAGTAGTACAGTAGTGAATGTAGCTTCATCAAAGTGCAATTTGTTTGAATGTCTCCAAATGATATTTTACTGTAAATACACTATGACATCAGTACTGTAGGCACATCAAATACTGTAGCCACGTCATATTATATAATCAACAATTAAATTACACC
Source organism: Oncorhynchus mykiss (assembly GCF_013265735.2). NCBI lineage: Eukaryota > Metazoa > Chordata > Actinopteri > Salmoniformes > Salmonidae > Oncorhynchus > Oncorhynchus mykiss. Next base: position 25,524,282 of record NC_048572.1, on the reverse strand, counting down.
GACATATGTTCTAGGGAAAAAACATCAGTGTATCCTTACCCAAGTTATCACTGACCATAGACAACTGTTCAACTGTTCTGCCTTATTATTATTCGACCATGCTGATCATTTATGAACATTTGAACATCTTGGCCATGTTCTGTTATAATCTCCACCCGGCACAGCCAGAAGAGGACTGGCCATCCCACATATGCTCTCTCTAATGCCCCAGGAATACCTGACATGATGACTCCTTGCTGTCCCCAGTCCACCTGACTGTGCTGCTGCTCCAGTTTCAACTATTCTGCCTTATTATTATTCGACCATGCTGGTCATTTATGAACATTTGAACATCTTGACCATGTTTTGTTATAATCTCCACCCGGCACAGCCAGAAGAGGACTGGCCACCCCACATAGCCTGGTTCCTTTCTAGGTTTCTTCCTAGGTTTTGGCCTTTCTAGGGAGTTTTTCCTAGCCACCGTGCTTCTTCACCTGCATTGCTTGCTGTTTGGGGTTTTAGGCTGGGTTTCTGTACAGCACTTTGAGATATCAGCTGATGTACGAAGGGCTATATAAAATAAATTTGATTGATTGATTGAGACACCCCTCCAATCAACAAACACACAGTGAATGCAGTAGTTCAGGTCTAATTGACTGGTGAAAACACTCATGCATTGTTGCAGCGAGACCAAGTGGTTAGTAACAACTTTCACATGATGGTGTCCCTGTTCAGACACCAAACCATTGTTTACCCCACGCCTGTCATGGTCACCACAGAGAAGCCCACCTTCTCCAGCTTGTCCAGAACCACCCGGGGAGGCTCGTCCACGTGGTACTCCCAACTGGAAATGCAATGATCTCGTTATTATTTGCCTGAGAACACATGGCATTAGTACTATACATTTGCACAATGTAAATCCATGGCAGCCAAAGGTTTTACATTTATAAACCAACACTGTGGTGTTTGGGTATTTGTTGTAAATTCATACAGAAATTCAGTAAATGGAGAAAGCATAGTTAGGGTCCATGAAGTAACACTAAGGAATTTGTTTTTACACTACACATTTTTTTTACACTACACATTTTCTGTAGATTCTGAGCTTCTTTTAAAAAGCAGTAAATGACACAAATTACTCACAAGTTGTTCCCCAGGTCTCTCTGGCTCCTAGCTTCCCAGGTGTTGGACGTTTTGCTGTCTCTCTGTGTGGCTAAATAATGTTCTGTGGTTTGGGGATGCTTCAGTTGATGCAGCTGGGTGAGTTGTGTGTGTACTGACTAAAATCAGCAATTTCCTGCATTGAGAAGGCATCACCAACACAGATACTATCTATAATATCCTCAAGGCTGTGCTACAGAGAAAATGACAGACAGATTAAACAAACTGTCTGTAAACTTGTCATTCTGTGCAGACTGCAGAGCAATATTAATGGACATTGAAAAACATGTTTTTCTAGAACCCTTTCATTTCACGCAACAAATGAATCAATGGAATCACCTCAACTATGGGAGTCTGTTGGGACATGGGGCTGACTTGTTACCAAGTACAGGAATTCCTCCACAGAGTTGCAGCAGACAAGTTTTTTAAAATTAACCTCTGTCTTGCTATGCTTTCCTACTTTAAAATGTTTTTGTCTGTGGTTTTATTAGATATTTTATTAAACAATTATTGATTAGCAAACAAATAAAACAGAAGACAAACATATGTACATGGTAAGAGTCTAAGAATTTACATTTTATAAGTATCAATGCATAGCGACTCGGGGGTTCATTTAAAAGACTTTAGTGTGCACCCAATCCTATGCTAACTAAAACGTGTCTCGGTTTCCACTATTGGCTGTCTGGAGAGGAAGACTGCTTTGGCTGTCTGGAGAGGAAAGCAGCCGGTTGTGATACAGCCTGGAATCGAACCAGGGTGTCTGTAGTGACGCCTCTAGCACTGAGATGCAGTGCCACTGCACCACTCGGGTCTTAGACCATTCCTCCATACAGAATATTTCCAGATCCTTGATATCCTTCGTCTGCACTTATGGACTGCCCTCTCAATTCAAACCACAGGTTTTCAATGGGATTCAAGTCTAAAGACAGATGGCCATGGCAAAATGTTGATTTGGTGGTCAACTAACCATTTCTTTTGGATTTTGAAGTGTGCTTGGGGTCATTGTCTTGCTGGAAGATCCACTTGCGGTCAACTTTCAGCCTCTTGGCAGAGACAACCAGGTTCTTGGCTAAAATGTCCTGGTCCTGGGTAAAGTTCATGACATCATTGACCTTAACAAGGGTCCCAGGACCAGTGGAAGCCAAATAGCCCCATAACAAAGTTCCACCACTATATTTTACAGTAGGTATGCGTTTCTTTTCTGTTTATGCACCCTTATTTTGATGACAAACCCTCCACTGGTGTGTGTGGCCAAAGAGATAGATTTTCATGTCATCCAACAAATGTAAACGCCTGGAATCTGCTAAACGGAATTGGCCCTTAAATTGGAACAGGTGCTTTGGACAGATGACATGAAAATAGATCTCTTTGGCCACGCACACCAGTGGTGGGTTTTGTGTCGAAATAAGGATGCATAAGCAGAATAAATATATATATTTTTTTTAATCGTCGCAAGGTGAGGTATTAAATTTGACCCCAAAATTTCTCTGCGCAATTGTATTAATACAAAATATAATTTCCCCCAATTTCTTAGTAAACAATATAGCTCAGTATTTGAATTATTTATTTTTGCTCCTCTTTATTACAGGTGTCAATTTCAGAAGCCACTTCATATCACGTCACTGTGACATGGTTCAATATGGTTTAAGCTATTATAATTGCAGTCCCATGACAGCTCAATTGGTGTCAATACCGCTGAGATGTCTTTTTGTGATACAGAAATATTACTTTAACATTCTAATACACAGTCCTTTCAAATGGATGTCATGTCAATTGGTGGAATCATGTAAACAGAGTTAAAATAACTTATATAGTCAGATCTAATGATAAAACAATTTTAATACAACATGTCTTATACAGAAACTATGGTTCTTGAACGTACAAACAAATAGAGAAAATGTAGTCGCTAAGGGTGTCAAACCTTGTTAGTAAGGGGGCATGTACTGATGTTTATTCTATTAAGGGCAGATGTTTGACAAATAAATAGATTTGATCTATTGATGTAGTTGAATGTCAAATCCAAAGATGGTTTAAATGAAAAACACTGGTAGAAATATCAGACACCCGCGAAAAACAAAATCAAACAAAACAATACCACAAACATACATCTAAATATGTCCACGTCTACCAGTGGAGTTAGATTTGAAATATTATTTCACAAGTCCATTGGGTTGGTGAAAAATGTCACATTTCTGTGAAGTTGAGCTCCCTCTGATTCTCAAAGCTGCTATAGGCCCATATACTGTATAATACAAAATGAGTATCCAGTGTAAGCCTAAGCATGGGCAAATCACTGTGCTCCTTAGGGCAATAGGCAACATTCTCTATGCACAGTACCCTCTTGTACTGTAGGAATGCATTCTTCCCTCAGCAATGGGACAGTCCAAAATCATATCAACACAACAGTTATGGCCAGCATCTCCCTATTAGTCATTTTCTTAGCTCTTACCTCTGGGAAGTGTGTACACACAAACACAAGAGCTGTCATTGTGCAAGTCTATGGTAGCGAGTGAGGGGCATAGCCACATGACATACAGCCATGCTCTCACTCCCTGGTATGGTGCCATCTGAGCTCAGTCCTTGGCGTCACCCACCCCATCTGCGTTGATGGCAAACATGGCTTCAGACTCAGGGAGGCAGGGCGAGTCGTAAATTTTGCAGATCCTCGTTTCGCCGCGGCCTTTCCTCAAGTACAGTCTGAAAACAAGGAGCGGTTTTAGCTTGATAGCTAGCTGTATTCTTTTAGAACCCAGTGGCTTAACGACTGGCATGCTATGTTTGAAACCATGAAAATGTGAACAAGAGTACAAGTAGTAATACAAGAGAGTCAATGGAGCCACTCACCGGGTAGTGGAGGCATGTGCCATGATGTTGCCCCCGATAGGTTTTTTAGGGTCTGCTGAGAACATGGCGGCACCGTCTACCTGGGCCACCACCTGATTGGTTATCACCACAGCAACGCCAAACTGTGACAAGGCGAGAGTCAAAAAATGTTTTTAGCGTTACGACCATACCATGAACGCTAAAAACATCAAATGGATGTACAGAGAAGGGTTCAGAACGTTGCTGATATAAACATATTGTATTAGACCAACACAATAGGTAAGGAGTTCAGCGAACAGACAAAACCCCTGTAATTCTAGCCCTGGACTTACCTCGTCTGCTAGCCTTAGCAGCATTCTCAGGAAGCGTCCCAGGTGGCCTTGCCGTGCAGCGAGCTCTCCCCTCCCGGAGTAGTCGGTTCTGTAGAGGGCTGTGGCACTGTCCACTATCAGCAGGGCATACCTGAGAGAGAAGGGGCCATATGGTTAGAGACCTATAGCACTGCAGACTAGAGGTAGGGGTACTTTACTAGGATTTCTTTGAGGGTACTGCCCTTATTCCAGATCACTAATTCATGTCATAAACAACAGTATTTACATGGAAGGAAAGCAAGTAATGTGAGAAATGGAAAAACATCTGAATGGTCAGAAACCTCAGGAAGAGGGAAGGAGATGGGCCTGACCTGGACTCTGCCATCATGGCTGAGGCTTGGTAAAGAAGCTGGGTCTGGTGGTCTGTGTTAAAGGCCCTAGCGTAGGCTACGTTGTCCAGAACGTCACTCCCAACAAGTCCATACCTAATAAAAGACAACAGTATCTTCTGGTGTGATACAGCTTTTTGAAGGAAGTACTGCATTTGCAATGGTAACTCTCTGAACAGACAGACATTGATGCCCGTTATTCCTGTAGAGGAATAGTGTGGCTCCAAATTTCAATCTCTGTCAGTGTCATTTAACCCAGTAGTTACTCCATTGTTATTGTGTTGGTCCATGAGAACTCACCGCTCTGCTACAGCCAGTAACCTCTCTGGTCTGAAGGTCCCCTCTGTATCAATGTACATGGCTTTTCCCTCTCCACCACCCTGGTCAATGGGCAACTGAGTTGGGGAAAAGCACAATAGATCAAAAACGGAATGTCCTGAGTGCTATCGTCATATTCTGTGAGCAGATGTGATTGGTATGAGATAGGAGTATACAGCCAAGTCTGCCTTTATTAGTATGGGGGAAGAAATGGCATCATGACAAGTACCTGGCAGGTGACTGCAAGGGTGTGGCACAGCTGTGTTTTTCCTGTCCGGAACTCTCCAAACATTTCTGTGATGGAGCCTGTCTCTATCCCACCTGAGAGAGAGAAAAAGCCTTTTTCACGCACACGATGACAAAAAATACATCTGGGCAACTCAAAAATCATGTCCCGAGTCATGACAACAGTTCTAAAAATCTAGGTAACTGGCATAGATCCCAGCCTCACCCTGTAGCAGCTTGTCCAGCTCTTTGGACCCAGTGGAGATCTGGATGATTTCAGCTCGGCGTTGGTGGAACTCTGTTGCTGTGGTGAAGCCCATGGGCACTAGTTTGGCAGCTTCAGCCTTGAGAAAATACCATAGAGGAAGATCAGCCACAGTCATAATATCAGACCTAATGTGAACTGTGGGCAACCCAAAATGAGCAGAAAATAAAAACTCAGATTGGAAAATGAAGGTGACCTAACCAGAACTTTGTCTGCTTTGGCCTCACTGATCCCCTTGATGTTAAGCAGCTCCTTCTTGGGGGCATAGGCCACTGCCTCAATGGTGTGGAAGCCTGCATCCTCCAGCTTCTTTATGTCACTGGCACTGATGCCACATTGCTGTGTAGGAAACATTGCAAATGTAGGCCGTCATTGTAAATAAGAATTTGTTCTTAACTGACTTGCTTAGTTAAATAAAGGTTAAACAAAATAAAAAAATTAATGCACCAACACCTACCTCAAGTCTGCTCAGTAGCTGTGGTCCAAAGCTCTCCTCCTCCTCTACCTCTGCCTCCACTCTGGCCTCGCTCCTCACAGCCATCTTGATTTATGGACAGGTGAGGTATGTCTTTCAAATGGGAGAACGTTTTGACGGTGCAAGAGTTATAACTCTATAGCTAGTAAAAAAGTAAAAGTATTTTTCACGGAGGAGAAAACAACTGCGAGGCAAATATTACGTTCCATTGTGTTAGTTACTGAAACACACTTGATCACGACAGGATTTTTTCCCCGATCGGGAATAAGAAATTATTCTAACTATCAACAGAAGTTACACAACCGGAAATTGCAACCAACTACTGTACAGTAAGTAACGTTAGCTGGTCAAGTTGTTGATGTTGACCGTTCCAGCCTGTTCATGCATCTAGTAATCAAATAATTATTGACTTACTAAGTGAAATAAGATTTAGCTAGCTAGTTCACCTACTAGTAAGTGTTGTATTTATTGTTTAGAGACTTGTACAGTCTTTGAATGTGACTGATATTCATGAAAGGTAGCGTTACCTAGCATTATTAGGCTAATTCGTTCAGCTGAGCTACTGAATTACATGATCTGGCATGTCTGTGAGTGACTTGGCTTACATCCAAATGTTTAACTCAAAATAGTAGCTAGCTCATGTTAACTTTAAGTTATGGGATAGGATTTATCCAAACGTTAGATAACAGCGTCCACTTACCTCTAGTTTTTATTGCTTGAACTAAAATCTCCCGCTCGCTAGTCAACGTACTTGTTTATCAGGCTACGTAATTACGCTAACCCTTCCCTCGAGTGCTGGGATTGGACAGTGTTGGGTTGCATCCCAATGAAAAACATGTACTTCCTCACTCCCGTTTCATTCCCTTGATCTGCATCTGAAAAATCAATATATGGAAGCAAGCTAAATGTAGTGGTCAGTAAGCACTATATAACCAAGGCTTTTGCTATTTCTAAAAACGTTTGGCTGGTGTGCCGTCACCCATCTGAGCAGTCAGCTGTGAATGCCCTCACTGGCTTGTGCAATTATGTTGACTGTGATTTGGGTTCTGACCCTCCACAGGATGTGCGGTAAGAACAATGCTGATGCATCTCTTTTAAGGGTTGTTTTCCTTTTCCTCTTAGCACACACACTTTTGGTCAGTTCACATGAATCTTGACTGGGAGTGAATCGTGACTGGGAGTGAATCTTGGTGGAATAGGATTTGTGTTAATCCGAATGAATTGTGGTTCGACAATTACAATTACTGATACATAACAGTATCAGCCTTGAATGAATAACCATAATATTACGCTATTATAACAGCTATAAACAGGGCTATAATCTTAGTAGCATAAACAATAACCTAAAGATGAACCTCTTGTCAGAGAAAGAGAAACCTATTACCGAGACTGACAAAATAAAGGCTTATGGCACCCTCTCTCTCCGGCCTGGTGCGAGAGCCTGCTGTGCTGAGTTCTTATCTGATCTGCCCTTGAGCCACAGGGTCGCAAATTACTCTGCGCATGTGCGATCTCCAAGACCAGTCTGGGAGAAGCGCAACAACCGCTTTAATTAACTAAGGCTACTATGGTAAGCACTACAGTATCATGCACATATGAAAACTATGTTACCAATAAAACAATGACACGTATGGCAATGGGCACAAGGCTACATTCTATGAACAATATGCCAATCAGTATTGGCAACTCCACCATGAAATAATAGTAACAATGGTACAATAGAACATATGGTTGCAAACTGATCAAAGTTACTAAGTCATTTGTGGTAATTACCCATTATTACACATGTAAAAAATAAATCCAATAAACTCACCTCCAACTTACATTACGATGCACACACCCAATTCATGTATTCTTGTTACTGTCCACAACAGTCCTCAGAAATGTGTCTAACACTCTGATGTGTGCGTGGGTGGGTGCAGTGTCCAGATGTGCCTTTTCAAGCACTCTGATTGGTTGGGAATCTTATTTACAATGACGGCCTACCCCAGCTGAACCCTCCACTAACCCAGACGACGCTGAGCCAATTGTACACCGCCCTATGGGACTCCTGTTCACGGCCAGTTGTGATACATCCTGGGATCGAACCTGGGTCTGTAGTGACGCTTCTACCACTGCGATGCAGTGCCTTAGACCGCTGCGCCACTCAGGATCCCTTAAAACTAAGATAACTAATTATTAGTTATTAGGTAGGCTAAACAGCCAAACTAACGGGACTGTGAGGGAAATTTAGGAAGAGAGGAGGGGAGCAGGACAGCCTTTTAAAAAAAAAAACAATATTACGACACATTACAAATCAGAGGAGACAATGAGAGGAGGCCACTGTAGACTATTGAGATGCAGCCATATGAGCATACCAGTAATTTCACTGAGGGGGTTCGATTAATCCCACCCAGGCACGCCAGTGTAGGCATGTTTTCGATTGGCTGAAAGTTGATTGATACTATGAAATGATAAATAGTACCAGTCAAAAGTTTGGATACACCTATTCATTCAAGGGTTCTTCTTTATACTATTTTCTACATTGTACAATAAAAACGAAGACATCAAAACTATGAAATAACACATATGGAATCATGTAACCAAAAAAGTGTTAACATTTTATAGTCTTCAAACTAGCCACCTTTTGCCTTGATGACAGGAGTGATGAGTGCTGCATCAGATGACCTGGCCTCCACAATCACCCAACCTCAACCCAATTGAGATGGTTTGGGATGAGGTGGACCGCAGAGTGAAGGAAAAGCAGCCAACAAGTGCTCAGCATGTGGGAAATCCTTCAAGACTATTGGAAAAGCATTCCAGGTGAAACTGATTGAATGCCAGTGTGCAAGGCTGTCAAAGGGTGGCTACTTGGAATAATCTGAAATATATTTTGATTTGTTTAACACTTTTTTTAGGTTACTACATGATTCCCTGTATTATTTCATAGTTTGTCTTCACTATTATTCTACAATGTAGAACATAGTAAAAAGAAAAACCCATGAAAGAGTAGATGTCCAAACTTTTGACTGGTACTGTATATATTTGTATGACAGCCAGATATGATCTGAAACCCCCATTTGTTCAGAGAAAACTGAAGAGCCAGGTTAACAATTTTATGTTAAACCAGTGATTGTTATCATACAGAGAAAACATGGGTAAAAGTTGCAGTTACATTTTAATAATGATTCAGACAAGCTTTTTTCAGTTATTGTAATTCTTGCCATAGTTTTGCTAGAGGAAATACATCAAAGATGTTTGAAATGGCCAACTATTACTATTGATCCCGTATGAACAAAAATTATACAAATTATCAAAATTTATGGTAGAAAACATGTAAAATTAAAACAAGACAATGTGGCATTGAACATTTACAAATGGAATTGAAACATACACACATTTTCATTCACTACATCAGGGCTGCCCAACCCTCATCCTGGAGATCTACTGTCCTGTAGGTTCAGTCCAACCCTAATTTAGCACATCTGATTCAGCTAGTCAAGGTCTTGTTGAGCAGCTACTTAGTAGAATCAGGTGTGTTAAATTAGGGTTGGACTGAACCTACAGGACAGTAGATCCCCAGGAAGAGGGTTGGGCAGCCCTGCACTACATAGAATAGCCATTGACTGGAACTGGTCTCAGCACAGCAGACTTTCATGGATCCTCTTGACAATCTTGGTCAAGTAGTTCTTGGCTGGTGTGACTGATGATACAATGTCTTCCACCTGGTCTTTTCTGTATATAAAAAAAAACGTATTATAGTGTTAGTTGTTAAAGGTGCACTGTTGCAACAATGTACAAGTAAAACTAGAAACAAAACGTGTGTCAGAAGACAAATATTAAGTCTTACGTTGCGTTTCCAATGTGATTTTGGAAGTTTTGCACATGAAAGAGACCGAAGGGGTAGGCGGAGGTGACGGCTACTGTCATCTCAAACTTGCTAAACGACTTGAGACTGGAGAACAGGATTCGAACTCTGAAATAAAGAGGACAAAACAATAATGAGTTTTGCATTCAGAAAGCTATTATATGGAACTACATCTATAAAATTCCCTAGAAACATTTAAGTCAATATTCTCTGGTGGTCTGATGGGGAATCTGTCCAGTCTTGGAGTTGTATTTCTATGGTGCTTGATCTTACTGTGTGTCCACACAGCTGATGTCCAGGATGTCCAGCCTCAGAGCGCCCCACTTCTTCATCAGGTGGATCTCTTCTCCCAGGAGGCGACAGCGGCTTACCACCAGACCCACATCATGCAGCAGCTGGAGAGCGAGAACCAGATATTATACAGCCAAAACGGAACCTCTGTGGACATGCAATGCAATAAAACACCAACCCCTTTTCTGGACTTCACGTCATGTGGATCGTCCCTTTAAACCAAGCCTCACACTTACCACGGGAATGTATCGACTGGTGGGGTACTTCTTGAACCAAGTGGTTTCACTGCCTATGTACTGGCATAGCAGATTGTGTACAAGCCGAGAGTAGCACGGTGACTTTTCATCTGTAAGAAAGAAAAGGTGAGTTGGAAAGGCAAGAGTTTGTGGCGAGAACCAAGAAAATATTCTACATTAGTGTCCAAGCTTAATTTCTCCCACCATCCATTTGGCGTTGAAATGTGATGTCCATGATGTTACGCTCAGTCTGTTCACAGACCTCTCCTAAATAAAAGAGCAAAGCATTACAAAAAAATTGACATTTGTCTTAAAGCAACCCTTCGAAAAAAAAACTGCAGAGCAAAACTACTATAAACATACTAGCACTTTTGGTGCAAGGAAAGTTATACTATCAAGGAATATATAGCACTACATCATACCGTTAGGTTTCTCAAACTGCACCTCCAACAGCAAGGACTCGTAGAGAAAGCTGTAGACTGTCTTCATGTCATCTTTCTGCACAAACTTCCATTCATTCACTCTGAAACCAAGAGGCCAAAAGTGTCATTCAAAGTTGAATGGAATAGTAGGTGTATAGGCAGGGAGGAAAAATGTCTGGAAAATGAGAAACGGACCTATCCAGCATGGCAATATGTTTCTCAAGTTCCAGAGTTTCCTTTCGGAGTCTGTCCACTTTGTCCACAGAGTTTATCTTCTGTAGTTTCAATTCACACATTTGCCTGTGGAGAAAAACAAATGGTTTCCATTTCTCGGCACATCCAGTGGAAGGCAGTAAAGTAATACAAATTAAAATCTCAATAGAGACCGTAGCTCTGGCGACGACAAAGAAGAATCCAATTTATTTGCACTAAATTATGATTCAAGCCATGTAGACTTACCTTTCACTTTCAGCAATTGCTTTGTTGACCTTCTCCAAGCCTGATAGAACGTAATTCAACATTAAAATGTCAAATACCAAGCACACCATTGATTAAAAATGAAACATTTCATTTAAAAAAGATTGTGGCGTCATACGTTACCTTGCTGCCTTGCTTTCAAGGTTGGCTCACAGTCCTCTACCCCTGTGCCCTCCACAGCTGTAAGTTCTGTGGCAGAAAGCATGACAAAACCTCAAATTCAAAATCAATTACCACCACTAATACCTCAATTATCTTAACAGGATGACAAGCATGCATTGTGAAAAATGATATTAAGTCCCTTGGTTCAAATTTAATTACAGAAGAGAATATGAAAGGCTCAAAAGGAGATGAACTCAAATCCAATATACCAGCTTCCAGGTCATGTAGACATTCATCAAGGTCTCTCAGACACTGATCGGTCTTCTCAATATTTCCTCTCAAGTTATGTTGTGCCTCCTGTGAAGATGTAATGGGACATCAACGAAACAGTTTTTTTTTTTACCCTCTTTTTCGTGGTATCCAATTGTTAGTAGCTTCTATCTCGTCTCATTGCTACAACTCCCGTACGGGCTCGGGAGAGACGAAGGTCGAAAGTCATGCGTCCTCTGATACACAACCCAACCACACTGCTTCTTAACACAGCGCGCATCCAACCCGGAAGCCAGCCGCACCAATGTGTCGTAGGAAACACTGTGCACCTTGCGACCTTGGTTTGCATGCACTGCGCCCGGCCCGCCACAGGAGTCGCTGGTGCGCGATGAGACAAGGATATCCCTACCGGCCAAGCCCTCCCTAACCCGGACGACGCTAGGCCAATTGTGCGTCGCCCTAGGACCCCCCGGTTGCGACAGAGCCTGGGCGCGAACCCAGGGTCTCTGGTGGCACAGCTGACGCTGCAGTGCAGCGCCCTCAACCCGGGAGGCCAATGAAACAGTTTATTAGCTGAATTTCACACACACACAAATGTGGAAAGCATAAGTATTTTTCAGTCAAAGGTTACAAGCAACAAAGCAAAGGGATTTTTGTTCTCATCAGGGGTCTTACCCGAGTTGTGTGCACAAGGTCAGAGTACAAAACTGCTTTCATTTCATGAGATCGCACTTTGCTTCTCTTTCTGAAGAATGTTCTCCTCTCTTTCAACTTTGAACCAACAAGCAGCAACTGGGGAAAATAAGCCACAACATCAAGAGGGGTGGTCCAAATTGGATCAAACTGACTAGTAATAGCAAGAGGGAAATCAATAAATTAAATACCTCTTCATCTGAAAAGCCCTTCGCCGCCTCCCAAAGTGTTCCATTAACACTTTGCAGAAGACTGTCTTGGTCTCTCAGACGTGCTTTCAACCTGAAATCAGAAAGTACACCAAATGGATGAACACACATGGCTTGTTATTTACTAAGCAGGTTACAGATTTGAGCATTGTTTTTTTTTTTACTTCATCTTACGGTAAATAAAATGCCATGTAAAGCGTCACAATGACATGCATAATTAAACATACCCCTCCACCATTTCTGTGAGTATCTGGCAGTCTGTCTCATACACCCTCTGTTTGGGACGGTTGATATGTTTCTCGATTAACAAGTCCTCTGTTTTGCGATCGAGATCCGACACAATCTATAAGGAGATGAAAATCTGTATTTAGCACCTATGTTTATTGTGAGCGTCAGTAAGTATTATTCTTTGTAATAATTCCTCAAAAGTTAGTATTTTTTGTGTGTGTGTCAAAATTAAATTCTAAAGACAAAGGTTTAGGATTTACTCTCGCAGGCAGAATACTCTGTCGAGGTTTATGGATGACAAAGTCGATGCTGAAGAGTTTCAGGAACTCAGCCACTGTAATGCTGCCATCTTGGAGTTTCTGAAATTAAATGTGAAAGAGCAGTGAAAACACAGTATATCGGAAATGGTATCAGGAAAAGTCAATATAAAAGGGAGTTGTTGACATACCTTCAGTACATCAGATGTGTAGTCCCCGGTGTTGTCAAGCAGGGACTCGAATTGGCTTTGTCTGTAAGCTGCAAAATGGCATCAAGTTAGTATTGCCTACCTAACCTAGACAATGCACTTTAAAAGGGATCAAGACAGCCAAGGTGATGATGAATGTTTGAATGAGACAGTCGAAATGAGCAGTAAAAGCGCCTCAAAACTCACTTGACGACTCAAATGTGCCCTCACATCGGAGGTTGGAGTTGCTGCTGGAGCCATCAGCTGCAGCTGTAAAGTTAATGTCCCACTGAACTACTGGTGTGTGGGGGATCTGTCAAGATAAAATGTGAAAAAATACAAATGTATTAACTCGTATTGAATACATTTAACAAAATAAATGTGAACTGATTAAATGAAAAACAGTATTTACCATTTCTCTGATGTTTTCTGTTGATGGCTTATTCCTCTTTACCTCATCCATGGAGTCATCATGGCCCTCTTCTGGTAGGGGCCTCTTCTGACATTGGGTAACAGTTAGGACCGGCTCTTTAAAGACCTCATGCTCCACAACATCCTTGACCACCTTGCCTAAGAAAAGATTTCCTTTGTCGTCGACCCTCTGAGGTGACTTGGTGCCCATAGTTTCTGATAAGTCCTCTTCACTGCTAATGTCTGGAAGCACTTCATCGTCAATGTTCTCCATCGAGGTGTTGCTCCTCAGTTCATGAGTGCCACCCAAGCTATTCTTCTTCAGAAGTTTCCCAAAATCTGTCACGTTATTGGACTGGTTTGATTCAGAGGGTTTGGCTATTTGTGGGAGTTTGGGCAGGAAACCACCAAATGACAGGCATTTACTTTTCAAGTTTAAAGGAGCAGTCATATTAGGTTTGTCATTGTGAATAATATGGTCTTCCAAGTTGACACTTGTTGGTCTCTCAGTCATTAATCCCATGGTTTTAGACCCATAGTCTACAGTTGAGAATGATTCTGTCTCTACACTGTGTTGGTCAGAGGTCCTCATCAGGTGAGATAAAGGTGCAGTGCAGCTACCCATCACTTCAGTGGATTCATTTATCATGCGGCTCATATGATTAAGTTTCAACTGCAGATCTGCCAAACTCATTCGCCTGGTCTTTGCTTTCTTCAAAGGTACATTATCTTCTGTTGAGACTGAAGAGGCAATGGGAGAGCTTTCTGGATTGTTAGGAATAAAGGAGCAGTCTTCATCTTTCAGATCAGGATCATTTCGGTCTGCCAATCCCTTTAGGTCAAAGTGTTCTGTAAGGTTAGTGGGGATTTCTCTAGGGTGACCCTCCGGTAGACACAAGGAAATTGCATTTGTGGTGGATGAAGGGCCCTTCACATTGGTAGGTGCATGTTCAATTTGCGTTGTGACAGCCTTGGTCATCTCCATTTCATGATCCTCAGAAAACATTTCAGTTTCATCTCTGGCCATTTTCTTCTCCTCCAGGTTAGAGGGTACAGCTACAGGATTATTTCTGCAACGTGTCGCTTCTGCTACTCGTTTCACTTCCATATAATTTGCCTGACTAATTGACACATTCCCTAAAGGTGGATTTGTTTCAGGGGAAAACATCATGTTAATAACTTTGGATTCAATTGCAACAGTCTGGCTCCTTGTCAGTTCCATTTCATCAGAGTCAGAAGATGTAGGTGCCTTTTCACTGCAGAGGCTTTCAACACCTAACTGAAACGTAATCTCACCATGTGCACTCTGCTCTGCCGGAGGAACCATCTGCAGGGTCTTACTCACACTGGATAAACGTTGCCTTCCCCCGAAAGGGTCACGATTCCCCATCTTGATGTTTTCAGACTCAATTACAGCGGTCTGACTTCTCGTCATATCCATGTCATCTGAATCTGATGCCCAACGTTGATCAGGTTTGTGACCCACTTCCACGAAATGATTGCCCTTTGCTCCAGTGAAATTTGTCTTTGAGATTGTGGACATCCTAGCTAAGGTCTCACCCCCATGGGCAGAATGTGACACATTTGTTAATATCTGTGCAGTGAGAGCTTGAGTCATCTCCATACAATTGTTGTCCTCCCCAATAAGAGTTTTATTTGAATCCAAAAAGCCGACAAATCTTCCTCTACCACCTTGGAGTGAAGGAGTTACACCACCAAAACCTCTGGTGTCAATAACCCCTGTTTGGCTCCTTGTGATTTCCATGTCATCTGTACTAAGCTCTGCTCTAATCAGGCTCTTCTCAAATGTTTCCTTTTGGTGTTTTGATATGGGGAACAATCTGCCAGTGGTCTCATCTGTCACGTTCAGTCCATTTCTGTGATCTATAGACACAGTGAGAGATTTGGTCATGTCCATACCACAGTCATCCTCTGACATATGACTGGGTCTGTTGGAAGCTGACATGAAGGATATACTTTTCCTTGTGTTTTGCGTGCGATTGACCACATTGAGGCTTTTGGTGTCGATGGCAACAGTTTGACTTTTAGTTATTTCCATGTCATCAGGATCCGATATGGCTACAGAAAAACCTTTAACCTGATCCAGCGCCCTCTTCACACTATTAGCATCGTCTGAGAAATTGCCATATTCCATAGATGGTGGCACATAGGATAGACCCAGGTCAAACTTGGTCTTCGGTTTGCTAAGAGAAGGCTTCTCCATCACACAATATTTGGAATCAATTACAGCAGTTAGGCTTTTTGTGATTTCCATGTCATCAGGATCAGAGGATGCAGGCTCCCATACTTTATTACTTCTCTGTCCTGAAGTCATCTCCATGTTAGTACTCAGATCAGAGTGAAAGGACATCTCTGTTGTGGGGAACAAGCTCTGTAGTGGCTTATTAATTGCTATATGGCTGTTTGACACAATATTTCCAGTGAGGGCCTCAGTCAGATCCATACCGTTGCCATCTTCTGAAAAAAACACACCTCTATGAGAGGCTGGCATAAAAGACAAACTCTTCCTTGAATTCCCTAGTAAGGGAATTTCCGTTAGGGCTACACTTTTGGAATCAATGGCAACTGTTTGACATCTTGTCATCTCCATGTCATCTGAGTATGTATAAGAGGTGCTATGAAAGGTCTGTTGATTTTGCTGAACGGAGGGGATTCTGTTTTCTGGGGGAAACATCCAGGGTGATGATTCACCTTTCTTGGTCAGAGCACACACATTCTCCTGGAGAGGTACATTGAGAGCTGAAGTTATTTCCATGCCATGGTCATCACCTGAGAAGATCTGGGATTTATTGGGATCTGATGTGAAGACCACACTTTTCCTATCAATTTTCTGAGAGGGATTTGGCCCAAACATCCAAATGGCTTTGGAGTCAATGGCAACAGTTTGGCTCCTGGTCAACTCCATTTCATCTGGATCAGTAGAGACAGTTACCTGGCTGAAAGTGCTTCCCCTAAGCCGTTGCTCTTCAGAGCTTACAGTTTGCACACACTGAAAAACTCCTTTGCCATCTATCAAAGTGGTATGGCTTTTTGTCAGATCCATTTGATCTTGTTCAGTTTGCATCGTAGATGTATTCATGAACTGAGGCCCTTGCCTTTTAGGGATAATTGAGCCCACTGTACCGTCTCCCCCCGTTGCTGACAAAGCTGGGAGCTGATTCTCTTGATCAACTCCTGACCTGCGGGCATTGAGCGCAGCAAGGAAACGTCTGTTGTTCGTTTTTTCTGGAGGGGATGCAGCTCTGTGGAATGCCACAGTAGTTGAGGATTTGGGAGCTATTGGATTACACATGGGGCCACTTGACTTCGTTATACTGGCAAGGAAATGTTCAAACTCTGGATCTATACCTCTGGCTAAGGTGGAAGGGTTTTTAAAGGGGACATAATTCTCTGTTGAGTCCTGAAAACACCCAGTTTTACCTTTCTCCATTGAAAAAGTAAAATCCATGTTTCCACAGGTAGGTGTAGTCACATTGATTTCATTTGGCAGAACAACTGATGATTCTGAATCATTGGCGATGAGTATTGTGTGACTGTGAGTCATATCCATAAATGCTGTGTCCTCTCCTGTGAACATCATTGTTTTCTCCCCATAATCATCCTGGTTGAACATTACATTTTCCTATTAGGAGAAACAATGACTTTAGCGTCTCATGAATAGGTAAGTACACAGCAACAGCAATTAACACAGGTAAGAAGCGCACTGGCATGGTCAATGAAAGAATTGTCAATGTATCTTGGTTTTTGGCAATAGTTAAAATACTATTCGTATTATATTTTATTGTTATGAATTTCTATGTACCTATATAAACATGGGAAGAATGTAGCTACGCCAATTGAAAGTCTAATTTAAAGAGTCACATTTCTCAGTCATAGTTTACCTTATTTATTTGTTGTGAAACATGGAGGGGAGCATTCAACAAGGTTTCCATGCCTACATTTACAAATGAAGGTGCATAACAGTTAAAGGCATCTTGGTGGTCACTGAGTGATTTATACAGTACCTAGTGAGAATGCAAAAAATCTACTTAATAATTAGATTTTATGCATACCTGTGATTGGTTGAGAACCATCAATGGAACCCGTATGAATGCTTATGTTTTCTGCCGCTGTTAAATCAAATTGCATTTCAGTTGTAAATACGTTACATGGAAAAACATTTTTTGAAAGGTTGGATAAATTGAAAGTAAAACAAACCCAACTGCCCGAGTTAAGTCACATTTTCACTGTTTAGCAATTGCAAAACCAGTCACGTAAAACAATTCAGCCAATGTGAAACAAACATTTGCATGAGCCTCCTCACTTAAATACACAGTATTGTGAAGCATCATATGCTGCTCTACATTGAGAAGAAAACAAGAAATGTCTCAAGCATACAGTAGGCTTACTTACTAGTTGTGAGGTTTTTTAGAGGACTCCGGACAGGGGAGCCATTCTTCACATCTCTGATAACGAAAAGGTAATAACATTGTTTTATAAGTGTTTCTTATTTTCATGGTATTGTAGTTTAAATTCCAAATGTGGCACAGCGAAAACGTTTTACTTTGAAAACAGTAGAACATCATTGGAAGTGGCAAAACTGACTCTTCTGGAGATCCTCTTCTCTACTGGCTTGACCACCTCCACCTTGTGAAGACAATAATGCATTGAGTAAAATGACAGAGACATTCACAATTTCCCCAACTGCTATCTATTTAGTCTTTACCCGACTCTCCTCTAGCTCTGGGCCAGTGAATTTGATAGATGTCCGTGGAACTTTCAGGATCTAATTAGATGTGGATACAATATTAATTCAGAGACGTGCTGTTAAAAATGGTTGACAAAACATTCTCAAACTAAATAGTTGTATGAACAACTGTTGTACTAACCGAAGAAATACGCCGTTTGGAGGATCCAACATGATCACTGTTGCAATTTAGAAAACAAACCCAAGCAGTTAACGTACCTAGTAATATTAACGCTATACTTGAAATACACGAGACACGTAACAATAATTACATTTGTCCTATTTCACACATGTAAACGTGTGTATTATTAAACGTGTGAATTAAAATATAATTTTTATAAATACATTTAGCATATCCCACCCCCCTGATACCCCTTCGGAGAGTGAGGTCATGGCCAGGGATAACTTCATGGCTTAATAAAATTGGAAAGTTAGTGAACTACAATTGGGCTATCAACAAACATATCACTCACTCCGTCCTTGATGCAGCATCAGGCGGCTCCATCTTCGCCGACAGTTATGAAATAAATACATTGACATAAACACGTCAACTGGCTAGCTAGCAATCGTCGTTCACATTGATAACTGAGAAAAATACACAAATCTACTTAACTAGCCACGTTTGCTAATACACTGAATGACAATTATTAAAATACTTTGCTAGCGAACTAGCTGGTTAGCTAGCTAACGTTAGCAAGAAGCGTCAACGTTAGATGTGTCACAAATCAAGCGCTAATGTTAGCTAGTTAACTTAGCCATCTAGTCTACTTGAACACATTAATGTTAAAACATTGCAAAGATAATACGTTGTTAATTTGCCAAAAAACTACTGTACCGTGTAGCTACTAGTTGTTCAAGTACAATTTTAGATGCCAGCTATTAAGCGTCAAAGCTGTTGTTGGTTTTGAATTTAACCGCCCTCTCTTGAGCATGCGCAGTCAGAAAACCTTCTTATTTACGCTATCTAGGTTGTGTGGAAATAAACGTTATACTGCCACCCCTGGACGTCAATAAATCTTCCGCCACTTTTACATCGAACGCTGGAAATAAGTATAAACGTGTAAACACCCTGGACTCCACTTGTTATTTTAGCCCTACTTACTCCAAAACAACTCATATCGGCAGGGCCAGGACCTGTTTTTTATTCCGTTATTCCATTGATACTGTTCCCAGTTTATGTGTAAAAGAAACACAAAGGCAACAATAAAAATGTTGATAATAAAGGGTATTCTGTTAATTTGTTTCATCCAAAAAATCTAGTTGGAAGGGATCAAATCTGAACAACTGACAGGCAGAATCCAGGTGGTGAGGTTCGGCAACTACACCTATGCCATGCTAATTCTCAACACCGCTGAAGAAATTCGGCATGGGACCTCGAATCCTCAAGAAGTTCTACAGCTGCACAGTCGAGAGCATCTTGACCGGCTGCATCACTGCCTGGTACAACAATGATGAGACAGTCTATAGGGAGGAGAACAGAGACCTGGCAGTGTGGTGCCAGAACAACAACCTCTTCCTCAACGTCAATAAGACAAAGGAGCTGATCGTGGACTACAGGGAACGGAAGGACAAGCACCCTCACATTCACATTGATGGGGCTGTAGTGGAGCGGTTCAAGAGCTTCAAGTTTCTCTGTGTCCACATCACTAAGAATCTGTCATGGTCAAAACACACCAACACAGTGGTGAAGAGGGCACGACAATGGCTCTTCCCCCTCAGGAAGCTGAAAAGATTTGGCATGGGCCCTCAGATCCTCAATACGTTCTACAGCTGCACTATCGAAAGCATCTTGACTGGCTGCCTCACCGCTTGGTATGGCAACCGCACCGGCCTCAACTGGAAGGCTCTACAGAGTGGTGGTGCGGGCGGCCCAATACATCCCTGGGGGCGAGCTCCCTGCCCCTCCAGTCACCCGAGCCACAGACTGTTCACTCTGTTACCTTTTGGCAAGCTGTATCAGAGCATTGGGTCTCGGACCACCAGGCTCCGAGACAGCTTCTACCACCAGGCCATCAGAATGCTATACTGCTAACTCTGGCTGTCTCCCTGCACAGACCTGCACCTCAGAGATTATTTGCACTAACTATCCACACATCCAACCCCTACACACACATTTACACACAAACACACGCACACAAACCCATAAACTCACACAAACCCATAAACTCACACGCACAAGCACGCACTCAGAACTCTCTCACACACAGTCAACAGTGCTGTTATATTATATGTAATTTACTCTACTCCATGATCAAGCCACCACCCACTCTATATTTGTAAATACCGTGTAAATACAGTCCACTATTACTACTCCTACTACATCTTCTATTACTTGTTATTTTTGACTTGACTCTTGTGTCATTAATATTGATATTGATTAATGAACTGCACGGCTAGCACATACTCATTTTTCTGCACCTTATATGTGTCGAATACAATTTCATTTTTAAAGGGGGATACTTTTTATCTGAGAAGCAAGATTATTTTACTGTAAAATATTTTGGTAAGGTAAAAAATAAATAACTGGTGTTGAAACCAAGTGGTACGGAAGTGACGTTCACACAATTTTCAATTTTTTTTTCAAATCTTTGGGCTATTTTCAAAAAGTGAGGTTCTTTGGTTTTGTCATTGAGTACAGTACACGGTAAGGAAGCGTTGTTTTATTGCTAATTGGATACGTCGGAATAATTATCCACTAAGTATTGTTTTATTCTGTGGGTGTGGAGGTGTAAATGAGAGTTAGCTACCTTACTACTTCTCCTTGATGCTGATGATAGTTAACGTTAGCGGACTAAACTTCACGGTGAAGGAAGCGTGTCGTGAGCTTGCTAGCTAGCTGTAGCCAAGATACCCTAAGAATTGAGCCACTAACGTTAGCAAGTGTATTAACTAGTTATGTAGATAACATAGACCTAATGTTAGGACTGTCAATATATGACGTTACTGAACAAAAATAAACGCAACATGTAAAGTGTTAGTTTCATGAGCTGACAAAAGATCCCCAAAATGCACAAACGTTTATTTCTCTCAAATTTGGTGTACAGATGTTACTGAGCGTTTCTCCTTTGCGAAGATAATCCATCCACCTGACAGGTGTGGCATATCAAGAAGCTGATTAAACAGCTTGATCGCGGTGCAGCGGTCTAATGGACATGTATTAAAGTGTTGCGCCGTCACTACAGCCCTGTGGTTTGATCCCAGGCTGTGTCACAACCGGCCGTGACCTGGAGTCCCATAGGGTGGCGCACATAGGGGAGGGTTTGACCTGGTGGGCTTTACTTGGCTCTTTGCGCTCTAGCGACTCCTAGTGGCGGACTTCGGTCGTCAGTTGAACAGCGTTTACGCCGACATGTTAAGAAGCGTGGCTTCGAGGGTCATGTTTCGGAGGATGTATGACTCGACCGTCGCCTCTTCCAAGCCTTTGGGGAGTTGCAGCAATGAGACAAGATCGTAATCATGAAATTAGGGAGAAAAATGGGGTAAAAATAACCAACAAAACAGCATGATCATTACACAGGTGCACCTTGTGCTGTGGACAATAAAAGGTAACTTTAAAATGTACAGTTCTGTCACACAACACATTGTCAGGTTTTTAAGGGAGTGTGCAATTGGCATGCTGACTGCAGGAATGTCCACCAGAGCTGTTGCCAGATTATTGAATGTTAATTTCTCTACCATAAGCTGCCTCCAACGTTGTTTCAGTCGTTTTCAGTACGTCCAACCGGCCTCACAACCGCAGACCACATGTATGGCATCGTGTGAGCGAACAGTTTCCCATGGAGGCGGTGGGGTTATGGAATATGCAGGCATAAGTTACAGAGAACAAAAACAATTGCATTTTATCGATAGCAATTTGAATGTACAGAGATACCTTGGCGTGATCCTGAGGCCCATTGACCGCTGCCATCACCTCATGCCATTCATCTGCTGCCATCACCTCGTTCAGCATGATTATGCATGGCCACATGTCACAAATATCTGTACCCAATTCCTGGAAGCTGAAAATGTCCCATTTCTTCGATGGCCTGCATACACCAGACATGTTACCCGCTGAGCATGTTCGGAATGCTCTGGATTGACGTGTATAACAGCATGTTCCAGTTCCCGCCAATATCCAGCAACTTCGCACAGCCATTGAAGAGGAGTGAGAAACATTTCACAGGCCACAACCAACAGCCTGATCAACTCTATGCGAAGGAGATGTCGTGCTGCAGGAGGCAAATGGTGGTCACACCAGATACTGACTGATTTTTTTTTAAGGTATCTGTGGCCAACAGATGCATATGTATATTCCCAGTCATGTGAAATGCATAGATTAGGGCCTAATGAATTTATTTCCTTATATGAACTGTAACTTTATAACCTTATACTGCCCAAACAGATCCACAGATGATGCAATCTCTATTGCACTACACACTGCCCTTTCCCACCTGGACAAAAGGAACACCTATGTGAGAATGCTATTCATTGACCACAGCTCAGCGTTCAACACCATAGTACCCTCAAAGCTCACCACTAAGCTAAGGAACCTGGGACTAAACACCTCCCTCTGCAACTGAATCTTGACAGGCCGCCCCCAGGTGGTGAGGGTAGGTAGCAACACATTTGCCACACTGATCCTCAACACTGGAGCTCCCCAGGGGTGCGTGCTCAGTCCCCTCCTGTACTCCCTGTTCACCCACGACTGCATGGCCAGGCACAACTCCAACACCATCATTAAGTTTGCTGACGACACAACAGTGATCAACGACGAGACAGCCTATAGGGAGGAGGTCAGAGACCTGGCCGGGTGGTGCCAGACTAACAAGCTGTGCCACCAGAGACCCTGGGTTCGCGCCCAGGCTCTGTCGCAACCGGCCGGGAGGTCCGTGTGGGGCGACGCACAATTGGCCTAGCGTCGTCCGGGTTAGGGAGGGCTTGGCCGGGAGGGATATCCTTGTCTCATTGCGCACCAGCGACTCCTGTGGCGGGCCGGGCGCAGTGCACGCTAACCAAGGTTGCCAGGTGCACGGTGTTTCCTCCGACACATTGGTGCGGCTGGCTTCCGGGTTGGATGCGTGCTGTGTTAAGAAGCAGTGCGGCTTGGTTGGGTTGTATATTGGAGGACGCATGACCTTCGTCTCTCCCGAGCCCGTACGGGAGTTGTAGCGATGAGACAAGAAATTGGGGAGAAAAAGGGGTAAAATTAAATTCAGCGCACGTGACAAATAAACTTTGATTTGCTAAAATTGAAATTGTTGTTTTATATTTTTGTTCAGTATATTTATCACAAAGTTGCTTTTTAAATGTTTTTTTTTATGATGGCATTAAATTACTAGATGCGGACAGAGTTAGTTGAAGTAATTAGTTTCCTACACTTCAGTTCCTGCATTCGCACCTCAGTTCAAGCCCCTTTTTCAAGGTGTTTGTCATTTGGCAAAAACATAACTAGCAAGAATCTGGATTGTCTTCATTTGATATTTCTTCTATTTCAGGTGTGTGACCTGATGGCAGTGCTGCAGAAATGAAGAGCGCTGCCAATAAATACGAATTCAAAGCGACATCCATCCAGACTTCAGTTTAGTTCCAAAAACAGCTATTTCTAAGCCTCACAAAGAGAACGTACCAAGGAAACTTTCATTTAACAAAGGGGAGATAACTGGCTATCTAATTGTTTGGGCATTTTAAGACCCACTAGCTTTCTCTTTTTTTCCAGAAATAATTTTGTAGCCAAAATGCATAAAGGGTAAGATTTCCCTTTTAACCTTTTTTTACATTTGGGAGAAATACAATTGCTAATAAAAAAATGCTCCTAGTATTCTGTCTTTTGATAGAGCTTCCACCAGACATGGACAGCAGCAGTCAGAACTGAAGGGTCAGAATCAACTTTTAGTGGAAGCCAATGAGGAACTGCAGAAAAACAATTTAGAAACACAGGTAAGTTTGTTAAAGGGATGATTCACTACTTTCCAAACGTATATGTGAGCATAACTGCACTAGGTTTTCTCTATGGGCTGTTGAATGGAACGTCTCGAGAAGAGTGCAATGTTATCTCTTCTGTTCAGGGCTATCTTGTGCACTCATTGTCTCTTTTCATTTCATTTTGCAGCTAAAAGTCGCCCAGCTGGAGCAACAATACAGTGACCTCCAAGGAACCAATGCCGACATCAAGAAACATCTGAAGGACTGCCATGCGCTACTAGTCGCTGGAAATATTGATCCAGGTAATCATTACATCCTGACTAGACTGGCCACGTTACGTTTGTAGCCAGCCATTAAAATAGAACTGGGTTCTATTTGAGACGGTTTACGATATGCAAGTCGTTTAGCTAGCTTGCTGTAGAATTTGAACCCATACAAAATCGTGTGTTCTCTACTCTGACAATTAATCCAAAGATTAAAGGGGACACCTAATTAGTTTTATGACTTTATTTCTCAGTTTTGGGAGAGAGAATTGGAGAATCTGCACCGCAAAATGAGGATCAACAACGAGTGGTGGTGGTAAGGACTTTCACTTGTTTTTTCATCAATATCGTTGAACAGTCTGTTATTACTTAGGAGGCTTTCACACCAGATTTGTTTGGTACATTTTTTCCAACTTTGGTGCGTTTACTCCCTTAGTTCAGTTCGTTTGGACTGTTGTGAATCTATCCGCACTCTGCAGCGCATTTGAGTGCATTCGATGCAGGTTAGAGGAGACGGGGGGGGCTATACCGGCGATATAGGCTACTGAATATATCCTATTCACATTGCAGTTAGTGGCTATTGCGTTTTTTTTCTCCCCCATATGAAAGTAATTTGAAGATTGGGACGCACAAGTGAGCTTCATGATAATCATAGATGGATTTAAGGTGAGCATTTTTGTCCAATAAACAAATGACTTGCATGGCATTGACACTTGGCATTGTGAAACCAACCAGACCAAATGGGGGAAAAAATACAATGTATCAAATAATCAAACTCTGATTCGAACTATAGCACAAATCTGTGTGAAAATGCCTTTAGACTCAAATGTTACTTGTTTGCACGAATCTGGCTTTGTAATTGTATGTAGTGATTTATTTTTATGGATGTAGACCTCATTTTTAAAATCTCCTATGATGCAGAATATATCCCGGGATCTGTTAAGTGAACTGTGGACATTTGGTGACATGGCAACAGAACAAAGTGCACAACTAACAGTAAGTTCATTATCTTTGACATAAGCATAATTAATCCTGTGTGTATTCCCGATGGGCAAGTGCCTTTGAGAGCTTAAGACATTAAGCTCTCAAAGGCACTTGCCCATCGGGAACCTCTGGTAAGTCTGTTCAAGCTAGAGCTTGTTGAAATGGTCATTGTTTGTTAATTTCCAGGAAGTTCAAAAGTCCATGAAGGATCTCATGGAGGCTCGGGAGCATCTCGTGCAGGAGAGGGATAATTTCTCCTTGGAAGTTGAAGAAACGGAGAAGGCTCTTGAGGAGGCAGAGCAGCTTTTATTGGAGTAGATACTGTATGTGTGTATAAGTGTGTGCTTGCTTTTAATGTAAATGTAATTATAAAACATTTAGTATATTTAATCTAACTCGATTTAAATTGTTAATACTTGCAAAAATAGTTGTTTTTCACTCAGTCTTATTTGATTTGTCTGCAAGACTCCAAATTTAAAAGCGGTTGGACTGCCAGTGTTATTTTAGCCTGGGTACCAGGGTCGTCACCAGTTGCCACAGTCATAAACCCCCACATACAGGATTAATACAATTTCTCTTAAAATCTGATTTTAAACCTAATCACACTGCTAACATTATGTCTATCACTATCTTTTTTTCCCCCTCCATTCTTCCCTGTATTCTCTCTGGCGAATGATGATGATCTGTAGGTTACATGTGTGCACTGCAGAGGCCCATTGGAGATTTGACAACAATAGAACGTTGAGATTGTTTTTTTTTTACCTGTGCCTTGATGTTCATAACACTCCACCAACCTGCTCTTGCGCAGTGGAACCCTGAACGATATGTGACCACTTGGTTACAGTGACACCATTCTGCCGAGGACACCCAAACCAGTGGCCACCGTAAAGCCTAAGAGCCTCACCTTCTCTGGAAGTTGCGGTAGCCCTGCTTGGAATCTTTAGCCTATATTGACTATTGGCTGAGACGCAGGGCCAGTTAGGGTAGGCTATGTCAGGATGATTTAATTGGAAATGTTAATTGGGACAAGTTGGAAGAAATAATACATTTAGGTTATAGTTTGAGATGCATGAATACACCACACCAAAAGCTTGATTTTTTTATGGCTGTTTTAAAATGAATTTTCTGCAATTCTACGTAGTAATGACTTATGTTCACAACTTGGTCAATTGATTTGATTAAATCTAAGCAAATCAATTATATAAATTGATAGTTCGGCCTTCTGTTTTCTTTTATTCTGTGACGGGTATATTGCAACCATGTGTTCCAGCTAATCAAATCAGTTTATTTAGCGCTGTCCTTTTTGAACAACTAAGGGCACTCCTCATTTAAAATATCTCATCAAGATCTGTGTCCTATGACTAATAGTCCTACTCATCACTTATTATTACGAATAGAATATCACTTCTCACTATGGTGCTGGTTTAGTAAAGTTAGATCAAAGCTGAATCAATGTCTTGCAAGGTCACACAACGATTAGTTAGTATTTTATATAACAACTGAATAGCATAGCAGGCCTAAAACCCCAAAACATCTAATTTCGAATGAAATGTTAGGATGGTTAGCTGAAGCTGAATAATAAAATAATATATATATATATATATATATATCATGCGCCAAAACTGAGCCACAATGCAGTATATATTGTATGCTTTGATTGAAACAATATACAAGAAAGGCAAATATTTAACGTCATCTGCTGTAACTCACGAAACAGTAGTTCAAGAAGATGGAAATGCATAGGCTATTCCCATGAAACGTATTGAAATCAATCAAATGATAGGCATGCAGATGCAGTTTCATCGGTAAAACGTGAATAATTATCATTCACGATTGCCAGTGATCATGGCCTATTTTGAAATTAGGTATGCCTAATTTGGTGTTTGAGGGTATTGAAAATATAACATTTTCTTGAGACAATATGTGTGAACATAGGCAAACGATACAATTGGAGGATGTGTTTTAGGCATATTTTATATCTCCAACCCTGTTCCTGGAGAACTATCAGGATGGTACAGGATGTACATTTTCATGCTAACCCTAATCTAGTGCAGTTGATTCTAATAATTAGCTGGTTTATAAAATGAAATGGGTGAGTTACAACGGGTTGGAGTGAAAACCCATAGGACGGTCTTTCGGTACAAATTTTGATTGAGGAAATAATGGCATTTACATTTTCTGTGCTCCCTCATCTAAAAAATCAAATCAAATGTATTTATATAGCCCTTCGTACATCAGCTGATATCTCAAAGTGCTGTACAGAAACCCAGCCTAAAACCCCAAACAGCAAGCAATGCAGGTGTAGAAGCACAGTGGCTAGGAAAAACTCCCTAGAAAGGCCAAAACCTAGGAAGAAAACTAGAGAGGAACCAAGCTATGAGGGGTGGCCAGTCCTCTTCTGGCTGTGCCGGGTGGAGATTATAACAGAACATGGCCAAGATGTTCATAAATGACCGGCATGGTCAAATAACAAAAATAATTTGCACCACACCACTGCAAGTAAGATCTGTGTTAGGTCTGTAACCGGTGGCTGGCTTCATCCATCTGGGCAGAAGCCAAAATGCAACCGCATCACACTTAAAAATTAGTGGTTCAACAACGGTTCTTCTAAGATCCTCATAGTTCTTCGAAGAACCTTAAGATACTTGGCACTGAAAACTGCCCCCAAAAGGTTATTCCGAGAACCCAATAGTAGGTGGGGTTCATCAAGGAACCACCTTAGTTGGTGGGGGTTCTTGCAGGAACCTAACTGCCCAACTGAAACATTTGGATTTGAAAGGACAGCAGGTGAAGGCACTTAACTGAACAATATTAAGATCTCAATTTAAGGTAAGGTTTGTCCCTTGTATGATCTAAATTGATATTGTTTTATGATGATACCATCTGTTTTTATATGCAAATCTTTCTGACTGAAATTAGACAATTCCATGGATATCAATCAATAGAGGTAAGATGTATGCTATAAGAGCATGTTGAAGGCTAGCTATATTGGGTGCAGATGACTGAACTACTCACGTTTGTCTCTGCAGGTATAAAGACAAGGCATACAAAGGTATGTTATGCAGATAAGATTTACCATCCTCCCTTAACTCTCCCATGAATATCCCATAGGCCTCTACATTATGGACAAGGTATGTGTATGAACCATTATCAAAACTTTTCATTCACATTTACCACAAAAACCAAGGTATGAATACGGTCGTGTGCATGTTTTTGTTAATCGTCTATATAAATACTGTTTTTGGGATTCACAGATGTCACCCTCCCGACACCTCTGAATAAGACAGGGAACCCGCTTGGTCACCATCCACTGCAAAATAATTCTGGCCATGGATACAGAAAACATCAACATGCTAGAGGATATACCCATTGGACTTGGGGCTCTGCTGGGAGTTTACCTCATATTTGGATATTTTTATTCTGCTTTGCCACTAAAATCATAAACACTGACAACTAAAATATTATGTGTATTATTATTACTACTAACAATACTAAAAATTATAGGGGGTAGTTAAATAATGTACCCTGAAAGGTTCTTCGAGGATCCATTAAAAAGGGTTCTGTGAAGAACCCTTTAAAGGGTTCTTTGTTAATCTTATAGGGGTTCCCCCACAGTTTAAATTTGAAGAACCCCTAAAGGATACTCCAGGAAGCTTTTTATTTTTTAGAGTGTAAGGTTTGTCCCTTGTATGATCTATATTATTGTTTTATGATACCATCTATCTTACGTGTGCAAATCTTTCTAAAACAGAAAATGGACACAATTCAGTGGATCTCAATCCACAAAGAAGTTAGAAAATGTAAGCTATAAGAATATGTTGAAGGCTAGCTATATTGGGTGTAGATGACTGAACTACTCACTTTTGTCTGTCTGCAGCTATACAGAGGAGGAGGCATACAAAGGTATATCTATTGGTATGTTATGCAGATCACATTTAGCATTCTTCTCCCTTACCTCTTCAGTGAATATCCCATAGGCCTCCACATTATGGACACGGTATGTGTATGAAAAGTGTTTTTTCCATTCACATTTACCACAAAAACCAAGGTATGAATACTGTTGTGTGCATGTTTTGTTAATAATCTGTATAATTACATATTTTGCGGATTCATTCTGGCTATGGGTAAGGAGAACATCAATACGCCAGAGGAGTTTACATCATATTTTAATTCTGCTTTGACACTAAAAGCATATACACTGGGAACTAAAATAATGTTATTGTTATGTATTTCACTACAAGGTTATTTGAGGATCCATTAAAGGGGTTCTTTGAAGATCTTATAGGGGTTACCTCAGTTTCAATCCCCTATATTTTACATCAGGAACCTTTTCCTTTTAAAATGCATAGACAACTAATCTGTACCCCCTGCAGACTTTGTGCCACTATTTTGATCGGCCGCTGACCACATGTCATAGCCTACACTTGGTATAGTCTACACTGTAATAAATTAAACTGGACTGGATGATTTTACCAGCATTGCAATCCAATGCATGCATGATTTATGCAATTAACAGATGTATTGCGGCAATGAAAAACATTTTGGGGCTGTGCTACAGAAGGCTATATTGGTCCGCCAATACAGGACTAGTAAAAGGCCCACTGCACTACTTTTTTGTCAAAAAAAATAAAGGGAACACTAAAATAACACATCCTAGATCTGAATGAAATATTCTTATTAAATACTTTTTTCTTTACATAGTTGAATGTGCTGACAACAAAATCACACAAAAATTATCAATGGAAATCAAATGTATCAACCCATGGAGGGCTGGATT
This sequence comes from Oncorhynchus mykiss, assembly GCF_013265735.2. NCBI lineage: Eukaryota > Metazoa > Chordata > Actinopteri > Salmoniformes > Salmonidae > Oncorhynchus > Oncorhynchus mykiss. The sequence continues at coordinate 25,494,036 of NC_048572.1, read as the reverse complement.
TGGAGTCACACAAAACCACACTACAGGCTGATCCAACTTTGATGTAATGTCCTTACAACAAGTCAAAATGAGGCTCAGTAGTGTGTGTGGCCTCCACGTGCCTGTATGACCTCCCTACAACGCCTGGGCATGCTCCTGATGAGGTGGCGGATGGTCTCCTGAGGGATCTCCTCCCAGACCTGGACTAAAGCATCCGCCAACTCTTGGACAGTCTGTGGTGCAACAGGTGGATGGAGCGAGACATGATGTCCCAGATGTGCTCAATTGGATTCAGGTCTGGGGAACGGGCGGGCCAGTCCATAGCATCAATGCCTTCCTCTTGCAGGAACTGCTGACACACTAGCCACATGAGGTGTAGCATTGTCTTGCATTAGGAGGAACCCAGGGCCAACCGCACCAGCATATGGTCTCACAAGGGGTCTGAGGATCTCATCTTGGTACCTAACGGCAGTCAGGCTACCTCTGGTGAGCACATGGAGGCCCCCCAAAGAAATGCCACCCCACACCATGACTGACCCACCGCCAAACCGGTCATGCTGGAGGATGTTGCAGGCAGCAGAACGTTCTCCACGGCGTCTCCAGACTGTCACGTCTGTCACATGTGCTCAGTGTGAACATGCTTTCATCTGTGAAGAGCACAGGGCACCCGTGGCGAATTTGCCAATCTTGGTGTTCTCTGGCAAATGCCAAACGTCCTGCACGGTGTTGGGCTGTAAGCACAACCCCCACCTGTGGACGTCGGACCCTCATACCACCCTCATGGAGTCTGTTTCTGACCGTTTGAGCAGACACATGCACATTTGTGGCCTGCTGGAGGTCATTTTGCAGGGCTCTGGCAGTGCTCCTTGCACAAAGGCAGAGGTAGCGGTCCTGCTGCTGGGTTGTTGCCTTCCTACGGCCTCCTCCACGTCTCCTGATGTACTGGCCTGTCTCCTGGTAGCGCCTCCATGCTCTGGACACTACGCAGACAGACACAGCAAACCTTCTTCCCACATCTCGCATTGATGTGCCATCCTGGATGAGCTGCACTACCTGAGCCACTTGTGTGGGTTGTAGACTCCGTCTCATGCTACCACTAGAGTGAAAGCACCGCCAGCATTCAAAGTGATCAAAACATCAGTCAGGAAGCATAGGAACTGATAGGTGGTCTGTGGTCCCCACCTGCAGAACCACTCCTTTACTGGGGGTGTCTTGCTAAATGCCTATAATTCCCACCTTTTGTCTATTCCATTTGCACAACAGCATGTGAAATGTATTGTCAATCAGTGTTGCTTCTGTAACGGATGTGAAACGGCTAGCTTAGTTAGCGTGGGCGCTAAATAGCGTTTCAATCAGTGACGTCACTTGCTCTGAGACCTTGAAGTAGTAGTTCCCCTTGCTCTGCAAGGGCCGCGGCTTTTGTGGTTCGCGCCCGGGTATGGGCGAGGGGACGGTCTAAATTTGTACAGTTACATTGATGCTGTTGACCCGGATTACTGGTTGCTGCGGAAAAAGGAGGAAGGTCAAAAGGGGGGTGAGTGTAACGGATGTGAAACGGCTAGCTTTCAATCAGTGACGTCACTTGCTCTGAGACCTTGAAGTAGTAGTTCCCCTTGCTCTGCAAGGGCCGCGGCTTTTGTGGAGCGATGGGTAACGATGCTTCGAGGGTGAGTTGTTGATGTGTGCAGAAGGTCCCTGGTTTGCGCCCGGGTATGGGCGAGGGGACGGTTTAAAATTATACTGTTACACTTCCTACATTGTAGAATAATAGTGAAGACATCAAAACTATGAAATAACACATGGAATCATGTACTGTAGTAACCAAAAAAAGTGTTAAACAAATCAAAGTATATTTTTATGGAGATTCTTCATGACAGATTTGCACACTTTACATTCTCTCAACCAGCTTCATGAGGTCACCTGGAATGCATTTCAATTAACAGGTGTGCCTTGTTAAAAGTTAATTTGTGGATTTTTTCCCCCTTCTTAATGCGTTTGAGTCAATCAGTTGTGTTGTGACAAGGTAGGGGTGGGTATACAGAAAATAGCCCTATTTGGTAAAAGACCAAGTCCATATTAGGCAAGAACAGCTCAAATACGCAAAGAGAAACAGCAGTCCCATCATTACTTTAAGACATGAAGGTCAGTCGATCTGGAAAATTTCAAGAACTTTGAAAGTTTCAAGTGCAGTAACAAAAACCGCTCTGATGTAACTGGCTCTCATGAGGGAAAGGAATAGGAATAATAATAGGAAAGGAAGACGCAAAGTTACCTCTGCTGCAGAGGATAAGTTCATGAGAGTAAACCACATCTCAGATTGCAGCCCAAATAAATGCTTCACAGACACATCTCAACATCAACTGTTCTGAAGAGACTGCATGAATCAGGCCTTTATGGTCGAATTGCTGCAAAGAAACCACTACTAAAGTACACCAATAAGAAGAGTCTTGCTTGGGCCAAGAAACACGTGCAATGGACATTAGACCGGTGGAAATCTGTCCTTTGATGAGTCTAAATTTGAGATTTTTGGTTTCAACCTCCGTGTCTTTGTGAGTAGGTGAACGGATGATCTCCGCATGTTTGGTTCCCACCATGAAGCATGGAGGAGGAGGTGTGTGGATGCTTTGCTGGTGACACTGATTTATTTCAAATTCAAGGCACACTTAACCAGAATGGCTACCACAGCATTCTGCAGTGATACACCATCTCATCTGCTTTGCGTTTAGTGGGACTATCATTTGTTTTTTAACAGGACAATGGCCCCAAAACACACCTTCAGTCCGTGTAAGGAGAGTGATGGAGTGCTGCATCAGATGACCTGGCCTCCACAATCACCTGACCTCAATCCAATTGAGATGGTTTGGGATAATTTGGACCTCAGATTCAAGGAAAAGCTGCCAACAAGTGCTCAGCATATGTGGGAATTCCTTCAAGACTGTTGGAAAAGCATTCCAGGCGAGGCTGGTTGAACGAATGCTAAGAGTGTGCAAAGCTGTCAAAGGCAACGGGTGGCTACTTTGAAGAATCTCAAAAACAATTCAAAATATATTTTCTATATCTTTTTTGGTTACTACATGATTCCATGATGTGTTATTTCATAGTTTTGATGTCTTCACTATTATTCTACAATGTAGAAAATAGTACAAATAAAGAAAACCCCTTGAATGAGTAGGTGCGTCCAAACTTTTGACTGGTACTTCACTTTTTTTTTTTCATATAGATTTTTTAGGGGGTGCTGCAGCACCTTTATTTCTTGTGGCTATGCCTAGCTTACTTTCTAAATTATCAAAGTGAATACATACTGCAATTCCAAACACATCTTAGTTTTGATTTTACATCTCAACATACAACAACTTGCCTAGCTGAATGTTTGTTTTTTACTTTGCTGTTCTATTTGAGGGTCCACATGTCATGGAAAATACTAACTTTATTTCTAGCAATGAGCAATGGCGGAATTGTGCCTTCAAAAAGACGCCATTGCTATTTAACTCTATTGAATGTTGAAATTGCCGAAAGGTCAGTCTCTTTGGCAATGACAAGGACTGTAACGCTAGCTGAAGAGACATGGTACTCAGTGTACAGGTACTAGTGTTTTTTATTTATTTTATTTTTTTAGATTTTCGAAACAATTAAATTTGATACATTCATACATCTTCATTTATATATATATATAATTCAATTTATCTCGTTATTTAATTCAGGTCAGTTGCTATGAGAGTTAAAAAATAAAAAACTTTTTTTTTATATATCTTAGGCGACACTTCTGCACAACTCTTATTTTGAAAGTCATTAGGAAAAAACGCTGCCTACCGGAAGTTAGAGGCGCATCGTTTACACATAGTGTCTGGTGCTAGTTTTTCCACACACTGCTATTTGATTGACTAACTACACTCAGGCAAGCACCCATCTTTGTCGGGATGAACTAAAGTAAGAAATCGTACATGCTTTTACTCTTTTGTTCTAAATAATCCCTGTGTTATGACTGCTGGCAAAATATACTGCAACAACTAATTACATTCATTGCCCCTCCTAGCCTTGCTAGCTTAGCTTGCCATTGCTAGTTATGTGTACATGTAACCTTTGCTAGCTAACGTTAGTTACCTACTGTGGAAAAAAAAGCATCATATGTTTGCGTAGGATGCTAGATTAAATTGACAAGACAGTCAATTGACCGCTCTAACAATGGAAATACATGGCATCAGAAGGGAGGCGAGATCAGGTAGGACCATTCTAGCCAATTAGAGGGCAGATAGCGCCATAGAGATAGATAGGACTCATCTTTGTATCTGTGCCATCATAGCGTCTGTGACAGCATGGGAAGCGCCACAGAGGCCATCCCCATTTTAAAGTTGCCCATTTTCTTCTTCGTTGGCTGATTGCTCCCAACTCAAGGCAATCAAATTGTATTGGTCACATAAATGTGTTTAGCAGATGTTATTGTGGGTGGAGCGAAATGCTTGTGTTTCTAGCTCCGACAATGCAGTAATATCTAACAAGTAATATCTAACAATTTCACAACATATACCCAATAAACACAAATGTAAGTAATTCCATTCCTTAGAATGGAATTAAGGATATGTACATATATGGATGAGCAATGTCAGAGCGGCATAGACTGATACAATAGAATACAGTATATACATATGAGATGAGGAATGCAAAATATGTCAACATTAGTGACTAGGGATTTCAAGTCTATGTATATAGGGCAGCAGCCTCTTATGCGCTAGGGGTAGCTATTTAACAGTCTGATGGCCTTGAGATAGAAGCTGTTTTTCAGTCTCTCGGTCCCAGCTTTGATGCGGTCCCAGCATTGATGCACCTGTACTGTCCTCGCCTTCCGGATGATAGCGGGGTGAACAGGCAGTGGCTTGGGTGGTTGTTGTCCTTGATGATCTTTTTGGCCTTCCTGTGGCTGTAGGTGTCCTGGAGGGAAGGTAGTTTGCCCCCGGTGATGCTTTGTGCAGACCGCACCACCCTCTGGAGAGCCCTGCGGTTGCGGGCGGTGCAGTTGCAGTACCAGGCGGTGATACAGCCCGACAGGATGCTCTCAATTGTGCATCTGTAAAAGTTTGTGAGGGCTTTAGGTGCCAAGTCAAATTTCTTCAGCCTCCTGTTGCACCTTCACCACACTGTCTGTATGGGTGGACCATTTCAGTTTGTCAGTGATGTGTACGCTGATGAACTTGGAAGCTTTCCACCTTCTGCACTGTGGTCCCTTCGATGTGGATAGGGGGGTGCTCCCTTTGCTGTTTCCTGAAGTCCACGATCATCTTGTTTTGTTGACGTTGAGTGAGAGGTTATTTTCCTGGCACCACACTGTCAGAGCACTCACCTCCTCCCTGTAGGCTGTCTCATCATTGTTGGTAATTAAGCCTAGTACTGTTGTCGTCTGCAAACTTGATGATTGAGTTGAAGGCGTGTTTGGGCATGCAGTCATGGGTGAACAGGGAGTACAGGAGGGGGCTGAGCATGCACCCTTGTGGAGCTTCAGTGTTGAGGATCAGCAAAGTGGAGGTGTTGTTCAGTTAAGGAAATCAGTCAAATTAAATCAAATCAAAGTTTATTTGTCACGTGCGCCGAATACAACAGGTAGACTTTACAGTGAAATGCTTACTTACTAGCTCTAACCAATGGTATGGGAAAAAAATAAGTGTGTCGTTAGGAAAGAAATAAAACAACAGTAAAAAGACATTTGAAAAAATTGTAGCAAGGCGCCTGTTAGTCAGGCTTATTGAGGTAGTATGTACATATCTTTAAATACATTCATTATGCCCTAATCTATGGATTTCACATGACTGGGAATACAGATATGCATCTGTTGGTCACAGATACCTTAAATAAGGTAGGACTGTGGATCAGAAAACCAGTCAGTATCTGTGTGACCACCATTTGCCTCATGCAGCGTGACACATCTCCTTCACATAGAGAGTTGATCAGGCTGTTGATTGTTGTCCCACTCTTCTTCAATGGCTGTGCAAAGTTGCTGGATATTGGCGGGAACTGGAACACACAGTCGTACACGTCAATCCAGAGCATCCTACAAATGCTCAATGGGTATTTAGTATTTTATTAGGATCCCCATTAGCTGTTGCAAAAGCAGCAGCTACTCTTCCTGGTGTCCACACAAAACATGAAACATAATACAGAACATCATTAGACAAGAACAGCTCAAGGACAGAACTACATACATTTTTAAAAAGGCACCTGTAGCCTAGATATCAATGTATACACACAAACTATTTAGGTCAAATAGGGGAGAGGCTTTGTGCCGTGAGGTGTTGCTTTGTCTGTTTTTTGGAACCAGGTTTGCTGTTTATTTGAGCAATATGAGATGGAAGGAAGTTCCATGCAATAAGGGCTCAATATAATACTGTACGCTTTTTTGAATTTGTTCTGGATTTGGTGACTATGAAAAGCCCCTGGTGGAATGTGTATGTGTCAGAGCTGTGTGTAAGTTGACTATGTAAACAATTTCGGATTTTCAACACATTAATGTGAGTTGGCAGGCTATGGAAGAACTGGGACATTTTCAGCTTCCAGGAATTGTCTTCAGATCCTTGCGACATGGGGCTGTGCATTATCATGCTGAAACACGAGGTGATGGTGGCAGATGAATGGCACGACAATGGGCCTCAGGATCTCGTCATGGTGTCTCAAATTGTGCATTCAAATTGCCATCGATAAAATGCAATTGTGTTCGTTGTCTGTAGCTTATGCCTGCCCATACCATAACCCAACCTCCACCATGGGGCACTCAGCTCACAATGTTGACATCAGCAAACCGCTCACCCACACGACTCCATACACGTTGTGAGGCCGGTTGGACGTACTGCTAAATTCTCTAAAAGGACTTGGGTGGCGGCTTATGGTAGAGAAATTAACATAAAATTCCTCAGCAACAGCTCTTGTGGACATTCCTGCATTCAGCATACCAATTGCACACTCCCATCAACACTTGAGACATCTGTGCACATTTTAGTGGCCTTTTATTGTCCCCAGCACAAAGTCCAGCTGTGTAATGATCAGGCTGTTTAGTCAGCGTCTTGATATGCCACACCTGTCAGGTGGATGGATTATCTTGGAAAATGAGAAATGTTCACTAACAGGGATGTAAACAAATTTGTGCACAAAATGTGAGAGAAATAAGCTTTTTGTGCATCTAAAAAATTCAGCTCGTGAAACGTGGGACCAACACTACTTTTGCATGTTGAATTTATATTTTTGTTCAGTGTAAAAATTATTATTTTTAAATCAATTGGTATGCCTATATATCATTATTTTATAAGTCCAAAAATGGATGTAGCAACTAAGGATTCTACCTTTTAACCAATGTAGGCTTTATAGCCTATGTCAAAGTTTTTAGTTGGGTTTTTCTAAGATGAGACGTGACAGTTTTAGAACAAAGTTGGTTTATTCTGAACGGTCTGGATTTGCAACGTCTCGTGTCGGCTGTTTTATCTGAAATGTTTTAAATGTGGTTTGTAATTGGTCTTTGATCTTGCATTGTCATAAAGCAGTGACATCATTTTCACTCCAGCCATTTATTTGAACACCTGCATGTAGGGTGTGAAATGGTGAGGGAGTTCCAATTTCAAAATTAATTCACCCACGAGCTCGGCTTGAAGTCATTATTCTTGATCTTTGTTGGTTTCCTCATACATAGAGCTCGCCGGCTTGTAGTCCTAAAAAAACGGAAATGAGTTACCTCTGGTTTGTTTGGCCATTTGTATGGTGGGAAAGAATAGGGTTTGGGGATAAATGCTGAAAAACAGGTTTAGGAGATCTAATACATTTTGCTCTCTGAGATAATCAGTTAGTCAATATGTATGAATTCTGAAGCCTTTCTGTGCTTGTTTTGATGACATAAATTCACAAAAGTTATGTTAGCTGGTGAAGATTATAGAACAAAACGTATAAGATCTCCTAAGCCTGTGTTTACCACATACCTTATTTTCTGCGTTTATCCAAAACCCCCATTCATTTCCCCATAGGCTTTGGCCAATGAGCCATGAAGGAGTTAGTGCCTACACAAATACTCCATTACTATTGCTCTCTATTGCCACCACTACCTGAAAGTGTCCCTTGCTTCCGACTCTTTGCAAGGAAAACTCTTGGTAGGAGCACTAATTTAAATCGACTCCTTTGACGCACACACCCAATGCCTCCAGAAGTACCTTTTTTGGGCTCGTGCTATGAGACGTAAAGAAGGAAGGGTGAAACTCCTGATTTAATGTAATGCTGCCTCGTCCAGCTTTATTACAAACAGAACATAAATCACAAAAGAATGGGTCTGGCTGTGAGGGTCAGCTCAGTTCTGGTATATCCATTAGTTCTAGGGGGCTATGCTAGTGTAAACACAGCTTGGCTATGCTAATTGAAGGGCACTTGTAGTTGGGTACCCCACACTGTAGTTTGTTGGTGGAAGTGTTTCTTAAGCATTAACTCAATAATCCATTTCTAATGCCTACTTAACATTATGAACATGAAAATAACCAACAGCTCCCTAGCTGAGTGTTTGCTGTTCTAATTGGGTAACTAGGCCTAGTGTTTGAGGGACTGAGTCAGAGAAGACTAGTAAGGGCATAGTAATCACATCACATATTTTTGCCAGCTCTTTCACAAATGTAACAATCTCCAGGTACAAGATATACTTCAATAACATTGAAACTGGGTTTTTATTTAAATCTTTGTTAGACCTATACAATTCAGATTCTGATTCATACACATTAGTCTGGCCTGACTTTTGTAAAATAATGTTTCCACAACAGAAATAACCAGAAAGCCGGCTTTTATATTGTGTGAGTGGTTAGCCTACACGGACACAGGGAGAAGGAACATGCATGTATTGTTTTTGATGCAGACATTGAGACATGAGCCTTGCTCTGTGGCCCCTGTCCCCCTAGGGCATAGGGCAGTGGGATGGTTCTAGCACAGCCATGTGGCTTCTCCTTGCTCTCCACATCATTAAAGGAGAATCCCTGAATCTGAGGCCCAGGGAGTCCCAGTAGGTCTGTTTGCCCAAGCACAGATGCCTCACAATTTACTACGGGAGTAAATTCTACAGATGGGGGGGTCTTCCTCCTGGGGTTACACACTATCCAGTTCCCAACACGGCTGCTGGATGACCCCATTTTTCACCCCCTCTAGATAAAGTTGTTGGGATGAGAATGGCCAGCCCATTACATCACAGACCAACAGTTGAGAAAACAGAATGGGGTAGGCTTCATTTCTCTTGTGGTAGAACTTCACCTCCTGCTCTCTGAACGTAAGTCTGAATGCTGGGTTTTTGGCTATGCCTGCTATTGTCTCCACTTCGGTCTTTGAAAGAACTGGAACATGAGTGGATTCTGCATGTCATTAAATGGATGATGTGGTTTTGTGTTTCTCAAATGGTCAACATTGAATTCTTAAACCTCTGTTTAATAAATGGTAGTGATACAGTTCAATGCTTTACATAACATGTTGCCTTTGCAGTTGAACTTATATCATCTTAAGAGGAATGTCGATCCCTTTTCTTCTAGAGACTTTTCCCTTATCCACTCATGTCACTAACCTATGTATTGTACACTGTTTCTGTTATATAGCCTTCTGAGGTTAAAGAACGCAGAGAATCTCAGAATATTCCACTGATTAGAACTCTACTTTGCAAATGTTTTTTTTATTTTTTATCAGTGATTCCAGAGACCAGTGGAATGAGATCATATGCTGTCAGAACTGAAGGCCAGAGCACAGAGATTACTTTCTGCCTTGTTCTGAGAACCTTTAATACATTTTAAACAGTCCCCTTGCATGTTTCACATGAATACAAACAGGCCAGTCAGATGCCCTAAGGTAGGCTCAGTCTTCACAACAGTTTCTATTGTTTAGTCTAATGGAGTATGTTTGTATTTTAATCCTTAAAAAAATGGTTTGTTCAAAATGATAAACTCAGAGTAGATCAGTCTCAGGTGATGATGAAATCCACACAGAATTTAACTGTTTTCAACTATGCCCACAAGGGGGTAGTCATATGCTAACTCAACGAGAGAGTTTGTCTAAGCTGTGGTAGGAGAAACCCCAGTACGATTTCATATTTCCGGGGGGGGGGGGGGGCAATAATTTGCCTTAGCTTGTAAGTTTTTTTGGCAATGGCATCATAAACCAATTAATGTTTACTTTTCCTCATGAACACCAAGTTAACTGAACCAACAAAATAAAAATGTGGATATGAAATCATGTGATCAGGCCTGAGGTCTTTTGTGGACTGGTGTGAGGACTCAAACAATAATCTGAAAAAGGCATCAACTCAGAGATATACTCTGATCGTAGGGACTTTTAACGTGAGAGGAGGGGAGCACATCCTGGCTGGTGGATAGGGAGGGGTGGTTGAAGTTTCCTAGATGCTGGAGGTGGGCCTAGTCTTCAGGGAACCGTGACCTATTTCCTGCCCCTGGGCTTAACATTCTGCATTGTGTCCAGGTGCTCAGAAGAAAAATGTGACCCAAAATAATGAAGTATCTGTAAGGATAGTGATGATTAAAGATGGCTTGTGTCTTATTGTGGAATGCCACTGTAATGTCAACCATATTAAAATGCCTGTAGCCTAATCAATTAATAAATGTTTAAATTAAGAGAGGGAGAGTAAATCACTAGACACTTTTTAAAAAAGATTTGTAAGGCCAAAAGTTTTGTTTTGGTGTCTGCTTAGCTATTTAATTGGTCAATAAAGAGGTTTCATTAATATCTAAAATATCCTGGTGAAACGCTAATAGTTAAACGGAGCGGTCAGGGCTTTGGTATAGCTCGTCCTCTTAACAGACAACTGCTCCCTTTTGTGGACTGCTTTGTGGACTATGGCCTTGATTGTAAATTCCTCGAGTTTAGTATGCCTGGCCAACTCCAGCACAGAACTCACATAGACTGTTACTTTTTCCCTCTCTGGAGTGTCTGTCGTATAGGAGGAGCATCTCGGAAGGGTATCTTTCCAAACCCTCTTCCACCCCTGCCACCGTTGAACAACTGGTCCGGACATCTGGCTCTAACAGCTGTTCATGGCCTCATTTTAGACGTACTGCTGTATATGCCCCAGTCCCGTGGTGGTGATCTGGAGCTATCAGCACTCTCAGGAAGCGCCATAGAGCTTTCCTACGGTCATTTGAAATGTCATTTTCAGAAGCCCAATTCCCCTTCATGTTCATTTGTATAATTGGAGAGATCTTTGGGGTTATTTTGCCAATATTCAATGTCTCCAGTTTTTGAGGCTATTCCTAGTTTATCTAGTTTGGCTCAAGACATCTTCCATCTTGCGGTGACATGGGTGAAACGGACTGGTTGGTGCCACTAAAGGCTTGACTGCACACTTGCCATCTACAGCTGATATCATTGAGTGGCTCTCATCTAGATGAAAAGGAGAGAGACGGGTGGATCTAGCCCCTGCTCCCACTTGAGTCAAACACATTGCCATTTCTAATCTCCCTGTAGCGATTTCATACTAAAACGTGGCATGGATAAACCACGTAAAGTTGTATCTCTTATGTGGAATTGAGTCTTTTTGTGTAGGAGAACTGATGGGAATCACTATGGAAATATCCCTTGGTTATTGGAAATGCTGAGATTGAGCAAGATTTGCATGACTTCAACTGTCAGATTGAAAGGACTGAGACTGGAGTAATTAGACTATATCCAGGCCTTAGATCATCTATGGGACGATGAGTCAACTCGACCTGAAGTTCCCTGCAAGTTCATGACCCTTTAACTTCAAGCCAGTGGCTCTGGAGGCAAAGCCTACTTAGTGACCTCAGCAAAGTAGCCATTGACTATATGACAAATGTGTCTTTTAGCATTGGGAAGATAAGGTAAACGGAATCAGTTTGATTTATTTCACCATTGTTTTTGTAGAGGCTCTTGGCCTGTGATTTTGAAGGTAGTGGAACTGGAACGATTTCCAAGATCATTTTTAATAACCGACAGTTTTATATTCAACTGCCACTCTTTTATATCTGTTTTCCTCTCCTTTTCCAAATGAGGAAGAACTCCAAAGTCTCTTCAACTACTTTCACATCCACTTGTCTTTAACCTTCGGTTACAGCTGAATGAATCCCTCCATCAATTCTAGGCTGAAGTTTACGATATTCATTTCTAGACACCATCCTAGGTACTGGGACAGAGCACCATCTAATGTCACCTCACTATATCACAGTCCTCTATTATAAACCTGTCCTTGCTTGATGGTCTCTGTATAAAACTTCTGTCAGCATTCACCTGGTACAATGGCATGTGGGTCGTCAGCAGGCAGGCGGATGGGATGGATCCTGGCCTCTACCAGGCAGTATATCACGTCAGCTCTCTATCACAGGGCTTTACGGAGCCCATAATTGAAACCAGGCTCCCGATAGGGCTGCTTCTCTGAATCTCTGCTTAGATGGAAGAAATCGATAGTGCATGGTGCTCCTCAAAAGTCATATGTGAAATATTAGACTTAACCATTACACTCTGCTCTCAGCTATTTGACCTAGGCCCATAGGATAAAGCAGAGAGAACAACGCATGGCTCTGTCTTTCAGATTGCCCGGTACTGCCATCTCAGTCTGCGGCGCAGCTGTCACTGTTTGTATATTTGATATACTGGGGATGCTGAAAAGAAACAGGTGTTGTATATTAGTTCCACTGTTTTATTTCCCCAAAAATGTGGACTGGAGTCAATAGAGTTGTCAGAGCACGTTATTGTAATATATGGCTATCTGACTTTTAAATTGACCATTGCTACAAACCATCACCCTCCCCCTTTCCCCCAGGAAGAAAAGGGAGGGGGGGAGATAATGCAGTTCAGGTGGACTGACCTCAAAGAGAGATGAGAAAGATGGAAATCTCTTTGAAACTTCCCCCCTCTTTCAATACGTTTCATTGGTTACCTGCAGGACACACTGTATTCTTTCAAAGTTCTTGCAGGGAAATTGGATGGGGAGTTAGTTGGCTAGCATGGAAAGAGCTCTACATGTATTTGTCATACTGTACTTGTTGTAACCTGTTGATAGGACCATAGACCTATAATCAAACTCTGATCTCCGCTTCGTCTGAGCTAAATGTGCCAAATATTCATTCTTCATTACCTGTAAATATTCCATGAACATGAGTGACGTTAAGGAGGATCCAGCCCCGCCAACACTAACCTAACACATTTTCAAAAGCTTGTCTTGCTTTGGCCCGCATGAATGCTATTTGGCTGCGAGGCCTGGGGTTGTGAGGGGTGACTGCATCAGTGTTTATCTTACCGACCCGATCCCCAAAGACAGGGCCTTATTCTCCCGCAGAGAAAAATCTCATTAGGGTTTGTTGCACAAAACACAGAATGCTGATCCCTCGCAGGCTTTTTCTCTGGGACACATGTTTCTAACTGCTGTCTGACCCGGGCTCTTGAGCTTGTCCAATCCCATTTGGCTCATGTGCCTCCGAGCCAGGGCTCAGTTACCCCGCACCCATCTCAAAAGGCTGTGTTTTTATTTCTCTCACCTTTGACCTCGTCAATAGAGACAGATCCATTTGGTACTGTATAGGGGTGGGGGTGTTTGATGCATGAACACCTCTTTGTGTAGGTGTTTTGGCCTCTATTGTGATAAATAATGCGAGTAAAGTGTGAGTAAAGAACAGTCACGGCTTGTCTTTGTCAGTGGGTTATCATCAGTGTAAGCCTGTCTGGGCCCATGAGGCATCCGATCCGCAACTGCCCATTCCTGGCAGCTATGTCTCTGTTGGTGTCTTAAGGCTGTAAATTCAGTCAATGACGTCAGGGCACTGGGCTGACACCATGCATCAAAGACTCACTTTAAATTCATGTCTCGCCTTCCGCCTGAGATGACTCTGACAATCAATAACGCTGGACTGAGGATATAGCAGTCGCCTCCGCTTGACTCCAATCTCAACCATTAATTGAAGTCTGTGCTTTTCGGGGCTGAGGATATATCTTGATGGAGAGGTGACATTGACCATAAAAGGAGGAGAAGAAATGCGCACACACACACACACACACACACACACACACACACACTGCAGCAGACTGAGAAAGGTGCTCTGTGAGAGCCCATTAGTGCTTAACAGTGAAAGGCCAGGTCCCCATAGGAATCGGTGGAAGGAAGCTATGTTGAGTAATGGTGTGCACATGGAATATGTAACTCACTAAAGAGGCACTTTCAGCACCTTGCATGTGATTTCCAAGAGACTTCAGGAGGCTGGGGTTTTGCCTCTTTTTATGAATTTAAAATGTGTTTAAGTTATTCTGTTTTGCCTGTTTCCATTGTAATTTTCTGAGGAGATTAGGCTATTTCCTGTGGTTTCACACTATGGAGTTTTTCCTTTTGTAGACACAGAATAGAAATCAATAACCTTGAGGTTGACCAGTCCGTCTCCAGTTCAAAAAGCCGCCCTGAGGCTGAGAGCCCTCCATCCTCCTCCCCTTGCAGGCAGGATGTTTGGAACAGGTGTTTGGTGACAGGGTCAAGGATGCGTTTTCTGAATAGTGTCTCTGGTTTGTCTGCCAAAGCAGTTAGGCCTATGGGGGTATATGGAGGTCCCTAGAGAGCTTGCTGGCCCATGCAGCTAAAGCATATGGCGCCCCCTGATAGACGCCAGAGTCTGTTCTCACTCCCTGTGTGCTGGGCTCAAACTTCAGCATAGCATGCACTCTTTCAAAATAGCAATTAGCCCATCTCATGATAATCTATACTAAAGCTAAGTATGGCAGAGCTAATAATGAAGAGACAGAGCGATCCCCTTTTAAAGCAGGATTTTTGTTAAGATCATCTGGTATGCCCGAAATAGCGATACTCTCAATCAATATTCAACCATTTTTTGGTTTTACGATGAGTCTTTTCTGAAGGTGTCAGTTCCCAGCAGACTTCTTCTATGAAAGCATTATGCTTTCTCAATCTCTCTGCACTAGGCATGCCTTAATTGACTGAACCCTTTTCAGTCATTGGTTGCTTCTTTTTGGCATCCATTCTGTAGTGAGACCCATTAGAATATGCCTAGTAATGGAATTCAGAGGCTGTGTGGATGGAAACATGGTCTGAATGATCATGTCAGAGACCCAGCCACTATAGAGATTCCTCTTCTGTTGGCTTCTCCTATCGTGGCCAGATGGGGCCCTAACCTGCTTGCCCTCTCTATTGCTGACTCATAGCCTGAAACTCCGCTTCCATAGCTGGGCTCCCGTCATTTATCACGTCCGAGCTGAAGCCTTTAAGAAAATTGCAGTACTTTAGTCCTCTACGTTTCCTACTGAAAGGCGTCCAAGAGTCTGAACCCTTAATTCAATAAGAGATAAATTGAAAAAATGTGCAAATGTAAGCTGTATTTGCTGGCCAGAACCTAGGAGTGGATTTCATACCCCCTCGTTCTCTGTGCTGTAAATCTTCCCAGAGTTCCATCTGCTTGGCTCCGAACAGTTAAGAAACTGTTCATTAGACTGACACAAACCAGAGAGAACCATGAGGGCGGGAAGTGGCTCTACGTACGCAGGAGTCTTGGATCGGGCCCAAGTGTCTGGCCCCTGAGGGCCTGCTGATTGGGTCACTATGCATAAGGTGGGACTGGGATGGAAAGGCTTCGGGGTCAGCTTAATCCATTTCTTTTGTTTCAGTCAACAGAGGCCTTTGTGAATTCTGAGCCCATCCATAAATTGGGCTGAAAGGCACAGCGGCTGCCAACAAACGATTGAACATGCGCTCCGTCCCCTCAAAGGAATACTGCTTTTGATAGCGGTAGCCAATGTTTTCGCTGAAATGAAGTATTTGATTTAATTGTGGTTTAAAATGGTGCGTTTCATTTCACTACTGTGAGCTGGCTGTTTGCTTTTTTTTGTCATCTTGCACTAGTTTGATGGACGACCAGAAATGTTCCTATGTCAACCAATAGAAGAAACATATTTTGGGTTGTTTAGTGATTTGATTTAAAAAGCACATTTAGCAGACAGGTTCTGATAAGACCTCTTCACACACACCCACAGCGAAGGCGACATTTGGCTTGTAATTTCCTTGGTTGTTTTACGGGATAATGGGTAGCCTGTAAGGGTAACAGTAAGTACTTGAAAGGTCTTCTCTCTTTTTTTAGTACTGCGTAAAAATCCAGGTAGCAGACAATGGACCCTAATAGATATCTATGTAGCTGTAATGTATATTAAGTAATACACAGATCAAAAATATCAACTCAACATGTAAAGTGTTGGTCCCATGTTTCATGAGCTGAAATAAAAGATCCCAGAATTCTTCCATATGCACAAAAAGCTTATTTCTCTCAAATGCTGTGCACAAATTTGTTTACATCCCTGTTAGTGAACATTGATACTTTGCCAAGATAGTCCATTCACATGACAGTTGTGGCATATCAAGAAGCTGATTAAACAGCATGATCATTACACAGGTGCACCTTGTGTTGGGGACAATAAAAGGCCACTCTCTAAAATGTGCAGCTTTGTCACATAACACAATGCCACAGATGTCTCAAGTTTTGAGGGAGCGTGCAATTGAGATGCAGACTGCAGGAATGTCCACCAGAGCTGTTGCCAGAGAATTGAATGTTAATTTCTCTACCATATACCACATCCAACATCGTTTTAGAGAATTTGGCAGTACGTCTAATCGGCCTCACAACCGCTGGCCACGTGTATGGCGTTGTGTGGGTGAGCTGATGTCAACGTTTGCTGATTTCAACATTGTGAACAGTGCACCATGGTGTGGTTATGGTATGAGCAGGCATAATCTACGGACAACCAACAATTGTAATTTGAAAGCACAGATACCGTGACGAGCCCTGTTGTCGTGCCATTCATCCGCAGCCATCAGCTCATGTTCCAGCATTATAATTCACAGCCCCATGTCACAAGGATCTGTACACAATTCCTAGAAGCTACAAATGACCCAGTTCTTCCATTGCCTGCATACTCGCCAGCAAAGTCACCCATTGAGCATGTTTGGGATGCTCTGCATTTACGGGTACGACAGCGTGTTTCAGTTAGCGCCAATATCCAGTTACTTTGCACAGCCATTGAAGAGGAGTGGGATAACATTCTACAGGCCACAATCAACAGCCCGATCAACTCTATGTGAAGGAGATGTGTCGCGCTGCATGATGCAAAATGGTGGTCACACCAGATACTGATGGGTTTTCTGATCCACGCCCCTACATTTTTTTTTAAGGTATCTGTGACCAACAGATGCATATCTGTATTCCTAGTCATGTTAAATCCATAGATTAGGGCCTAATTTATTTATTTAAATTGACTGATTTGCTTATATGAACTGTAACTCAGTAAAATCTTTGAAATTGTTGCGTCCACTTTGAGAAGCAACTTCTACCTAAAGCCCTCCTTCCACTGTTGATAGCCATGGAAGTTCTCAGGGATGAAATGGGCCCTGCGGCTTGACAAGTAGACGCCCAATTTGCCCCCCTCATTCTCACAAATGTATGCTACTTTTTACGAAGTTTGTCATTTCATCGTGTGACGCTGTCAGTGGAGCGTTGTGCGAGTTTGGAGAACCTCAAACCCAGCTTTTAGATATGCTGATATTATAACAATGTATTTAAGAGTTTTGCTCTGAGTTACTATAACATGCGTTTCTGGCATTGAGAAATATAGTAAGTGCTTACACTCCCGTTTTAAACTGATGCTCATTTTGTTTTGGATTCCTAGTGAAATGCCAGCTCAGCCTCGCTCAGTAAAGTGGCTGACTTGACGTTGCCCAGGGCCCGTCTTTAGGGTAGTTTCCTTGGTTAAAGAGGGGCTCTGTTTAAGCCACAGTCAAGGCCTTGTGTCAGAGTGTTTACTAATGTGATTCTCTGTAGCACTGGCAGCTCTTCAATCCCCATTTATATGGTCTGTCTGGGCCCTGATTGTGGAGTGTGAAGTATTGAAGGAGCTGCTAGCTTTCTCCCAGACCTGAGATGGAGTCTCCTGTTTTTTTTTGTTTTTTTGTACCCCCCTGGCCAGGTCATTACCATAAAAGAGAATGTGTTCTCAAAGGGGCACCCTGTTAAATTAAGACAATATTCCTTCTACTCCTCCTCTTCCTCCAGATATCAGAATATGAAATGTACAATAAGGTGAAATTGTTGTTTTAATGGTAACCTGATGGGACGATGCCTTTTGGCCTCGACTTTAGCTTGGCTTTATTTCCCCTCTTTACTCTCCTCAGTCCACCCTGGTCTACGTAAGTGATAACAGTGAAGAAAGGCACATTTCCTCAGTTTCCCAACATTTCGTCCAATATGTATTTTTTTCTTCTTTGGCTCATGACCTCTTTTTGTCAGAGACGAGTACAGTCTTTTTTTCCCCCTCTTTCAAAAACAAAAGCTTTTCAGAGGAGCTCTTATGGCCAGCCAGCTTTTTACTGACACACACACTTGGCGAGGAGGTGGTAGTCTTACTTCACCCTTACACTGATGCTGTTCTTGATCGTCCCTGGCTGTCAGAGCAGAGCGGACGTGAGCCCTCTCACGGAAACACCCCAGGAGTCAAGGGCACCTCTTGAAGGTTCCTGCTAGAGGGAGTGGCGGGATTAATGCTGACTGACTTCCCTGTTGGTGCCTTTGACGCAGGCTCCTCCAGGTTATCACCCCAACTTTGGCACTGCATGTGTTCTCATTAGACTATTGTGGAACCTTGTAGCCATCTGCAGCAGTTCTTACAGCAGGCCAGGCCACTGATTGTGGAGTGTAAAGTATTGAAGGAGCTGCTAGCTTTGAAGGAGCTGTTAGCTTTGAAGGAGCTGCTAGCTTTGAAGGAGCTGCTAGTATTGAAGGAGCTGCTTGCAGACCTGAGCAAAAGAGTCTCCTGTGTTTTGCTGGACATGGCATGCTACCAGGCAGCCCCCTCATCCGTTAGAATGGGAGACTGGTCTTTGTCAGTTGTCTACTTGCACCCAAGCTTGCCCCTGAGTCATGTCATTCCTCCTGTACTGTAAACACAGGGATTTGATGGAACCCTGGAGACGGTGAACCCACTGGTTGCCATTTAGATGGGAAATATGTGCTTTATCTCCAGGGTCAATCACATTCTTATTTATGGCTGTTGTGATGTTTTCATTGATCGTACTGTTGAAGACATGAACACTCATTTCATCAGCACGCAACAGTTTGATGCATGTTCACTTGCAGTCTGACTTGTCTTCAACCAAATTATACAGACTGCCTGGAGTCCTTCAATTCACGCTATGTGAATATGTGCAAATCATTTCATTTCAAATGTATTTTAGAGCACACTTCTAAAAGTAATATTTTCCTATCTTTGTTTGACTAACTTCTCACAGGTCACAAATCCCTTGTTGGTTAAGCTGTTCAAAACCCCTCTGGTTCATTTAATCTGTTATTTTTCACTCGGAAACATGAACTTCCTGTTATTCTTTAAAAAAAAAGCAAAGAATATTCTAAAACATTTCTCCCCATTCTCATTATGGTGGCTTCAAACATTTTTGTAAAAAAAAAAAATGCATGCATGCTTTCAATTTCGTCCCTCCCGGCCGCCTCTTTCCATCCCTCTCTTCGTCCAGAAACAGAACCAGCTTTGTTTTTGTAACGATCAGTTAAATTACACTTCCAAAGCTCAAGGTCAGAGCGACTTCCCCTTTTTTGTTTTGATTTAAGTGGCACTTAGCCGTGCTACTGTAGCTAATCAAAAGGATTTATGGGGTGCATCACTTTGGCCTGGAATGAGGGGTGTTTGTTGACACCCTCCTCCGGGTGTTTTGGACGTTTTTTATTCACCATTGTTGTAGCTGATGGAATGGAAAGCAGGTGGGGTAGACCTTCCACTTGTTTGGTAGAAAGCACAACCCTCTCCTTCCGCTTATCCGGAAAGTCTGTGTAAGCTTTCATAATTACATTGATCTTGAGAGGGTTTTACGACCTGCTGACGCAGTCTATCACATTTCAACATGGCACTTGTTAACGGCCCTGGTGTTTTGCATATTCCAAGTTCACGTCCAAACATGGGTGTTTCTCGGGTTTCCGGTTAATTGGGATTTTTCACATGACCCTGAAGGAGAGGAAGAGGAGCGGACAGACAGGCAGACGAGGGGTGCGTTTTTGGGCCTCAGAGCGTTGCCAAATGGTTCCTCTCCTTGATTGAGTCAGAGAGACTGTCAGGCCAGAGGCGTGGACTACGAGAACCAGATGTTGACTTCCCCTCTGTCTCCATAACCCTAAAAACAGATTACAGTATATTCCTGGTATTAGAGGCCTCAATAAAACGCTGTTTCGCAGCATTGTGCATTGTGCATGTTGCTTTTGTGTTTTATTTTCGCTTTAAATGCAGGAAGTCATTATTAGGCCATCTTATCCGAGGAAATGTATCGCTCCCACGGGTTTCCACCCGATCACATCTTTTGGACTGGTTTGAGTGAACACAGCAGAGGCTTGCTGGGTTAATGTGCCTGCCCTCCCTGCCAACCAATGGCACTGCCATCTTTATACCCAGACCTCTGCCAGCCTAATTGTTTACCTTAGAAATAGCTTTGGACAAAAACCCTCCAAGTGCCCTAAATCTGTCTTGGGCACTTATTTGGAATTTATGTGTGATTACTTGCCATTAAGTGCCTTGGGAGGGAGGATTCATAATAGAGTGGGTGATGTGGGTAGGACGTCTTAGGCCAACTTACGATGGACGACCACAGTAAATGAAAGTGAGCAGTGAAGGATGGGACAGATTGAGAACATTTGGTCAAACTGCCTCTGGCTGAGCGTCTTAGCCCCCTAAGTCTCTCGGAACGGCAGGTCATTGTTGTGTTCAAATATGCTGACCTCTAATGAGAAGGCAGGTTAGAGGACGACCTGGAAGCGCTTTGTCTGCATCTCCTGGGAACACAAACACCAACAGTATGCACAAGAACAGCTGCAGGGTTGCTCCTTGTCAGCGGATGCGTACTGACACTTATTTGTCAATTCGCTGCAGAAAATATATGGAGGGGCTTGCAGTGTGAGAAAATGCAGATAAGGGAATGTGTTGTAGGTGGATAACTGGGAATCAGTCACTCAAATATTTGATATTAAACTTGAATCTAACAGGATGGCTCCTCGTCAAGGCTAACCTTTCTTCAGAATTCCTGTGAAAAATGATGTCACCTGATAATGATATAGTAGTCATTCCCAATATTTGTTTGTCTCTCACCATTCATGTCTATCTTTACAGATAATCAATATTTTGCTAATAGCTATTCTGTGTGTGTGGTTTTCCTTCTTACTAGCTCTTTGGAAAAATGTACTTACTATATGACTCGCTGTGAAAAGGTGGTAGTCCTACCTAGGTATCTTAAAATGAATGCACGAACTGTAAGTCCCTCCTGGATAAGAGCGACTGCTAAATTACTAAAATCTAAAATGTTGGTTTGGGTTTTGGTCTTAAGGTATTTCAGTAGGTCACAGATTCAATATTGAGGCTTGGATGTTATGGTTTAGGGCTGATTTTGGTCCAAAGGGCATCCCATACGCTCCTTTTTCAGCCAGCCATTTTTTGATTTGTTTAGGAAGGATTACCTCCGTCTATTTTGGCTTTGGTGTTGCCTTTTTTTTTGTGTGCTTTTTTTTTCGGTTTGTTCTAGGCTTTCATCACTGCAGATTTCCCATGTTGATATCCCCATGTCATCCGATCCCTACGTATTTCTTCCTGTCCTAAAACCCAGTCCCATATGGTGTACAGTGTGACTTTCAGAAGCAATTTACATATCTAGCATGAAATCGAACAGTTGAAATAAGACACAGCGGAGAGATGCTTCTTGGCGCCGCTCCAGGAAGGGCAGCGGTTGTTAATCTGCTTCCTGGGCTTTGCGTTTTCTCCCTGTCCTTAGCTGTTAAGCACTTTAGGAAAATGCATCTTAAGTGCTCTTTCATGTTTTTTGTTGTTGTACTTATTGAGTTGAACTTGCATGTAAATTCGCAGCCCAGCATACTCAGCGAAGAGATCAGTGAATGGTGAGGAGGAAGCAAAGTGCTAGAGTAATTCTTGATGTAGATCGGGGACTGCAGTTGTAAATTAGCTGTAAGCTAAATCTGATGCAGTGCATCATTTCTCACTGATGAGACTTATGTTTTGCTGTACATTGTCACTGTTCCAAATAAACGTAATAAATACATGTATAGGAGACATTCTCTCAAGACTGCCTGCCTGGTTTTTGCTCAGTTTAGTTGAACCTATAGAGGGGTGCTTTGGCTTTTGAAGTTTTCTTTCAACTTGAAAGGAACATCGTTTTAACTTTTGATCCAGTACAATTAGGAGAGACATCCATGTTGAATAGAATAAGACAGTAAGCCAGCAGGAATCCAAATGGCTATGACTCATTTCTCAGATGTAAAACAAAATGGTAGAATGCTTTTTAAAAGCAAAAATGGAATAACCATTTCCTCAAAAGTAGTCCACCTCTTCCACAAAGGCTTTCGTGAGTTTTATATAGGCCTACCTTTACTCTGGTGGAAGAGACCAAATACTGAATCTTCTTCAAACTAAAAACAAAGGGTTCTTTATCTTTGAAATCTATTCAGACCATTGGAAACTCCAATGTAAAGCAACGCTGATGATTCAGAAGGGAACCGTTTTCTCATGTCATTGCTGGTTTTGAAGTCCTTCTGAAGAGTGCCTCCCCCCCGTTCTCTCTCCTTCAGCAAACTGGCCATTTGTTATTTTTCTATCTTCCTTTCCTCTTAGGATTTTGTTGCCAAGGCAATGGTTGAGAAATGTGGCCCTGGGATGTGTGTGTGTGAATGCGTCGGAGGAATGCCTGTGTTAAACATGGCCATAGGATCCTGTCAGACCCCAAGGCACGGGAATAAAAGAGACACACTGGTGTCTGAGGATGCTCTTCACTCAAAGGAAATGACCCTGCGATACACAGGCACAGCCCGAATTCCTGCCCTTGTGTTGTCATCGCAAAAGTAAATACTTTGGGCCATGGTTTTGTCGCTAAATCAACAGGCTTTCTTTCGCAGCTTAAAGGGATAATCCACCCCCAGAAATAAATATCTGATGGAAGCTTGTTCTATCAGTGGGTAAAGTACACATTTTTCCCAGGATTTAACTTCGAAGTGGTCCATCTGTGAAATCAGGAAATTGTGTAGGATACGTCATAGCTACATGGTTCTCGTCGCTGGAGATCGGGGATTACACACTCTTATTTCAAAATGCTTTTAAAACAATTGCCCGCACCCCAGATCGCCAAATCAGCCAATAGATAGTATCGGCATACTTGTATATAACACATTCATCCATTTACTGTGCATTCCGAAAGGAGCTTAAATGGCGCCGGAGAAGATGGCAGCCGTTTTACGGTCTTCTAACCAATGTGTTTTTTTCCCGCGATATTTGTAAATGATTTTGTACATAATGTTTCTGCAACCGTATCTTATGGCAGAAAAGAGCTTCTAGATATCAGGACAGCGATCACTCACCTCGGATTATTCAAAGATTCTTTCAACAACAACAACAGCAGCAGCAAGCAGGACTCACACTATATTCTCCAAACACCCCACAGGGCAGACATCCCAATTATTCGCAAAAGGAAGCGACACAGAGGAGCCGGATGCCTCGTCCAGACCTGCAGAAGGCGAGTAGGAAAGCTGTCGTTACCGTCAATATTACTCGCCAACGTGCAATCATTGGACAATGAACTAGACGAGGTACGATCAATAATATCCTACCAACGGGACATCAAAAACGGTAATATCATATGTTTCACCGAATCATGGCTGAATGACGACATGGATATTCAGCTAGCGGGATACGCGCTGCACTGGCAGGATAGAACAGCACACTCTGGTAAGATGAGGGGGGGGGGGGGTCTGTGCATATTTGTAAACAACAGCTGGTGCACGAAATCTAAGGAAGTCTCTAGATTTTGCTCGCCTGAAGTAGAGTACGTGATGATAAATTGCAGGCCACTACTTGCCTAGAGAGTTCTCAGCTATACTTTTCGTGGCTGTTTATTTACCACCACAGACAGATGTCGGCACTAAGACCGCACTCAGCCAGCTGTATAAGGAAATAAGCAAACAGGAAACCACTCACCCAGAGGCGGTGCTCCTAGTGGCCGGAGACTTTAATGCAGGGAAACTTAAATCAGTTCTACCAAATCTCTATCAACATGTTAAATGTGCAACCAGAGGGAAAACAATTCTAGATCACTTATACTCCACACACAGAGACGCATACAGAGCTCTCCCTCGCCCTCCATTTGGTAAATCCGACCACAACTCTATCCTCCTGATTCCTGCTTTCAAGCAAACAATTTAAGCAGGAAGCACCAGTGACTCGGTCTATAAACAAATGGTCAGATGAAGCAGATGCTAAACTACAAGACTGTTTTGTAGCACAGAATGGAACATGTTCCCGTGATTCCTCCGATGACATTGAGGAATACACCATATCAGTCACCGTCTTTATCAATAAGTGCATTGAGGACGTCGTCCCCACAGTGACTACGTACATACCCCAACCAGAAGCCATGGATTACAGGCAACATTCGCACTGAGCTAAAGGGTAGAGCTGCCGCTTTCAAGGTGTGGGACTCTAACCCGGAAGCTTACAAGAAATCCCGCTATGCTCTGCGACGAACCATCAAACAGGCAAAGCGTCAATACGGGGCTATCATACTACACACTCCGACGCTCGTCGGATGTGGCAGGGCTTGCAAACTATTACAGACTACAAAGGGAAGCACAGCCGCGAGCTGCCCAGTGACACGAGCCTACCAGACGAGCTAAATCACTTCTATGCTCGCTTTGAGGCAAGCAACACTGAGGCATGCATGAGAGCATCAGCTGTTCCGGACAACTGTGTGATCACGCTCTCCATAGCCAACATGAGTAAGACCTTTTAAACTGGTCAACATACACAAGGTTGCGGGGCCAGACGGATTACCAGGACGTGTGCTCCGGGCAACTGGCAGGTGTCTTCATTGACATTTTCAACATGTCCCTAATTGAGTCTGTAATACCAACATGCTTCAAGCAGACCACCATAGTCCCTGTTCCCAAGAACTCGAAGGCAACCTGCCTAAATGACTATAGACCCGTGGCACTCACATCCGCAGCCATGAAGTGCTTTGAAAGGCTGGTAATGGCTCACATCAACACCATTATCCCAGAAACCCTAGACCCACTCCAATTTGCATACCGTCCAAACAGATCCACAGATCTGATATCTCTATTGCACTCCACACTGCCCTTTCCCACGTGGACAAAAGGAACACCTATGTGAGAATGCTATTCATTGACTACAGCTCAGTGTTCAACACCATAGTACCCTCAAAGCTCATCACTAAGATAAGGAACCTGGGACTAAACACCTCCCTCTGCAACTGGATCCTGGACTTCCTGACGGGCCGCCCCAGGTGGTGAGGGTAGGTAGCAACACATTTGCCACGCTGATCCGCAACACTGGAGCTCCCCGGGGGTGCGTGCTCAGTCCCATGGGTCCTCAGATCCTCAAAAGGTTCTACAGCTGCAACATCGAGAGCATCCTGACAGGTTGCGTCACTGCCTGGTACGGCAATTGCTCGGCCTCCGCAAGGCACTTCAGAGGGTAGTGCGTACGGCCCAGTACGCCACTGCATGCCATCCAGGACCTCTACACCAGGCAGTGTCAGAGGAAGGCCCTGAAAATTATCAAATACCCCAGCCAACCCAGTCATAGACTGTTATCTCTACTGCCGCATGGCAACCGGTACCGGAGTGCCAAGTCTAGGACAAAAAGGCTTCTCAACAGTTTTTACCCCCAAGCCATAAGACTCCTGAACAGGTAACCAAATGGTTATCAGGACTATTTGCATTGTGTGCCCACCCCCTACCCCTCTTTTACGCTGCTGCTACTCTCTGTTTATCTTATGCATAGTCACTTGAACTATACATTCATGTACATACTACCTCAATTGGCCCGACCAACCAGTGCTCCCGCACATTGGCTAACTGGGCTATCTGCATTGTGTCCCACCACCCTCCAACCCCTCTTTTTACGTTACTGCTACTCTCTGTTCATCATATATGCATAGTCACTTTAACCATACTCACATGTACATACTACCTCAATAAGCCTGACTAACCGGTGTCTGTATATAGCCTTGCTACTCTTATTTTCAAATGTATTTTTACTGTTTTATTTCTTTACTTACCTACACACACACACACACACACAATATTGTTTAGGTCCTGTAAGTAAGCTACTACACCTGTTGTATTCGGCGCACGTGACAAATACACTTTGATTTATTCAGACCCCTTGACTTTTTCCACATTTGTTACCTTACAGCCTTATTCTAAAATTGATTAAATAAAAAAAATCCTCATAAATCTATACATAATACGCCATAATAACAAAGCGAAATCAGGTTTTTACAAAATACCTTATTTACATAACTATTCAGACCCTTCTCTATTAGACTCGAAATTGAGATCAGGTGCATCCTGTTTCCATTGATCATTCTTGATGTTTCCACAACTTGATTGGAGTCCACTTGTGGTAATTTCAATTGATTGGACATGATTTGTAAAGGCACACACCTGTTTATATAAAGTCCCACAGTTGACAGTGCATGTCAGAGCAAAAACCAAGCCATGTGGTCAAAGGAATTATCCGTAGAGCTCTGAGACCTGAAAATAGCTGTGCAGTAGCGCTCCCCATCCAACCTGACAGAGCTTGAAAGGATTTGCAGAGAAGAATGGGAGAAACTCCCCAGATACAGGTTTGTCAAGCTTGTAGCGTCATACCCAAGAAGACTCGAGACTGTAATTGCTGCCAACGGTGCTTCAACAAAGTACGGAGTAAAGTGTCTGAATACCTACAGTTGAAGTCGGATGTTTGCAAACACTTAGGTTGTAGTCATTAAAACTCGTTTTTCAACCACTCCACAAATGTCTTGTTTACAAATGATAGTTTTTGCAAGTCCGTTAGAACATCTACTTTGTGCATGACACAAGTAATTTTTCCAACAATTGTTTACAAACAGATTATTTCACTTATAATTCACTGTAGTATCACATTTCCAGTGGGTCAGAAGTTTAGATACACTATGTTGAACTTGCCTTTTAAACAGCTTGGAAAATTCCCTAAAATAATGTCATGGCTTTAGAAGCTTCTGATAGGCTAATTGACATCATTTAAGTCAATTGGAGGTGTACCTGTTGATGTATTTCAAGGCCTACCTTCAAACTCAGTGCCTCTTTGCTTGACATCATGGGAAAATCAAAATAAATCAGCCAAGACCTCAGAAAAAAAATTGTAGACCTCCACAAGTCTGGTTCAGGAGGGACTGGTGCACTTCACAAAATAGATGGCATAATGAAGAAGGGACATTATGTGGATATATTGAAGCAACATCTCAAGACATCAGTCAAGAAGTTAAAGCTTGGTCGCAAATGGGTCTTCCAAATGGACAATGACCCCAAGCATACTTCCAAAGTTGTGGCAAAATGGCTTAAGGACAACAAAGTCAAGGTATTGGAGTGGCCACCACAAAGCCCTGACCTGTGTGGGCAGAACTGAAAAAGCGTGTGCGAGCAAGGAGGCCTACAAACCTGACTGAGTTACACCAGCTCTGTCAGGAGTAATGGGCCAAAATTCACCCAACTTATTGTGGGAAGCTTGTGGAAGGCTACCAGAAACGTTTGACCCAAGTTAAGCAATTTAAAGGCAATGCTACCAAATGCTAATTGAGCGTATGTAAACTTCTGAACCACTGGGAATGTGATGAAGGAAATAAAAGCTGAAATAAACCATTATCTCTACTATTATTCTGACATTTCACATTCTTAAAATAAAGTGGTGATCCTGACTGACCTAAAATTGAATTTTCACCAGGATTAAATGTCAGGAATTGTGAAAAACTGAGTTTAAATGTAGTTGGCTAAGGCGTATGGAAACTTCCGACTTCAACTCTATGTAAAGGTGATCTTTCTGTTTAAAAGTTAATACATTTGAGAGAAAAAAATCTAAAAACCTATTTTTGCTTTGTCATTATCTATTATCATCTATAAATATCCCAAACAACTACCTCTCCCCCTACTGTATTTACTTATTTATTTTGCTCCTTTGCACCCCAGTATTTCTACTTTGCACACTCATCTACTGTCAAACCCACCATTCTAGTGTTTTAATAGCTATATTGTATTTGCTTCACCACCATGGCCTATTTATTGCCTTTACCTCCCGTTATCTTATTTATTTTATTATTATTATTATTATTATTATTATTATTATTTATCTTACTTGTTTTATTTGGTTTATCTTGGCCAGGTCACGTTGTAAATGAGAACTTGTTC
The DNA here is from genome assembly GCF_013265735.2 of Oncorhynchus mykiss. Classification (NCBI taxonomy): domain Eukaryota; kingdom Metazoa; phylum Chordata; class Actinopteri; order Salmoniformes; family Salmonidae; genus Oncorhynchus; species Oncorhynchus mykiss. The sequence continues at coordinate 25,465,789 of NC_048572.1, read as the reverse complement.
TCAACTTGCCTACCATGGCCTATATATAGTTATTATTTATGGCCTATTTATTGCCTTTATCTTCCTTATCTTTATCTTATTATCTTATTTATCTTGTTATTATTTATCATATTTATTTATTTTATTTGCTTTATCTTGGCCAGGTCGCAGTTGTAAATGAGAACTTGTTCTCAACTTGCCTACCTGGTTAAATAAAGGTTAAAAAAAAAAAAATATATATATATATATATATATGGGGTACTGTGTGTAGATTGATGAGGGACAAACTATTTAGGCCTCCCGGGTGGCACAGTGGTCTAGGGCACTGCATCAGTGCTAGCTGTGCCACCAGAGACTCTGGATTCGAGCCCAGGCTCTGTCGCAGCCGGCCGCGACCCGGGAGGTCCATGGGGCGACGCACAATTGGCCTAGCATCGTCCGGATTAGGAAGGATTTGGCCGGTAGGGATATCCTTGTCTCATCGCTCACTAGCGACTCTGTGGCGGGCCGAGCGCAGTGCACACTAACCAGGTCGCCAGGTGCACGGTGTTTCCTCCGACACATTGGTGAGGCTGGCTTCCGGGTTGGATGCGCGCTGTGTTAAGAAGCAATGCGGGTTGGTTGGGTTGTGATTCGGAGGACGCATGGCTTTCGAATTTCGTCTCTCCCGAGCCCGTATGGGAGTTGTAGCGATGAGACAAGATGGTAACTACTAACAATTGGATACCACGAAATTGTGGAGAAAGGCGGCTACAAACTAAAAGAAAAACATTTAGAATAAGGCTGTAACGTATCAAAATGTTGAAAAAGTCAATGGGTCCGAATACTTCGCAATACTGAACAAATATCTAAACGCAACATGCAACAATTTCAATGATTTTACTGAGTTACACTTCGTATAAGAAAATCAGTAAATTGAAATACAGTAAAATGAAATGCATTCTTTAGGCCCTAATCTATGGATTTCACATGACTGGGCAGGGACACCGCCATGGGTGTGCCTGGGAGGGCATAGGCCCACCTACTTGGGAGCCAGGTCCACCCACTGGGGAGCCAGACCCAGCCAATCAGAATTAGTTTTTCCCCACAAAAGGGCTTTACTACAGAGCAATACTCCTCAGTTTCATCAGCTTTCCGGCTGGTCTCAGACGATTATGCAGGTGCAAAATCTGGATGTGGAGGTCTTGGGCTTGTGTGGTTACACATGGTCTGCGGTTGTGAGGCCGGTTGGACGTACAGCCATATTCTCTAAAATGACGTTGGTAGAAAAATGAACATTAAATTCTCTGTCAACAGCTGTGGTGAACATTCCTGCAGTCAGCATGCCAATTGCAAACTCCCCCAAACTTGAGACTTCTGTGGCATTGTGTTATATGAAACAAATGCACATTTTAGAGTGGCCTTTTGTCTCCAGCACAAGGTGCACCTGTTTAATCAGCTTCTTGATATGCCACACCTGTCAGGTGGATGGATTGTCTTGGCAAAGGAAAAACGCTCACTAATAGGGATGTAAACAAATTTGTGCCCAAAATTGGAGAGAAATCAGCATTTTGTGGCTTTTTGAATGTTTGGTTCGTTATATATCGTCATGAAAGTTTTATATTTTTCTTAGATGTGCTCTTCTAAACAGTGTAACAAATTATTCAACTCAGTTTCTCCTTCAAGTACCATCTCACAATGCTCCCTGTGTGTCTGTGGGAAACATGGGAAAGGGCTGTTGTTTCCATAGCAATGTCCTCTGTACTCGCTCTGGTCATAGGCGAACTGCAAATTGAACTCGGAGAGTTAGACTCCTAAATTGATAGTGTAGTTTGTTTAGGCGATTTTACAGCTAGCTACTTCATATGCTGATATTGCCTTTGGTATTATTGTGTGTAGCTACTTTTGCTATATAGCTAGCTCGCTACTTAGCCAGCCCAGACTGGGAGCATTGCATTGTGGGTTTTGTAGTCGACTTGAGCTGCAACAGATTTCCACAACAATTTTCACGTTATTAACAACAAAATGAAACCTTTGTACACAAAAAATATTGGTTTCGCATATTAGTGTTATTTAACACTGTTTAATCATAGAAATGAGTGGTTTGAAGGACGATTTCCTCGAACTGAGCTCAAGTGTGAAGAACACTAGTTGTCTTAATGTCCATTTTTCATTATTTAAATAATCTTCAGAGAATAATACCCATCAAACTCAAATGCATCCTCTCAGAAGAAGATTCGTATACAGGAGATTTCATGGTTTTGAACTTGCCCGATAAATTAGAGTGACTCCTTTGGAAATTAGTGGTGACTGTGACTCAAGCCAAGCCTCATTGGAGTAATTGGCTAATGCCATGCTGGGAATCTGCCGTCCAGTGGCCAGGCAGGGGGAGATTAAAATAATTTCTGAGCAGGATGTATGTGAATTAATTGGGCCTGTGTTTAGGACTTCATCTAAATTAGTATGGAAGGGTTTTCCCCTCAAAGATCTTAGACACATTTTTGTACAACAACAGAGACCAACTCTAATCCAGAGGGAAATGTATTTGTTTATTAGTGTCGCCGCAAGAACCAACTGTTGCTATTCTACTGGAATTGTAAAGAAAATGCACGTTTTCTTACTATCCTTAAAAAAGTGACAATCTTAGTTGTTTGGCAGACTAGTGTGTTTGTTAGTACCTTGGCTTGTCTTTTTGTGATGTAAAGCTAGATTTATTTCCTTGTCAAATGCTAATGATGTTCCTTACCCCTCCTCCTAATACAGACCATATGGTATGTGTGTTGTAAATGGTAACATGCATAGAACATGCAGGATACATAGCAGGGCTGGGAATTGCCGGGAGCCTCACGATATGATATTATCACAATACTTAGGTGCCGATACGATATGTATTGCGACACTCGCGATTCAATACTGTGATTACATTGCAATTTGACGTTCCAAACATATTGCTCAGAGGGACAAGAGAGCCATTACAAAAAGGTTTTGATCAGTCTTGGAAATAAAAGTGCTGAAAATGAGAACATGTTGGCTCATTATTTATAAAGATGATACAGGAATATTGGTGCAGGTACAGCCAACGAGCACAAAAATGTAATTGAGATGTTTTGTCAAAACGATACGATATGTAACCCCCCCCCCCCCCCAAGTGGTCTCTGTAAAAAAAAAAAAAGTCATGCTGAACAACTCAATTGGATTATGGAACTCAAGCTTGCGTCATGGTGTGGTGAATGGAGACCTAGGCCTATGTCAGAGAGGAGTTCAGTAGCTTTGATTGATTAACCAGTTCTACCGTTTGGACTGAAGCTTGCTGGGTGAATTAATAATCTGAGGATCTTGAAGACTGCAAACCCATTTCTGTCCCTTATGGTAAAATCCCTGTGACCTAAAGCTGTTAAAACAATTTACCAAAAAACTCTCATCCGTCCACATTTTTCTCCATCACTGGCTGCTGTTCTCTTCATGTGGCTGTCTTCGCACACCTTGGTAATTGGTGATGTGGACCATATGTTGGCTTTCAATAGCAGTCTGTTCAGTCGGTGGCACCAGGACTTCTCCTTCCCGGTAACATAGTAGTTGTTGTCTTGGGGAAGGGGAGGAATATCTTCCTGTCCTCTTCTCCCACCTTCCTACCACCAAACCCCTCTTGGTGGAGCGTTGTGCTGTTGGGAAGCTGGTCATTGGGCCTGGCTGTTTTGAAAAAGGCTCCACAGCCCTGCTGCTGACGGTGTCTAATTTTCACAGTGACCTCCTGTGACCTTATTAATGGGGCAAGAGCGGCAGGGCTGCTGTGACCCTTCCTCTTGGGGGTCAGGTGGTTGAGCAGGGAGCAGCCATTAGCTTGAGAGGCTCTTTTGAAACTCCCAGGAAACATGTCACTTTCTCCTTCCCCCTTCTCCCCCAATTAAAGTGATTTTCCTAACTTTTTGTTTTCCAGGCCTGCGAGTTGGGAGATGTTTTGAATCAGTATTTGTAGGTATTTTCTGTGTGTAGTTCTCCTTTTCTTTTGAGGAGGAGAGCTTTTTGAGGCCTATTAAAAACGGATGAAGCTGTTTACTAGCACCATTTTTCGGAGTAGCCTAATTGTCGTTGTAGGTTTTTGTTGGAAAGGTAGCCTATTTGAGGCTGAAGTTCAAGCATGTTTACTGGTTGTTCTTCTTTATAAAGTCTGCTGCATACACTGGCTCAGGGCTGGCTTTGCTTGGGGAGCCATAAAACATGACGTGTCATCAGGTTCAAAAGGTACATTATATCACCATAGAGAGCCAGCAACTCCTCAGCATGATGAGATTGCCAGAGTGAAACTTCCATCAAGTTTAGCTTCAAGACCCTCACTTTTTCACTTTTTTTGTGTTTTTTTTTTGTCTCTCTTACAGCTTACCCCATTGTGAATCCCTTTCCAATCTGAACGCATGAACAGCATCACTACGTTGGACAATATCACTCCCCTGGTAAGTATTTTACCTAGTTTTCTCTTTCTTCTTATATAACAAGCATAACAATTTACTTTGCAACACACACAGATTTGACTGATTAACAAGATATAGGCCTAATTCCTCACAACCAAGTACATATCCAGTACTTTTTTCTTGACATTTAATTTATATATATATATATATAATTTATTTTTACTAATAGTTACCAGTACTTTGTCTTCAAAGAACTGTTGGACTATAATGATTGCAACTTTCATGTAATCAAACTCTGAGTATATTTTTCACAGTGAATACACTCTGTTTTCTATCATACCCTCTCCCCCTTTCCCATTCCTCTCTGCTTGGCGGGCCCAGACAGGCTCTCCGTGTAAGTCAAACACAGTTTTTTTTCTGCTCTTGCTACAACTGGGCCAGTGAGAAGCACAAGGTGAATCTGTTTACCTACAGCTCACACAGGCTGCCCTACTGAACCTGACTTGACGCACACACACACACACACACACACAGAGCCATGTCAAAAAGATGACAACTGTTACATTTTGCAAGGTGTTCCTAAAGTCAAGTTGAAGACCAGACTGACCACTGTCCTTCTCTTTGACTGTCGCTTTGTTGCATAAAAATCGATCAGATAAATAAATAAACAGGTGTATGTTTTTGGGCTTGTGCGTGGGTGCCAGTGTGTGTGTTGACGTTCAATATCTGACTGCATGTATGAAATGTGGAGAGGAACAGAATGGAGCAGCTGGGTCTGCTTTGTTGGCTTGTTTTGTAATGTCAGAGTCTGGTGTTGATTCAGAGCAAAGCTGCATGCTTTACACCTTTCCTGCACAGCTGCAATGATTCTGCTCTTAATAAGGTCCACATAAGACAAAACTGGAGGGGACTGGGTAGGGGGGGTAAGGAGTTGGGGGTGTACGTAGGTGGGGGTTGCGGTGCAGCTCGCCGAGTCAAAATATGACTGCCGCCTGCGAGGGAATCTAGCAGCTGTGTTGACCGTCTCGTCTGACTGTGAAGAGAGGCACTGATTATAAAGTGCAACATTCTGGAAAGCCAGCAGTCTCGGGTTAGGAACGGCTTTGATCATTTAGCATTGTAAACTGCTCCATCATCTAAGGCCTCAGGTAATACACTGGTTTATTACCTTAATGAAGGGGTTGAAATGTTTATCTACAGTACTAAGCCCTCAAGCACTTTTGTGGCCAGCGATGAAGAATCCTTTTGGCAACGACCTGAGGGATGAGCAGTTTGTTAGTGCTCATTTGTGGCAGCTTTGGAGGAAAAATGTTGTATTAGGCTACTTAAAGTTTATTATCTGTTGATCTTGATACACTTTCCTCAATGCACTTGTAGATTAATTTATTGAGAAATCTCCTCTCTGCTTTGACACATTGAAATCCACAAAGAATACAGGTGTATGATAAAAAAAAAACAATGTGTATATATATATTTTGGGGGGGACTTTTACCCCTTATTCTCCCCAATTTCATGGTATCCAATTGTTTTAGTAGCTACTATCTTGTCTCATCGCTACAACTCCCGTACGGGCTCGGGAGAGACGAAGGTTGAGAGACGAAGTCACGCGTCCTCCGATACACAACCCAACCAAGCCGCACTGCTTCTTAACACAGCGTGCATCCAAGCCGGAAGCCAGCCGCAACAATGTGTCGGAGGAAACACCGTGCACCTGGCAACCTTGGTTAGCGCGCACTGCGCCCGGCCCGCCACAGGAGTCGCTGGTGCGCGATGAGACAAGGACATCCCTACTGGCCAAGCCCTCCCTAACCCGGACGACGCTAGGCCAATTGTGCATCGCCCCACGGACCTCCACGGTCGCGGCCGGTTATGACAGAGCCTGGGCGCCAACCCAGGGTCTCTGATGGCACAGGTGGCGCTGCAGTACAGCGCCCTTAATGATCAGTTTCTCACAGCAGGAAAATAACCCTGCAGCAACAGGAAATGTGAATTATTGTGTGGATTATAATTAATGGCCATTTTTGTAGGAGTTGATACATTTTTAGTTTGGGGAAATCAAGTCTGACATTTTAAATGACAAACTTTAGAAGCCCTTTAAAACCTTAAATACACATCCCCAGTGGTACAGCGGTCTAAGGCACTGCATCGCACTGCTTGAGGAGTCACTACCGCAATGGGTTCGATCCCAGACTGTGTCACAGCCGTCCGTGACCGGGAGAACCATGAGGCGGCGCACAGTTGGTTGAGCGTCACCCGGGTTAGGGGAGGATTTGGCCGGTAGGGTTTTCCTTGTCCCATCGTGCTCTAGCGACTCCTTGTGGCTATCATGAAATTGGGGCGAAAAAAGGGGTAGAAGTACAACAACAAAAAGGATAATAAACTACCAGTTTGCATTTCCTGCCGAGCAGGACATTTCCTACGACAACAGGGCGATCAAATGAATATTCTACATTTATACCCGCCTCATGAATGATTCAACCCTAGCAGGAGATTATTTGACCTAATGCTCAGTCACTAGTCATTAATGACCCAATTATGAACAGCAAACTATATGGGTTTGACACCTCATAACTGACTCGACCATCGGCAGGTATAGTGTGTGTATAATTGTTCAGTAATGGAGGCCCTAACTCTGAAACTCCTGGTTGGTCACTGATTGGAGATTTAATTTCCCTTACTGATTATCAATAGAAAATTGGAGGAGTTGGGTTCCTTGCTGCCAGAAAGGTTTCACCAAAGGCCCGATGTAGGCTATTCATAACTAGAGGCAATACTCTGCCCTGTAGTTCATTTTGGCTGTTGTTTTGGCTCATCTTTGGTCTATTGTGATGGCAGTTCCGCCGGTGGTCCCATGTAAACAGCTCTCAAAGGGGTTCCCCTCTCCTAGTCTCTCTCCCAGAGAGCCTGTGCCTCTGGTTTAAATGGGGTAATTGATAGTAGAGGATGCCTGATCCTGGTGTCTGGTGCTAGGAAGGACCAGTTCTGACCCCTCCTGTACAAAGGGACCCTCTCCTCATCCCTTCTCTCAGAAAGCTGGGAAGAGTAAATATTTAGCAGGCCGCACAACAATGGCTCGCCCAGGGAGAGAATGAGACTTTCATCAGAACTCATGGCTAAAGGGACATTTGGCAGAGGGGGAACTAGTTGGCTAAATCTGGAGTAGGGGTTTTTAGGGGGAAAGGAATCTCTCATGCTGAAGTCTCATTTCTAGAGCGGGTTTCTAGTGCGGGTTTTTCCCTAAATACACACTACCGTTCAAAGGTTTGGGGTCACTTAGAAATTAGTGTCTAGAGTTGAAAAAAAAAAAGATTTGCAAAGAAAAGCCATATCTGACTGGCCAATAAGAAGAAAAGATTAAGATGGGCAAAAGAACACAGACACTGGACAGAGGAACTCTGCCTAGAAGGCCAGCATCCCGGAGTCGCCTCTTCACTGTTGACGTTAAGACTGATGTTTTGCGGGTACTATTTAATGAATCTGCCATTTGTGAGGCATCTGTTTCTCAAACTAAACACTCTAATGTACTTGTCCTCTTGCTCAGTTGTGCACCGGGGCCTCCCACTCTTTCTATTCTGGTTAGGGCCAGTTTGCGCTGTTCTGTGAAGGGAGTTGTACACAGCAATGTACGAGATCTTCAGTTTCTTGGCAATTTCTCGCATGGAATAGCCTTCATTTCGCAGAACAAGAATAGACTGACGAGTTTCAGAAGAAAGTTCTTTGTTTCTGGCCATTTGGAGCCTGTAATCAAACCCACAAATGCTGATGCCCCAGATACTCAACTAGTCTAAAGAAGGACAGTTTTATTTCTTCTTTAATCAGAACAACAGTTTTCAGCTGTGCTAACATAATTGCAAAAGGGTTTTCTAATAATCAATTAGCCTTTTAAAATGATAAACTTGGATTAGTTAACACAACGTGCCATTGGAACACAGGAGTGATGGTTGCTGATAATGGGCCTCTGTACGCCTATGTAGATATTCCATTAAAAATCAGCCGTTTCCCACTACAATAGTCATTTACAACGTTACACTGTATTTCTGATCAATTTGATGTTATTTTAATGGACAAATAATGTGCTTTTCTTTCAAAAACAAGGACATTTCTAAGTGACCCTGAACTTTTGAACAGTAGTGTATATTTAAGATCCTTCACACTGTTGAAGTGATCAGACATCCTTTCTGTCAGCGCTCTCTCTCCTCTGTTTGGAAAACTACTTCAACTCCATTATGGCACACATTTTCTTCCGTTCTTCTACCCCCCTCTTTGACATTCTAACACTGACGTGTGTGTGTGTGTGTGTGTTTGTCTTTTTTACAAGCCAAGTTACCAGCCTTCCTTTAGACACGCTCTGAATTTCCTTTCTCACTACCCCCTCCCCCACACTCTTCTATCCTACATTAGATTAGTTGCTTGTAAACCTTTGTACAGTACTACATCTCACTTAATGCCCACACAATGAAAAAGGGGTTTTGCAGTGTAAAGGCCTCTGCCGGGTTCCATTGGAAAGGCCTTAAAGCAGGTTTTGTCTCCCGTGCGCCACCATTGTGACTGACATTAACAGCCTAGAGGACTGCAGGCCGGTGTAGGGCGCACGGTGCGAAGGCTGTTCCCTGGCCAGGGTGAGAGGGAGAGAAGCATGGGATCAACACTGTGATTTACTGTAACTCGTAAATCCTCGTCATTTACTGCCATAATTACTCCTCCAAAGGTGTGAAGTGCTTCAACAAAACATAGTGTGCTGGGATGAATGGGCCGGGCCCCCCACTCCCGAATCATTCTGGCTGGCACGATTACGGCTGCCACGGCAGAGAGAGCCCAGTCCAGGGTCACTGAGCCTCTCAACACTGGGAAGGCTCACTTCTCCCACTGACACAGAGTGGGGGGGAGGGGGAAAGCAGGAGGGACATTTTGACATGGCGTAGATGGTATTAGAAAAAAACTCCAGCAACCGTCTTTTCCAATGATATAACTTTAATGTTAAGTTGTCATTTATGTATTTGCATCATGGAATAGAGTGCAAAGACCAGTCATCACTGGCGATAATCTTCCAACACTCCAAACAAACAATAAGTCGTGGTTAGAATGAATAAGAGTGAGTAGGAATCAACACTTCAATGGGAAATGAATGAAACAAACAAACAGGATCAATATGGAAAACAACAGGCTGGCAATCTGTCTCTGTTGGGTTTCTATTGGGTGTGTTTTAATTGGTCAAGTTAAAGCGGTGTTGGTCGTGCTACTCTAGCAGACTAATGGGCTGAGCATGTAGCTGAGTGAGTACTGAAGGGTTGCAGGCCCACGGCTGTGCCAGGCAGCCAGCCAGTGGTTTATGAACCACTCTCCTTCACTTGTTCCTTAACATTCTCCCTGTGTTTGCGTGTGTGTTCGATTATGGATGTGTAGTTGCGAGTGTGTGTGTGTGTGTATATACATATGACACAGGCCTGTGAAAGGAAAAAAGTGCCCCCTCGTTGTAAGGCCTTTAAGGGAGGCCTGATGACCCAAAGCATGATGTAATTCAATAAGCCTGTCACTAATAATTTCCCACTTCTTTTAATGGGCTGGAGATTGATCCAGGTTCTGTAGCATGGCCCCATTTTTTCTGGGCGGGGTGTTTTTCCTGCTCCATCCATTTTACTGCCATATTTCACTGTTTATAAATATTTATGCACATATACAGCTGTCTAATAAAGACTAGGAACTGGACGGCTTTCCAGTTTTCATTTTTAAGATCTTATATTTTGCTGGTGGAAATGCCAAAAAGCTGTACCCACCCTTTTAATAATAATAATAACAGCTTGTTTTCTCACGTAAAAGAAAAATGACAAACAGACCTTCACCCCTATAAGTATGCATATACAGTGCCTTGCGAAAGTATTCGGCCCCCTTGAACTTTGCGACCTTTTGCCACATTTCAGGCTTCAAACATAAAGATATAAAACTGTATTTTTTTGTGAAGAATCAACAACAAGTGGGACACAATCATGAAGTGGAACGACATTTATTGGATATTTAAAACTTTTTTAACAAATCAAAAACTGAAAAATTGGGCGTGCAAAATGATTCAGCCCCCTTAAGTTAATACTTTGTAGCGCCACCTTTTGCTGCGATTACAGCTGTAAGTCGCTTGGGGTATGTCTCTATCAGTTTTGCACATCGAGAGACTGACATTTTTTCCCATTCCTCCTTGCAAAACAGCTCGAGCTCAGTGAGGGTGGATGGAGAGCATTTGTGAACTGCAGTTTTCAGTTCTTTCCACAGATTCTCGATTGGATTCAGGTCTGGACTTTGACTTGGCCATTCTAACACCTGGATATGTTTATTTTTTAACCATTCCATTGTAGATTTTGCTTATTTTTTGAATCATTGTCTTGTTGGAAGACAAATCTCCGCCCCAGTCTCAGGTCTTTTGCAGACTCCATCAGGTTTTCTTCCAGAATGGTCCTGTATTTGGCTCCATCCATCTTCCCATCAATTTTAACCATCTTCCCTGTCCCTGCTGAAGAAAAGCAGGCCCAAAGCATGATGCAGCCACCACCATGTTTGACAGTGGGGATGGTGTGTTCAGGGTGATGAGCTGTGTTGCTTTTACACCAAACATAACGTTTTGCATTGTTGCCAAAAAGTTCAATTTTGGTTTCATCTGACCAGAGCACCTTCTTCCACATGTTTGGTGTGTCTCCCAGGTGGCTTGTGGCAAACGTTAAACGACACTTTTTATGGATATCTTTAAGAAATGGCTTTCTTCTTGCCACTCTTCCATAAAGGCCATATTTGTGCAATATACGACTGATTGTTGTCCTATGGACAGAGTCTCCCACCTCAGCTGTAGATCTCTGCAGTTCATCCAGAGTGATCATGGGCCTCTTGGCTGCATCTCTGATCAGTCTTCTCCTTGTATGAGCTGAAAGTTTAGAGGGACGGCCAGGTCTTGGTAGATTTGCAGTGGTCTGATACTCCTTCCATTTCAATATTATCGCTTGCACAGTGCTCCTTGGGATGTTTGAAGCTTGGGAAATCTTTTTGTATCCAAATCCGGCTTTAAACTTCTTCACAACAGTATCTCGTACCTGCCTGGTGTGTTCCTTGTTCTTCATGATGCTCTCTGCGCTTTTGACGGACCTCTGAGACTATCACAGTGCAGGTGCATTTATACGGAGACTTGATTACACACAGGTGGATTGTATTTATCATCATTAGTCATTTAGGTCAACATTGGATCATTCAGAGATCCTCACTGAACTTCTGGAGAGAGTTTGCTGCACTGAAAGTAAAGGGGCTGAATAATTTTGAACGCCCAATTTTTCAGTTTTTGATTTGTTAAAAAAGTTTGAAATATCCAAACTTCATGATTGTGTCCCACTTGTTGTTGATTCTTCACAAAAAAATACAGTTTTATATCTTGATGTTTGAAGCCTGAAATGTGGCAAAAGGTCGCAAATTTCAAGGGGGCCGAATACTTTCGCAAGGCACTGTACATGCTCTCTTACATACACAAACATACCCTCATACATGACATGACCATAGGTGTGTGGACACCTGCTCGTCGAGCATCTAATTCCAAAATCACGGGCATTAATATGGAGTTGGTCCCCCCTTTGCTGCTATAACAGCCTCCACTCTTCTGGGAAGGCTTTCCACTAGATGTTGGAACATTGCTGCGGGGACTTGCTTCCATTCACGAGCATTAGTGAAGTCGGGTACTGATGTTGGGCGATTAGGCCTGGCTCGCAGTTGGCGTTCCAGTTCATCCCTTAGCTGGTCGATGTAGTTGAGGTCAGGGCTCTGTGCAGGCCAGTCAAGTTGTTCCACACTAAACTCGACAAACCATTTATGTTTGGACCTTGCTTTGTGCACTGGGGCATTGTCATGCTGAAACACTAAAGGGCCTTCCCCAAACTGTTGCCACAAAGTTGGAAACACAGAATCATCTAAAATGTCATTGAATGCTGTCGCGTTAAGATTTACCTTCACTGGAACTAATTGGCCTAGCCCGAATCATGAAAAACAGCCAAGAGCATTATTCCTCCTCCACCAAACTATGACGGTACCACGTTGAAAGTCACTGAGCTCTTCAGTAAGGCCATTCTACTGCCAATGTTTTTCTATGGAGCATGGCTGTGTGCTTGATTATATACACCTGTCAGCAATGGGTGTGGCTGAAATAGCCAAATCTACTAATTTGAAGGGGTGTCCGCTATATACTAGAAGTATATAAAAGAATGTCCACGTCTGCTTTGTACCCTGATGCTGTGAAGTGGATGGATTGGTAGCAGCGTTCTACACAAACACAGGGAGTTGTGAGGAGATACCTGTAGCTCTCAGGCCTCTTTCTTCTGGGCTCCTGGTACTGTATCAGTTTCCGTTTGATGTACTATTTGTTTTTAGGCCCGGGGCACCAACGTTTCAGATGCTTTGTTAAGTGGATGGGCTGTCAGTAAAAGTTCCCACAGTCATGAGTGAGTGACCTTTTAAAAAAAAATTCTAACTGAATTTTTTTACAGATAGGGACTTAGAGATGAGCTCCCCCTCTCCTCCCAAACACACCCACCACCCTCCACCTACAGTATCAGGGCCACATGTAAGTGTGACAGTGATGAGTACACACTTGAGTATTTATAGTCTACATTTGTTAAAGCTCACATTTATCTTGTGGCCTGCTGGTGTCAGTGACTGCTGCGTTCCCATGTCTCTCTGCTGCTACTATTGCCCCCCCCCCCCCCCCTCCACACACACACTTTGGTTTACATTCATGAATTCACCCCTCACCAGAGAAATCATCCTGATTGAGAGAGAACTCTAGGAGAACGTTTGAGAAAATGGTCTATATTCTATAATAATTTCTTGATGGGCCCAACTTGTATACAGTCATTCTGTTGTTGGATTCTTCAGCTTGTTAGGGGAAGAATTTTAAAGGTTTGTTCCATCAAACTTGCGACACTAGCCCATTAGCATATGGCAGCGATCATCAGAAGCCATAAAGAGGGAAGCGGTGTGCCTTCAGGGCTGGACTGGTTTTTATTTGGAACCACTTAAGATATTCACCTGTGTAAAATTGTTTATCTTGGAAAGAATGGTAAATAAATCCACTTGGGCCTATAGCCAATCATAAAGTGCGCAGAGTGCCCGTAAAAGCGTAATTAGACCAGTCTCAGACCAACTTTTGACTTTGGTTGCCATTCTTTACAAAACCCTCTTAACAACGTATAGCTGGTTAGCTGCCAAGAGCAAAAAAAAATCAAAAGGCTGAAGGCCATTACTCACTCACTCCGGGAAAGGTTAATGCACTGTTCTGTACTGGCCTTAAGGTGTATATTAGTATTATTACTTAGCCGTGAACAGATCCAATAACTGGGTCTGCACTTTACGTGTAAAAAAATAAAATAACACAAGGGAACGAGGGGGGAAAGAGAGAGCTGTGAAATGCTCTTTGTGTTCAAATGTCAACACATTTTTGTATTTTTCTTTTCTGGAGGAGCAGCTGCAGAGGCCTAATCTCCGTCTCACTGGTGTACTCCCCTCCGTAGGGAGCATGACAGAGTCCAAATGCCAGCCACTCCACTCTGCCCCAACCCTCCTAGAACCAGTCCCATTAGTGGGGCTAATACACCCCCTCCTTCCCTACTCCGTCCCGGCCCCAGAAAGCCCACTTGTCCTTGGGCCGCTGAGTGAGATGACACAGGATGAAGTCACTCCATTTGTGTTGGCACAGAGACCGGACCGATGCCGGGCTGCCAAGAGTTCTTGGACACGTCTCGCTTTGGTGAGAGGGAGAGGAACCATAAGGTAGAGTTTGTGTCGCAGTACGGTGGGCCCACGTCCAGCATTACTTTTGCACAACCTGTGTTGAAAACCCCACTGAAATAAGACAATATTGTAAATTGAGGTGGTGATGTTATAGAATGCATGACACTGAAAGTTGGGAGAGGTTCCTGTTCATGTCTTCACTCCTAGTGTTGACATGCTGACGTGAGTCAAAGCCACTTTTTGTATGTTATTGTTTTTGGATGTGTGTACCCTATTATCCATAATTCCAGTCATTTTGCGCTCTGACAGTATTTTGACAGTGGTGTGTGATCTCACAGCGAGATTTTTCCCCTCTGTATCCGGTGCTGTGTGATTTACCTGCTGTGGAATCAGAGGGTCCCAGAGACATTTTACATCCTCGTCCCAAAAAGGTAGCTAGTGGAGGCCAGAGTTTGACAGACATCCTCCCACCCCCTATCCTTCCCCTCAGAGGCCGGTGAGGAGCTGCCCTGTCCTGTGTTTGTAGAGCAGGGGCTAGGGGGAAGTTTGACTCTGGAAAGCTTTGCCTGTGTTTGGGCAATTCCTCAAAGGCTTAGCCGACCTGATGAACAAATGCTACATTTGGGCTCCTCAAAGAGTCTCTTTCCATTACCCCCACCGGCAAACCCCAGCCTCCTCCTCCTCCCCCCCGGTCAGCTGGACTGCCCTGTCTGTCTCAGCCCTTCGTTAGCATCTCAGCAAGCCCAAGATCAAACAACATGGGCGGACTCCTTCCTTCCACTGTCACTCTGCTCTATCATTTGTAGTGCCAGTCTCAGTTTTCGAGTGCTCTGAGTGACCTAAACGTAACATGTAAAGTGTTGGTCCCATGTTTCATGAGCTGAAATAAAATATGACAGAAATTTCCCATACACACAAAAAGTTTATTTCCCTCAAGTTTTGTGCACAAATTTGTTTACATCCGTGTTAGTGAGCATTTGTCAAGATAATCCATCCACCTGACAGGTGTGGCATATAAAACATCTGATTAAACAACATGATCCTTACACAGGTGCACCTTGTGCTGGGGATAATCAAAGGCCACACTAAAATGTGCAGTTTTGTCACCTGAAGTTTTGAGGGAGTGTGCAGGAATGTCCACCAGAGCTGTTGCCAGAGAATTTTATATTCATTTCTCTACCATAAGCCTCCTCCAACATCATTTTAGAGAATTTGGCAGTACGTCCACCAGCCTCACAACCGCAGACCACGTGTATGTAGTCATGTGGACGAACGGTATTCTGATGTCAACATTGTGAACAGAGTGCCCCATGGTGGCGGTGGGGTTATGGTATAGGCAGGCATAAGCTATGGACAACCAACACAATTGCATTTTTATCGATAGCAATTTGAATGCACAAAAATACTGTGACGAGAACCTGAGGCCCATTTTTTATTTTTTTTAAAGATACAGTGTCTTTGGAAAGTATTCAGACCCCTTGACTTTTTCTACATTTTGTGACGTTACAGCCTTATTCTAAAATGTATTAAATTGTTTTTTTCCCTCGTCAATTTGCACACAATACCCCCAGAATGGCAAAGTGAAACCAGGTTTTTATACATTTTTGCATTTTTTTATAAAAAATAAATAAATGATATCACATTTACACAAGTATTCATACCCTTTACTCAGTACTTTGTTGAAGTACCTTTGGCAGCAATTACAGCATCGAAACTTCTTGGGTATGATGCTACAAGCTTGGCACCTGTATTTGGGGAGTTTCTCCCATTCTTCTCTGCAGATCCTCTCAAGCTCAGTCAGATTAGAAGGGGAGTGTTGCTGCACAGCTATTTTCAGGTCTCTCCAGAGATGTTCGATCGGGTTCAAGTCAATCGGGCGGGCAGAGTAGCCTTGTGGTTAGAGCGTTGGACTAGTGCTGTTTGAATGAATGCTTACGAGCCTGCTGATGTCTACCACCGCTCAGTCAGATACTTGTATGCTTGTATGCTCAGTCAGATTATATGCAACGCAGGACACGCTAGATAAACTAGTAATATCATCAACCATGTGTAGTTAACTAGTGAAAATGATTGATTGATTGTTTTTTATAAGATAGGTTTAATGCTAGCTAGCAACTTACCTTGGCTTACTGCATTCACGTAATAGGCAGTCTCCTTGTGAAGTGCAACGAGTGGCAGGTGGCTATAGCGTTGGACTAGTTAACTGTAAGGTTGGAAGATTGGATCCCCCGAGCTGACAATGTGAAAATCTGTCTAACCCACCATTCCTAGGCCGTCGTTGAAAATAAGAATGTGTTATTGAGTGATTTGCCTAGTTAAATAAAGATTAAATAAAGGTGTTTAAAAAAATTAAATCTGCCAAATCGGTGTCCAAAAATACAGATTTCCTAATTAATCGGCCATTCCGATTAATCGGTCGACCTCCTAGTTGAAACTGGAGCAGCAGCACGACCCAGGTGGACTGGGGACAGCAAGGGGTCATCAGGCCAGGTAGTGTTGAGGCATGGTCCTAGGGCTCAGGTCCTCCGAGATAGAGAGAGAGAATTAGGGAGCATACTTAAATTCACACAGGACACCGGATAAGACACAAGAAATACTACAGATATAACAGACTGACACTAGTCCCATGACACAAACTATTGCAGCATAAATACTGGAGGCTGAGACAGGAGGGGTTGGGAGACACTGTGACCCCGTCCGACAATACCCCCGGACCTATATAACCCCACCCACTTTGCCAAAGCACAGCCCCCACACCACTGGAGGGATATCTTCAAACCACCAACTTACTACCCTGAGACAAGTATAGCCCATGAAGATCTTCCCCACTGCATGAACCCGAGGGTGGCGCCAACCCAGACAGGAAGATCACGTCATTGAGGGACAGCTATTGGGGAACTGTGGGAGGGTTTGGGTTCATGTTTTTTGGCCTGGTGGGAGAACTGTCAATGTGCCCTTGAGCAGGGCATTGACCATGGATGCTTCTAGGTGTCGCTCTGAATGGGAGTCTGTTGGATAACTTTTATGGTGTAGTTGTTGAGCAGCTTCACTGCAAGTATATTGTATGTTTCAGATATTCAAAAAAACAAAAAAACAATTGTGGTCCTAAAACGGAACCTTGAGGAACACCGAAATTTACAGTTGATTTGTCAGAGGACAAACCATCCACAGAGACAAACTGATGTCTTTCCGACAGATCTAAACCAGGCCAGAACTTGTCCGTGTAGACCAATTTGGGTTTCCAATCTCTCCAAAAGAATGCGGTGATCGATGGTATCAAAAGCAGCACTAAGGTCTAGAAGCACGAGGACAAATGCAGAGCCTTGGTCTGACACCATTAAAAGGTAATTTACCACTTTTGATTGCAGTCTGTGCTATGATGGGGTCTAAAACCAGACTGAAGCATTTCGTATACATTGTTTGTCTTCTGTTTGCTGTGCAACGGATTTTTCAAAACATTTTGAGACGAATGGGAGATTCGATATATAGGCTGATTTTAGTTTTTTGTATTTTCTGGGTCAATGTTGGGCTTTTTCAAGAGAGGCTTTATTACTGCAACTTTTTGGGAGTTTGGTACACATGCGGTGGATAGGGAGACATTCAACATGGTCCAGTATGCAGCTTGAAGGTTTAGAGGCCATAACTGTTTTCATCAATGTGTCAAGAGATATAGTATTAAAAAACTTGAGTGTCTCCCTTGATTCTATGTCTTGGCAGTGTTGTGCAGACTCAGGACAACTGAGCTTTGGAGAAATAGCCAGATTTAAAGAGGAGTCTGTAATTTTCTTTCTAATGATCATGATCTTTTCATCAAAGAAGTTCATGAATTTATCACTGCTGAACTGAAAGCCATCCTCTTAGGGAATGCTGCTTTTTAGTTAGCTTTGCGACAGTATCAAAAATACATTTTGGATTGTTCTTATTCTCCTCAATTAAGTTGGAAAAATAGGATGATCGGCCAGCAGTGAAGTGAGGGCTCTTTGATACTGCAAGGTACTGTCTTTCAAAGCTAGTCGGAAGACTTCCAGTTTGGTGTAGCGCCATTTTGGTTCCAATTTTCTGAAAGCTTGTTTCAGGGCTCAGGTATTTTCAGTAGACCAGGGAGAAGATAGTTTCCTATGACAAATGTTTTGTTTTTAGGGGTGTGACTGCATCTAGGGTATTATGCAAGGTTAAATTAAGTTCCTCAGTTAGGTGGTTAACCAGTTTTTGTACCCTGACGTTCTTTGGTAGGTGGAGGGAGTCTGGAAGGGCATCTAGGAATCTTTGGGTTGTCCGAGAATTTATAGCACGGCTTTTGATGGGTCTGAGTAGATTATTTGTTGCGATTGCAAACGTAATAAAATGGTGGTCCGATAGTCCAGGATTATGAGGAAAAACATTAAGATCCACAATATTTATTCCACGGGACTAAGCTAGGTCCAGAGTATGACTGTGGCAGTGAGTAGGTCCGGAGACATGTTGGACAAAACCCACTGAGTCGATGATGGCCCCGAAAGCCTTTTGGAGTGTGTCTGTGGATTTTCCAATGTGAATATTGAAGTCACCAAAAATGTGAATATTATCTGCCATGACTACAAGGTCCGATTAGAAATTCAAGGAATTCAGTGAGGAATGCTGTATGTGGCCCAGGAGGCCAGTAAACAGTAGCTATAAAAAGTGGTTGTTCCGTCTCTGGCTGAGCCACTCAAGGACGTTCAGGAACTTGTCCTGAAGCCACTTTTACTTTGTCTTGGCTGTGTGCTTACGGTCATTGTCCTGTTGAAAGGGGAACCTTCGCCCCAGTCTGAGGCCGTGAGCGCTCTAGAGCAGGTTTTCATCATTCAGTTCATATTTCCCTCGATCTTGACTAGTCTCTCAGTCCCTGCAACTGGAAAAACATCCCCACCACATGATGCTGACACCACCATGCTACACCATAGGGATGGTGCCAGATTTCCTCCAGGCGTGACACTTGGCATTCAGGCCAAAGAATTCAATCTTGGTTTCATCAGACGAGATAATCTTGTTTCTCATGGTCTGAGAGTTTTTAGGTGCCTTTTGGACAACAACAAGCATGCTGGCATGTGCCTTTTACTGCGGAGTGGCTTCCGTCTGGCCACTCTACCATAAAAAGGCCTGATTGGTAGAGTGCTACAGAGATGGTTGTCCTTCTGGAAGGTTCTCCCATCTCCACAGAGGAGCTCTAGAGCTATTTCAGAGTGACTATCAGGTTCTTGGTCATCTCCCAGACCAAGCCCCTTCTCCACCGATTGCTCAGTTTGGCCGGGCAGGTAGCTCTAGGAAGAGCCTGTGGGTGGTTCCAAACTTATTCCATTTAAGAATGAGGCCACTGTGTTCTTAGGGACCTTCGATGCTGCAGAAATGTTTTGGTACCCGTCCCCAGATCTGTGCCTCGACACAATCCTGTCTCGGAGCTCTACGGACAATTCCTTCAACCTCACAGCTTGGTTTTTGCTCTGACATGCACTGTCAACTGTGGGACCTTTATATAGACAGCTGTGTGCCTTTCCAAATCATGTCCAATCAGTTGAATTTACCACAGGTGCACTCAAATCAAGTTGTAGAAACATCTCAAGGATGATCAATGGAAACAAGATGCACCTGAGCTCAATTTCGAATCTCATAGCAAAGGGTCTGAATACTTATGTAGATGAGCTATTTCTGTTTTTATTTTTTAATACATTTGCTAAAATGTTCACTCTTCACTTTGAAATTATGGGGTATTGTGTGTGGATTGCTGTGTTTTTTTACATTTATTTAATACATTTTAGAATAAGGCTGTATTTTAACAAAATGTGGAAAAAGTCAAGGGTTCTGAATACTTTCTGAAGGCACTGTATGTGACCAAGAGCATATCTGTATTCCCAGTCATGTGAAATCTATAGATCAGGGCCTAATGAATTTGTTTCAATTGACTGATTTGCTCATAACAACTGTAACTCAGTAATATATATTTCCACATTATGAGGTTGAAATCATACTGTGACATTTTGAAAATTATGATAAAGCCCTTTTAATGTAAGAGCTGTTTGAAAAGACTGCTTGAAATTTCAGCGTGTTTTGGTGGGATGGAGTTTTGGCCTGCCTGGTGGTGACATCACCCGGCAGTAAATTAGTTAATAGACCAATAAGAAAGAGAGTTCCAAACCTCTGCCAATAACAGCTAGTTTTCAGTTTTCCCCTCTCCAGACCACTCCCAGACAGTCCTAGCAAAATCCTTGTTTAAGAAAGGGCTCTTTGCTAAGAAGTTATATATATTTATTTTTTTACCATTTAAAACTGAAAACAATCACAGTAAGGTACTTGATTTGTACCCAGAAATGATTCAATATTGAGATAAATATAGTCATTTTTTTATATATTTTTTTGTGTCATGACCAGAAGAGGAAGTATACCGTGGCTCCTCTAGCACTTGAGGAGAAGAGGTGGAAAAGGGACTGAGGTGGACAGAGAGAAAGCAGAAGCTGCACTGCCGCTGTATGCGAAAGGAGGACAAAGGCCCAGTCGCACTGCTCCAAAGCCCTGACACCATGTGAAATCCTTTGTAAAAACAACTGTATTAGAGGGCCTGCTTTTGTGCCAAAGGGCTTTATGAGGGTGGTTGTGGGGTGGGAGGTTACGTCCCAGTCCAAAGCTGGAGCAAGGCTGAAGAACAACCCACTGTTCTAAGAATCATTTCCCCTTGTCTTCCCAAACATACAAATCTAAGTTGTTTTGTCGGTTTGTGTTTTGGGATTGTCAAGTGTTTGGTCTAGTAATTCCTTGTGACCTAAAATAAGTTTGTTCTAGGCCTATTCCATCCTGAGAGGACTTGAAAGGAAAGGACCAACCATTTATCAGCAAATAACAAAAATGTAATTTCATTGGCTCTGCCATCAGTCTATCAAGGAGCAGGACACTAATCCGGACACTTCTAAAAAAATCCAGCTATGCCCTCAGACAAACCATCAAACAGGCAAAGCATCACCAACACATGTGCCACGCTGATCCTCAACACTGGGCTTAGGGGTGCGTGCTTAGTGCCATCTTGCACTCCCTGTTCACCCACGACTGTGTGGCCAAGCACGACTCCAACACTATCATTAAGTTTACTGACAACACAACAGTGGTAGGACTGATTGCTGACAACGATGAGACCGCTTATAGGGTGGAGGTCAGAGACTTGGCAGTGTGGTGCCAGGACAACAACCTCTCCCTCAATGTGAGCAAGACAAAGGAGCTGATCGTGGACGGCCCAGTACATCACTGGACCTATATACCAGGCGGTGTCAGAGGAAGGCCCAAATAATTGTCAAAGACTCCAGTCACCCAAGTCATAGACTGTTGTCTCTGCTACCGCACGGCAAGCGGTACCGGAGCGCTAAGTCTAGGAACAAAAGGCTCCTTAACAGCTTCTACCCTCAAGCCATAAGACTGTCGAACAATGAATCAAATGGCCACCTGGACTATTTACATTTACCCCCCTCCCCCCTTTGTTTTTACACTGCTGCTACTCGCTGTTTATTATCTATGCATAGTCACTTTACAAATGACCTCTAACCTGTACCCCCGCACATTGACTTGCAACCGGTACCCCCTGTATATAGCCTCGTTAATATTATGTCATTTACTTGTTTCTTTTTTATTACATTTTTTACTTTAGTTTATTTTGTAAATATTGTCTTAACTCTATTTCTTTATCTGCATTGTTAGTTAAGGGTTTGTAAGCATTTAACGGTAAGGTCTACACTTGTTATATTCGGTGCATGTGACAAATACAAATTAGATTTGAGTATAGAACAGGTGCTTGTGATCTCATTTACACCTCCAAGCTGTCCATCAACACCTATAAGAGGAATGCAGATTAGCACCACGGCCATCCAGCTACATCACTCCACTATCTCTTTTATTTCAAGCCAAGATTTTTCCATCTTATTTTCATGTTTTTCTTCTCTTCCGGGAAGGAGGCAGGTCATATGGCTACAGCATGTGGCTGGATGTAGTTTAACTTTCTCCAGCTACTCCAGCAATTCCTTGCGCTTTCCGTGAATCTCCAACTAGGCAACAAGGATTATTCAGCACATTGACTATGCTTCTGTCTTTGGTCATGGGGAGACTGGAGACGTGAGGCCTCAGTTAGTGCAGATACAGTTTAGTTTACTGTAATAATCTTAGATTTCTCTTTGGGTCTTGCCTGTCTCTGGCAGTAAGTCCTGGCTGTCTCTGCGGACTTGGGGAGAGTTAATCGGCGGGAGATGTCCGTCCTTACTCTTGAGGTGTCAGAGGGGATTGGGTTTCCCTGGGTATTCCCAAATCCAGACACACAGAAGCCACAGAGCAATGTGAGCAATGCTGCAAGATACTGACCCCTCCCCCCATTACCACAGGCAGGGGTTGCACAATGGGGTTGTAACATTACCTGACGGTTCCTGCCTGATTTCAGCTTTCATGATTGCCTATTAGGTCACCGTAAATGTGCTTCCAAATCAAAAGCGAGTTGGATCATGTTTAATTTATAGCAGGAAGGCTTCGTGCAGTGCGTGTTTTTTCTCTCTTAGCTGTTTGATGTTTTATGTCCTTGGAATGTGCAAGAGGGAGCGGCTTTGGCTCTACCTTGGGCATTTGTGCTGCATTTTGTTTAAGCATAGGCTTAAATGTATTCTGCATCTGTGTAAACCCGAATGTGTATCTTTTGTATGGGATCATTCAGTTGTCTACAGTAAAAAAAAAATTGTCACCCTAGTACTTTCAACATTACTTTGACCCTTGCATTTAGGAAGAACAAGCTCCAATTGATCATGCTATTTTAAAACGTTATCACATTTCCATTGGCACTCCAACTCTTAACAGGGAACAACTGTCTTACTCCAAGTCAATTCCTGTAAGAGTTTAGAAACAACTCTCTCCCTTCCTACTTCCCTCCATTTATTTTGTTGTTGGCTGACCCTGTCAGTTTGATGAGCTGTGGGTGATCATTGCTGGGACCAGTATGCTTTGATTACAGCTCCTTCCAGTTACTGTGCCCTTTGATGTGGTTTCTCTGCCGTCCAGGGCTGCAGCGGCCTGCCAGCTAGCCAGGCTCTTGTTATTTCAAAGGGGGAATCCTCGCTCGACTCGGATGGCCTGGGCTGACCAGGCACATGACCACCACAGGCATGGCTGGATACTGATACGCCAGGCTTTAGTGTGATAATCCTACCCACTCATGAGGTTTAATGGGGCTATAGGCACTGCCCTTTAACTGTAAAGCTGTTTATTCACACAGAGCTAACTAGCCTGTAATATAGCCTGTACTCAACTGTATATTGATAGGTGATAATCATGTTTGGACACACGCACAAGCTTTCTTGTTGAATGGGACCTTTTTGGTTCTGAGTTATTTTTATAAATCACTTGTTATTTTCTATTTGTAGCCTACGTAATGTAGTGTAGGTCTACTGGATGTCTGCTTTGCAAGTAGGCCTACATTAGGCTATATTGTTATTGTTGGCTCGTATTCATTTAAACAGGGAAAGTGTTTGTCTAAAGATTTGTGTTGGATGTGGAGAAGTGCTGCTAGGGTAACATTACGATAGCTTATTGAAGCTACAGAATTGTAAATATATACTGTATAACACACCACAATGTATACAGCAGTTTACGATTCAATGAAAGTTGACTTGTGGTAAACGGTGTTAAACACAACTGTTCTAAACATAGAAAACCTAGGAGACTTTCCATGTAGCCAGCACCCTACTGCAGTGCACTGCATATTATGGTGTGCTATATGAACTGTGTCCTGATGCTAGCAGACAGCTGAAATTAAAGCCAGGTATGACTTCTCTCTTCCCAGGATTCCACGTGATGAAGAACCACTCCTGCTGAGCAGAATGCTCCGAGCACAAAAAAATTATTTTCCAAGAGTCTGGAAGATGAGCTCTTCCATTTTCATCTTGTGGGAAATATTGTGATATTGCATGGCATAATGGAGATATGACAGGGGTGAAACAGTCCAAAGGATATGGTAATCACTTTGTTGTGTGGCCCAACTGTTGCTTGAGTTTGGATATTATCAGAAAGTCCACTGTGAGTTTTCAATCAAACCACAGTTATTTCAATGGGAATGGGCAGGGTGGAGAGGTCTATGAGGTAAAGGGGAGTATATTTTTAGGGGATTATTAAGTTATACACAACACAGCCAAAGGACTGAACATATCTAGTGTACAATCTTTAATTTGATGTGTGATGCCATGGATGGGGTCATAAAGAAGGGTTTTTAGGTCAAACTAAACAAAGAAGTGATTATTTCACGACTTAAGTAGTCTGTTGACAGCTGATTTTATTGGTCAATTTAATTTGTAAACTTGATGTTGGGTCATTTTTCTCTCACATGTTCTCTGACTGGGAATTTGTGTAAAATGCATCTGGATGCCTAGATTCAATATGTTCCGCGGTAGATCTGCATTAATGGGTGCTTATCGCAATGTCCGATTGAGCCCATATGCAGCATTTACCGTGACGATAACGTTGCCCTTAAAAGGTGCATAGCGGACAAAGCACGATTGGATTGAATCTGGGACTTAGAAACCTCTCAATAATAGTCAGTGATTGACTGAATAACATTTTCATCCTAAAACAAGCTCCTAATATTTTTTTCCTTTTCCTGTTGTGATAATGAAATAAGTCAGAGACTCATAACACTCAAATGTTAGTTGTTTGTGCTGTTTCCTAGTGGTGATGCACCTCCGTTCCTCCAGCTGTCGTGTGCTGCAGAGGCACTGATTGGGTTAAAAGTCTCAGAGCATCGTAAACGTCCTATCAGTGGGCTAGTGCGCAGTCCCAGCCCACCGCCTACCCGAGACAGGGTGCATGTGTTTGTCATTCTGCCTGTCCGCTTCCCGGTTAGAAACTAACTTCTTTCGCTGCGACTTGTTGCTCTCTTTTTTTTGGAGTGTTTTGTTGAACAAGTGGTGGATACTGTAAACCGAAGCCATTTTCGGTGAATATTTTAAACTTCGACGAGCACGAACGGAACGCAAACATCCAGAGCTCCAACACTTCGATAAGGTATCAAACCTGTGAAACGGTGTACTTTTTATGTATCCGTTAAATGTCGACTATGGATTGATCCTCTGAAAATACGGATGTGTTTATACCCCTGAATCTTAAACGGTTTAAATAATAATGTGTCTGTTGTTCCTACTGTGTATGGTACTAAAGAGGGGTTTTATAATAATATACAGATAGCGGATTCCGTCTCCGCTGCTGCAAAGTATCGGAACGACATAATGAAAAGGGCAAGTGATGTTACGCCTAATGTGATGTCCCGGTCTTTTTCTGAACACCGGCGTAGCTTCCTCTCAGAATATTTGTTTTACACGCTTTTTCCTCTCATTGTGTAGCCTACATAACTTTAGTTGATCAACATATTTGGCAGGCTAATAGGCCTATATGATCATACCGACAACGGATAAGCGTCTTGTGTGACAGCAGCTTCGTATAAAAAGTAGAAATATATGAAATGGGAAAAAAATGGTGGTCATAGCTTACTTTAGATTAGAAGATTTAACAAAAACTGCGTTTGACAAATATTTATATGGTTTCCTATGTCATAATGGTGCAACATTTACATTTTTTTTTTAAAATTCCTTATCTGTGGAGCAATGCATTATGTATAATAAACGATGGTTATTAATGTATACAATAGACAAGAAATGTGTTGTTTCTATCTTCATTTGAGCTTCACATTGATTGTTTGCAGCATGATTTTATGATTACTACAGCAGACTAGTTTATTTACCTATTTTAACATGAGACACTACTAGCCTTGAGCAAGCCAACTTCATATAGGTATGTAAAACCCAGCTGTGGAAATGGGCCAAAGGGTCAGCCTTGTCAAAAGCTTCTCCGTCACTAGAATACGAATGCCACAGTCCTCATACGTAGTCCTCTCAGGCATGTGCTTGTAGTTTCCAAGATGTTATTAGGCTGAAGTTATTAACTGTCTTGACTGAGTCCTCATAATTACCGTCAATTAGCTTTAATTGAAGGGATGAGGTACTTTGCCTCCTGCTGCATACCTGGTAGTTGCACAGGTCTCACCCCATAATCATGAACTCAACTTGAAAGCAGAAAAACGCATCCCGTTATTCTCAACCTTTCCAGTTTCCACAGACCTCATGTCGGTCAAACAGTGACTGTCACTTCTTAAAACCACTGCACTCAAAACCAAAATTAGTTTTCAGATCAGTGTTTGCAGATACACACTGAAAAGAGGAGCTATAAATAGTTCATTGTTTATTACTAAAAAATAAAAAATGAAGGACATTTTGTCAGCGTTTGTTTTTAGGGCATCCGTCCCACACTGATCGATCCGTTATTTCCTAAGGGCACAGTCCCCTGTTTGTGTCAGACTGCAGATTGGCCTAGATGTCTCACCTGGATGGCAACCCTCACTAATGGAGCACACACAGCCTCCCGCTGAATTCCTGTGGCAGTGGAGCAATGTTGAAAGCAGATGTGTACTGGTAGAGGGATGCATTATTAGGTTGTGCAACTGATTATTTAGCCAAGAATAATCACAATTCCATTGACAAAGGTCCAGGCTACTTACATAAGTCTCTTTTTCATACTTGTTTCATTGCCAGCTTTTCAGCTTTAAAAAAAAAATCATTGTTCGTAACTTGTCATGTATGGTAGACTGAAAACGTAAACCGAGTTTCTGCTGCACTGCCTGCTATTCGGAGCTCTTCAGACAGAGGTTGAAGTTCTTCTCCCCCCCCCCAATCCCACAGCTTCGACCCGACCTGGCTGTCAGTCTCATGTTACCCCCTCACTCATGTTGAGGCGTCGCAGAACACAATCATTCACTGCATCACATGGCTGTTTCCCTGCATGGACATGAAGTTTAGCCAAGTAGGCTATATGATATATCCTAATGGGTGTCGGTTGAACACAAACACATTTAGTTTGCCATCAAAATATTTGATATAGCCTACGACTGTGTACTGTGTTTGCATGCTGTCTCACATAGAGGCAACCCGAACTTCGAGAAATGGGTCTGTAGTGAGTTTTTTTGGAGGGAAAGTTATTTGCAAGTAAGCTGTGTCATGAGTCAAGTTTGTTTTGACAGATATGTGAAGGTTTTTAAAAGCAAAATGTCTACAAGGCTGGTAAAATAAGGAAGCCTTAAAGACCCATTGCAGCTGTTTTATCTCCATATCAAACCATTTCTGGGTAACAATTAAGTACCTTACTGTCATTGTTTTCAATTAAAATGATCAAAAATAGACAGTATTGTGTGGGAACTAGTGAGAAGTCGGTTTTCCTCACAAACTCAGCCATTAGTCTTAAAGGGAGATGAGGTTCGCACAGGACTCCCCTTCACAATAGACTGAGTGCGATTTATTCATCTGGGTTTACGTCAAGTCTGTTGGAGTTGGGCAACGTTCCAACTTCACAACCCACCACAACCGTGCATTACCTGTGAAAGGCAGTTCACTGCTTTTGAAGTGTGTCAAGCGAATCATGGTTAAACCGCAGACATTCTTTTTTTCCCCTCTTACTCTAAAATGTCCCAGCTGAAGGTATTTTACATTACACATAGACATAGCCTGAACATATTCTGTCATAGGGGCTGAAACTCTAGCATCATAAAGACTTGGAGACCTCTGTTTAATCTCATTCTGTTGAAACCGTTTTATACGTTTCATAATGTAGAGAGAGCGCAGGCTTCCCTGCACACAGGCTGCCAATTCATACCCTGTCATATTCATACTTTATAAATCACACTTCAGACAAAAATGGCAATGAAGAAGAGAAATATGGTTAAAGTGACTATTTGCTGTTTAGCTTTGAGTAAATCAATGAAGATTGATCCCTTGACTGTCGTCTCGCTTGTACCTGTTCCCAACCTCTTCCTCGTCTAGAAAGAGCAAGGTAATAATCTGTTTTGCTAACCGTTCGTTGCATTCTGTTCAGATCTGAGTTTTGAGCGTGAACCCTTGTGCGTTTTACGCTCTCATTCTCTCCCCTTTGCCCACACGGTTCCCTGGGCTCAGGCGTCCACACTCTCCTCTTGCTGCTCCGCTCAGCTCATCAGTTCTGTGTCAACATGGCTGGCTACAGTAAAGAGTTAACTATGCGCCTGTCTGCTTTTCCTCCCATTTTTTTTCTGCAGAGGAGTGGCAAACCCCGCACCAGGCCGGCAGGAAGAGGACCATGGCCCTGAGCGACGCCAACGGTGACCTCCTGCTCCTCAGCAATGCCAGCATGCCACCCAGCGTTACCACGATGGCCAGTGGCGCCAGCAGCCCAGCTTCCAGTGCCAGCCTCAGCAACACGGAAGGAGGGGACGGCAGCGTTGTTTCCACACCTAGAACACAGCAGAGGCATAGGCACCAACCAAGGCCAACGCCTCCACACAAGGAGCCCCAGCAGAGATCCAGAGTGAGTCTGGACGGGGGCGCTGTCAAGCAAAACGGCTCCCTTAGGGCCCCTTCCTCGTCCTCCTCCTCTTCACACCTCACAGACTCTCAAAGGTTGGCCAAGCTCCTGCCCTCCACACTTTCCACCACCACCTCCCCCTCGCCTCCTCAGCCTCCTCCGCTGTCTCCACCTCCCCCGTGCTGCCACCGCTGCCCATTCCATCCCCCCTTGTGCTGCCACGGCAACCAGCAGGAGTGCCACATCTTCCAGACCCATGCTCCCGCCCTGCAACTGCACCCGGGCTCCTGCTCCTGCTGCCTGCAGGCCTCCCCTCCATCCCTCTGTTTACACCACCGCTGGCAGGAGCACCTCCAGAACCAGCCCAATGTGGCCGGCCTCAGGTACGTGTGTGATGACTGTGTGTTTGTGCGCCAGTTCGTGCTTCTCTCTGCCATGGGGTGGCCTCAGGCATATCTCTATTACCTGCCTCTCCAACAGAAGCCCTTTCATTGCATTTGCCTTCCGAATGGGTGGTGACTGAATGCTTACTAACATGTCACAGTTAGGGTTGCACAGAGAGGGTATGTTAGTGAAAACTTTTGAAGTTTACCAGTAAACTACCAGAATTTGATGGCAGCTGTGAATAAAGACAATAGTTGCAGAGTGAATTGAAAATGCCATTGTTGATTTGATGCTTTTTTCATTAATTAGGCTTTTTTTCCTTCTTGAACCAGATGGACACTGAATAATATGGACACGGATATAAAAAATGAATACAGTATACAGTACCAGTCAAGTTTGAACACACCTATTCATTCAAGGGTTTTTCTTTCTTTTTACTATTTTCTACATTGTAGAATATTAATGAAGACATCAAAACTATGAAATAACACATATGGAGTCATGTAGTAACCATAAGTGTTAAACAAATCAAAATATATTTAGCCACCCTTTGCCTTGATAACAGTTTTCACACTCTTGGCATTCTCTCAACCAGCTTCATGAGGTAGTCACATGGTATGCATTTCAATGTAAAGGTGTGCCTTGTTAAAAGTTAATTTGAGGAGTTTCTTTCATTCCTAATGCGTTTGAGCCAATCAGTTGTGTTGTGACAAGATACGGGTGGTATACAGAAGATAGCCCTATTTGGTAAAAGACCAAGTCCATATTATGAAAAGAACAGCTCAAATAAGCAAAGAGAAACGACAGCCCATCATTACTTTAAGACACGAAGGTCAGTCAATCTGCAACATTTCAAGCGAGCGCGATGATGAAACTGGCTCTCATGAGGACCACCACAGGAAAGCAAGACACAGAGTTACCTCTGTTGCAGAGGATAAGTTCATTAGAGTTAGCAGCCTCAGAAATTGCAGCCCAAGTAAATGCATCAAAATTCAAGTAACAGACACATCTCAACATCAACTGTTCAGATGAGACTGTGATTCAGGCCTTCATGGTCAACATGCTGCAAAGAAACCACTACTAGTGGACACCAATAAGAAGAAGAGACTTGCCTGGGCCAAGAAACACGAGCAATGGACATTTAACCGGTGGAAATCTGTCCTTTTGGTCTGAGTTCAAATTTGAGATTTTTGGATACAACCGCTGTGTCTTTGTGAAACGCAGAGTAGGTGAACAGATGATCTCTGCATGTGTGGTTTCCACCGTGAAGCATGGAGGAGGTGTGGGGATGCTTTGTTGGTGACATTGTCTGTGTTGTATTTAGAATTTAAAGCACATTTTACCAGCATGGCTACCACAGCATTCTGCAGCGATATGCCATCTCCTCTGGTTTGCGCTTAGTGGGACTATCATTTGTTTTTCAAGAGGACAATGACCCAAAACACACCTTCAGGCTGTGTAAGGGCTATTTGACCAAGGAGAGTGGTGGAGTGCTGCATCAGATGACCTGGCCTCCACAATCACCCGACCTCAACCCATTTAAAATGGTTTGGGATGAGTTGGACCGCAGAGTGAAGGAAAAGCAGCCAACAAGTGCTCAGGATATGTGGGAAGTCCTTCAAGACTGTTGGAAAAGCATTCTTCATGAAGCTGGTTGAGAGTGTATAAAGCTGTCAAGGCAAAGGGTGGCTACTTTGAAGAATCTTAAATCTAAAATATATTTTGATTTGTTTAACACTTTTTTTTTTGTTGGTTACTACATGATGTGTTATTTCATAGTTTTGATGTCTTCACTAATTATTCTACAATGTAGAAATGAAGAAAAACCCTTGAATGAGTAGGTGTCCAAACTTTTGACTGATACTCTGTGTGTGTGTGTGTGTGTGTGTGATATAAATACGCTGCATGTATCTCCTGGTGAGACACATGCAGCGTATTAATCCACCCATTGTAAAATTACTGTTATATAGATGAGAGAAATTATTCAGTTATAAATTACAGAACATTACGGTAGCATACCACCCTAGTCACAGTGTTTAGCGATAATGTTATGGGTGATATGCAGTACCATATGTACATTACTGTTTAAGAATATGTACATACATGCATGCCACAGCATTGGACCCTGTATTGAGAAATTAATACATAGTTTTAAATGCCTTCCTTTCTCTTCTCACACACTCTTCTAAATTCAGCTATATAATCCCTCTGCCTGCCTGTTGTCCCAGTCCTGAATATTCTGCTATGTGGAGGTCCAGGTTGTTGTCCTCGGGAGATAACATGTAGGCCCAGGGGTCAGCTAAGCCAGCAGATGCAGGGAGGAGGAGGGGTCAGCCAGCCAGGCACCCAGGGAGCACAATACCAGCCCCAGAGCCACCGCCCTCCCTGCACCCCCAAGCCCCAATGAAAGAGAGCTTTGAGAGCCCCAGGGGATACAGGGCCGCTGTCCTTCCCCAGGCCCCAGCCCGTCCAGTCAATCCACAGGGAATGTCCCCCTGGCCTCTCCCAAGCCTCCCCTCGCTCATCGGCTCTGAGACTTTTCTAGGAGAGGTGCTGATGGTTTTGATGGTCTGTCTGTCCTATTTCCCAGACAAACAGACAGTACCAACACACAGCTCAGCCAGACTAGATCATCTCTGCAAGTATGTCTCTGCTCCATCTCCGTATTGTAATGGTGGACCAGAGGGAGAAAGACCCTCAAGTACATGTTTTGAACATACACTAAGAATCAACAATAGTTTTGACTCTTGTGGGAGTTGTATATGTTTGTTCTTGGCGGTGTATGACTAGTTGTTAGAGGCTTCGGTAGAGTTTTGTCCTGGGACACGTGAGTTTAAAGTTTTGAATAATAAAAAAACACATGTGACTTGCACATTCCCTGCGTTCAGACTGGGATGGAGGATCTGAACATATTTTTTTGGCAAACATTTCTTTAAGCGGGACATATTTAGCATCTTGTTTTTCACCCCTCCTCCAAACCACAGACTGAACCATTATGAAAGTGGAACCATTTAATGCTTTTCCTAATCGTTTACACAGTTCTATATTTAACTCCACAGCAAACATAATAAAATATAAATATTGAAGATGTAATTATTTACTCAGCTCAGCTCCTCTTCATGGTAGTAAGTACTTTCGGGTAGGTTGATTTGTGTAAGACTATATTTTTGCTTACTTTTCGCATGGAAATGTCCTGCCAAATGGATTTAGATCCCTGTAAGTCCATTAGAAAGATGCTCTCTGTGGGTGGCTGTGAGAGCTTCGGTTTATGTACTCGTATTGGGTGGGTACAAACTCCATCCACGCACATTATGCAGTTGGGTGGGAAAATGTGGCAAAGAATAGCATTTCAGCCATTTGGATGCATTCACTGGCATCTGTGGCTTTCGTTAAATTTTTTTTTGAGATAGATATATATATATATATATATATATAATCCATGTCTGAATGAAGAGCAGATGTTCCTCTGCCATGTGCCTCTCTAATGTTGAACGGCTCTGTATTTAGTAAACAGGTCCCTCTTGTTCTGTGATGGCAGGTTTGAATTAAAGGCCAATGTTGAGTTGCTCTCAAATCCGATCCCCTTTACAGTGGTATTGTGCCTCCAATGTCTCCAGAGAGATTGGAGATTGGAAGATAAGAGAGAAGGATAAGCCTGGCTGTCTGGTACAGTCTCCCAGTCCCTGGCTGGCCCCAGACGTTCAGGGCTTTGGGCATCTCCTTTTCCCCCGTGTTGGAGCACGGTGCGCCACAGAATCCCTCTTCGCATGGAGGGAGAGGCCTTTTAATGCCTTGGTAATTTGAGGGTACGCAGTCAGACAAGATCGTGTCAAATATCAGTTTGATCTCAAAGGCTGTAATCCGCGAGATTAGGCAGAGGATTATGTGTATGATCACAGCACTTGGTCGTTACGCCCAGCTATGGAGACCCCCTCCTCCTTCTGATAAGGTTGCACTGGAGTTTCTTCCCCAGGGCTTTTCAGGCTTTTGTGTGTTTGTCCAAGAACTATACAATCAAGAACTATAGAGCTCCTGTTGAGACACATGCAGCGTATTCATCCTCCCATTGTAAAATGACTGTCTCTCTCGATCTCTCTGTTTTACTCTGAGAAGTGAATGGATTTATCCTTGGATGTAAGGATGGAAATCCACTATGAAGGAAGACGTCAGCTCAGCAGAACGGTTGAGCAGCGGAAGGATCTATATGGTGGTCTGGGAAATGCATTAAGATTGTCAGTGTCTGGTAAGATGGTGACTGTTTTTCTATGATTTGAGGATCAGGGGGAAACGATCAGTCAGAGCAGTAGATAAGTCTGTGACCTTGGGAAGTCAGCTGTTTGGCTGCCGTTTGACTACAGTTAGCCTCATCGCAATAGGTTTTCAGGCTCTGGGTTCTTCCAAGCCTGTAATTTGTTTTGATAGAATGCTCTAAAGGCACCTTTTCAGCTCCAGCTGCACTCCCAGATAGAGAGTGGCATCTACCTGTGCTGCCGAGACTGGCCTGACCTTTCATGGCTGAACAACCCCAAAAGAGCCCGCTGACACTGAACTATCCAGGGTCACGTCATGATTATAACCTCTCTCTCCACTCACCCGGGGAGGGCTTTTGCCCATGCATCGCTTCCTGCTACATTCCTGTTATTTTAGCGGCCACAAGTTTGGATTGGTTTCATGCCTTCTCGGATAGCAGGCATTTCTTCCCTTTTCTATAGAAAGGTCTATTTTTGTTAACTCACGCCTGTTTGATTTCGTACTCAAGTACATTTTTTTGACTGGAGGTAGGGAGTTTCCCTGGTGCACAGGAACACGTATTAAACATGACACCTCATCCGGCCTGAACGTTTCATTATATTGGATGAATTTAAGAATTCCTGAATTCCTGTTATATTGGATGAATTTAAGAATTCCTGAATTCCTGTTATATTGGATGAATTTAAGAATTCCTGTCAGTTGAATATGACATGAATTCATAGCCTGTCATTTCTGAGAACTCCCAAAGGTTTCCCTTTAAACTTTTTATTTTATTTTTTAAGATCACGACTCGTATCTTTCCCCAGTGAGAGATCTCTTTTGGAAACATTAACTCATATACCCAAACTGTCTGACAGCTGCAAGCCCCGACCGGCCAGGCGGCCTGAAAATGATCTTTGTGCGATGGATTTCAGGGTGCCAGTTTGACAAGGCTTTGCGCATTATCAAGAATAACAACTGTTTGCGATGCCTGCTGCGGTCTGAGGAGCCTGGAGTCCTCAATGTGAACCCTTGTGAAGTAGCAGCAGGGCTTTTCACGCTAGCATTTTATCCATTTGGCCCATTAACCACTATACAGAGACATCCATCACGCCCAGCCTCAACACTGACTGCTAAAGATGCACCCTGGTGTCTGTGGGGAGATCAGGGGAAAGGAGAGACGAGCACCGCCTGCCCCAGAAAGACACAAAACACGAGGGAAAGCAGGGATGGAGGGAGGGAGCGGCCTGGTTCTATTTTATCTCCACCCTGTAATTCCACAGAACTACCCAGTTAGTTTCCAGAGCGTTCTGTTGGCTTCTTAGAACAGGTCTGCATCTATGTGGAGTGAGTTAAGCACAGGCAGTAGCCTAGTACACCACAGCACGCACTCCAGCCCATTCCTGATCAAGGTGTGTGTGTGTGTGTGTGTGTGTGTGTGTGTGTGAGAGAATGATTTAGCCTGCTACATGAGTACAGGGAGAAGTTCCACTGAGAAACAGGTCAACACTACTCTGTTTCTGCCCCCAGGGCTCAGGGTTGCGATGTTGTAGATAATGTTTTTACCCCATGCATACCTTTACACAGGACCAACAGAATTGGGCCAAAAAGCTTTTTTCTTCCCCCTCAGGGACAATTTATCACCTACTTTGACACTCCGAGACACTTCTGCCTGTTGTAAAACTTGAGCAATTGGACCCTCCGGGCCAGTTACTTCAGCAGTTCATTTGCTGTTGAAGGTGGCAATCTGGGTCTCTTAAAAGCTTGTAAGCCGCGTTTGTTGATGTTAGACGTTTTCACCTGAAGAAACCCAACTTAATGATCCAAGTTACATGTTGTTAAGTCATGAACATTTCAGGAAGTTCTAAAGACCAGAGGGTAAGTTCACGCCCTTTTTCAAATGTCAGTATTATAATGTAAGAGGGGGGATAGAGCGGGGTAGCTGTGGCCTTTAGTGTGGTGTTTTTCCTCATTCCTCCCTGAAGGATGAGTGATGGGAAGAAGTTCACCAAGGACAAACGCTAGTAGTGTGTCCCATGTGTGAACCTTCCCCTACTCCGGCTGCTCTCGTCCACGGGTGAGGGAGTTGGGGGGTGAGAGTGAATCAGGGGGTGAGGCAGCTGACCCCCGTACCTGCGCGGGTGGATAATAAGAGGGGTGAGCGCCCAGTGGCTCTGCTCCAGACCCCGCTTTATACTGTATGGCCCCTGAGCATGAGGCAAAGCAAAGCCCATAAAGGTACCCACCCAAGATCAAAGAGCCATACTATCCTATAAACCAGGATCAAAGCTGGATCTGAACAGCACTCTGTCATAACTTCAAATTAGGTTGCTCTCTTTTTTCTTCTTCTGGTGGAGGGAACAGTTGTTGAGGCTTCATGTGGATAAAAGGCTGACTGTGGCTGGCTGGCTGGTATTATCTCCACACTCTGAGGCTCTAGGCCTGCACTACAGGTTCTCCCACGGCTGACTCGGCTCCCTGGGGAAATGAGCATAATGGAAGATTTGATAACATTTGTGTAATGCTATATAAATAGTTACTAGCATGTAACATGAGCCCTTGTGGATGCCCTTATAACAACCTGTCCAAGTGGTGTATATAAGGTCAAGGAATAATCGCTCACTCGTATGTACAGAATTGCATGGTTTATTTTGTTTATAATGGACCTTCGTCAAAATGGGTCCAGTAGGTACACTTCGCTCCAGGTCTACAATCAGTGCTACTCCCCTCTCATTTGTTCTTATAGTAGTTCAAAACCTGTCTTGAGAATACACTGTTGTATTTTTCATCCTGGATTTAATGAATATTCACACATTTATATGAAAATGCATGCAGCTCGGTGTCCTGACGTCACTCTGATGTACTGTAGATGTGAGGGTTCCTATGAATCACTTTGCTTTGTCTCTTTTTTTTTCTTCTCCTGCTTCTGTGCACTTGGTGAACTTAGCTAACGGTTGGAATGTTCCAGTTCGGCCGGCCCCCTCCTCACACTCACTCTCTCAGCCCAGAGAGGACAGGTCGGACTCCATCACTGACGCTCAGCCTCACAGTCCCAACAGCCCTTGGCTGTGGTCTGCAGCTCACCAGACACCTCTAAGATGTCACAGCGCCGTCTTGCCAAACCCTCTTTGTCAAGAGCTGCGGTTAGAGCTGGAGAGCCTTCAGACACTGTGGCCTTAGATGGCCCGGAGAGAGCAGAGAACATGTACAGAGTAGTGTGAAGAGGATGTCTGGGGAGAAGGAGATGAAAAGGGTGAAAAATTGATCTCTTTACGCAAAAAAATAATCTGATTATCTCTGAGATCAGTCCCAGGGCAACAAACAGTAGCATGCTGGATCAAAGAGACCCAGGCAGGAGCTAGAGGCACCGCTGTGCTTGAAACTGGATATTGTAGGTAAACAGAGGAATATGTGGTGCTTGGGCTTTTTTAAAATGAGTTTACCTTTCTGTCTAGACATGTATGCACCTTATCACATAAGTCTTAATGGAGGGCGTACCTTGATATTGGGCCAAATGATGTGTGGGAGGTTTAGTCTCAAAATGGCCACCACAACAGGCAGGGCAACTCTAGCCTGGTTACCATTCTATTGAACTGTTTAGCCAGCATGACAACTGCAATAGAGTTGGCTAAAGCAGTAACAGTGTGTCAACTAAGGGCGGGCAGCTCATGTCAAGCATGCTAAAACGTCCAGATCTCCTTACCAGGCAGCTTCCAGGACTTAAGTTGTTGGACGTCTTCATAAAGACACTGGGAGAGCAGATGACTGGTCAGCACAGCTGCTTGCCGTTGGTTCCGCTCCTTGACTTTGTGCAGTAGAGGAGTCCCGGTCATGCAAGCAGCAAATGGGAACACAGTCTCCCATCTTTCAGAAGACCAGTCCTCCAGGTCTGACGGCGGATGTTGGACGTAATGGGTTGGGGCTGGCAGCTGAAAGCGATTGGTTCCGCTGCTGGGAGGTCTTGTGGAGCCTCTTGTTCTGAACGTGTTCAGCAACAGTGACTTAGACCTGTTGTTCTGCCATAGGAATAGGCCAACATACAACACACTCGTCTAGTACTGCCTCCCGTCGAATCTGTGTCAAGACTGACATGACATCCATAGTCATGTTTATGATATGAGATGTGTGATTATTCATTAGTATTGGCGGTATTATGTAGGAATTGGGGTTGGGCGATATTAAGGTGACATCGTCTATCGATGATGATTGACAGCTATTGTCAATGGTGACGACATTGTGATGTGACAGACGATGGTTTAGCCTCTTGCAGCAGGGCAGCACACAAGTGATATTCCTAGTAATTTGCCTGTTCCTATTTGCTATAACTTATTTCAATAAATATGTGATACAGAACGCAAGAGAGGAATGTAATCCAGACAGAGCGGAGAATTCCACCAAAGCAGCGGGAAATGTCAGAGAATATTGTCTGTCGGATGCATGGGCTTTAGTCTATAGCTTACACCTATTCATATTTTTTGTTAATGTAATGTACACCTTAACTATCTTGTGTTTTAGATGTTTTAAAAAAGGGACTAATAATGAGAAAACAAATAATAAAAATGACAACTTTAAGCGAAATAAGTTATGCAGACCTCCAATCGAGGTTGCAAACCAAATGGCCATTAACCCATCCTCCTTCCTCTTACTGGCCTATCATAAAAGCCTTAAGACGAGTTAAAGTTATGAAAAATGGCTTATATATTCTAGGCGACAAAAGGTCCTAAAGTTGTGGCTTTCAAAAATAACCAGAATGAAAGTCTGTAGCCTAAGCCAAGGCTATTCTCAATCACCGGTTTATAATGGATGAAACAAATGCTTTCCCCCCCTATTTTATTAGGTAAAATAAAGCAATTATTATCCAGGTCTGAAGACCGCCTGTTCCTCATCAGACAGCTCACCACACATATACAGTTGAAGTCGGAAGTTTACATACACTTAGGTTGGAGTCATGAAAACAACTAGTTTTTCAACCACTCCACAAACTTCATGTTAACAAACTATAGTTTTGGCAAGTCGTTTAGGACACCTACTTGTTGCATGACACGGCATTTTTCCAACAGTTGTTTACAGACAGATTATGTCACTTATAATTCACTGTATCACAATTCCAGTGGGTCAGAAGTTTACATACACTAGGTTGACTGTGCCTTTTAAACAGCTTGTAAAATTCCAGAAAATGATGTCATGGCTTTAGAGTCAATTGGAGGTGTACCTGTTGATGTATTTCAAGGCCTACCTTCAAACTCAGTGCCTCTTTGCTTGACATCATGGGAAAATCAAAAGAAATCAGCCATGACCTCAAAGAAAATTGTAGACCTCCACAAGTCTGGTTCATCCTTGGGAACATTTTCCAAACTCCTGAAGGTAACACGTTTATCTGTACAAACAATAGTACGCAAGTATAAACACCATGGGAACAGGCAGCCGTCATACCGCTCAGGAAGGAGACGCGTTCTGTCTCCTAGAGATGAACGTACTTTGGTGCGAAAAGTGCAAATCAATCCCAGAACAACCGCAAAGGACCTAGTGAAGATGCTGGCTGAAACGTGTACAAAAGTGTCTATATCCACAGTACAATGAGTCCTATATCGACATAACCTGAAAGACCGCTCGGCCAGGAGGAAGCCACTGGTCCGCCATAAAAAAGCCAGACTACGGTTTGCAACTTCACATGGGGACAAAGATCGTACTTTTTGGAGAAATGTCCTCTGATCTGATGAAACAAAAATAGAACTGTTTGGCCATAATGACCATCGTTATGTTTGGAGGGAAAAGGGGGATGCTTGCAAGCCGAAGAACACCATCCCAACCATGAAGCACGGGGGTGGCAGCATCATGTTGTGGGGGTGCTTTGCTGCAGGAGGGACTGGTGCACTTCACAAAATAGATGGCATCATGAGGGAAGAAAAGTATGTGGATATATTGAAGCAACATCTCAAGACATCAGTCAGGAAGTTAAAGCTTAGTTGCAAATGGGTCTTCCAAATGGACAATGACCCCAAGCATACTTCCAAAGTTGTGGCAAAATGGCTTAAGGATAACAAAGTCGAGGTATTGGAGTGACCACCACAAAGCCCTAACCTTAATCCCATAGAAAATTTGCGGGCAGAACTGAAAAAGCGTGTGCGAGCAAGGAGGCCTACAAACATGACTCAGTTACACCAGCTCCGTCAGGACGAATGTGCCAAAATTCACCCAACTTATTGTGGGAAGCTTGTGGAAGGCTACCCGCAACGTTTGACCCAAGTGAAGCAATTTAAAGGCAATGCTACCAAATACTAATTGAGTGTATGTAAACCTCTGACCAACTGGGAATGTGATGAAATAAATAAAAGCTGAAATAAATCATTCTCTCTACTATTATTCTAACATTTCACATTCTTAAAATAAAGTGGTGATCCTAACTGACCTAAGACAGGGAATTTTTACTAGGATTAAATGTCAGGAACTGAGTTTAAATGTATTTGGCTAAGGTGTATGTAAACTTCCGACTTCAACTACACACACACACACACACACACAAACCTGCTGCAGCTCCTCCTTCAGAAAGGGATATTAGAAAAGAGTTGCCTGCACTTAGGCTCTGCCCAGGCTTTCAACAACATTAACTTTCGTCATGATTCAACTAGTTGCGTTCGATTTTGCATTATAGCCCAACTGTCGTTATTTTTTTTTAAATACAATTTTGGTTGGCCAATAGGGGGTGAAATGGCATATGTGTACATACATAATCACGATAGGAAAAAGGTTGACATCGCCCAACCCTAGTATGGTTAAAATGTTCATCATGGACCTAGCCTATTTAGCAAACATCTGAACACCATAAGTGACTAGGCTTACGTTAAATAATTCACGACATGTCATTATTGACATAGTGACTCGTGTATTGCCCTTCTTGGACTAGTTGACAAAGATGTCTGCTGGTTAGCGCAGTGCAGGGTTGGTGATGGCATGTGCAATACCCTCACATTCCTTGGATTGTGGTTCTGAAGCCCCTGGACTCAGGGGGTTAAGCTGGTTGCTATAAAGGGAGCGAGGTCACAGGATAATAAAGACATCTCTTGGACAGCTTGTAACTATTGGCTACAGTGTTGAAATCCGGCCTGTTTGCCTGGAATTTGCACACGCCCATATTTCAATCCCAAGAATGTGGAGATGGCAGGTGTGGCCTCCAGACCCAGTTCACTGGCGGATGTAGCTGTCCGTGTCCCTTCTGCACTCACACATACACACTGCGCTTAGACTTATTATACAGCAATAATCTCTGATTCAGAATCATATATTTTCTCATACACGCTTGCATCCAGAGGCCTTATCTCCAAATAAACCTTATCAGAGACCTGAGTTGTGTAACTAACTTGAAAGTACAATGTTATAGTATTATTTCTTACAAGCTTGTATGTACCTATAATCTATTTAAGGTATACAGGGGAAGCTGATGAGCCCTGACTGAAAGGGATGCTTCTGGATTTTGGCAATGAGGCCCTTTATCTACTTCCCCAGAGTCAGGTGAACTCATAGATACCATTTTTATGTCTGCGCCCAGTATGAAGGAAGTTGGTGGGAGTTTCGCGAGCCAATGCTAACTAGCGTTAGTGCAATGAGATACTATAGACTTCCAGTCACTGCGCTTATGCTAGGTTGCAATTGTGCTAGTAAACAACTACCTTCAAACTGCACACAGAGATATAAAAATGGTATCCACGAGTTCATCTGACTCCCTTTATCCCTTTAAGTGCATGCTTGTGGCTACTCCCTGATGAGATATATATATATATATATTTATTTATTTATTTTACTCAACATTTCGCTACAATATGTAATGCCTAATGCATCATGCTGATATTTGGATTCCACCCTCAAGCCAATCTTACAATTCCATCGCTTGAATGAGCCTCTAATTGTGTGCAGTGTTCCAGCGAGTTTTAATCACAGGAGCGAATAATTGAGAGTTGACAGTAATTGCTCTTGCCCTAACTTGAAAGCTTCATGCAGCCCCCGATTTCCAGAAATATCTGCCGTGTCTGTTAGCAGTTTTCCCCCCCTCAGCTCTGTGACCCCTGACCCCTCTCGCCTCCCTTCACTCCACCACACGTCAACATGGCCGCCTCAGCCTAACCCAGCCACTGCTCCAAAGTTGCTTTATTTATTAACCCAGTGATCCATAAACATTCCCCTTTCTGATAAATAGAATAACATTCAGGAAGGGTAACTGTTGTAAGTTTGTGGAAGAAATGTGGGGAGTTTGTGTGAAGGGGGACTGGGATCAGAGGAGTGGGAAAAACCAGACTTGTGGTTTGTCATCCTGCTGGATTTAGAGACTGCGATCATCAGTCAACGGATTTCTCCTCCCCACCCCACTGCCGCCTCCTTAAAAACATTTTTAGTCTGCGTTTCTTCACATTGCTGCTCTCATTGACAGATTGGATAACAAGAGCATTGAAACACAAAGCTTGTCTTTTGAATGCCAACTTCAATTCCTAATCTTGGCCTATACTTTTTTGAAAGAGGGGTAAAAAAAAAACATTTGAAAGTTTGTTTCATGTGGAAGCCATAGTATCTGAGGATATCTGTTGTGAATCCACAGTATAGTCCTCTGTTTAATACATCTTATTTGTCTGAAATGCAATCATGATCCAAAACAGATCTCGCAGATAAATAGGCAGCAGTGCTCTTTTTTGATGGCTCCTCAACTAAAGATGTTTTATGAATCCAGTCCAACTATTTCCAATAACTCTACTTCATTCTGGACCATAATATCTCTGTCCCGAATTCCGCCGTTCAAGGCCCCTACATGGAAACTAATGGACAGCACAGAAAAGCAATAAATTAAGTTAGCATTGTTTGCCATGGAAAAGTCTAACTTAAGGGGGATATGTTTTTCATTAGGCATTGTTGGTTAGTATCAGGCTGTCACATTTTAAAAGGTGAATCACTGGCTATTTTTCTTGAATGCAAAAGTATAGCAAGGAGTCTCACTCCATTTCTATGTGGTAGTGTTAATGGGACTTACCTTGTCTAGAATATGCTAATTGTTCTAAGCCAGTTCCATACAACATCTGGTTGTCGTATTAACATGTCCAGCTAACTTTAAAGGGGATTTACTGCCTCCCCAGAAGTTGTTAGTGGTGAAAAATTCCCGCCAATAGCTTTTGTCCATCTCTGCCTCGCCGTGCCATGGCAACCACTAATTATAGCATTCCATGGATTCCCTTTTAAAGGGAAGGAGGAAAAATACATCCATCTCTTGGCCATATTGCTCCAATCACGCTGAAATATCCTGTGTGCGTGCGCTGTGATTGGCTGAGGCAGAGGATCGTCTGAGTCCACTTCCTGTTTGGGATACTGATTTCCTTGTTTTCGTTTCTTGTGTGTAATCTTACCTAGTCCCTGATGTGGGCTGTGAGGTCTGTGCCAAATTGTGACTGGTAGTGCAATACTCATGCAGGTTGCAGTGAATAGAATGTGGATAAACATCAAGGCTGCAGTAGAAATCATGATGTCCTTCCTTGGACATAAAGTTAGGACAGTCTGTCCATTTCCACAGATTTCTCTGTCACAGCTGTGATCACGTGAGTCTCTCTCTGTCATTTGCTGTCATGAGCATTGTGCATATTGCATGTGAAGACATCTCCAACCCACCCCTTCCACCTCTACTCTCCCCCTGCCCTCACCCTTCTGGCCTTGCTCTTATCTGTACCGGGCCTGTGTGATCCGGTGGCAGTATCTGATTCCCTCTGACTCATGCTTGCACTCGG
Source organism: Oncorhynchus mykiss (assembly GCF_013265735.2). Classification (NCBI taxonomy): domain Eukaryota; kingdom Metazoa; phylum Chordata; class Actinopteri; order Salmoniformes; family Salmonidae; genus Oncorhynchus; species Oncorhynchus mykiss. The sequence goes on along the minus strand of NC_048572.1, from coordinate 25,422,897 downwards.
CAGCCCGGAGGCTTCCCACTGCTCTGGGAAGGTGCTGATGGTTAGTCCAGACAAATCCAGAGCAGCTGAAAGCTTCATATGGCAACGGGGAAGCCCAGTGCAGATCCTCTCTGTCTGTGTTTTATGGCACAGGAGACATCACCACTAATGGGACTCTAGTCCTCTAAATCTTTTAGCTAAGCTTTACAGATTCTTCATGCACTGCAGCAGTGTGTGGGGTTTTTGTAGATTAGAAACACAAAGCTGACCCAAAGAAAGTGATTTGTGTTGCCTAAAACAGTTAGCGTAATAGATTCTTCATTCACGTGCACATCTGTGCATGTTTTTTTTATTTTTATATATATTACCTAAAGAACAATTGATTGGTATATTTAAAATGAAAAGTTACACTCGAATGGGGCCTCTTTTTGGTTATGTTAGTTTGAATACTGCGAGTTGTTCCCCACAAGGTGTGTGCTGCATTGCTGCTCAAAAACATGTTCCCCCTGCACGGATGCCGAGGCAAATCTGGTTTTGATTGGCTGTTGCTTTGACTCCTAAATGTAAACCTGATTTACCTCCCTTTGTTTTGCAGCCCTGCAAGGCCTTTTCGGTTCCCCAAAAGGTAAGACCTCCCAAAAATAAATATATATATATATATATATATATATGTTTTTTTTTTATTAAGAAAGCTTTTCTCTCTCCTTGAGTCCATCAAAACCCAGCCGAGCTGTCATTCCTGTGTAGTGAAAAGGGCTCTCTGTACCTGGAACCTGCTAACAGTCACCCATGCTCCTTTACAAAAGATGCCTTTAAGTAGTTTCTCATGTCAGAACACTGAATATACTTGAATAACTACAAAATATTCAATAATGGCATTTTAATGAGCACCTTCTACTCTTTTTGATGTTCTACCGGTGTATCCGTGTGCCCTTCTCTTTTCTGCGTGCTTATCAGTACATATAATATTTGTATAGTTATAAAGCCATCAGCCTTGTGTTTAATCAATACCTGTCCTTCATCTTCAGCTATGCAGAGCTGATTGCTGATTGGCCAGTGGTGGTCCTGGGGGTGTGTACAGTCCTCATCGTGGTGTGTGCCCTGGTGGGTATCCTGGTGCCAGACCTGCCAGACTTCTCAGACCCTTTACTGGTGAGTAGGCCGAGCCGACGGAAGGCACACCACTTTCTCCATAGAAAATCTTGGTCCTTATTTGACCAAGATGGACAACCTATTGTTTCGCACACACTAAAATCATTATATTGAGTGGATGTGAAAAGTCCAAGATGTCAAAGGTGAATTTCCTGGTAAACTAAAAAGATGTCCTCTATTTCTTCAGGGATTTGAGCCACGAGGCACAGCCATAGGCCAGCGACTAGTCACGTGGAACAACATGGTGAAAAACACAGGGTACAAAGCAACCCTGGCTAACTACCCATTCAAGTATGCGGATGAGCAGGCGAAAAGGTAACAAGTATAACCACGCAGATCCTGTCCATTTGATGTCTTCCTCCTAACCCTTTAGTGAAGCAGGCTAAATCAGGTTTAGGCCTCAGGCCAGGAGATGGAGTGATGAATGCTGCCGAGAGACAGACAAGCAGACACACTAAATCTCAATCCCATCCTGCAAAAGGATCGGTGGGGAGGTTGTTCTATCCCAGGCCCATCTTCCATTACTTATCCCGATCACTGGGGGCCCGGTGAATAATCAAGGGCAGGTGTGTGTTTGCGCATGCAAGTATGTGTGTGTGGACTTGGGGGGCCTCCAGGGCCAGACCTGTCAGCAGGACTCTGCCTCAGCCCCTCAGTCTGCTCTGACAAACTCCTGATTAAAGGGCCATCCTGTCTGTCTCGGTCAGAGGATGTCACTCCCTGAAAATCCCTCTATGACCTGGCTATTATGATATTTAAAATAATGATAACAATATGATTGTGTCATACATCAGTAGAGTGATCACTATCACTGGCTTTGTCATCACTAATGGGTTGGGCTAAAACCATTTCCTTCATTTGTTTAAGAATGACGCTATTTTTAACTGTCTTTTTCATTTTGTTACCAAGTGAAAAATTAGTATGTATGCTTTAAGTGGATTACATCTTATTCTTTCATGTAGATCTTCAGAATTAAAGGAACCTTTTATACAAATGTATGAAATGTCAACAGTGTAATCACACTTCAACTTTTTATTCCAGTCACCAAGAGGACAGGTGGGCTGAAGATCACTTTGACAGAGATAAAAGACAAGCTGACTGGGACTTCAGTAAAGACAGTTTCTTCTGTGATGTCCCAGGTACAAACTCTTCACGCTTCTTCTGTTTGTCTATTAAGGGTTTGACTGACAATGCTCAACTGTGATGAAATGCTAACCAGATGCTCTTTACTGTATGTGTAGGTGACAGATACTCTAGATTAGTATTCACATCTGCAGAGGGGAAGAACCTGTGGAACATACAAGCAATTAAATCTATGTGCAATTTGGACAATACACGGGTAAGTGGAACATCACTGTTGAAGATGTGCCTCAGCATTTTCTCATTTCAAATGGTGCAATAAGCCCCATCATATTAGTCATGTTATGGCTGGAGTCTGATCTCCTTGGGTCAATAGTTCTGTTCTATTCTAGTCATACTCTGTTCTTATCTCCTGTTGTGTTGTCCCCAGGTGCGCTCCCACCCTCAGTACTGGAGCCTGTGCCAGCGCACCACTGACGCCTCCTGCTGCCCCAGCTGGACCCTGGGAAACTACGTTGCCATCCTCACCAACAAGTCCTCCTGCCAGAAGATCACAGAGCGCGACGTGTCACACACCCTCAAGATCCTGCGCTCCTGTGCCAAGTACTACCACAACGGAACCCTGGGTCCCGACTGCTGGGACATGACCACTCGCCGGAAGGACCAGTCTAAGTGCACCAACGTCCCCCGCAAGTGCACCAAGTACAACGCCATCTACCAGATCCTCCATTTCCTGGTGGACAAAGACTTCCTGAGCCCAAAGAACACAGACTACCTTATCCCCACCCTTAAACACAGCATGTTGTTTTCCCCGACAGAGAAAGGGGAGACCATGATGAACATTTACCTGGACAACTTTGAGAACTGGAACTCCTCGGACGGCGTCACCACCATCACGGGGATAGAGTTCGGTATCAAACACAATCTGTTCCAGGACTACCTACTGACGGATACCGTGTATCCAGCCATAGCCATAGTAATTGTGCTGGTTGTGATGTGTGTGTACACCCGCTCTGTGTTCATCACCCTGATGACCATGATTGCCATCATCAGCTCCCTAATCGTGTCCTACTTCCTGTACCGCATGGTGTTCGACTTTGAGTTCTTCCCCTTCATGAACCTCACGGCACTCATCATCCTGGTGGGCATCGGGGCAGACGACGCCTTTGTCCTCTGTGACGTGTGGAACTACACCAAGTTCGACAAGCCCAACGCTGAGCTGTCGGAGACAGTGAGCATCACTCTGCAGCACGCCGCCCTTTCCATGTTCGTCACCAGCTTTACCACGGCCGCCGCCTTTTATGCCAACTACGTTAGCAACATCACCGCCATCCGCTGTTTCGGCGTCTACGCCGGCACGGCCATCTTGGTTAACTACATACTGATGGTGACCTGGCTGCCAGCCGTGGTGGTGCTCCATGAGCGTTACCTGCCCAACATCTTCACCTGCTCTAAACCTCCCCACCAGCAGACAGGGCTTTGCACCCGCACCCTCTGGGCCAATCTGTGCCAGAAAGCAAACAAGTGCCTGTTCACCATCTCTGAGGCTTCCAGGATCTTCTTTGAGAAGGTGCTGCCGTGCATCGTGATCAAACTGCGTTACCTCTGGCTTTTCTGTTTCTTGGCCTTCACAGTGGGAGGGGCGTACGTGGTGTGTGTCAACCCCAAGATGAAGCTACCCTCTCTGGAGCTGTCTGAGTTCAAAGTGTTCCGATCCTCCCACCCGTTTGAGCGTTACGACGCTGAGTACAAGAAACTGTTCATGTTCGAGAGGGTCCACCATGGGGAGGACCTGCACATGCCCATCACCATCATCTGGGGGGTCACCCCCGTGGACAACGGGGACCCCCTCAACCCCAAGAACAAAGGCAAGCTGATGCTGGACAACACTTTCAACATCGCCAGCCCGGCCTCCCAGCTGTGGATTCTCAACTTCTGCCAGAAGCTGAGGAACCAGAGCTTCGTGTTCCAGTCGGAGGAGCAGGACTTCACCAGCTGCTTCATCGAGACCTTCAAGCAGTGGATGGAGAACCGGGACTGTGAAGAGGCCTCTGTCTACCCCTGCTGCAGCCAGTCTACCTTCCCCTACAAGCAGGATGTCTTTGAGCTATGCATCAAGAGAGCCATCATGGAGCTGGACCGCAGCACCAGCTTCCACCTGGACAGTAAGACCCCCGGTCCTCGCTTCGACATAAACGACACCATCCGGGCCATCGTCCTGGAGTTCAAGAGCACCTACTTGTTCACACTGGCCTATGAGAAGATGCACCAGTTCTACCACGAGGTGGACACCTGGATTCAGGAGGAGCTGAAGAATGCCCCAGACGGGCTGAAATACGGCTGGTTCGTCAGCAACCTGGAGTTCTATGACCTGCAGGACAGCCTATCAGACGGCACGCTCATCGCCATGGCGTTGTCCGTGGTGGTGGCCTTCGTGGTCATGCTCCTCACCACCTGGAACATCATCATCAGCCTCTACGCCATCCTCTCCATCGCGGGGACCATCTTCGTCACAGTGGGCTCGCTGGTGCTCCTGGGCTGGGAGCTCAACGTGCTGGAGTCGGTCACCATCTCGGTGGCAGTGGGTCTGTCGGTGGACTTCGCCGTGCACTACGGAGTCGCCTATCGCCTTGCCCCCGAGCCTGACCGCGAGGGGAAGGTAGTCTTCTCTCTTGGCCGGATGGGTTCTGCTATCGCCATGGCGGCGCTCACCACCTTTGTTGCCGGGGCGATGATGATGCCGTCCACGGTGCTGGCCTATACCCAGCTGGGCACCTTCATGATGCTCATCATGTGCATCAGTTGGGCCTTTGCCACATTCTTCTTCCAGTGCATGTGCCGTTGCCTGGGCCCCCAGGGCACCTGCGGACAGATCCCCCTGCCCAAGAGGTTTCAGTGCCAGGCTTTCAAAGAGGGCACCACCAACGTCCCCTCGCCCCAGGGCAAGCATGGCACCAAGTACCAACTGGACAGTCGAGGAGGAGAGGTGGAGCATGAGCATTACGAGCTGGAACCGTTAGCCTCGAACCAAAAGAACGAGGAGAAACCTGCAGAGGAACAGGAGACGTGCACCCAGCTCTATAATGGAATAGCCCCCCACTCTGCCCCCTGCACACACATCCCCTTTAAGAGCAAGGCAGAGTCTGGCAGAGGTCCCTGCTCTGAAAATGGACTGGGCATACTGGCGACTGACGCCACACCCAGATGCCAGTACTCCCATAACACAACCTGCACATGTGGAGATCCCCCTCACCAGTCTATGGGTATGCAGTGGACCCCCCACCCATGTACTCAAGCCACCCAGGAGTCCCCATTCCCCCTCACAGGCAGCCATGCCAACAAAGGCCAGACCCTCCTTTCCACTCTGGACGCAGTCTACAAACCAATAGGTTGCCGTATGCACTATGTCCACTGTCCCCCAGCCCATTTCCACCACTGCACCCCGGGCAGGGTGCCCAGACAGGGCCCTCACACCTGCCACCTCAGAAACTACTGTGTTCACACTGTCCCCCTCACAGGTGGCCTCCCCAGGGACCAACACTCAGCCCCAGCTGGGCTGGAGGAAGTACACCGGACTGGAGCATCCTCTGGCCCTAGTGGCAGCCCCACCACCCCAGCCCAGACTCACAGGCCTCCTGCCTCCGCTCTGGGCTGCACATTAGCTCACATACACACAGGGTGCTGCATAGCCAATCATGAAACACAGAGGGCGGAAGAGAAAACGGTAAACGCTCCAAGGGATCAGAGCGTGGATAATTTTGTGTCCACTACGATGCAAAAGGACGCTTGTCATAAGATGCCTGGCAACAAGAAGCTTGAAACCAGTACTACTCCCGTCACATGGGAAGAAAGTGTCAAAACGTGCAAACAGAACCCCAAAAAAGAGAGGGCATCCTCAGCCTCTCCCAAGAAACTCTACTGTTTTAACAGGACTTTAAAAGTAAAGTGCAATTCTGTTGAGTTTAACGCGCCAAAAGCTGATGCCAATGTGCCTGCTCTTGCAATAAATTCAAAACCCGCATCTGAAAGTTTATGTTGACAGCAAAGAGACTATATCTAAAGAGTAAACTTTTGTCATATCAAGCTGTCATGAGCAGTGTCCCTGTGCAATTAAAGTGTTTGGGATATTTCACTGACCAAGTGCCTTATGTCGTTCATGTAAAAGTATGTCCCTATATATTCTGTGATTACTGTTTCTACTGTGCAGATATTGGTTTGATCGGTCAGATGTACTGTATTATTTTTGAGTACACTGAAATTTTATGAAGCTCTAACCTGTTTAAGGAATGGTGAACCATTGACTTTATTCCATAAGAACCACAGGCCTTAGTAGTCTGTTTCACGTTGCCACATGCCTTTTGGTCCAATATGAAAGATGTACTGTATGATTATAAAGTCATTTTAACAAGATTGTCTGTCTCTTTCCACTCCGCTCCTACAGTATGAAATGAAAAGTATATTGAGGGTTTGTTCAAAGGGCACGGTTTGAAATAACACCTGTTTCATTGTCTCACTGCTGCTATAGTCTTTAGAAGATTGTCTCAGTCTGGCCTGAGGCCACGGTGCTGGGCTCTTTGCTCTCCTACACCACACAGACGTTTGATTTCTAATCTTCACTCCCCAAGAGCCTGCATCACATTCCAAGCAGGTCAGAATCCTACACAGTAGGACAGAATCATACACAGCAGGACATCAGCAGGTCTCAGACATTTTTGCAGATGCTCTTATCTAGAGCGACTTACAGGGGGCAATTAGGGTGAAGTGCCTTGCTCACGGGCACATTTACCTAGTTGGCTCGGGGATTTGAACCAGTGACCTTTTGGTTAGTAACCCAACGCTCTTGACCATCTACACATGTAACTGAGCAATTTTCTAACAGACAGCAATGATGTAAAAGGCATGAATTATAAAGAGAAAATCTAAAACCCAGGAATAGTATAACTCCTGTGTCCTATCATTTCATTTTGTAACATATTGATTACATTCTGTTTACTCCCTTTGTTAAACGTATCCTATAAATTGACCAAATCCATTCATTCAAAGTCATGTGTTTTATTTGCTGTTCTGGCTCCTGCCATCCATCCCACCTAAGAGGTTTCCCTGGTGGTCCAAGATCTTGGCCAAACCTGCTGCTGCAAAGCAAACATATACATTAGACCGGCAGGCTCTGCAGGCAGTATGACTCAGCACAACAGACAGAGTTATAATTATACTTTCAGTCGTGAATTAATGTCAGAGATGCAGCTCTGAACTAGGCTACCAGACGCCTGTAATTATCTGTGAGAGAGAGGCCAAGGTGGTACTGTAGCCCATCTCCCTTAGTCTCCGACACCATCACCCACTCAAATCCACAGATCAGTTTTAACATTGATCAGGGGTACAATGAAACTATATGGTGTGAGTGAGTAGAAATTCCTCAAGCAGCTGCAAAGTCCTCTTTCTAATTGTTCCACTCCTTTTCTATCTCACACTTTGTGCATAGTTCCTGTCTGACCCTTGCCCAGACATTTCTTAGCTGTCAATCACATATCTAGTTCCAGTCAGTACAAATCCCCATCCCTGACAATCTCTGAGGGGTGCAGATGGGACCTCTGTCACTCATAGGCGCAACTGTTTGAACTTCTCACTGGCTGGAAACTTTCCAAAATGACATGTCTCCTGTGTAAACTTGCCCTTGTTTACCGAGCCCCAATGTTTATGCAGTCCTGACCTGAGGAATTCCACAGAAAAAAAACAATATGCACCTTTGACTGGGGAAGATGGCTATCCACATCTTTCTTTTGTGTGAACTCTCACTACAGGGAGAACTACAAGAAAGACACATGGCACAAATTGACAGACTTATCTCAGATGGTTAACGGAAGCATTCTGCCAATCTGATCTTTACCTGAGAAAATTGTACTTGAGGAGACTGCTCCTCATATCTAAGGAAGGTCTTCAATCTACTCTATCATAAAGGGCTAGCCTCTAGTGAGTGTACTGTAAATTAGGCAGAGAATGATGAGTGGTAACCCATATTGCCATGAGTTGAGTTCCTTTAACTTGGTATTTCATCGTGCACAGCACATTAAAATGATCCAAGATGGCGTAGCAGTCAGACGTCCTTGTCCTGTCGTGTCCCTTGTATATATCGTTTTACATATTTTTCGTCGCATATCCTTTAAAATATTTTGCTAAACCTCGTCATCTAAATACTCTCCTGCAACCCGCCTCACCCAATGTGGCGTGGATCTGCTTTTTTCTCCTAAAGTATTTATATTTACTTCGGATCTGGAATCCCTCAACTGAAGCTAGCCAGCTAACTACCAGATATCAGTCAACCATTGCCAGCAGTCATCAGCTAACCTTCAGCTCGGAAAGCTCTCGCCAGTTCGAACAACGTGACTCTAACCAGAGCATAACGGACCTGTTATTTTTATCCCCGGATTCCTACCGCAAACTGAAAATTTTCATCTGTTATTCACAACTAGCTAACCGCAATCCCGGATAACTACTCCTGGCTAGCGTTTCCATCCCAGAGCAAGCACCAATTTAGCTTGAAGCTAGCCCGGCCAGGGCTCCTGTGCTACCACTGAAGCATACTCCTGGGCTACAACATCGGCCTGCTAGCTACCTAGAGCTACTTGGAACCCTACTAATTCCACAACTGGTCTATTGAGGTCACCGCACGAAGAGGCAAAAACAGACTTGCGCCCCCCCCCCCCCCCCCCCCAAAGGCTAACTTTCTAGCCCCTGCTATCTGCTTGCTTGCTAACCCGGTCTGCTAACTGCTAAACTGCCGGGCTCTGGTCTGCTAACTGCTAGCTTGCCTGCCCGGTCTGCTAACTGCTAGCCCTTGCTAACTGCTTGCTTGCTAACCAGGTCTGCTAACTGCTAGCTTGCCCGGTCTGCAAACTGCTAGCCCTTGCTAACTGCTTGCTTGCTCACCCGGTCTGCTAACTGCTAGCTTGCCCTGGTCTACTAACTGCTAGCTTGTTTAGCTCCGGCCTACTAACTGTTAGCTTGCTAACTGTCTGAATCGCCATGTCCCCAGCCATGTTCACTTGGCTACGCATGCCTCTCTCTAATATCAATATGCCTTGTCTATTACTGTCCTGGTTAGTGATTACTGTCTTATTTCACTGTAGAGCCTCTAGCCCTGCTCAAAATGCCTTAACCAACCATGTTGTTCCACCTCCTACATATGCGATGACATCACCTGGTTTAAACATCTCTAATGCCTAGGTTTACCTCCAATTTACTCACATCCTACCTTACCTTTGTCTGTACACTATGCCTTGAATCTATGCTATCGTGCCCAGAAACCTGCTCCTTTTACTCTCTGTTCTGAACGTGCTAGACGGCCAGTTCGTATAGTCTTTAGCCGTACCCTTATCCTACTTCTCCTCTGGTGATGTGGAGGTTAATCCAGGTCCTGCAGTGCCTAGCTCCACTCCCACCCCCCAGGTGCTGTCATTTGTTGACTTCTGTAAACGTAAAAGCCTTGGTTTCATGCATGTTAACATTAGAAGCCTACTCCCTAAGTTTGTTTTACTCACTGCTTTAGCACACTCTGCCAACCCAGATGTCTTAGCCGTGTCTGAATCCTGGCTTAGGAAAACCACCAAAAACCCTGAAATCTCCATTGCTAACTATAACGTTTTCCGCCAAGATAGAACTGCCAAAGGGGGCGGTGTTGCAATCTACTGCAAAGATAGAAAGTAATACAGAACTCTGCAGGCTAAGTCTGTACCCAAACAATTTGAGCTTCTACTTCTAAAGATTCACCTTTCTAGAAACAAGTCTCACTGTTGCCGCTTGCTATAGACCTCCCTCTGCCCCCAGCTGTGCCCTCGATACTATATGTGAACTGATTGCCCCCCATCTATCTTCTGAGCTCGTGCTACTAGGTGACCTAAACTGGGACATGCTTAACACCCCGGCCATCCTGCAAACTAAGCTTGATGCCCTCAATCTCACACAAATGATCAATGAACCTACCAGGTACAACCCCAAATCAGTAAACACGGGCACCCTCATAGATGTCATCCTAACTAATTCGCCCTCCAAATACACCTCTGCTGTTTTCAATCAAGATCTCAGCGATCACTGCCTCATTGCCTGCATCCGTAATGGGTCTGCGACCAAACGACCACCCCTCATCACTGTCAAACGCTCCCTGAAACACTTCTGCGAGCAGGCCTTTCTAATCGACCTGGCCGGGGTATCCTGGAATGACATTGACCTCATCCCGTCAGTAGATGATGCCTGGCTATTATTTTAAAAGTGCCTTCCTCACCATCTTAAATAAGCATGCCCCACTCAAAAAAAATGTAGAACTAGGAATAGATATGGTCCTTGGTTCACACCAGACCTGTCTGCCCTTGACCAGCACAAAAACATCCTGTGGCGTTCTGCATTAGCATCGAATAGCCCCCGTGATATGCAACTTCTCAGGGAAGTTAGGAACAAATATACACAGGCAGTTAGAAAAGCTAAGGCAAGATTTTTCAAACAGAAATGTGCATCCTGTAGTACTAACTCAAAAAAGTTCTGGGACACTAAAGTCCATGGAGAATAAGAGCACCTCCTCCCAGCTGCCCACTGCTCTGAGGCTAGGAAACATTGTCACCACCGATAAATTCCCTATAATTGAGAATTTCAATAAGCATTTCTCTACGGCTGGCCATGCTTTCCACATAGCTACCCCTACCCCGGTCAACTGCCAGGCACCCTCCACAGCAACCCACCAAAGCCCCCACCATTTCTCCTTTACCCAAATCCAGATAGCCAATGTTCTGAAAGAGCTGCAAAATCTGGACCCCTACAAATCAGCCGGGCTAGACAATCTGGACCCTCTCGTTCTAAAATTATCTGCCGAAATTGTTGCAACCCCTATTACTAGCCTGTTCAACCTCTCTATCATATCGTCTGAGATTCCCAAAGATTGGAAAGCTGCCACGGTCATCCTCCTCTTCAAAGGGGGACACACTCTTGACCCAAACTGCTACAGACCAATATCTATCCTACCCTGTCTTTCTAAGGTCTTCGAAAGCCAAGTTAAACAGATTACTGACCATTTCGAATTCCACCATACCTTCTCCGCTATGCAATCTGGCTTCCGAGCTGGTCATGGGTGCACCTCAGCCACGCTCAAGGTTCTAAACGACATCATAACCGCCATCGAGAAGAGATATTACTGTGCAGCCGTATTCATCGACCTGGCCAAGGCTTTCGACTCTGTCAATCACTACATTCTTATTGGCAGACTCGACAGCCTTGGTTTCTCAAATGATTGCCTCGCCTGGTTTACCAACTACTTCTCTGATCGATTTGACACACTGAACTCTGAGGGCCTGTTGTCTGGACCTCTGACAGTCTATGGGTGTGCCACAGGGTTCAATTCTTGGGCCGACTCTCTTTTCTGTATACATCAATGATGTTGCTCTTGCTGCTGGTGATTCTCTGATCCCCCTCTACGCAGACGACACCATTCTGTATACTTCTGGCCCCTCCCTGGACACTGTGTTAACTAACCTCCAGATGAGCTTCAATGCCATACAACTCTCCTTCCATGGCCTCCAACTGCTCTTAAACGCAAGTAAAACTAAATGCATGCTTTTCAATCAATCGCTGCCCGCACCTGCTCGCCCGTCCAGCATCACTACTCTGGACGGCTCTGACTTAGAATACGTGGACAACTACAAATACCTGGGTGTCTGGTTAAACTGTAAACTCTCCTTCCAGACTCACATTAAGCATCTCCAATCCAAAATTAAATCTAGAATCGGCTTCCTATATCGCAACAAAGCATCCTTCACTCATGCTGCCAAACATACCCTCGTAAAACTGACCATCCTACCGATCCTCGACTTCGGTGATGTCATCTATAAAATAGCCTCCAACACTCTACTCAACAAACTGGATGCAGTCTATCACAGTGCCATCCGTTTTGTCACCAAAGCCCCATACACTACCCACCATTTCGACCTGTATGCTCTCGTTGGTTGGCCCTCGCTTCATACTCGTCGCCAAACCCACTGGCTACAGGTTATCTACAAGTCTCTGCTAGGTAAAGCCCCGCCTTATCTCAGCTCACAGGTCACCATACCAGCACCCACTCGTAGCACGCGCTCCAGCAGGTATATCTCACTGGTCACCCCCAAAGCCAATTCCTCCTTTGGCCGTCTTTCCTTCCAGTTCTCTGCTGCCCATGACTGGAACGAATTGCAAAAATCTCTGAAGCTGGAGACTCACATCTTCCTCACTAGATTTAAGCACCAGCTGTCAGAGCAGTTTACAGATCACTGCACCTGTACTTAGATGGGCTGTTTACAGATAGGCTATCTACCTACCTCGTCCCCATACTGGTATTTATTTATTTTGCTCCTTTGCACCCCAGCATCTCTACCTGCACATTCATCTTCTGCCGATCTACCATTCCAGTGTTTAATTGCTATATTGTAATTACTTCGCCACCATGGCCTATTTATTTCCTTAACTTACCTCATTTGCACTCACTGTATATAGACTTTTTGTTTTCTTTTGTTCTACTGTATTGACTATGTTTTGTTTATTCCATGTGTAACTCTGTGTTGTTGTATGTGTCGAATTGCTACGCTTCATCTTGGCCAGGTCGCAGTTACAAATGAGAACTTGTTCTCAACTAGCCTACCTGGTTAAATAAAGGTAAAATAAAATAAATAAATGGAGTCTGAGGCACAGCCGTATCCTGAAGTTCACCTTACATGACTACCATAGATTGGGGTGGCAGGTAGCCTAGTGGTTAGAGCAGTGGGCCAATAACTGAAAGGTTGCTGGATCAAATCCCAGAGTTAACAAGGTAAAAATCTTTTCTGCCCCTGAATAAGGCGGTTAACTCACTGTTTTCCAGGAGGATGTCATTGTAAATAAGAATTTGCCTAGTTAAATAAAGATACAGATTCATTCAGCATTTTCATAACAAGCAATTACCAGGGAAAATAACATGAATAATGTGGAACTTCAAGCTGTAGGGGAGATATGGCTGGAAAAACAGGTGACGGAGACAGACATAATATCCTCCCTTATCCCCCTGCTCTCTCCCCACGCTGGCAAGGCCACTCCAGCGTTCCAAGTGCAGAAAACACCTGTTTCCAAAGGGTCAGTTGTGAAATAGGTCCTCTCTTCCCTGTGTGGAATCTGAAGGCTGATACCGCACCAAACATTCACAGCCGGAGCCCCAGGGGAAGACGGGAAAAGCAGTTATGCTCCATTAAAACTCCATGCTCTTGATGCCCACTCAGGCCTGTCTTTCTGAGGACAGACCGCAATCAGAGAAGTTGTCTGCAGGTGCTCCATCAACTCCTTTACTACCACATGGCCTCTAGCCTGGGTTGAGTAGGCTACCAGTACCTGACTGTTTTTGCAGTCAACAAGTACAGAAAACTGAGGTGTGGACAGGCCTCTGTGGTCTCCAATAGAACATTGTCTATATTATTTTCCCTTATCCCCTTCTGGAATAGAGATGAAAGTCAAAGGTACAGCTGTGCATTACTACTAACCTCTGTTTTGCTTTGTAACCTCCTTATCCCATACCCACCACACATACCATACCCACCACACATACACACAAACCATACCCTACACACATACACACAAACCATACCCTACACACATACACACAAACCATACCCACCACACATACACACAAACCATACCCTACACACAAACCATACCCTACACACAAACCATACCCTACACACAAACCATACCCACCACACATACACACAAACCATACCCACCACACATACACACAAACCATACCCACCACACATACACACAAACCATACCCTACACACATACACACAAACCATACCCACCACACATACACACAAACCATACCCTACACACAAACCATACCCTACACACAAACCATACCCACCACACATACACACAAACCATACCCACCACACATACACACAAACCATACCCACCACACATACACACAAACCATACCCACCACACATACACACAAACCATACCCTACACACAAACCATACCCTACACACAAACACACAAACAAAGACACAAACCTTTAAAAACGCATTGCTTAATTTTACCCACCAGGGGGAAAAGTGTGGTTGGTTAGAGCTATTTGCATGAGAGATCCTGTTATACTGAACTGGGCTTCATATGACCCAGATTGGATGGACTGTGTTCCCTGGTCTCTATACACCAAGCCAGTTCACAGTAGATTGACCACTCCGATCAATGGATTTCACCTCAGCTTGAACGGAAAGCATATCATTATATTTGTTTTTAACTGAGGTCAAATATTTGCTATGGTTATGGGGCAGCGTTTATTACATTTTCCTGTGAGGAGAATCTGACCAGTGTGCGCCTCTGTTCCAATAATACTACGGATCCCTGAAATAACTAAAGCAGAGACCTGTAGTTTATTTACTTGGGAAATATTTGTTAATCTTCTCAATTTGAGCTCTAAGGTTCTTGCAAATTGAGTATTTGACGAAGCATAATACAATTGTAGGATCTTAAATTTGATCACTCTTGTTGCTGAGAATTTTCCTGCAGATGAGCTTCACAATTTACATAAATTCACAAAAAAATATTAACAGTATTGCACTTTTAATGTAACCTAGTTTTGTCCTAACCACCGATTAAGCAACATTATGGACTAAACATTCAAATATTGTAGATGCAGCTTTATTTTGCTGTGACAATATAGGTCAAATTAAGATCCTACACCTGAACAGAAGCACTTTCCTCTCATGATTTGTGGTTAAAGTTACAGTTTTTGTAAAACTGCACTGTGCTTTCTATCTTCTCATAGTTATGAGAAAAATCACATAATCATTAAGGTTACACTTTTACATTATCTCCATCAGAGATCCATGGTATAGTACGTTAAGAGTTTTAAATGAAAATATTAGATAGTTAGAAAACTGAAATGGTTGTTATATGGTAGGCCTAGTTTACATGTACATTCAAAAACCTTTCCAATAACAGTAGATGTCTAAATGTGTGCTGTGTTAACACAGGTCAGGCAAGGTTTCCATAAAGGGGTCTTAAACACTCCCACTGGGCACACAGTGGTTGAATCAACGTTGTTTCCACGTCATTTCAATGAAATTAGGCTGAACCAACGTGGAATAGACATTGAACTGACATCTGTGCCCAGTGGGCTGTGACTTCTGAGAGAGGATGAGGTTATTCTCCGCTCCTCCTTACAGCAGGAAGTGTTACTCTACCTGGTGGCATACAGTTTTCAGACAGACTCTATATTGAGGAAGTAGGGAGGAGATACGATTCAGTCATTTTTTAAATCCTCAGAAAAAGTTCACAATTATTATTAGAGTAGTAGAGAAGTTGGAATGTTTTATTAAAAGTACCAAAATCCTTACATTAGTTATATTACAACGTGTAAATGTAAGCCACGAGAACTTTGCATTGTACACACTGCAAAACACAATCATAGATGGCGCCGACAGACATGGCAGCTCTGCTTCTAGCGCCAAAGCAATTTCGCAGTATTTTGATTTTTGTTATTTGTTATTTCTTTCATTAAAAAAAAAACTTCCAAAAATAGAAGCATTTCGCTACACCGGCAATAACATCTGCTAAATATGTGTATGTGACCAATAAAATTTGATTTGATTTATACAGAAGGTAACGTTTCACAGTTCCAATATTAGTGAATAAAGGTTGACTGCCACCTAGTGGTCAAAAACAAGCTATGCCAAAAGACAGAGGACCCTCTCCATTTTGCCTGTAATCAATATGGGAAAAGTTCTTAATGCTATACAGACAAAATAAAAATGACTGATGTAAGAATTCACAGTACAGTTAAATAAGATTTTCGCTTAAGCATACAGGCTGTGGAAAAATGAGTCAACAACATTAAGTTCCAACTGTCATATTTACAAGTGTGATATCCCTATTGTTATCTTTGGAGGTGTACTTTTTGTCCTTAAGAATCTTGGACATGAGCTTCTCATAGAACCATTGAATATCCTGTGTGTCCTCCGGCCACTGCAGGTACTCCCTCTTCTGGGCAAAGGTCCTAATGCCTTCATGTTTCATCAGTCTGTAATGGGGGACATTCCCCACGACCACCATGATGAGAACATCTCTGAGCTCCTCCAGCATCCTGCTCTGAGCCAGGGTAAAGGCCTCCAGGCACCAGCCGTCCTTGAGGAACTCTTTAGAGACGATACAAACGGTCTTCCTGCTCCCCCATATGGCGTCCCTGATATTGAACAGGTGATCTTCACCTGGGATGAAGTCTCTGACCTCGAAGCAGCAGCGGAGGACGTTTCGCTCCGCGAACTGAGAGTCTAGTCTGTTCAACAGGGCGGTTTCTACCCACTTGTAGTCGTTGTTGCTGAAGCATAAGTAAGCGTCGTACCGAGGCCCATCAGCAGAAGGATCCCTCCTAGGGCCCTCAAGGATCCTGGCAGTCAACTTTTTATAAACTTTGAAGAGGAATCCACGGAGACGAGCGAAAACGATTGATCCGACCATGATCAGGATGATGAGCGCTGTGCAGCCGATGAAGAGCGAGAGCCTCAGCTCCTGAACCAGCCTCTCGTCATCCTCCTCACACGATATGACTGAGCTGAAATTCAACAGGCTGATGCCATGGAGATCTGAAGGAAACTCACAGCTGAATTCATTCACGCCAGGGTCAGGAAAAGTCACGTTAGTCCCTTTCAGCCACGTCAGAAAGTCCTCCAGACCGCAGTCACAGTGGAATTGATTCCTATACAGGTTGATCCAGCTGAGAGAATGGAAAGCTTCTGGGTCAGGAGAGGCCAGGAAATTGTAAGAGAGATCAACCGTTTTGAGACTCTCTGGAAAAATGTCTTGTTTGAGGTATGTGAGTGAGTTGAAGTGAAGATCCATCTCTTCCAGAGAGATGAGGCCTTTAAATATACCATCTGGGAGAGCCTGCAGGGAGTTAAAGCTTAAATCCAGACTTAAAAGCTTGCCAAGATGTTGAAATACATGCATACACTCTCCCCGTGCCCATATCATCTGCAAGGCGATGTTCCTTAGCTCAAGCAGCTTCAGAGAGTTCACAGCTGGCACTGAAATATTATTGTTAAGGGTGCACCACTTTATGAAGTTGTTACCATACCAGAGAAACTCAATGTGCATTAATTTAGCTAAAACTGTGTATACATCCTCTAAATTAGTTAACCTGTTGTTTTGAACATTAAGTATGATCGTATTAGGAGCAAAGACAGAGAGGCCCTCTAAGGATGTAATCTTATTATCAGCCAAACGAAGAAGTTGGATGTTTGGTAGTGGTGCAAGAGAACCATATGTACCTAGTCCCCGAATAGAGTTTCCTGTAAGATCCAGAACTTGTAGGTTTGGAAGTCCTTTAAATGCCTGATATCCCAATGCACCAATATGGTTGTAAGATATATCTAGTTCTAAAATATTGGGTAGATTGTCAAACGTGTAAGAATAGATTTCCCCTATAAGATTGTGTGACAGGTTGAGCTTTTGTACATTTTGAAGACCAAAAAACGCCTCCCTGTCAATCTGGTTAATTTTGTTTTGGGCTATTGTTATGTCCTCTACCTCTCTCAGCGGACTGAATACTGCATATTGCAATGTAAATATAAAGCATTTGGACAAATCTAGAATCTTGACACTACTATTCTCGAGGCCCTCAAATGTTTGCCTGTCTGGGTCTTTCACATTGCTGAAACCAAATGATTTCCCCATGGTGCTGTGTTCCAGAATAAGATGGTGGATTTTGGTCCCTTGGATTGCATTGAAAAACAGTTTTGCCTTGTCCACATCAAATCCATTGGAAGATAAGTCAAGTGTCTCCATGGACATGTTCCGAAAAGGATTTCCACATCGTTTCCAGTCAAAGCCATACTGAGTCATGCTATATAGATAGAGGCTGTTCAACTTGAGGAGCCGAAAGTGTTTGCCTTGAAAGCCAAGCAAATCTTCCTCACATATGCTTTCCATCCGGTTTAGGGAAACGTTTAGCTCTTGGAAATCTGTCATGTTCACAAAGAATAGAGCAGGTTGGATTATTTTCACCTGGTTACCATACAGATCTAGTGTTTCCAAGGAAACCAGGGGCTTGAGATAGTCACCCTGTAAAATAGATTCAGTCAGGTCACACCTATACAGAGAGAGCGCTCTCAGGTTGGACAGTCCCACAAACGCATCTGGCTCAATTTGTAAACCTGTGTTATACCCTAAATAAAGCACTGCCAAGTTTTCCAGCCTTTGAAAGGTGTTAGTTCTTATAATAAGCCCATTCACTTGTTGCCAACTGAGGTCCAGTTCCTTTAACCCTTCAAGCCCAGAGAAGGATGTCTCATTGATCTCACTGATGTAGTTATCCCTCATATACAAAATGGTAATGTATGGAGGCAGCGCAGGGACCTGATATAGAGACTGGCTGGTGCAAGCTGCTATAGAGCCATATATTGGGCATTTTGGGTTGCTTTTCACCACCTGCAGGTATTCTCCAAAGATAGCCAGCAGTATAAGGTTCCTCATCATCCCCCTGGCAAAAAGTAGAAAATAATGCAAATTATTTGAAAGGATTGCTATTCCATCACAGGGCTACAGTACATCAATTAATTGGATGTACAGTAAGAGTCAAAAGTTTGGACACACCTTCTCATTCAAGGGTTTTTTCTTTATTTTTAGAATAATAGTGAAGACATCAAAACTATGAAATAACACACATGGAATCATGTAAACTCAGCAAAAAAAAGAAACGTCCCTTTTTCAGGACCGTCTTTCAAAGACAATTCGTAAAAATCCAAATAACTTCACAGATCTTCATTGCAAAGGGTTTAAACACTGTTCCCATGCTTGTTTAATGAACCATAAACAATGAATGAACATGCACCTGTGGAAGGGTTGTTAAGACACTAACAGCTTACAGACGGTAGGAAATTAAGGTCACAGTTATGAAAATTTAGGACACTAAAGAGGCCTTTCTACTGACTCTGAAAAACACCAAATGAAAGATGCCCAGGGTCCCTGCTCATCTGCGTGAACGCGCCTTAGGCATGCTGTAAGGAGGCATGAGGACTGCAGATGTGGCCAGGGCAATACATTGCAATGTCCGTACTGTGAGACGCCTAAGACAGCGCTACAGGGAGACAGGACGGACAGCTGATCGTCCTCGCAGTGGCAGACAACATATAACAACACCTGCACAGGATCGGTACATCCGAACATCACACCTGCGGGACAGGTACAGGATGGCAACAACTGTCCTAGTTACACCAGGTACGCACAATCCCTCCATCAGTGCTCAGACTGTCCGCAATAGGCTGAGAGAGGCTGGACTGAGGGCTTGTAGGCCTGTTGTAATGCAGGTCCTCACCAGACATCACCAGCAACAATGTCACCTATGGGCACAAATCCACCATCGCTGGACCAGACAGGACTGGCAAAAAGTGCTCTTCACTGACGAGTCGCGGTTTTGTCTCACCGGGAGTGATGGTCGGATTCGCGTTTATCGTCGAAGAAATGAGCGTTACACTGAAGCCTGTACTCTGGAGCGGGATCAATGTGGATGTGGAGGGTCCGTCATGGTCTGGGGCGGTGTGTCACAGCATCATCGGACTGAGCTTGTTGTCATTGCCGACAATCTCAACGCTGTGCGTTACAGGGAAGACATCCTCCTCCCTCATGTTATACCCTTCCTGCAGGCTCATCCTGATATGACCCTCCAGCATGACAATGTCATCAGCCATACTGCTCGTTCTGTGAGTGATTTCCTGCAAGACAGGAATGTCAATGTTCTGCCATGGCCAGCGAAGAGCTCGGATCTCAATCCCATTGAGCACATCTGGGACCTGTTGGATCGAAGGGTGAGGGCTAGGGCCATTCCCCCCAGAAATGTCCGGGAACTTGCAGGTGCCTTGGTGGAACAGTGGTGTAACATCTCACAGCAAGAACTGGCAAATCTTGTGCACTCCATGAGGAGGAGAAGCACTGCAGTACTTAACGCAGCTGGTGGCCACACCAGATACTGACTGTTACTTTTTTGACCCCCCCTTTGTTCAGGGACACATTATTCAATTTCTGCTGGTCACATGTCTGTGGAACTTGTTCAGTTTACATCTCAGTTGTTTAATCTTGTTATGTTCATACAAATATTTACACATGTTAAGTTTGCTGAAAATAAACGCAGTTGACAGTGAGAGGACGTTTCTTTTTTTGCTGAGTTTACAGTAATCAATAAAGTGTTCAACAAATCAAAATATATTTTATATTCTTCAAAGTAGCCACCCTTTGCCTTGATGACAGCTTTGTACACCCTAGGCATTCTCTCAATCAGCTTCAGCTGGAGTGCTTTTCCAACAGTCTGGAAGGAGTTCCTACATATGCTGAGCACTTGTTGGCTGCTTTTCCCTTCATTCTGCAATTCAACTCATCCCAAACCATCTCAAATGGGTTGTTGTTGGGTGATTGTGGTGGTCAGGTCATCTGATGCAGCACCATCACGCTCCTTCTCGGTCAAATAGCCCTTACACAGCCTGGAGGTGTGTTTTGTGTCATTGTCCTGTTGAAATACAAATGATAGTTCCACTAAGCGCAAACCAGATGGGATGGCGTATCGATTAATTGTGCCTTGAATTCTAAATAAATCACAGACAGTGTCACCAAGCAAAGCACCCCCACCTCCTCTTCCATGCTTCATGGTGGGAACCACACGTAGAGCTCATCCATTCACCTACTCTGCCTCTCACAAAGATACGGCGGTTGGCCTCAAAAATCTCAAATTTGGACTCATCAGACCAAAGGACAGATTTCACCGGTCTAATGTCCATTGCTTGACCCAAGCAGTTTTCTTATTATTGGTGTCCTTTAGTAGTGGTTTCTTTGCAGCAATTCAAACATGAAGGCCTACTTCACACAGTCTCCTCTGAACAGTTGATGTTGATATGTGTCTGTTACTTGAAGTCTGTGAAGCATTTATTTGGACTGCAATTTCTGAGGCTGCACTCACAAATAAACTTTAAAAGTTCTTGACATTTTCCGGATTGACTGAACATCATGTCTTAAAGTAATGATGGACTGTCGTTTCTCTTTGCTTATTTGAGCTGTTCTTTCCATAATAGGGACTTGGCATTTTACCAGATAGGGCTATCTTCTGTATACCACCCCTACCTTGTCACAACACAACTGATTGGCTCAAAACGCATTAAAGAAAGAAATTCCATAAATTAACTTAACAAGGCACACCTGTTAATTGAAATGCATTCCAGGTGACTACCTCATGAAGCTGGTTGAGAGAATGCCAAGAGTGTGCAAAGCTGTCAAAGGCAAAGCGTGGGTACTTTGGAAAATCTCAAATATATTTTTATTTGTTTAACACTTTTCTGGTTACTACATGACTCCATATGTGTTATTTCATAGTTTTGATGTCTTCACTATTATTCTACAATGAAGAAAATAGTACAAAAATAAAGAAAATCCTGGAATGAGTAGGTGTGTCCAAACTTTTGTCTGGTACTATTTCTCTCAGACTTGGAGTATCCCCTTCAGGTGAGACATCCCTTGGCTATAGAGAATTCACATTTATCTATCTGTTTGCACTGAAAGGTCCATAGTCCATTGGTTCTGTCCCAACCTGATAATGAAAATCCCATATTTGTGTGCTGAGTACACAGCCTTACTCTGAAGTCACAATGCTCACATAGGGCTGTTTGTATTATATGAATGAATCACTTATATCCTCAAGTGTGTACACCCATCCCACTGTGCTGGTTGAATCAATAAACGTTGTTTCCATGTAATTTCAACCAAAAGAATCAATGTGATGACATTGAATCTACTTGGAAAACTGATTGGATTTGCAAAAAGCCACCAATATAAGAGCATTTTATATTTTTTCACTCAACTTAACCTAATTCCAATGACATGGTGATATTTTTAGTTGATTTCACATTGAATTCACATTAGGTGACAACTCAACCAAATGTAAAGGAAAAATAGACGTTGAACTGATGTCTGTACCCAGTGAGATGAGAGCATTGGGCAATTTAATTAGGGCCTCAATTTTTCTGATGTGGCAGAACTCTTATCATGTAAGCAGAAAGGTGTATCCTGACACTTTTTCGGTAAACAGCTGAGCAGTGGTGTAAAGTACTTACGTTTCTGGGGGTATCTGTGATTTACTTTACTATTTTTATAGTAAAGTATATCAAATTAAATAAATGTACTTTTTACCCCATACATATTCCCTGACACCCAAAAGTACTTGTTACATTTTGCCAGGAAAATTGTCCAATTCACACACTTATCAAGAGAACATCACTGGTCCTCCCTACTGCCTCTGATCTGGCGGACACACTAAGCACATACTTCATTTGTAAATTATGTCTGAGTGTTGGAGTGTGCCCCTGGCTATCTGTCAATTTAAATAAACAAAACAATTGTAGTGTCTGGTTTTATATATACTTTTACTTTTGATACTTAATAAGTATAACTAAAACCAAATACTTTTAGACTTCTACTTTAGTAATATTTTACTGGGTGACTCAGTTTTACTTTAGTCATTTTATATTAACGTATCTTTACTTTTACTCAAGTATGACAATTGAGTACTTCTTCCACCACTGCAGCTGAGTGATGGGGCTCGAAAACTGTAACCACTGATGGAACAAGGACTGACCATCCAATGGAACAAGGACTGATCATTCGAGAGTTTTGAAGCTCTACAGTTTTAGTTTACAATTACATTGTTTGCAAACAATTGAGGTAAACAAGCTGACATGTTGGGTTATGGTGGGGTTAGTTAGACATAAACTCGTGAGGCATGTATTCATTATATGTTTCAAGAATCAGAAAATGGATGTAGGCCTACCAATCCCAGATTCTCCCTTTAAATGTCCTTCTCTAGAGGCTGCAATTATGGGACATTTTATAAAGTTGCCATCCAAAGAACTGTGTTAATTAGACTCCAAGATGACAGCAATTGTTCAAAGGTGGTGCATCAATGCGTCAAGTTGTCTTTGCAATGTAATCATTCACGTCTATAATTTACGGTCTAATTTGTTATAGTCGACATACGACCCCCAAAACAATAGTCTGGGTACCAGTCTTTTTAGCTAACATTCCACAATGACACTTGTGTTGGCACAATAAGAAGTGGAACGTTAACTAAAAATACTGGTAATAGCTGAACTGAGAGGGCAAACAGGCTACCATTTTTTTTCTTCTTCTGATATTTATCAACTATTGGCCGACACAATAATGCAATTATTAAAGTAGGCCTAAACAGTAAGTTAAAGGTAAAAGTTGTGACTTACCTGAAGTTATGAGCGCGCTGATAAGCCAAATATGCGTCGAGTTGGTGAGTATGTTTATGGGATAGGTTACACCCCTTTCAGATGAAGTCAAGTACTGAGCGCGTTCGTTTAGCATGGCCCGGTGCCCCGTGTGATGAACGAATCCCACTACTGTTTTTCATAAATTCCTCGCCAGAAACCGGGAGGCTCGAACTACAGACATCATCTCTAAACCCCCCCCCCCCCCCCGGCTATACTGCCACCTACTGGTGGGAATAGTTTATAGACATCATCTCTCAGGCCCATAATCTCTCAGGCCCCTCTCCAACACCAGGGGCCTCATTTATAAACGTTGTTCATGCACATAACCTGCCCCCAAAACATTCGTGCGCTGGTTTTCACAAAAAAGTTGGAGTCTGTAAAAGCTGAACATGATGTGAGAATGTACGAATCCTCCCGCAAACTTTAGACCCTGCATATGCATAACAGTTTCAGGTGGTTGAACTATTGCATTGCAAGAAGGCAAAAGCAGCCTATTGCCAGCCTTGTGCAAATGGGGAATATATGATGACACTTATTCATAACAAAAGAACAGCTAGCTAAACATAATAACAAGACCCAATCATTTGCAGTTAGCGAGAAGAGCAAAAATCTATTTATTTTATGGTTGTATTTTAAAAATAATTTGAAATAGACATCAATTTCCTATGATGTACTTCATTTCCATCGTCATTGCAGAATAAATTCCTCACCTTTACTGACTCTGATGGTTTCATATGAGCTAAATAGCCAACAAGTTAGGAAGGCCATTCGTCCCATCTCTAATTTAATTGGACCCACTTCACAGTAGTAAATTGATAAGTTATTTCAAGTGTTTTGCTCTATTTGACCCGGTCCGAAGTGCAGTTAATGGTAGAACAGATGGTTCATCTTTTCCAATGACTTTTGAAGGCTACGTTTAAATACTATAATGTCACATTTCTCGAGTAGACAATATTTCCTTTAGAAACATAGATACAGTGCCTTGCGAAAGTATTCAGCCCCCTTGAACTTTGCGATCTTTTGCCACATTTCAGGCTTCAAACATAAAGATATAAAACTGTATTTTTTTGTGAAGAATCAACAACAAGTGGGACACAATCATGAAGTGGAACGACATTTATTGGATATTTCAAACTTTTTTAACAAATCAAAAACTGAAAAATTGGGCGTGCAAAATTATTCAGCCCCCTTAAGTTAATACTTTGTAGCGCCACCTTTTGCTGCGATTACAGCTGTAAGTCGCTTGGGGTATGTTTCTATCAGTTTTGCACATCGAGAGACTGAAATTTTTTCCCATTCCTCCTTGCAAAACAGCTCGAGCTCAGTGAGGTTGGATGGAGAGCATTTGTGAACAGCAGAGAATATCAATATCATTTGTGAACTAGAATATCAATACCCAACATATTCCTCCCCCTTTACTTTTGATCACTCGTAAGGAAAAAGTAAATATTCACTGTTTTGCATATTCTTTTCTTTTTAACATAAATTATATTAATGTAAATAAATGAACTTTTCAGAATAACATTTTATGAACTAGGGAAAGAGGGTAGACTGCCTCAGTTCCCATATTTAACTCTGGGGTGTATTCTGCCCCAATGTCGGAGGTTAGTCTGAACTAAATAGTCAACCTGTCAGGGGGTCGTCTTTCTCTTGCAGGGTAATGACGACGTACAGGTGAGTCTACAGTCACTTTGTCTCTGAGTCTGAGTGGTGATGGTGTATGCCCAGACTGGGGTGCAACAGTACCCTGAGTAGGCACTCTGGCTGGTTCAGGTGAGTCTGGAGCACTTTCCACATTTGTATGTTGCTGCAGTGGATGTTCAGGTGATGGCTCGTAGTCATGGTAGGTCTCCAGTAGCTGATCTTGGTTTGTCACTTGACAGGAGTCATCTCTGAGTTTGGTCACTGGCAACAGTTGATCCACGTATCTCCTCCAGATGATGTTTCCCAGTGTGTCAACTGTGTAGGACACAGGCCCTGTTTGTGCAACCACTGTGGCTGGTATCCACTTTGGACCTTTGCAGTAGTTCCGAGCAAGAACTCTCCATCTATGAAGCTTCTGTCTTTGCTCCATCTCTCTACCTGTGCTCTCGGTTGTGTCTGTACAACCTGTTTAGTCTTTGGAGCTCTCAGGAGGT
The DNA here is from genome assembly GCF_013265735.2 of Oncorhynchus mykiss. Lineage (NCBI taxonomy): Eukaryota > Metazoa > Chordata > Actinopteri > Salmoniformes > Salmonidae > Oncorhynchus > Oncorhynchus mykiss. The sequence goes on along the minus strand of NC_048572.1, from coordinate 25,397,234 downwards.
CGAGTCGTGTGCGAAGCTGTCTGTGTTTCTGTAGGTTAACAGGAAGGTGTATAGGCGCCTATTGAGGGAGCCCTTCCCTTGTGATGATTTTAAAGCTTGCTTCATCGTTTGGACAAACCGTTCAGCGAGGCCGTTCGTTCCAGGGTGATACGGCACTGACTTTATGTGCGGAATTCCCTTTGCTTCCATGAATGACCGGAACTCTTCAGACACCAGTTGGGGGCCATTATCGCTAACGAGTTGCGTTGGCAAGCCGAAGCGACTGAAGATTGACCGTAGCTCTTCGATGGTTCTCTCCACTGAGGTGCTCTTCATCACTATGACCTCAGGCCATTTGCTGTGTGCGTCAACTACGACTAAGAACATACGATCCTCCAGTGGGCCTGCATAGTCTATGTGGACTCGCTGCCAAGGCTCCTCTGGGAAGTCCCATGGGTGTAGTGGCGCTAGCTGAGGCATGTTCCTCATCTTTTGACATGCAGAACATGACTTGACCTTGTCTTCGATAGCTGCGTCTAGACCTGGCCACCAAAAGTAGCTGCGTGCAATCTCCTTCATTTGTACCATGCCACAGAGCCCTGAATGGAGTTCTTCAAGCACCTGCCTTCTCAGTGGCGGTGGTATGATGACTCGAAGAACAGATGTAACTGGGGCGTTCGTCACTTCCTTGAAGTAGAAGATTTCAGCCTGGGAGTGCTCAGTGTGTGCGACAGGTAAGGGAAGCCTTGAGAGGCCGTCTGCATTGCAGTGCTGCTCAGACCTTCTGTACTTGATATCGTACTGGTGAGCAGATAACAATAATGCCCATCGCTGCATGAGGCTGGCTGCAAGTGACGGAATGCTGGTGTGGGGACCAACGATGGAGGTGAGGGGTCTATGGTTCATCAGCAGTGTGAATCGTCGGCCAAACAGAAACTGATGAAATTTCTTAACTCCAAGCACAATGGCGAGTGCTTCACGCTTTATCTGTGCATAATTGCTCTCGGCTTTACTTATGGTCCGTGATGCGAAAGCAATTGGCCTTTCTTCACCTGATGGAATGACGTGTGAGACAACAGCACCAACGCCATAAGGCGATGCATCACATGACAACTGTAATGGCAAGTTGGGGTTGAAGTGGGTTAGGGCCTCTGACTGAGCTAAGGCTGTTTTCACTTTATTTAAGGCCTCCTCACATCTGTCTGTCCACTTCCACTGCTTGGTTTTGTTCAAAAGTTCATGCAGTGGCTTTAACATGTTAGCTAGGTTTGGCACAAACTTTGCGTAGTATGTCAATAGTCCTAAGAATGATCTCAGCTGACTCACATTCTGTAGGGATGGAGCTTTAGCAACGGCCTTCACCTTCGATGGCGCCATGTGGAGCCCCGAACTGTCGATGACGTGGCCCAGGTACTCAACAGAGGATCGGAAAAACTTGCATTTGTCCTTCTGGACCCTCAAACCGTACTCCTCCAATCTCTGTAGTGTAGCGTTCAGGTTTCTCAGGTGATCCTGCTCGTCTTTGCCGGTGATGAGTAGATCATCGAGGTAACATTGGACCCCGGTGAGCCCGCTCAGTATCTGGTCCATAGCTCTCTGAAACAAGGCCGGAGCTGAGGTGATTCCAAAAGGAAGCCTCCGGTACCTGTACAGTCCTTTGTGAGTCACTATGGTCAACAGTTCTTGTGACTCTTGGTCCACATGCATCTGTAGATAGACTTATGTCAGGCCTATCTTACAGATTTTTTGTCCTCCAGCTAAACCAGAGAAAAGGTCGTCAATGAGGGGTAGTGGATATTTTTCAGCAGTCAAGACTGTGTTAATTGTGACTGAAATCACCAAAGAGTGAGCCATTTTTGTTTATGACTGGAACAACAGGTGTAGCCCATTCAAAAACATTCACTGGATTCAATACTCCACTCTCGACTAGTCTGTTTAGCTCAATTTCAACTTTTGGTTTTATGGCATATGGGACAGGTCTAGCTTTGAAGCATTTTGGCTTGCTGTCTGGTTTCATGGTCAGTTTAACTGTTATGTCCTTCATACTGCCAAGTTCTCCTTTGAACACATCCATCTTTCCTCAATATCCCTTGTAGGTTTGTGTCCTCTTTTGCAGCCATGTGAATTTCCTGCCAGTTTAGTTTCATCTTTTCCAGCCATGTGCGTCCTAGCAATGCTGGATGGTTGCCTTTCACAATGTAGAGTGCTAGCTTTGCCTTCTGTTTGTTGAGCTCCACTGTAACAATCACGCTTCCTCTCACTGGAACAATCTCTCCGGTGTATGTTTTCAGCAGCATCTTTCTGGGCTGTAGTGTGAGGTGATGTAGTTTCTCCTGGTATACAGCCTCAGACAGCAAAGATATGGTTGCTCCAGTGTCCACTTGCATCCGTACTGCGTTTCCATCCAGTAGCGATGTCACCCAGTATCCATATCCATTGTCTGAAATGGACAACACATGCAAAGATTCTTCCCCTTCAGACAGGGTATCACTTTGTTCATCCTCTGTGTGCTCCATTTTATGACCTTTCTTTTTGTACTTCCTGAAGTCGCTTTTCCTTTGTTCAGTACTTTTGTTTGATTGTCTCTTTTTGTTTTTACATGCACGATTGATGTGACCATTTTTTCCACAACTTCTGCAGTCTGTCTTTGCACCAACGCTCCTCTGCTTGGTGACCTGGTTTCCCACAGCGATAGCATGGCTTGCCACCTCCTGCCTTGTTTTTTTAACCACGTAGACACCTTATGCATTTCGGGTCGATGCACTTAGCTGTTGTGCGTCTTTATTTGCCATTTCCATTGACGTACTCACTTCTATTGCTCTCTGCAATGTTAAGTTACTCTCTGCAATGTTAAGTTACTCTCAGTCAAAAGGCATTTCTGAATTGCCTCGCTGTGCATGCCACACACTAACCTATCACGTATAATGTCACTCATTGATCGCCCAAATTGAGTGTTCAGATAACTGTTTCAATACAGCCACAAGCTGTGAGATTGATTGCCCCTCCTCTTGATTTCTCTTATGACACCTGAATCTCTCTGCCCATTATCAGTGGTTTGGGAGAATAATGTCCTTTTAAGGTAGCCACAATTTCATCATATGATGTATCACCAGGATTTTCAGGCATTACTAGGCTACAGACGGTCCCTTACTCCCAGGCCCATTTATTTATTTTAACTCACGCTGACTTCACTTTCTCCTGCAAGCGAAACTCTTCCTATCCCTCGAGGGTCTCGTTGCTGTGACATCAAAAGCTAGCTAGCATCACTCGACTGGCTAGCTCCACGTTTTGTCTGCGTCTTTCTACAGCGGAATGTATTTATTGTTTAACTCAGACTTTCTGCCGAAGATGATGAGCATAAACGTGAGAACGTTTCTTCCTCCTCGCCAGTTTTGTTGTATAGCACACTGTATTACTTATACAACTAATATGAGGACAGGATATGAGACGCGAGTAGAAATTAACGTGGGCATTTATTAATGCGTTTCACATGAAGAACATTCCTTTAACTAATAATGAGAGGCAAAATCAATAATCAATCAATGTATCACTTTTATTAAAAACGTATTATAATAAGGTGGCTGGTCACCCCAGCCACGCAGGTGAGAAGGAGTGAGTGCCTCCTGTACAAAGATTACAGGAGCTTTTACATAGTCAAGCTACCCCATGCAAGCATCTGCAAAACATGTCACCCTATGTATGTGTGTGTGAGGGGAGATAACTGGGTGAAAAGGTTGCCTCAGTCTGTCGCAACTGAGTGAGGACAACAGGGGCCAGAATGACAGGAAGTCACTCCAGACATACTTCCTCTAACAGTTGCTCAACGGATCCCCCAAGTTGGGCAAGCAAGCTCCTTTTACTTTCCACCAGATGATGTATGGTCATACTCGTCTCTCACACACACACAAAACATGAATCTTTCCCCCAGCAACAGGCTCCAAACAGAACAACAGCTCCATCACTGGTGTGAAGAATATAACACTTTGCCCTGTCTCCAGTTAAGCTAAGAGGAACCAGTTAATTTCTGTCTTTCACATTCCCCCCTTATAAAACCTTCAGTTAAACCCTTACAGAGTTCAAAATGTGTTTTAAACAATAAAATGAAAAGAATAAAAGAGATAAAAACCCTTCTGGTGTTAGGCACTGCCATACATGGTAAATGACATCATTTGGGTTACTGAGTTTAATCCCTTTTTCTGCCATCAGCACAGTCTTCTCCACATCAAATAGTATTTAGGAAATGACCATTGACTCTGGGACCACGTCCTCCCTTTAAAACACCATCTGTAGTTGCCCCTCTTAAGACAATGTTTACAAATCAGGTCAATTTGTGCCCTGTGCTCAAGGTTTGGATCAATATCATCAAAAATGTATTTTAGTAATAGATATGGGTTGTTGGATTCTGGATAAACTTTGAACATGGCTATACTAGAGACATGATAGATCAGAAGTAATGTTATAGTATCTGCGGGGTGATAGAGAATGGTTGTTACATCAGAGTTCATGGTTATCTGTAGGAGACAGATGACTTTGGAATGTGCTGGGTGGATGGGAGGAAGTCACGGGAGTGCTATAGGTGATACAGGTGAAGGTCAGTTTCACTCTCAGGATCAGAGTTCAACCTCTCCATTCACCAGGGCATGCTGAGAATAGTGTCAACATCTTTAGTACACAACTTCTTTACCCATGTCACAATTAGCATTACATCAATTGAAACAATCAATTCATAATACATGAATTGCTTCACTCATACAGTTAACATACAAATCAATTGGCCAGTTTAAAAAAAAATAATCATTCAGTTTCCAAATCATAATCAAAACCCAATTAATTATCCAACCCAAAATTCAAATTAAAACGCTTCAGTGATTCACATTTGTCCCAGTACTCAAAGTTAAAACCCCTCATTTTAGCACACATTGACACTGCGAGAATGTCATTTATATTAATGTTGTAGAGTTAAAATGTTTATTCGATCAAACCTCAAATTATTAGAATAGTACACAACTCCGGACAGAACAACCAGGTTGAGGGTCAGTGGCCAAAGCCCGCGAACAGGAATATTCCAAGTTCAGACAGAAGGGGGGAGTCAGATCGCTATGATCGCCAGGAACTTTACTTTTGGTGTCTATTTTTAATTGTTGAGCTACTGGTGCTGCGTGTTGATTTTAGGTAGGCAGCTACAGTAACTGAATGATGTTAACATCTTCGGGTTTTATTTCATTAAATGTATTTTATTTAATCTGGGTGCTTGTGTCACCTACTAACACCCAGATACTACCCATAGCTCCCTTTCTCCTCAGTCCGAGAAAACACAGAGAGAATGGTATGTTGCAGACGACTTCTTTTTTAGAAGTCCATAACATTAAATAAATAAAACATCCCATGGTTAATGCTGTAGATATTGTTATAAGGGTGTGTGAGACTATTGAAACATGTAACTATTAATATAGTTGAGTGCTAAAAGTGCTGCTGTTGCTAGCTAGCATGCCTTTCTGTGGTGCAGACGGTTAGCTGAGCTGCCGACTGGTGCTGCATTATGGGAGATGTAGTTTGGTCCTCTACGGTCTGAATTGAATAGAGGTGATTTCACGTTGTAACTTGTTTATGTTGCAGTGTTTTTGTACATGAGCTGTTGTGTTTTGGTACTGTCAACACTGAAAGCACCTAGCAATGTATTGGGGATGTGAGATGTGAGACAGGATATGTGTTTTACCTTTCTTCATGCTCCTGTGTAGAACAACTTGTCAGATGGTGCGTTGGAGACTGATGTGTTCCTGTCCTGTCTTTTCACAATACTATTGCAGGTATGGTTCTATTGTCAACGAATTAAGATTATACATGATTTGTATTAAGGACTGGTTATTATTTTATAGTATACATTATGGCTTTATGTATGAGTGTGATTGTGTGAGTCTGAGAAAACACAGAGAGAAAGAACAACTTGTCAGATGGTGCATTGGAGACTGTGTTCCTGTCCTGTCTTTTCACAATACTATAGATCAACATAAAAGCCTAAAAGACAGCCGTGGTGTCGCTCTTCATTTCTTGGTTCTCCTGTGGTACATAAGAAACCTGCTACATTAACATACAGTATAATTACCCATAATTATAGTAGTCCCTTTCTGATCATGGTTATAATCACAGATCAGTATCCCAATGCATTCTTAATCTAAATGTGTTATGGTGAGTGAATGAGGACCCAAAAGCGAACTAACTTAAACAGAGCTTCTTTAATAACCAAACATAGGTAGGCTCAGATAGACCGGCAGATTCCGACAGGACAGGACAAGGTTACAGCAAACATGACGATAGTCTGGCTCAGGCATGAAACACAACAAACAAGAATCCGACAAGGACAGGAACAGAAACAGAGAGAGATATAGGGACCTAATCAGAGGGAAAAAGGGAACAGGTGGGAAACGGGGTGAATGGGTAGTTAGAGGAGACAAGGAACAGCTGGGGGAAAGCGGGGGAGAAAAGGTAACCTAACAACGACCAGCAGAGGGAGACAGGGTGAAGGGAAAGGACAGAGACAAGACACAACATGACAGTACATGACAGTACCCCCCCACTCACCGAGCGCCTCCTGGCGCACTCGAGGAGGAAACCTGGCGGCAACGGAGGAAATCCTCGATCAGCGCACGGTCCAGCACGTCCCGAGAGGGAACCCAACTCCTCTCCTCAGGACCGTACCCCTCCCAATCTACGAGGTACTGGTGACCATGGCCCCGAGGACGCATGTCCAAAATTCTACGGACCCTGTAGATGGGTGCGCCCTCGACAAGGATGGGGGGGGGGGGGGGGGGGAGACGAGCGGGGGCGCGAAGGACGGGCTTGATGCAGGAGACATGGAAGACCGGGTGGACGCGACGAAGGTATCGCGGAAGAAGAAGTCGAACTGCGACAGGATTAATGACCCGAGAAATACGGAACGGACCAATGAACCGCGGGGTCAACTTGCGAGAAGCCGTCTTAAGGGGAAGGTTCTGAGTGGAGAGCCAAACTCTCTGACCGCGACAATATCTAGGACTCTTAGTTCTACGCTTATTAGCAGCCCTCATAGTCTGCGTCCTATAACGGCAAAGTGCAGACCTGACCCTCTTCCAGGTGCGCTCACAACGTTGGACAAAAGCCTGAGCGGAGGGGACGCTGGACTCGGCGAACTGAGATGAGAACAGCGGAGGCTGGTACCCGAGGCTACTCTGAAAAGGAGATAGCCCGGTCGCAGACGAAGGAAGCGAGTTGTGGGCGTATTCTGCCCAGGGGAGCTGTTCTGACCAAGACGCAGGGTTACGAAAAGAAAGACTGCGTAAGATGCGACCAATAGTCTGATTGGCCCGTTCTGCTTGACCGTTAGACTGGGGGTGAAAGCCGGAAGAGAGACTGACGGAAGCCCCAATCAAACGGCAAAACTCCCTCCAAAATTGAGACGTGAATTGCGGACCTCTGTCCGAAACGACGTCTGACGGAAGGCCATGAATTCTGAAAACATTCTCGATGATGATTTGTGCCGTCTCTTTAGCAGAAGGAAGCTTAGCAAGGGGAATGAAATGAGCCGCCTTAGAGAACCTATCGACAACCGTAAGAATAACAGTCTTCCCCGCTGACGAAGGCAGTCCGGTGACAAAATCTAAGGCGATGTGAGACCACGGTCGAGAGGGAATAGGAAGCGGCCTGAGACGGCCGGCAGGAGGAGAGTTACCGGACTTAGTCTGCGCGCAGACCGAACAAGCAGCCACGAAACGACGCGTGTCATGCTCCCGGGTGGGCCACCAAAAACGCTGGCGAATGGAAGCAAGCGTACCCCGAACGCCAGGGTGGCCGGCTAACTTGGCAGAGTGAGCCCACTGAAGAACGGCCAGACGAGTAGGAACGGGAACGAAAAGAAGGTTCCTAGGACAAGCGCGCGGCGACGGAGTGTGAGTGAGCGCTTGTTTTACCTGCCTCTCAATTCCCCAGACAGTCAACCCGACAACACGCCCCTCAGGGAGAATCCCCTCGGGGTCAGTGGAGGCTACTGAAGAACTGAAGAGACGAGACAAAGCATCAGGCTTGGTGTTCTTAGAGCCCGGACGATAAGAAATCACGAACTCGAAACGAGCGAAAAACAGCGCCCAACGCGCCTGACGCGCATTAAGTCGTTTGGCAGAACGGATGTACTCAAGGTTCCTATGGTCAGTCCAAACGACAAAAGGAACGGTCGCCCCCTCCAACCACTGTCGCCATTCGCCTAGGGCTAACCGGATGGCGAGCAGTTCGCGGTTACCCACATCATAGTTACGTTCCGACGGCGACAGGCGATGAGAAAAATACGCGCATGGGTGGACCTTGTCGTCAGAGAGGGAGCGCTGAGAAAGGATGGCTCCCACGCCCACCTCTGACGCGTCAACCTCGACAACGAACTGTCTAGAGACGTCAGGTGTAACAAGGATAGGAGCGGATGTAAAACGATTCTTGAGGAGATCAAAAGCTCCCTGGGCGGAAACGGACCACTTAAAGCACGTCTTGACAGAAGTAAGGGCTGTGAGAGGAGCTGCCACCTGACCGAAATTACGGATGAAACGACGATAGAAGTTCGCGAAGCCGAGAAAGCGCTGCAGCTCGACGCGTGACTTAGGGACGGGCCAATCAATGACAGCTTGGACCTTAGCGGGATCCATCTTAATGCCTTCAGCGGAAATAACAGAACCGAGAAATGTGACGGAGGAGGCATGAAAAGTGCACTTCTCAGCCTTCACAAAAAGACAATTCTCTAAAAGGCGCTGGAGGACACGTCGAACGTGCTGAACATGAATCTGGAGTGACGGTGAAAAAATCAGGATATCGTCAAGGTAAACGAAAACAAAGATGTTCAGCATGTCTCTCAGGACATCATTGACTAATGCCTGAAAGACAGCTGGAGCGTTAGCGAGGCCGAAAGGAAGAACCCGGTATTCAAAGTGCCCTAACGGAGTGTTAAACGCCGTCTTCCACTCGTCCCCCTCCCTGATGCGCACGAGATGGTAAGCGTTACGAAGGTCCAACTTAGTGAAAAACCTGGCTCCCTGCAGGATCTCGAAGGCTGAAGACATAAGAGGAAGCGGATAACGATTCTTCACTGTTATGTCATTCAGCCCTCGATAATCTATGCAGGGGCGCAGAGACCCGTCCTTCTTCTTGACAAAAAAAAACCCCGCTCCGGCGGGAGAGGAGGAGGGGACTATGGTACCGGTGTCAAGAGCTACAGACAAATAATCTTCGAGAGCCTTACGTTCGGGAGCCGACAGAGAGTATAGTCTACCCCGGGGGGGGTGGTTCCCGGAAGGAGATCAATACTACAATCATACGACCGGTGTGGAGGAAGAGAGGTGGCCCTGGACCGACTGAACACCGTGCGCAGATCGTGATATTCCTCCGGCACCCCTGTCAAATCACCAGGCTCCTCCTGTGAAGAAGAGACAGAGGAAACAGGAGGGATAGCAGACATTAAACATTTCACATGACAAGAGACGTTCCAGGAGAGGATAGAATTACTAGACCAATTAATGGAAGGATTATGACAAACTAGCCAGGGATGGCCCAAAACAACAGGTGTAAAAGGTGAACGAAAAATTAAAAAAGAAATGGTTTCACTATGATTACCAGAAACAGTGAGGGTTAAAGGTAGCGTCTCACGCTGAATCCTGGGGAGAGGACTACCATCCAGGGCGAACAAGGCCGTGGGCTCCTTTAACTGTCTGAGAGGAATGTCATGTTCACGAGCCCAGGTCTCGTCCATAAAACAGCCCTCCGCCCCAGAGTCTATTAAGGCACTGCAGGAAGCTGACGAACCGGTCCAGCGTAGATGGACCGACAAGGTAGTGCAGGATCTTGAAGGAGAGACAGGAGTAGTAGCGCTCACCAGTAGCCCTCCGCTTACTGACGAGCTCTGGCCTTTTACTGGACATGAAGTGACAAAATGACCAGCGGAACCGCAATAGAGACAGAGGCGGTTGGTGATTCTCCGTTCCCTCTCCTTAGTCGAGATGCGGATACCTCCCAGCTGCATGGGCTCAGCACCCGAGCCGGCAGAGGAAGATGGTAGTGATGCGGAGAGGAGAGCGACGGAGAGCGCGAGCTCCTTTCCACGAGCTCGGTGACGAAGATCAACCCGTCGCTCAATGCGAATAGCGAGTTCAATCAAGGAATCCACGCTGGAAGGAACCTCCCGGGAGAGAATCTCATCCTTTACCTCTGCGCGGAGACCCTCCAGAAGACGAGCGAGCAAGGCCGGCTCGTTCCAGCCACTGGAGACAGCAAGAGTGCGAAACTCAATAGAGTAGTCTGTTATGGATCGATTGCCTTGACATAGGGAAGACAGGGCCCTGGAAGCCTCCTCCCCAAAAACAGATCGATCAAAAACCCGTATCATCTCCTCCTTAAAGTCCTGATACTGGTTAGTACACTCAGCCCTTGCCTCCCAGATTGCCGTGCCCCACTCACGAGCCCGTCCAATAAGGAGAGATATGACGTAGGCGACACGAGCAGTGCTCCTGGAGTAAGTGTTGGGCTGGAGAGAAAACACAATACCACACTGGGTGAGGAACGAGCGGCATTCAGTGGGCTCCCCAGAGTAACACGGCGGGTTATTGATTCTGGGCTCCGGAGATTCGAAAGCCCTGGAAGTGGCCGGTGGATCGAGGCGGAGATGGTGAACCTGTTCTGTGAGGTTGGAGACTTGGGTGGCCAGGGTCTCAACGGCATGTCGAGCAGCAGACACTTCCTGCTCGTGTCTGCCTAGCATCGCTCCCTGGATCCCGACGGCTGAGTGGAGAGGATCCGAAGTCGCTGGGTCCATTCTTGGTCGGATTCTTCTGTTATGGTGAGTGAATGAGGACCCAAAAGCGAACTAACTTAAACAGAGCTTCTTTAATAACCAAACATAGGTAGGCTCAGATAGACCGGCAGATTCCGGCAGGACAGGACAAGGTTACAGCAAACATGACGATAGTCTGGCTCAGGCATGAAACACAACAAACAAGAATCCGACAAGGACAGGAACAGAAACAGAGAGAGATATAGGGACCTAATCAGAGGGAAAAAGGGAACAGGTGGGAAACGGGGTGAATGGGTAGTTAGAGGAGACAAGGAACAGCTGGGGGAAAGCGGGGGAGAAAAGGTAACCTAACAACGACCAGCAGAGGGAGACAGGGTGAAGGGAAAGGACAGAGACAAGACACAACATGACAGTACATGACAAAATGACTATAAATTTAGCAGTGTGTAAACCTCTACAATCAACTTGATACCCCAAATTAAAGACAAGCCTAAATCAATTCTGGGCACAGTGGACCAACCCCCCCCCCCCCCCCCCCCCCCCCCTGTCAGGCCCTCAATCTTCTGGCGTATCTTCATAGTCTTCTTCAGAAATCTTCATACTTCAAGTGGATGGCCCATGAAACATTCAATTTCTTTGTCTCACCTGGGCCGCTCCCACCTTTACCACCCATTTATCGTGACCATTTGCCAACCAGCATACCAGCAACATGAGAGAAGTTTTGTAACGGATCTCTCTCCATGCTTACTCTAAGTGGACTCCTGTCCCACTCCTGAGAGAAAAAGCATGAGAGAGATCCGTTACAAAAAAAAATAATCTGTTTTTTCTTATTTTTAATTTTTAATTTTTATTGGGCCTCTATAACTATATCTATTGTTTTTTTTGTTGTTGTGTAATTTGGATTAATCCCCTCTACCACACGGAACCCCACTAATCTACCGACGGAATGCACGAGGTGGCTAATAACAGACCTCCATCCTATGCTAGATTGCTACCTTGCTACCGATGGCCTGGCTAGCTGTCTAAATCGCCGTGACCCCAACCAACCTCTCTACTCACTGGACCCTTTTGATCACTCGACTAAGCATGCCTCTCCTTAATGTCAATATGCCTTGTCCATTGCTGTTCTGGTTAGTGTTTATTGGCTTATTTCACTGTAGAGCCTCTAGTCCTGCTCACTATACCTTATCCAACCTATTAGTTCCACCACCCACACATGCGATGACATCTCCTGGTTTCAATGATGTTTCTAGAGACAATATCTCTCTCTTCATCACTCAATACCTAGGTTTGCCTCCACTGTATTCACATCCTACCATACCTTTGTCTGTACATTATACCTTGAAGCTATTTTATCGCCCCCAGAAACCTCTTACTCTCTGTTCCAGACGTTCTAGACGACCAATTCTTAGTGCTTTTAGCCGTACCCTTATCCTACTCCTCCTCTGTTCCTCTGGCGATGTAGAGGTGAATCCAGGCCCTGCAGTGCCTAGCTCCACTCCTATTCCCCAGGCGCTCTCTTTTGATGACTTCTGTACCCGTAATAGCCTTGGTTTCATGCATGTTAACATTAGAAGCCTCCTCCCTAAGTTTGTTCTATTCGCTGCTTTAGCACGCTCTGCCAACCCGGATGTTCTAGCTATGTCTGAATCCTGGCTTAGGAAGACCACCAAAAATTCTGAAATTTTAATCCCAAACGACAACATTTTCAGACAAGATAGAACTGCCAAAGGGGGCGGTGTTGCAATCTACTGCAAATATAGTCTGCAGAGTTCTGTCCTACTATACAGGTCTGTACCCAAACAATTTGAACTTCTACTTTTAAAAATCCACCTCTCTAAAAACAAGTCTCTCACCGTTGCCGCCTGCTATAGACCACCCTCTGCCCCCAGCTGTGCTCTGGACACCATTTGTGAACTGATTGCCCCCCATCTATCTTCAGAGCTCGTGCTGCTAGGCGACCTAAACTGGAACATGCTTAACACCCCAGCCTACAATCTAAGCTTGATTCCCTCAAATCTCGCACAAATTATCAATGAACCTACCAGGTACCTCCCCAAAGCCTTAAACACGGGCACTCTCATAGATACAGTGCCTTGCGAAAGTATTCGCCCCCCTTGAACTTTGCGACCTTTTGCCACATTTCAGGCTTCAAACATAAAGATATAAAATTGTATTTTTTTGTGAAGAATCAACAACAAGTGGGACACAATCATGAAGTGGAACGACATTTATTGGATATTTCAAACTTTTTTAACAAATCAAAAACTGAAAAATTGGGCGTGCAAAATTATTCAGCCCCCTTAAGTTAATACTTTGTAGCGCCACCTTTTGCTGCGATTAGAGCTGTAAGTCGCTTGGGGTATGTCTCTATCAGTTTTGCACATCGAGAGACTGACATTTTTTCCCATTCCTCCTTGCAAAACAGCTCGAGCTCAGTGAGGTTGGATGGAGAGCATTTGTGAACAGCAGATTTCAGTTCTTTCCACAGATTCTTGATTGGATTCAGGTCTGGACTTTGACTTGGCCATTCTAACACCTGGATATGTTTATTTTTGAACCATTCCATTGTAGATTTTGCTTTATGTTTTGGATCATTGTCTTGTTGGAAGACAAATCTCCGTCCCAGTCTCAGGTCTTTTGCAGACTCCATCAGGTTTTCTTCCAGAATGGTCCTGTATTTGGCTCCATCCATCTTCCCATCAATTTTAACCATCTTCCCTGTCCCTGCTGAAGAAAAGCAGGCCCAAACCATGATGCTGCCACCACCATGTTTGACAGTGGGGATGGAGTGTTCAGGGTGATGAGCTGTGTTGCTTTTACGCCAAACATAACGTTTTGCATTGTTGCCAAAAAGTTCAATTTTGGTTTCATCTGACCAGAGCACCTTCTTCCACATGTTTGGTGTGTCTCCCAGGTGGCTTGTGGCAAACTTTAAACTACACTTTTTATGGATATCTTTAAGAAATGGCTTTCTTCTTGCCACTCTTCCATAAAGGCCAGATTTGTGCAATATACGACTGATTGTTGTCCTATGGACAGAGTCTCCCACCTCGGCTGTAGATCTCTGCAGTTCATCCAGAGTGATCATGGGCCTCTTGGCTGCATCTCTGATCAGTCTTCTCCTTGTATGAGCTGAAAATTTAGAGGGACGGCCAGGTCTTGGTAGATTTGCAGTGGTCTGATACTCCTTCCATTTCAATATTATCGCTTGCACAGTGCTCCTTGGGATGTTTAAAGCTTGGGAAATCTTTTTGTATCCAAATCCGGCTTTAAACTTCTTCACAACAGTATTTCGGACCTGCCTGGTGTGTTCCTTGTTCTTCATGATGCTCTCTGCGCTTTTAACGGACCTCTGAGACTATCACAGTGCAGGTGCATTTATACGGAGACTTGATTACGCACAGGTGGATTGTATTTATCATCATTAGTCATTTAGGTCAACATTGGATCATTCAGAGATCCTCACTGAACTTCTGGAGAGAGTTTGCTGCACTGAAAGTAAAGGGGGCTGAATAATTTTGCACGCCCAATTTTTCAGTTTTTGATTTGTTAAATTTTTTTGAAATATCCAATAAATGTCGTTCCACTTCATGATTTTGTCCCACTTGTTGTTGATTCTTCACAAAAAAAGACAGTTTTATATCTTTATGTTTGAAGCCTGAAATGTGGCAAAAGGACACAAAGTTCAAGGGGGCCCTAATACTTTCGCAAGGCACTGTATATATATATAACACACACACACATTTTGTAATAATGACAATTGCAACAATACTGAATGAACACTTATTTTAACTTAATATAATACATATTATGAGCTTTTGGATGGGTGTTCTTAAGGTGATTCCACAGGTTGGTGGTATTTTTTGATTTAGCCGTTGCTGACCCCATGCTTACATCTTTATGACAAATAAGACACCTTGCTTTCCCTGGTGCCAATTCCATGTAACAGTCCCACACTGGTGCTCTGCTTTTCTCTGCCATCTGTAAAACACACACACACACACACACACACACACACACACACACACACACACACACACACAGCTCTGAAGTGACAATGATACTGAAGAGTCTGCTTAGCAGACAAATACTCTCAACTATTTGAATAAAAATAGTTTAAGTTACCTGTGATGAATGTTGAAAACAAAAACTGTAATTTCTATATTTCTATATGCAGGAAATCCTGACACCTCGCAAAATCTGAAAAGCGTTTCCTTCATTTCATTCATTTATTCCATAGGATATTTTTAGATTCACTTAAAATAAGGTTGTGTTTCTTGTAGGCTTACACCACCTTGCCAATTTTATAACTGTGTAGATATCCAGATATATGTACAGCACTTTGAGATATCATCTGATGTACGAAGGGCTATATAAATACATTTGATTTGATTTGATCCATAGGACAAGGTAACTGATCAATATTGGCCAAATATAAGCAAAGATCGTTTTTTTTGAAGAGTGGATTTCTGAAAATAGTTTGACAAACGTGACCTTATCATAGTGAGATTTACACGGGTATCAAAACGCCGAGGCGGTTTAAGCCTGCACGAAACACAGACCTTATTTGAAGTAGATCAAGACATTCTCTATGGAAGACATGAACGGTCAAAAAAAAAATTCATCCGTTCCGTATTTTATCTAACGAGTGGCATCCATGAGTCTAAATATTCCTGTTACATTGTACAACCTTCAATGTTATGTCATAATTACGTAAAATTCTGGCAAATTAGTTCGCAAAGAGCCAGGCGGCCCAAACTGTTGCAGAGACCCAGACTCTGTGTGCAATGCACGCTAGAGAAGTGACACAATTTCACCTGGTTAATATTGCCTGCTAACCTGGATTTCTTTTAGCTAAATATGCAGGTTTAAAAAATAAATATATACTTGTGTATTGATTTTAAGAACGGCATTGATGTTTATGGTTAAGTACACATTGGAGCAACGACAGTCGTTGATTGATTGTTTTTTCTAAGATAAGTTTAATGCTAGCTAGCAACTTACCTTGGCTTACTGCATTCGCGTAACAGGCAGGCTCCTCGTGGAGTGCAATGTAATCAGGTCGTTAGAGCGTTGGACTAGTCAACTGTAAGGTTGCAAGATTGGATCCCCCGAGCTGACAAGGTAAAAATCTGTCATTCTGCCCCTAAACGAGGCAGAATGTTCCTAGACCGTCATTGAAAATAAGAATGTTCTTAACTTAAGGTATAGGGGGCAGCATTTTCACTTTTGGATAAAAAGTGTGCCCAATTTCAACTTCCAGCTACTCATGCCAAGAATATAAGATATGCATATTATTAGTAGATTCAGATAGAAAACCCTGAAGTTTCTAAAACTGTTTGAATCATGTCTGTGAGTATAACAGAACTTATGTAGCAGGCAAAACCCCGTCTGGCCATCTAGGAACTGCGTAACACTGTTGAGAGTTGCGCAAGACTTGAAAAGTAGCTTGGTTTGTTGTCTTCCTGTATTGAACACAGATAGACCCGTCTTCAATTTGATCGATTATTAACGTTTAAAAATACCTAAAGTTGTATTACAAAAGTAGTTTGAAATGTTTTGGCAAAGTTTACAGGCAACTTTTGAAATATTTTGTGGTGACGTTGCGCAATTTGGAAGCTGTTTTTTTTCTGGATCAAACGTGCCAAATAAATGGACATTTTGGATATATATGGACGGAATTAATTGAACAAAAGGACCAATTGTGATGTTTTTTTGACATATTGGAGTGCCAACAAAAGAAGCTTGTCAAAGGTAAGGCATGTTTTATATTTTATTTCTGCATTTTGTGTAGCGCCTGCAGGGTTGAAATATGCTACTCTTTGTTTACTGTTGTGCTATCATCAGATAATAACTTCTTATGCTTTCGCCGAAAAGCCTTTTTAAAATCTGACATGTTGGCTGGATTCACAATGAGTTTAGCTTTAATTGAGTATCTTACATGTGTGATTTAATTAAAGTTTGATTTTTATATAATTTGATTTGAATTTGCCGTGCTGCATTTTCCCTGGCTTTTGGCCAAGTGGGACGCAAGCGTCCCCTATACCATAAGAGGTTTTAACTGACTTGACTAGTTAAATAAAGGTGTAAAAAAAATATGTATTTTTAAAAATCTGCAAAATCGGCGCCCAAAAATACAGATTTCCGATTGTTATGAAAACTTGAAATCGGTTCTAATTAATTGGCGTTCCGATTAATCGGTCGACCTCTAACACAAACCCTTAAAAACGCATTGCTTAATTTTACCCACCAGGGGGAAAAGTGTGGTTGGTTAGAGCTATTTGCATGAGAGATCCTGTTATACTGAACTGGGCTTCATATGACCCAGATTGGATGGACTGTGTTCCCTGGTCTCTATACACCAAGCCAGTTCACAGTAGATTGACCACTCCGATCAATGGATTTCACCTCAGCTTGAACGAAAAGCATATCATTATATTTGTTTTTAACTGAGGTCAAATATTTGCTATGGTTATGGGGCAGCGTTTATTACATTTTCCTGTGAGGAGAATCTGACCAGTGTGCGCCTCTGTTCCAATAATACTACAGATCCCTTAAATAACTGTAAAGCCTGACGTTAATTTCCTTGGTAAATATTTGTTAATCTTCTCAATTTGAGCTCTAAGGTTCCTGCAAATTGAGTATTTGACGAAGCATAATACAATTGTAGGATCTTCAATTTGATCACTCTTGTTGCTGAGAATTTTCCTGCACTGCAGAGAATGCAGATGAGCTTCGCAATGTACATAGATTCACAAAAAATATTAATAGTATTGGACTTTTAATGTAACCTAGTTTTGCCCAACTAACTAATGGCCTAACCACCAATCAAGCAACATTATGGACTAAACATTCATCCAGTCCTCTGGGTTTCTCCTGCTAAATAAGTTCTGTTATACTCACAGACATGATTCAAACAGTTAATAGAAACTTCAGAGTGTTTCCTATCCATATCTACTAATAATATGCATATCTTATATTCTGGGGATGAGTAGCAGGCAGTTGAATTTGGGCATGCATTTCATCCGGATGTGAAAATACTGCCCCCTGTCACCAAGAAGTTAAGTTACAGTTTTTGTAGAACCGCACATCTTCTCATACATATACGAGAAAAATCACATGATCATTAAGGTTACACTTTTACATTATCTCTATCAGAGATCCATTCCTGTTACTGAAACATGGTATAGTACTTTAAGAGTTTTAAATGAAAATATGATATAGTTAGAAAACTGAAATGGTTGTTATATGGTAGGCCTAGTTTACATGTACATTCAAAAACCTTTCCAATAACAGTAGATGTCTAAATGTGTGCTGTGTTAATTAACTGTAACTGGGCTGTGACTTCTGAGAGAGGATGAGGTTATTCTCCGCTCCTCCTTACAGCAGGAAGTGTTACTCTACCTGGTGGCATACAGTTTTCAGACATAGACTCTATATTGAGGAAGTAGGGAGGAGATACGATTCAGTCATTTTTTAAATCCTCAGAAAAAGTTCACAATTATTATTAGAGTAGTAGAGAAGTTGGAATGCTTTATTAAAAGTACCAAAATCCTTACATTAGTTATATTACAACGTGTAAATGTAAACCACGAGAACTTTGCATTGTACACACTGCAAAACACAATAATCATAGATGGCGCCGACAGACATGGCAGCTCTGCTTCTAGCGCCAAAGCAATTTCGCAGTATTTTGTTTGGTGTAATTTCTGTCAGAAAAAATCATTAAAAGTACAAGCATTTTGCTACACCCGCAATAACACCTGCTAAATATGTGTATGTGACCAATACATTTTATTTATACAGAAGGTAACGTTTCACAGTTCCAATATTAGTGAATAAAGGTTGACTGCCACCTAGTGGTCAAAAACAAGCTATGCCAAAAGACAGAGGACCCTCTCCATTTTGCTTGTATTCAACATAGTAAAAATTCTTAATGTTATACAGACAAAATAAAAATGACTGATGTACGAATTCACAGTACAGTTAAATAAGATTTTCACTTAAGCATACAGGCTGTGGAAAAATGAGTCAACAACATTAAGTTCCAACTGTCATATTTGCAAGTGTGATACACCCATTGTTATCTTTGGAAGTGTACTTTTTCTCCTTAAGAATCTTGGACATGAGCTTCTCATAGAACCATTGAATATCCTGTGTGTCCTCCGGCCACTGCAGGTACTCCCTCTTCTGGGCAAAGGTCCTAATACCTTCATGTTTCATCAGTCTGTAATGGGGGACATTCCCCACGACCACCATGATGAGAACATCTCTGAGCTCCTCCAGCATCCTGCTCTGAGCCAGGGTAAAGGCCTCCAGGCACCAGCCGTCCTTGAGGAACTCTTTAGAGACGATACAAACGGTCTTCCTGCTCCCCCATATGGCGTCCCTGATATTGAACAGGTGATCTTCACCTGGGATGAAGTCTCTGACCTCGAAGCAGCAGCGGAGGACGTTTCGCTCCGCGAACTGAGAGTCTAGTCTGTTCAACAGGGCGGTTTCTACCCACTTGTAGTCGTTGTTGCTGAAGCACAACGATCCTGGCGGTCAACTATTTGTAAACTTTGAAGAGGAATCCACGGAGACGAGCAAAAACGATTGATCCGAACTTGATCAGGATGATGAGGGCTGTGCAGCCGATGAAGAGTGAGAGCCTCAGCTCCTGAACCAGCCTCTTATCATCCTCCTCACACGATATGACTGAGCTGTAATTCAACAGGCTGATGCCATGGAGATCTGAAGGAAACTCACAGCTGAATTCATTCACGCCAGGGTCAGGAAATGTCACATTAGTCCCTTTCAGCCACGTCAGAAAGGCCACATTCACAGTGAAATTGATTCTCTTACAAGTTGATCCAGCTGATAGAATGGAAAGCTTCTGGGTCAGGAGAGGCCAGGAAATTGTAAGAGAGGTCAACTGTTTTGAGACTCTGGACAAATGTCTGGTTTGAGGTATATGAGTGAGTTGAAGTGAAGATCCATCTCTTCCATAGAGATGAGGCCTTTAAATATACCATCTGGGAGAGCCTGCAGGGAGTTAAAGCTTAAAGCCAGGCTTAAAAGCTTGCCAAGATTTTCAAATACATGCATACACTCTCCCCGTTTCACTCAACTTTGAACATAAATCCAATGACATGGTGCCATTTGTCGTTGATTTCACATTGAATTCACATTAGTTGACAACTCAACCAAATGTAAATCAAAAATAGACATCGAAATGATGTCTGTGCCCAGTGGGATGAGAGCATTGGGCAATTCAATTAGGGCCTCAATTTATTTGATTTGGCATAACTCTTATCATATGAGTAAAAAGGGGTATCCTGACACTTTTTAGGTAAACAGCTGAGTGATCGGGTTCGAGAAATGTAACCATTGATGGAACAAGGACTGACCATCTGAGAGTTTTGAAGCTCTACAGTTTTACTTTACAATTACAGTGTTTGCAAACAATTGAGTTAGACAAGCTGACATGTTGGGTTATGATGGGGTTAGTTAGACATAAGCTCGTGAGGCATGTATTCATTCTATTTTTTCAAGAATCAGAAAATTGATGTAGGCCTACCAATCCCAGATTCCCCCTTTAAATGTACTTCTCTAGAGGCTGCAATTCTGAGACATTTTATAAAGTTGCCATCCAAAGAACTGTGACGTGTTAATTGACTCCAAGATGACAGCAATTGTTCATGTCTGGTGCTTCAATGCGTATTGGTGTCTTTGCATTGTAACCCCTCCAAAACAATAGTCTGGGTACCAGTCTTTTTAGCTAACATTCCACAATTGACACTTGTGTTGGCACAGGAGTAGTAAGGATTGGAACGTTAACTAAAAAGACTGGTAATAGCTGAACTGAGACGGCAACCAGGCTACCATTTTTTCTTCTTCTGATATATCAACTATTGGCCGACAAAATAATGCAATTATTATAGTAGGCCTAAACAGTAGATTAAATGTAAAAGTTGTGTTACCTGAAGTCATGCGCGCGCTGATAACCCAAATATGCGTCGAGCTGGTGAGTACATTTATGGGATAGGTTACACCCCTCTCAGATAAATCAAGCACTGAGCGGTCCCTTTAGCATGGCCCGGTGCCCCGTGTAAGGTGAAGATTTTATTTTACGACTAATGGAACGAATCCCCCTACTGTTTTTCATAAATTCCTCCCCAGAAACGGGGAGGATCTAACTGCAGACATCATCTCTCAGGCCCCCCGCTATACTGCCACCTACTGGTGGGAATAGTTTATAGACATCATCTCTTAGGCCCTTAAGTTTTCAGGCCCCTCTCCAATGCCAGGGGCCTCATTTATAAACGTTGTTTATGCACAAAATCTGCCCCCAAAACATGTGTGGGCCAGTTTCATGCAAAAGTGGGAGTCTATTTCCTATGATGTATTTCATTTTCATCATCATTGCAGAATAAATTCCTCACCTTTACCGACTCTGATGGTTTCATATGAGCTAAATAGCCAACAAGTTAGGAAGGCCATTCGTCCCATCTCTAATTTAATTGGACCCACTTCACAGTAGTAAATTGATAAGTTATTTCAAGTGTTTTGCTCTATTTGACCCGGTCCAAAGTGCAGTTAATGGTAGAACAGATGGTTCACCTTTTCCAATGACTTTTGAAGGCTACGTTTAAATACTATAATGTCACATTTCTCGAGTAGACAATATTTCCTTTAGAAACATAGATAAATATAATACATATAATACATACAGTGCATTCAGAAAGTATTCAGACCCCTTCCCTTAACAACATTTTGTTATGTTACAGCCTTATTCTGTAAAATGGATGATTTATTTTCCCTCATCAATCTACACACAATACCCCATGATGAAAAAGCGAAAACAGGTTTTTAGAAATGCTTGCAAATGTAAAAAAACAACAGAAATACCTAATTTACATAAGTATTCAGACACTTTGCTATGAGACTCGAAGTTGAGCTGAGGTGCATCCTGTTTCCACTGATCATCCTTGAGATGTTTGTACAACTTGATTGGTGTCCACCTGTGGATTGGAGTCCACCTGTGAATCATGTAATAACCAAAAAAGGGTTAAACAAATCGAAATGTATTATAGCCACCCTTTTCCTTGATGACAGCTTTGCACACTCTTGGCATTCTCTCAACCAGCTTCACCTGGAATGCTTTCCCAACAGTCTTGGAAGGAGTTTCCACATATACTGAGCACTTGTTGACTGCTTTTCCTTCACTCTGCGGTCCAACTCATCCCAAACCATCTCAATTGGGTTGAGGTTGGTGATTGTGGAGGCCAGGTCATCTGATGCAGCACTCCATCACTCTCCTTCTTGGTCAAATAGCCCTTACACAGCACTGGAGGCATGTTGCGTCCTTGTCCTGTTGAAAAACAAATGATCGTCCCACTAAGTGCACACCAGATGGGATGGCATATCGCTGCAGAATGTTGTGGTAGCCATGCTGGTTAAGTGTGGGTCTTCCTTTCCTGTGGTGGTCCTCATGAGAGACAATTTCATCATAGCGCTTGATGGTTTTTGCGACTGCACTTGAGGAAGTTCTTGAAAATTTCTGCATTGACTGACCTTCATGTTTTAAAGTCATGTTGGACTGTAATTTTTCTTTGCTTATTTGAGCTGTTCTTGTCATAATATGGATTTGGTCTTTTACCGAATAGGGCTATCTTCTGTATACCCACCTCTACCTTGTCACAACAAAACTGATTGGCTCAAATGCATTAAGGAAAGAAATTCCACAAATTAACTTTTAACAAGGCACACCTGTTCATTCAAATGCATTCCAGGTAACTACCTCATGAAGCTGGTTGAGAGAATGGCAAGCTGTCATCAAGGCAAAGGGTAGCTACTTTGGAAAATCTCAAATATAAAATATATGTTGATTTGTTTAACACTTTTTTAGTTACTACATGATTCCATATGTGTTATTTCATAGTTTTGATGTCTTCACTGTTATTTTACAATGTAGAAAATAGTAGAAATAAA
Source organism: Oncorhynchus mykiss (assembly GCF_013265735.2). NCBI lineage: Eukaryota > Metazoa > Chordata > Actinopteri > Salmoniformes > Salmonidae > Oncorhynchus > Oncorhynchus mykiss. Next base: position 25,374,478 of record NC_048572.1, on the reverse strand, counting down.
GAAAAAAAAAACACTGAATGAGTAGGTGTGTCCAAATTTTTGACTGGTACTGTACATTTTAAGCTAAAACATTGCACATTAATTATACTACAATGTTGGCATTGCCTAAATGAAAAACTTGGATAATTTTATTTCCCTTTTGACCCACATTTGAAACGCATTGACAAAATAGGAAACCAGAATATCAAGTGTGAGTTAAACACAAGCATTGAGATCCCCTCAACAAAGCATGCAATCTGTAATACTATGCTAACATTCATTTAGTCATTTTCATTCAACACCGAAAGCTCGTCAGAGTATAGTCATATCATCGACGGGTCCTGGCGTCGGAGAGGGGCCTGAGAGATTATCTCTAAACTTGTCCCACCAGTAGGTGGAAGTATAGAGAGTGGCCTTGGGGAATTGCCACAGGAAGATGTTTTGAGTAGGAAGTGCTGAGTGAAAGGGTTGGAAAAAATCCCCTTCATAATAAAGTATTTGCAGGCTAACAATAAAATACAATTCCTAATGTGATGAGTACACTAAGCATAGGACAATATTCGGCAACAGTAGTCACTGTAGCCTGAAGTAAATAGAAATACATTTGCCAAAATAAATGTTTTACTCCTGTCTATACAGAAATAAATAAGATACTTCCACATACTTCACCAGAGACCATGATTTAGCCACAGAGCAGCATTAGCTTATTTTAAAGCTGTGAATTGGTTCAAATCACAAGCATGTAGATCTATATACCGAGTTGGGAAGCCAGCAATTTGAGTAGCTCTCGTGGCATTAGGCCTAGTTGATTATTGAGATGTGGCTGTTAGTGAAGATAATGTGTCTTGAATATAATTTCAAATGTTGAGACAAGAAGGGGAGAGGTGTGTGACAAAGATATTGGTATGTCTCTCTTCAAAATCCGCTCAGCTCTCCAGAATGAGCAGAGCTGTCTCCCGCCAATTCTTGCTCATTCATTGTTTTATTGTGTTAATTGTTTGCCTTTTGATGGTTTATTTTTAGACATTCCACATTATATATGTCACTAGTTGTAAATTTACCGTTAATTCCTATCATTTGGTTGCATTCATGTCTGTTAATTTCTGTTAATGCATGGATTAATCAGGCCTACAGCCATTTACCATTCTCACAACCTGCTACACTTGTGAGAAACACATTTGGTTTATTTCATACCATCATTTACAAGCTTTGTCAATTTTTTCATTGTATTTGGTTTGTGACCTCCATGTGAGCAATGAGCATGTGTCTGGTTTCTCTGTCCTTTTAATGTTGACGGAGCATGCGTGCCTGGGCACGCATAGATATAAGCTAACTGTCCTTCTGCGCACAAATGTAGGTATGTGCCCATTTGGGGATTTGTTTGATTTCCGAGTATCTGAACTCTCCACCACAAGCTGAGCTTCTCAGTCATTTTGTCTTCACCTCACACAGTAAGTCAAATAATTGTATTTTTCTAATACTTTGTGAATGATAATAGTTCCTCATAGCATTTGAAAAATCTTCCCCACCCCCCCCAATAATCACCATGCCTCAGTGTGAAAGAGATGTCATGCTCATAAGATCCCATACAGTGAGTGCCTTAAGAAAGTATTCATACCAATTGACTTTTTATAAATGTTATTGTGTTACAGTCTGAATTCAAAGTGGATTAAATCAATGAAACATCTCACCCATCTACATACACAGACTCTGCTATTTCAGCCACACCCGTTGCTGACAGGTGTATAAAATAAACCACACAGTCATGCAATCTCCATAGACAAACATTGGCAGTAGAATGGCCCGTACCAAAAAGTTCAGTGACTTTCAATGTGGCACCGTCATAGGATGCCACTTTAGGTAGTCTAGTGGTTAGAGCGTTGGGCCATTAACCGAAAGGGTGCTGGATTGAATTGGATTGACAAGGTAAAAATATGTTGTTCTGCCCCTGAGCAAGGCAGTTAACCCACTGTTTCCCGGACGCCAAAGACTTGGATGTTGATTACTGATTCAGAGGGGTTGGGTTAAATGCGGAAGAGGTTTTCCTCTAGGATTTTGCCTGTGCTTAGCTGCATTCCGTTTCTTTTTTTTTATCCTGAAATACTCCTCAGTCCTTAACAATTACAAGCATGGCCATAACATATTGCAGCCACCACTATGCTTGAAAATATGGAGAGTGGTACTCAGTAATGTGTTGTATTGTATTTTCCCCAAACCTTGTATTCAGGACAAAAAGTTAATTGCTTTGTCACATTTTTTACAGTACTTTAATGCCTTATTGTTTTGGAATATTTGTATTCTTCTTTTCAATCTGTCAGTTCGGTTAGTATTGTGGAGTAACTGCAATGTTGGCCTCATGGTGAAATCCGTGAGCGGTTTCCTTCCTTTCCGGAGTTAGGAAGGACGCCTGTATCTTTGTAGTGACTGGGTGTATTGATACAACATCCAAAATGTACAGCAAAGATGGGAAAATCATACTATAAACTATATTACAGCATCACAGCTGTAAAGCAAAATTACAGTATTAAACTGGCAACTCTGGTGCCAGTATAACGCTGTAAATATGCAGGGAAATACCTACAGTAATATACAATTGTTTTACAGTACTAAGCAGCATTGCAGGTTGTCTTTAGAAGCTCCCTGAAATGTAATATTGTAAGAAAAACAATATGTGAAGAAATATACGTGAACATAACATGAATTTCACATGAAATGCACAATAACCACAAAGAACAACATTTGAAAAGAGCAATATTACAACTCCAGATAGCAGGGGAGAGAAAGAGAGGAACAGAGAGAGATACAGTGATAAGAACATTGACAAATACTGGCCAATAATGTACTTCACCATACACACACCAAAACATCAGAATAGGTCATTCTTGAAAATACAGGATTATGTAAGAAAAAAATTAAATCTAGCCTCCCGGGTGCCACCAGAGACCCTGGGTTCGCGCTAGCGTCATCCGGGTTAGGGAAGGCTTGGCCGGTAGGGATATCCTTGTCTCATCGCGCAAACCAAGGTTGCCAGGTGCACGGTGTTTCCTCCGACACGTTGGTGCGGCTGGCTTCCGGGGTTGGATGCGTGCTGTGTTAAGAAGCAGTGCGGTTTGGTTGGGTTGTGTAAACGGAGGACGCATGACTTTCAACCTTCGTCTCTCCCGAGCCCGTACGGGAGTTGTAGCGATGAGACAAGATAGTAGCTACTAAAACAATTGGATACCACGAAATTGGGGAGAAAAAGGGGTAAAATCAACACACACACACACAAAAAAAAAGACATCTAAATAGATCAATGAAAAATAGGAAATCAACAGTTGAACAGGGAGAAATTTTTACAAAAAAACATAACAAGAACTGCTTGCCTGCCTGTCTTTGAGAGAGAAACGAGAGAGAAGGATGGATAGAGAGGAGCAAGCAGGGCTAGACTGGAGCCAGAGAATCACGGTACCGCAAGCCAACACAGGCTCCGGGATGGCGCAAGCCAACACAGGCTCCGGGATGGCGCAAGCCAACACAGGCTCCGGGATCACCTCAATCTTTGAAACCCTGATCCTCCTTAGCTCTGATATGTCAACTAGGACAAACATGGACTAGAATAGAAAGATAGAGATTGCTATTACTATGACTGCTATTATTACTATGACTACTACTATGACTACTACTACTACTATCACTACTACTATTACTTTTTATTTATTTCACCTTTATTTAACCAGGTAGGCAAGTTGAGAACAAGTTCTCATTTACAATTGCGACCTGGCCAAGATAAAGCAAAGCAGTTCGACACATACAACGACACAGAGTTACACATGGAGTAAAACAAACATACAGTCAATAATACAGTATAAACAAGTCTATATACGATGTGTGCAAATGAGGTGAGATAAGGGTGGCCTTCAAAAAAAGGCCATGGTGGCAAAGTAAATACAAATAGCAAGTAAAACACTGGAATGGTAGATTTGCAATGGAAGAATGTGCAAAGTAGAAATAAAAATAATGGGGTGCAAAGGAGCAAAATAAATAAATAAATTAAATACAGTAGGGAAAGAGGTAGTTGTTTGGGCTAAATTATAGGTGGGCTATGTACAGGTGCAGTAATCTGTGAGCTGCTCTACTGTCACTATTACTATGACTACTACTATTACTATGACTACTACTACTACTATTACTATTACTATGACTACTACTATTACTATCACTATCACTATGACTACCACTATTACAATGACTACTACTACTATTACTATCACTACTACTATTACAATGAATACTACTATTCCTATTACCATGACTACTACTACTACTACTATTACTATTACTATCACTACTACTATTACTATGACTACTACTACTACTACTACTACTACTATTACTATCACTATTACTATGACTACTACTATTACTATCACAATTACTATGACTACTACTATTACTATCACTATTACTATTACTATCACTACTACTATTACTATTATTATGACTACTACTATTACTATCACTATTACTATTACTATTATTATGACTACTACTATTACTATCACTACTACTATTACTATTATTATGACTACTACTATTACTATCACTATTACTATCACTATTACTATTACTACTACTACTACTACTATTACTATTACTATCACTATTACTATTACTCACTGGGTAAAAAGGCAGATGACAACAGACAAATAAAGTTTGTGTTCATCAGGTGTGTCTGTTTGTGTACTTATGTGTTGGAATGTTTTACACTTGAACTCCTTCAGGTCTGCGAGAAAGTGTATAACATGTGGGTTAATTGCCAACGGCTTCATCTGAACGACCTTTCTGGTCTTGCGGATCACTCCTGCTTTCGCTGTGCATTTGGTTCCTTCAGGGTGTGCTCAAGCCAGGAACCTGCACAACCCAACATAGAATATATTAAATCAGTTGAGGCATTAAAAAAAATAACAATAAGAAATATCATTGCAATGTAACTAACAAATGCTAAATGTAAGTGTTGGATCAATGAATGTTCAATGCTTACCTCTGTATCAGCCCCAAGGTTGCAGAGGCCATCTCCTGGTATTCTATGTTAAAAACATAGAAGGTGCTGAAGAGCACAAAGGGCAGCAGCAAAGTTGGACTCACTGTCCAAATCACAGACCACTCTCCCCTCGATCGACGCCATTCATTTTGAGGAATATACAGTGCCTTGCGAAAGTATTCGGCCCCCTTGAACTTTGCGACCTTTTGCCACATTTCAGGCTTCAAACATAAAGATATAAAACTGTATTTCTTTGTGAAGAATCAACAACAAGTGGGACACAATCATGAAGTGGAACGACATTTATTGGATATTTCAAACTTTTTTAACAAATCAAAAACTGAAAAATTGGGCGTGCAAAATTATTCAGCCCCCTTAAGTTAATACTTTGTAGCGCCACCTTTTGCTGCGATTACAGCTGTAAGTCGCTTGGGGTATGTCTCTATCAGTTTTGCACATCGAGAGACTGACATTTTTTCCCATTCCTCCTTGCAAAACAGCTCGAGCTCAGTGAGGTTGGATGGAGAGCATTTGTGAACAGCAGTTTTCAGTTCTTTCCACAGATTCTCGATTGGATTCAGGTCTGGACTTTGACTTGGCCATTCTAACACCTGGATATGTATATTTTTTAACCATTCTATTGTAGATTTTGCTTTATGTTTTGGATCATTGTCTTGTTGGAAGACAAATCTCCGTCCCAGTCTCAGGTCTTTTGCAGACTCCATCAGGTTTTCTTCCAGAATGGTCCTGTATTTGGCTCCATCCATCTTCCCATCAATTTTAACCATCTTCCCTGTCCCTGCTGAAGAAAAGCAGGCCCAAACCATGATGCTGCCACCACCATGTTTGACAGTGGGGATGGTGTGTTCAGCTGTGTTGCTTTTACGCCAAACATAACGTTTTGCATTGTTGCCAAAAAGTTCAATTTTGGTTTCATCTGACCAGAGCACCTTCTTCCACATGTTTGGTGTGTCTCCCAGGTGGCTTGTGGCAAACTTTAAACAACACTTTTTATGGATATCTTTAAGAAATGGCTTTCTTCTTGCCACTCTTCCATAAAGGCCAGATTTGTGCAATATACGACTGATTGTTGTCCTATGGACAGAGTCTCCCACCTCGGCTGTAGATCTTTGCAGTTCATCCAGAGTGATCATGGGCCTCTTGGCTGCATCTCTGATCAGTCTTCTCCTTGTATGAGCTGAAAGTTTAGAGGGACGGCCAGGTCTTGGTAGATTTGCAGTGGTCTGATACTCCTTCCATTTCAATATTATCGCTTGCACAGTGCTCCTTGGGATGTTTAAAGCTTGGGAAATCTTTTTGTATCCAAATCCGGCTTTAAACTTCTTCACAACAGTATCTCGGACCTGCCTGGTGTGTTCCTTGTTCTTCATGATGCTCTCTGCGCTTTTAACGGACCTCTGAGACTATCACAGTGCAGGTGCATTTATACGGAGACTTGATTACACACAGGTGGATTGTATTTATCATCATTAGTCATTTAGGTCAACATTGGATCATTCAGAGATCCTCGCTGAACTTCTGGAGAGAGTTTGCTGCACTGAAAGTAAAGGGGCTGAATAATTTTGCACGCCCAATTTTTCAGTTTTTGCTTTGTTAAAAAAGTTTGAAATATCCAATAAATGTCGTTCCACTTCATGATTGTGTCCCACTTGTTGTTGATTCTTCACAAAAAAATACAGTTTTATATCTTTATGTTTGAAGCCTGAAATGTGGCAAAAGGTCGCAAAGTTCAAGGGGGCCGAATACTTTCGCAAAGGCACTGTAATAGAGTATTTCCTGAAATACACAAAAGTGTGTGTGTTAGTGTATACCTACTAGATATCTCTAGATAGGTACCACAATACTATATATTTCTGTTCCACCTTAAATTAAATAAATGTATTGCCAAGCATGATCAGCCTTAGTGTGTCTGGCAAAGGAATTTGCGCCTCAACATCAACCCGAGTTGCAATGACCTAAAATCCCAAAACCTACATATAAAAAATATTCAAATGATGTGTAATAGTATAATAAAACCATTAATCATATAAACATTATAAATATAAAAACACGATTCCTTACATCTTCCAAGAGGAACTGAGATTCGTCCTTCTCTTTGAAGTGGGTCATCAACAAAAGAATGGCAGCAGTGTCTGTTAGATCGTCATTGCCTCTGATGTCGATTTCATTCAGCAGGCACTGGATCTCTCTCCTCAGCTTGGTCTTTTGGCTTTTAAAAAAGTTGACAATTCTCTTACCCTTGTTCAGATGAGCTTGAGTCAGGCGACTGTCAATCACGATGCCAGTGAGGGTATTGAAGTGGTCGCAGAGCCATAACTTGGTGAAAAGCAAAGGCCACTGTTCCTGGAGGTCACTGACGCTTGGAGGAGGACAAGTGTCCTATCCATTGTTACAGATCCTATCCATTCTTAATTTTCTTTTTAAAAAATTCTATGAAAAACTCTGTTAGGCTATGCGCTGCACTCCATACCAGCACAAGAGGACAAACAAACAATTTACAGAAACATTTGTATATTTTTGTACTTTTTGTAATTTCTGTCCCCTTTATTGCATATGCCTCTCTCCCTCATAGCATAAACCATTTATTTTGAGGGCAAACAAATAGACTATTTACAAAACCTTTTTAACCTTGTGTGTGTGCGTACACACTTAGAAAAAAGGCTTCCGAAAGGGTTCTTTGGCTGTCCGCATAGGAGAACCCTTTTTGGTTCCAACTCTTCTGGGTTCCATGTAGAACCCTTTCCATAGAGGGTTCTACCTGGAACCAAAACGGTTATACGTGTATCTGGAATCAAAAAGGGATCTTCAAAGGGTTCTCATATGGGGACAGCCAAATAACCATTTTAGGTTCTAGATAGCACCTTTTTTCATAACAATGATGTAAATATATTTCATTTATCAATCAAGATCACACCTCTTTGGTTGAAGGACTGAAGCAATTCCCGACACTATATTGAGTCAAATGGTCTTTTATGTCCTGCGGGCTGAACATATACAAGGTCTTTAATATTCTCCACTCCAAAATTTGCCCCTACTCTTACAATAAGTGCCATAGGATTGTTAATGACCTCAGAGAGTCAGGACACCTGTTTACCGTCCTATCTGAAACACCCTACACAGGGTAGTGTCCCCAATCACTGCCCTGGGGTATTGGGATATTTTTTAGACCAGAGGAAAGAGTGCCTCCTACTGGCCCTCCAAAACCACTTCCAGCAGCATCTGGTGGCTTGCTTCTGAAGCTAAGCAGGGTTGGTCCTGGTCAGTCCCTGGATGGGAGATCCAGGGACTGACCAGGACCAACCCTGCTTAGCTTCAGAAGCAAGCCAGCAGTGGTATGCAGGGTAATATCCTGCTGGCTACTAATGGACTAATGGACTAAGGATAACAAAAGGATAACAAAAGCAGTGAGAATATTCCACTACACTTTTGCTAAATCACACACACCCCGAAACTGAATATAGCTAATGCTAACCAGATATATTTAGACTTAGAGAAAGGTGTCCAAAGGAGTTCGCCATCTCGGAGCTATAGCTAACGTTAGCAAGCACCATTCCCCATCTGAGACACCTCTCATTCCAACTACAGAATCACCCCAAAAGTATACATCCCAAGTCAAAATGCCAGCCCATGCCTGCTGACAAACTAAAGATGCATTCGACATAGCTAAACTCTCGCTCCCTCCCTAGACGAACAGGAATTGTAACTTAAATTTAAAAAAAAAAAAAAAAAATCTGATTTGTATTATTGACAAAGTGACAATCATTTTGATGAATAAAACGTTGTTATGGAAATGAAACTGTTCCATGAAAATGTGCATATGAAAATCATAACTGGCATGCAGATCGGTAGAAATTGTAAGATATATTTTAAGTTTCCCCAAACTTGAAACTCACAAAATGTAAACTCACATGCCGCCTAGGAATAGACCGTTGAGAACATAGCACACATTTCTTATACTACATAATGACAACGTGTGTGTGTATGTGTGTGTGAGTGTGTGAGTGAGTGAGTGTGTGAGTGAGCGAGTGAGAGAGAGAGAGAGAGAGTGTGAGAGAGAGAGAGATAACAAGAGGAGTGTTGTATCTAATATTGTGTATATTAAAACTGAGCACAAAAGGACAGCTATGTGATCCATCGTGGAGAAAAGCGCTCACCTTGTTCCAACACCAGTGGGTGGAAAGCACCACTTGCTGGGCTGCACCCAGCACTTTGTTGCTTACTAGACTAGAGGGCTAGTACGCCTGTGTTTGACATGGGCAGGAGCAGGCCTCCGAGTCGAGTGAGAGAGAATGTCATGTTCCTTATTTGATATTGGTCCCATTCCCTTTTCGCCAAGTTTAGAATTCTAAACTAATAGAAAATAGAAGTTTTAAAAAATTACGAGCACTGCTCTAGATCACTTGATATCCACCACAAGAGGGAGAGAAGAGGGTGCAAGAGAGAGGGGAGACCAACAGAGAGGGAGAGAGAGAGACCCGACTTAACTCAAACTAAACCGTTTATCCTACAGCAGAGCGTGTCCGACTCAAAACCCCTACAACTGACTAGATAAGAGCATACTGCTTAGAAAACAGAGCTGAGAGCTCTCCATGCAGGATGGGGCCAATATATAAATATCCCCCCAAAAATGTAATCTCCCCTACTTCAATTCTATTATCATTTATTTCAATAATGCAACAGAAAATGGTTTAATAGTTTTTTATTGCAACACAAATTCTTGCAGTTTTACCATATGCACACCTCCAGCACCCGTACTTTCGGCTATGCCTGAGAGATGATGGGCCTGAAAGACATGATTTCTAAACATGTCCCACCAGTACGTGGTAGTATAGAGAGGGCCCTGAGAGATAGGCTTGAGAGATTATGTCTGCAGTTAGTCTCTATTGGAAACCAACTGACTCTTTCAAATCCAACCATGTTTGAGAATGAAGTATATCAGGTCCTCTTACTTCTACGGACTTTAAGTTGTTTTTATAGTCCAGTGGTTTTACAGATTCAAACCGTCCTCTTGAAAGACAGAGTCTGCGGATCCGTAGGTAACCGTCCCTTTCAGCCCTGTTCTGCCTGTCTCGCCACCATCAAAATTAGATTTTTGTTAGCATTTTAGCTGACGCTAACCCTAACCCTTTTTCTAACCCTTAACCTAATTTTCATAACTTGCTACGTTAATTCTCATAACCTACTGCGTAAATTCTAACCTGCTACGAAAAGTACATTCTTACATAAAACCTGTCCTCCTGGATCTCCTGGAAAGAGCTGTATCAAGTTGTTTGCAAGATTACATTGTTATTACACATTATGCCAATTAAATGTGTATAATCAGGGGAATTCTCCTTCTGTCTCAATAGTCTACTCCATATAGTCTAGTAGACTAGTCCATAGTCCAATAGCCTGCGGCTGCGCTACTGTAGGCCAAATACAATCAGGGGTGAAATAGGTTGATCTTAGAGGGATTCTTCCAATCACCCTATCAGATCACTGGGCTTTCAGCTCAAAACGTTACAATTTAGGCCTACATGCCAATTATTATTCCAATTACAGTCCAAAATGGTAAAGTCTTGTTATTTCAATCATATTAGACTCTCAGAACAAAATAACATTAATCCTAACTAAAAAAGAAGGAAGGTTTGTAATAATATTTGAGAGCAGGAGAGCAAATGATCTGAATTGCAATTGTGACAAAATCTTAATCCTGCACACTAAAAAAATCTGGAGTAATAGGTTATAGAGAGAATACATTGAATTCATGAAATAAAGCAGACTATTCTTCGATAAGGTTAAATAAGCATAATTAAATAGCAGTCTCTTTAATAGTCCACAAGGGGTCACACTTTTGAAAGGATTGGGATTTGTGGGGAGCTAAATGAAAATTTGCACAAAATGAAAATAAAGATATTATATATATTTTTCTTTACACACATTGTTTTGAAAGATACCTTCTTGGCTGTGTGACAAGGTGAGGATGTGATGATGAGACATTTACATGTATATGCCATGGCCTGCACTCTGGATACCCTATAATGAAATAAAAAAACAATTGATTGCCAATAGTTGATTGTGAACTCCCTGTATGGCAATGAAAATGGCACACATAATACCATAATCTAAGTGTCCTGTTTGAAATTCCTGTCCACAGATGGTTTGGGGTACTTTTCCGTCCTTACTTGCTCCAAATCGTGTCCATCATCGCCTTGGGTTTTGGGCGCACTTGGAACTTCCAATTTGCTGCGACGTTTGAGAATATGCTGGAGTAAAAAGACCATCGCCAAAACGACAATGACAATACACACTATTATTCCAATTAGACCACCTGCTGTCACAGTTGAGGGGCGCTGAGTTGGATATTTGACACTTGGTGTAATAAAATCAGATGGTGTCGTAAAGCCTGAACCCTCCGACGATTTTCTCTGAACACATTTCCATCCGTCAACCAAGTCGAATCCCTCATAGCAAGAACACATATGACCTCCATACGTATTATTGCAATTATGTTCGCAGTAACCATTATAACATTCATTAATGTCAACACAAATTCTAATTTCATTTCTTACATCGCTCAGGTAACCCTCGGGACAGTTGCATTGCTGTGGATCATTTGGGTCACATTCTGCAAGACACTCTTCGAAAGGACAATGCAGTTGACATTTGTTAGGGTCTTTTCTCGTTGCAATATATCCTTCAAAACAGGAGCAATTATAACTGCCCAATGTATTTTCGCAAAGATGCTCGCATGGTCCATCCATGTAGCACTCATCTTCGTCAATGCAAACGTCATTGATCATTTTGAATCCATTTTGGCATCTGCATTTAAATCCACCAATGTTTTTTACACACTCATAGTTCTGTCCCGGGCACTGTCTATCATCGAAACAATCATCAATATCTTTACACTTCTTCCCATCTTCTGCTAGTGCGTACCCATGGTGACACGTGCAGGCGATGGAGCTGTCATTTTGCTGGTAGCAAACGTGTGCACACCCGAAATTAAGGCAGGGATCGTTTTGCACAACAACAACACATGTCAATTTATTGTCATGCAGAATTTTTCCAGGTGGGCAGATGCATACAGGTTGTTGATTAATCGATAAGCACTCATCCTCACAACCACCGTTCAATACATCGCAAATCCATGGTCCTTGCATCCACTGTTCAGAGAGACAGATATACTTGGAACCAAAGGGCTTGAGCGTTGCAGTGCTTCCCAAGGGCAATACCAGTAGATCCTCTCCCTCGAATCCAAATGGGGTCTCATATAGAACGGATTCCTCGCTTTTGATGTCAATACGTTTGCAGCCACTTGGAAAATTATACTCACAAAGGTATCCATTTATTTCCCTGTCGCATGATTGTTCTGTCCAATTCAATTCGATTTTGGAGACCGAGACACATTTTGAAGAGCAGACATTGTCAATGAGCCCCCAGTTTTGAAAGTCTGTTGAATTATCTCCCGTTATCCATCTGTACCCCCGCAAATCAGAGGCACTGTCGGGACATTGTCCACTCGGTAACCGCAAACCAATCCAGTAATCTCCTGTAATACCGATTAAAATCGAAATTATGTGTTGTGATTCCGAAGATCGCACTGTCATTAATTGTCCATTATTGCTCTCACAATGTTTTTGAGCCGTTGCAAAATCGACTGGATCCTGGAAAACAGCAAAACAATGATTCCCCTGGCAGTATGCATTATGTTGGGCTTCTCCCACTCTCATCAAGAATGTTAGAGTAACAAACACCATCACTATTATGTCCCTCATTTTTTAAACTCAGTTGTTACAACTTTCTAATTAGGCCTACAACTCTTGCGCGTATTAGAAGTCAATGTAGGCTATAGCCTAGTTTAGACTGATAATCCTGTTGATAGTTCACGCTTATAAAAGGCTCGCTCCATGTTTGCGCTCTGGTCACGGAAGGAAGTTCCTCCTTGGAAGGAAGCTCGTTTTCAGCTGCTTGTTTTAATCCCCTTCCAAAAACGTTATCTCTCCCACTGCGACGGTGCACATCACTATAGCATATATTTCGAATGACGCAGACACGCGAGCCTACCCACACCCGAGTGGGCGCAAATAATAGCCAACATTTGGCACATAAACAAATGTCTACACTAGTAAACTGCAAACATGAAATACACGTTGGTAGATAACCTCTACAATTGAATAGGCCAATATTTCAACAAATGGAATTAGGATATAGTTAAATGTATTTGTAGAAGCCTAATACATGTTATTGTTTCCCCCGCCTCTCTCTCGCGCGCTCTCTATCTCTCTCTGGTACCTCAGATGGCACATTCAAGCTATTTTGGGATACATTTTAGAACCCCATCCAGAAATGGGCACCATGGAACAGAACCCCAAGGCTCTTAAAATGTCAATCAGCAGTAGAAACGATAAAAAAAAGGCATCCCCGCTCCTGTTTTGGTAAAAAGCTGAATGCAGGACTGACAATCCATGATATCAAAATTATAGTTATAACCATGTTTTGAGGCTATATAGTGTTTGCTTACATTTACTTTGTTTACAAACATTGAAGTAAAAAAAGTTTAGGTCTATATTTTGGGTTCTGATGGGGTATGACATCATATATTATTCAAGAATCAATGGGTTCATATAATACATTCATTAGTCAAAAAATGAATGTAGCAATTACTGATTGCCCCTTTTAGGTGATTTACACATAATATGGTTTCAGGTATTTGCATGAAATTCTATTAGACCTTTAAAGTTACAAATACCAAACTAAGCCTCCAATAAAGAAGGAATGAACATTTTATTTTTCTCCAACTAATAACAGTATAGCCCAATATAGGCCGCCCACACACACAGCCTTACTCCAAAGATGCATTATAGTTTTTCCACTGATATAATTCATGGCCTATATTCAACTTGTTGGCACAAATAAAAGTGGAAGTGGAGCAAGCAGATACCTCCATGCATGGCTGCTTAATTGACCATTTGCTAAACAGTAGGCTGTTATTTGCTTTTGCTACATTTCAATAACGAGTTTTAGTGAGTAAATAACAAGAATAATCTCAAAGAAGTTAAATAATAATTTATTATGTTTTCTTTTATAATCATTTGATAGGATATATATATATATATTGCAAGTTAGCCTATAGGCTTACTTTGTTACTGGCTTTGTTCACGTATGAGATTGGTTTGATTTTTTTGTGATGAGGTGAGCCATTTCTGATATATGCTTATTAAAACTGTATGAAATAAAAACATTACGTTCAAACCAGCTGATTCTCCTTTGCAGACGTGTAAACAAGGCATGACAAAGAAAATGGCAAAGTTATCCAACAACATATTAATTGTCATATTATAAAATGTCTGTCAAATGACAATTTGTGGTACTTATCCGTTGAGACTTGCTGCAAATCGTGATTACCAACGCCTTGGCTTTCGAAAGCAATGTCTAAATTACCTCGACGTTTCAGTATAAGGTGAATAAGTACAACCATCACCAAAATAACAACGACAATACATACTATCATTCCAAGAAGACCTCCCGCCTTTACAGTGAAAGGACGCTCAGTTGGATGCTTGGCACTTGGTGTATATGGTGTCGTAAAACCTGAACCCTCCGATGATTCTCTCTCAACACAATCATATTCACCAACCAAGTCGAATCCCTCGTCACAAGAACACAGGTAACCTCCATAAGTATTTGTGCAATTACTGTGGCAGTAGGAATCCATCTCACATTCATCTATGTCGACACAAACTGACGACCCGTTTCTGTCATCGAGTAAGTAACCTATTGGACAGTAGCATTGATATGTTTTACTACGATCACATTCTGTGGGACACTCTTCTGCTAAACAAAGTAATTTACACCTGTTGGCGTCTTCTGTCATTGAAATGAATCCATCAAAACAGGAGCAAATGTAACTGCCTATCGTGTTCGTGCATTCGTGCTCACATGGACCCATGAAGCATTCATCCACATCGACGCATGTGTCATTTTCCAACTCATATCCCTTCTGGCATCTGCATTCAAATCCACCAAGAGTAGGCCTATTGACACATTCACTGTTCTGTCCCGGGCACTGTCTATCCTCGACACAATAATCAATGTCTTTGCACTCCTTCCCATCTTCTGCCAGTGCGTACCCATGGTGACACATGCAAGCGTAGCTGTCATCTTTTTTCTGGCAGAGATGCGCGCACCCTGAGTCATGGCAGGGGTCATTTAGCGCAAATTCACATGTGACGTTGTTGTCCTGGAGAGTTTTTCCAGGTGGACAGGTGCATACAGGTTCATGGTTAACTGAGGTACAGTCATGCGAACAGCCACCATTAAACACGTCACAATTCCATGGTGCTTGTATCCACTGTTCAGAGTGACATATGTATTTCGATCCGAGGGATTTGAGCGTTGCAATGGTTCCCAGGGGTAATACCAGTAGGTTGTCTCCCTTGAATCCCAATGGGTTGTCGTACAGAACGGATTCGTCCCCTTTTACCATGACATGTTGGCAAGGACTGTCAAGTTTATATTCACAAATAAATCCATCTATTTTACTGTTGCATGGCTGTTCCTTCCATTCAAAGTCGTATTTTGATACTGAAATGCAGTTTGAAGAGCAGACATCATCAAAGTGTCCCCAGTTCTGGAACTCCGTTTCAGTATCTCCAGTTATCCACCTGTACCCTCGTAAACCCAACGCTTGGTCGGGGCATTGCCCGCTCGGTAGCTGCAAACCAATCCAATAATTTCCAGTATGGATACCGAGTAATATTAAAAGGATGCTATGCGATATCAAAGATCGCACTGTCATTAAATGTCCATTATGCCCATTATTATCCTCACAATGTTTTTGTGCCGTTCCAAAGTCGACTTGGTCCTGGAAAACCGCAAAGCACTGCTTCTCGATGCAGTATCCGCCACGAGGGGCTTCCCCCTTGACTCTCAAAAGGAATGTTAACGCAACGAGTATTCCTACAGTATCCCTCATTTTTTAACAATAGCCTACGCCTCAAATCAAATATAACAATTTCGCATATCATTTAGAGATGTAGGCTACTCGGCCCCTCTGCTTATAAAGCACGGTTTGATTAGTAGAATGAACGTTAAGACTGCTGATAACTGCCATTTATAAAAGCCTCCCTCCATGTTTTCGATTGATCAAGGAAGGAAGTTCCTTTTTGGATGGCGTAGTTGCTGACTAAGAACAAACAAGTTCTCTCAACCTGTAGTTGGGCAGGCTGCAACCTGGACTCAGGGGTAGACTTAACATAGTAAAAGTAAAAGTAGTAACACTCAAATTTGTACGAAATGTTACGTTTTGTGTTGTATGTCTTAATTTGTGAATATCCATTATCCATTTTGTAAGAATTACAATTTGTATATGTTATGAATTGCAATTTGTACAATATCTTACGAATTTCAATTCATACAATATCTTACGACTTTGCAAAATGTATAACATGTTATGAATTCCAATTTGTTGTGACAAAAGTTAACTAGGTTGCTAATGCTAATGTTAGCTAGGTTGCTAACGTTAGCTAGGCTAGGGTTTAATGTTAGGGTTAGGAGTTAGGTTAAAGGGTTGAGGTTAGGGGAAGGGTTAGCTAACATGGTAAGTAGTTGCGCCGTATAACGCGAGATGTTCGCGTTATACGGCCACCTGTCCACCTCAGCCAACCACACTACTTTCGTTTTTTGGCCTTAAGTAACCTTCTGTCTTATGTAACCATACCAAACTTAACATACTGTATCATACTAATATGAATGTCCCGATTTTACTATTACTTTGTTACGTCTATAGTCTATGAGACCAGGCTGGCCCATCATCCCGTATTACTAGTGCCATCGTGTCACTGATGCATGCGCCCACACACAGGCACACACCCCAAATTGATATTTGTAGTAGGCTATAGTCCAATAATCACATTTCTAAATGTAAGCCCTAAAATTTAAGTTAGAAATATATTTAAATCATTGCAAAATCCAAAAACGTAGATAACGTAGATATTTCAGTGTTTGCTGCTAATTTGCTAACTTTTCTAGTATTTACAGGTCTCTCTCTCATGAGTATGCCTTTATCGCACCTCAGATGTCACATTCTGAGCTATTTTAGGATTCATTTTAGAACCCCTGTATATCCACAAATAGACATCCTGAAGACAGACACCATCTTCATGAGGTCATTTAAAGACAATATGTTTTAAGATATATTAGAATACATTAATTATTATGTTATTACATAGGCTATGCCAAATATTTAGAGGCAACCAAGATAATATCTGGGTCTCTCTGTTTGTCCAGAGGTGGTAGCCTAGGAGGAGTAGGAACATAATCACTCAGGGGGAGATTGAATCATGAGTGGCACAAATGCACCCCAGGAAGTGGAAGGTGGGATTACTTCCTCTATACCCACCACACAATTTATGTTACTAGATAGAGAAGGCATGTTATTTCAGCGCTCCCATATTTGCTTTAATAAAATGGGTGGAGTGAGAGAAATGGGAAATGGAGTGGAAGTGGGTGTGGTTTTGTTCATGCAACGGAAAATAAAACCTGTCCAACCCTCATATTTGATTAGTCCTACTGATTGGTATGCTGCCATGATGAAGTCCACTATGTAGGCTACATTGTATGATAAGGAGTGGCTTTTGTAGATTATTATTGGCTGCTTGATATACCTGGAAAAAATGTCATGTCTCTTTGGCATATTTATTTAAAACTTACAAGGGGAAACTTCAAGATGTGTCTGCAGACTGTTTATTTTTGGAAAACCAAAGATATCCGGAACGGAAGAAACCATGCCTGTTCTTTCCAACACTTATGTTTGTATAGCCACATTCTGACAGAGCCAGTTTCGTTGGTGCCACCAACAACATATCCGAAGCCTATCATTGAGTAAACAATACCTCAAAAGGGGCCCACTTCTTTGAGTCCACTGCAGGACAAGTCTTTCATATGGGATGGAGGAAATGGGAGGTCTTCCCCTGCAGCGTGTAGCCGGGGATAAGGAGAAAGGGAAAAGGTTTGTACCGATGACCTTCCCTGTATCAAAACCCCCGGGAGTGATTTCTCTCTGAGTCAGCGTTGTCAGAAGATGGCAGCCATATCCTGTGATGGCTACTCCCAACCAACTCTACATTGATGATAACTTTTATGAAAATGGACGAAATGACCTTAAATTAGATTCACTCATGTTGTCGTAATGGAAATCTATAGACTGTGGAGAATGATGGAAGACACTTATTAAATAGTATGTAAACATGTCATATTTTGAATATTTTCCTATGTTTAAAAGTTACCATTTTGGCAGAATTTTGTCAAAAGCATTGCATGTTATGAGCTGCAATCTGCAATCTGCTCATAACTTGCATAGCAATATCATTATAGACAGTGATTATGATCCCACATACATGTAGGCTACAAGGAAGTTCCATTTCTATTTACCATGTGTAATAAAGAAATTTGAAATCTTACTCACTCACATTTATTATCTTGGAAGTGCCAAACCCAGCAACCACATAATCTGATTCTAGTGTATACAATTCCGCTCAATTTAATTTGGCATTCCTCAGGCTATTGCTAGTGACCCAACCCAGCCATTCATATTTTTGCTATTCTTTCTGCCACAGCCTACCTTACTTTCTTTTGTCAACCCTTTCTGCTTCATCCTAAGGAATTGACTGTTAGGATATTGTATTTCGCCGCCTGAGACATCAATGGCAGGAAATAGCTTCACGGGACTCTTAAGCCCTGTTCACACTGGCAGTTTGAAGTGACACTCAGATACAAATCTGATTCCTGGCCATGCGACTTGGTCAAATATGACCAAAATATGACCAAATATGATTTATTTGCCCCCAAGTGGTTTGTAGACTGTTATTTGACATATCTTGTTGCTTGCTAGTTACTCTGTTGACTGTGTGAAGAGAACATGTGGTAACTAACTAGCTTGCTAATTGTTTACAAACAAATGAGTGAATGTGCTAGCAAGCTAAACAGCTACCTACGACTCAACCAAATGTAAATCAAAACTAGAGGTTGAACTGACGTCTGTGTCCAGTGGGTCTTTGTGACACTTTATTTGCTGGAATCTGGTTGATTTAATTCAGAAGGCCTGCTGAATAAAGCCAGGTTATTAGCAGGCTGTCTGTGTTGGCAGCGTGGTCTGACTTGATTCTAAGAGATGTGCTTGTGTTGGAATGTGTGTTCACACACAGTACTTTAGGGCCTCTCCAACAGGAGATCACACAGAGACTCTTGCTATTGCCAGCATTCACTTACTACTGAGAATAGAACGGAGTTGTTTGGACGCATTGCAATAATCTGTTTCCAGCAATTGTGTTGTGCCACTCAGTACATGCAAAGAAACGGGCCATTTAATCAGGTTGACAGAACTCCAGAGACAGGAAAACGAACTCTGACATGTCATAGCCTCTGCTTTATCATATCCTATCTAAACAGACTACCGGTAGCTGCAGGCAAACCTATGTACTCATAGCTTGGAGAGTGATGTCGGTAGACAAGTAGATATGTCAGACTGAGCTACAAATAATTTAGTTTGCGGTCTTTTGCTGACTCACACATTTCATTTAAGAATTTCCAGACTTTTAAGAGAGAAATGCATTGTAATCTTGTTTACCAGCCTCTCTGAAGAACAAGGTTCAAAGCAGAGTCATATCATTGTCATGTTTTTCCTTAGTCATTACTTAGAGTCTTTAGTCATTATTATTGATGCCCTCAATCTCACAGAAATTATCAATGAACCTACCAGGTACCACCCCAAAGCCGTAAACACGGGCACCCTCATAGATATCATCCTAACCAACTTACACCTCTGCTGTTTTCAACCAAGATCTCAGCGATCACTGCCTCATTGCCTGCATCTGTAATGGGTCAGCGGTCAAGCGACCGCCACTCATCACTGTCAAACGCTCCCTGAAACACTTCAGCGAGCAGGCCTTTCTAATTGACCTGACCCGGGTATCCTGGAAGGATACTGACCTCATCCCGTCAGTAGAGGATGCCTGGTTATTTAAAAAAAAAAATGCCTATCTCACCATCTTAAATAAGCATGCCCCATTCAAGAAATTTAGAACTAGGAACAGATATAGCCCTTGGTTCTGTCCAGACCTGACTGCCCTTAACCAACACAAAAACATCCTATTTCGTTCTGCATTAGCATCGAACAGCCCCCGTGATATGCAACTTTTCAGGGAAGTTAGAAACCAATATACACAGGCAGTTAGAAAAACCAAGGCTAGCTTCTTCAAGCATAAACTTGCTTCCTGCAACACAAACTCAAAAAAGTTCTGGGACACTGTAAAGTCCATGGAGAATAGGAACACCTCCTCCCAGCTGCCCACTGCACCGAGGATAGGAAACTCTGTCACCACCGATAAATCCACTATAATTGAGAATTTCAATAAGCATTTTTTCTATGGCTGGCCATGCTTTCCACCTGGCTACACCTACCCCGGTCAACAGCACTGTACTCCCCACAGCAACTCGCCCAAGCCTTCTCCATTTCTCCTTCTCCCAAATCCAGTCAGCTGATGTTCTGAAAGAGCTGCAAAATCTGGACCCCTACAAATCAGCCGGGCTAGACAATCTGGACCCTTTCTTTCTAAAAATGATCTGCCGAAATTGTTGCAACCCCTATTATTAGCCTGTTCAAACTCTCTTTCGTGTCGTCTGAGATTGCCAAAGATTGGAAAGCAGCTGCGGTCATCCCCCTCTTCAAAGGGGGACACACTCTTGACCCTAACTGCTACAGACCTACAGTGCCTTGCGAAAGTATTCGGCCCCCTTGAACTTTGCGACCTTTTGCCACATTTCAGGCTTCAAACATAAAGATATAAAACTGTAGTTTTTTGTGAAGAATCAACAACAAGTGGGACACAATCATGAAGTGGAACGACATTTATTGGATATTTCAAACTTTTTTAACAAATCAAAAACTGAAAAATTGGGCGTGCAAAATTATTCAGCCCCTTTACTTTCAGTGCAGCAAACTCTCTCCAGAAGTTCAGTGAGGATCTCTGAATGATCCAATGTTGACCTAAATGACTAATGATGATAAATACAATCCACCTGTGTGTAATCAAGTTTCCGTATAAATGCACCTGCACTGTGATAGTCTCAGAGGTCCGTTGAAAGCGCAGAGAGCATAATGAAGAACAAGAAACACACCAGGCAGGTCCGAGATACTGTTGTGAAGAAGTTTAAAGCCGGATTTGGATACAAAAAGATTTCCCAAGCTTTAAACATCCCAAGGAGCACTGTGCAAGCGATAATACAATCAGTCGTATATTGCACAAATCTGGCCTTTATGGAAGAGTGGCAAGAAGAAAGCCATTTCTTAAAGATATCCATAAAAAGTGTAGTTTAAAGTTTGCCACAAGCCACCTGGGAGACACACCATACATGTGGAAGAAGGTGCTCTGGTCAGATGAAACCAAAATTGAACTTTTTGGCAACAATGCAAAACGTTATGTTTGGCGTAAAAGCAACACAGCTGAACACACCATCCCCACTGTCAAACATTGTGGTGGCAGCATCATGGTTTGGGCCTGCTTTTCTTCAGCAGGGACAGGGAAGATGGTTAAAATTGATGGGAAGATGGATGGAGCCAAATACAGGACCATTCTGGAAGAAAACCTGATGTAGTCTGCAAAAGACCTGAGAAGGGACGGAGATTTGTCTTCCAACAAGACAATGATCCAAAACATAAAGCAAAATCTACAATGGAATGGTTCAAAAATAAACATATCCAGGTGTTAGAATGGCCAAGTCAAAGTCCAGACCTGAATCCAATCGAGAATCTGTGGAAAGAACTGAAAAATGCTGTTCACAAATGCTCTCCATCCAACCTCACTGAGCTTGAGCTGTTTTGCAAGGAGGAATGGGAAAAAATTTCAGTCTCTCGATGTGCAAAACTGATAGAGACATACCCCAAGCGACTTACAGCTGTAATCGCAGCAAAAGGTGGCGCTACAAAGTATTAACTTAAGGGGGATGAATAATTTTGCACGCCCAATTTTTCAGTTTTTGATTTGTTAAAAAAGTTTGAAATATCCAATAAATGTCGTTCCACTTCATGATTGTGTCCCACTTGTTGTTGATTCTTCACAAAAAAATACAGTTTTATATCTTTGTTCAGGCTTATGTTTGAAGCCTGAAATGTGGCAAAAGGTCGCAAAGTTCAAGGGGGCCGAATACTTTCGCAAGGCACTGTATATCTATCCTACCCTGACTTTCTAAGGTCTTCGAAAGCCAAGTCAACAAACAGATTACCGACCATTTTGAATCCCACCGCACCTTCTCCACTATGCAATCTGGTTTCAGAGCTGGTCATGGGTGCACCTCAGCCACGCTCAAGGTCCTAAACGATATCTTAACCGCCATCGATAAGAAACAATACTGTGCAGCCATATTCATTGACCTGGCCAAGGCTTTCGACTCTGTCAATCACCACATCCTCATCGGCAGACTCGATAGCCTTGGTTTCTCAAATGATTGCCTCGCCTGGTTCACCAACTACTTCTCTGATAGAGTTCAGTGTGTCAAATCGGAGGACCTGTTGTCTATGGGGGTGCCACAGGGTTCAATTATTGGGCCGATTCTCTTCTCTGTATACGTCAATGATGTCGCTCTTGCTGCTGGTGAGTCTCTGATCCACCTCTACGCAGACGACACCATTCTGTATACTTCTGGCTCTTCTTTGGACACTGTTAACAACCCTCCAGAAGAGCTTCTATGCCATACAACTCTCCTTCCGTGACCTCCAACTCCTCTTAAATACAAGTAAAACTAAATGCATGCTCTTCAACCGATCACTACCTGCACCTGCCCGCCTGTCCAGCATCACTGCTCTGGACGGTTCTGACTTAGAATATGTGGACAACTACAAATACCTAGGTGTCTGGTTAGACTGTAAACTCTCCTTCCAGACTCACATCAAACATCTCCAATCCAAAGTTACATCTAGAATTGGCTTCCTATTTCGCAACAAAGCATCCTTCACTCATGCTGCCAAACATACCCTCGTAAAACTGACCATCCTACCGGTCCTCGACTTTGGCGATGTCATTTACAAAATAGCCTCTAATACCCTACTCAATAAATTGGATGCAGTCTATCACAGTGCCATCCGTTTTGTCACCAAAGCCCCATATACTACCCACCACTGCAACCTGTATGCTCTCGTTGGCTGGCCCTCGCTTCATACTCGTCGCCACTGGCTCCAGGTCATCTACAAGACCCTGCTAGGTAAAGTCCCCCCGTATCTCAGCTCGCTGGTCACCATAGCAGTACCCACCTGTAGCACGCGCTCCAGCAGGTATATCTCTCTGGTCACCCCAAAACCAATTATTCCTTTGGCCGCCTCTCCTTCCAGTTCTCTGCTGCCAATGACTGGAACGAACTACAGAAATCTCTGAAACTGGAAACACATCTCCCTCACTAGCTTTAAGCACCAGCTGTCAGAGCAGCTCACAGATTACTACACCTGTACATAGCACATCTATAATGTAGCCCAAACAACTACCTCTTCCCCTACTGTATTCTACTTTGCACATTCTTCCACTGCAAATCTACCATTGTTATATTGTATTTACTTCGCCACCATGGCCTTTTTTTGCCTTTACCTCCCTTATCTCACCTCATTTGCTCACATCGTATATAGACTTATTTTTCTACTGTATTATTGACTATGTTTGTTTTACTCCATGTGTTGTTGTACGTGTCGATCTGCTTTGCTTTATCTTGGTCAGGTCGCAATTGTAAATGAGAACTTGTTCTCAACTTGCCTACCTGGTTAAATAAAGGTGAAAAAAAAAATAAAACACTGACCCCCAAGATACTATTTTCCCTAGACATGACTAATTCCACATTAAAGCAAATATTTCTCCTTTCTCCTTCTTCCTACACACCGTTTCCATCCCCCTGAGCATGGGGAGGAGGAACAACCCTATAGTTCTCAACATCTCCCCTCTGTGAAAAATAAGCCTTCCCGAGAGTTGGCCAGTCTGGCACGATGACAGGAATATTATGAACTTGTGACAATCCCTGTTACAAGAACAAACACATATGGCTGGGCCTCAGCTGGACCATGCACAACTCTTCAACACTCAAGTCGGAGATGAGGGGTACTCATAGTCCAAACAGCACATAACTTCAGAGGCTAGAAAGTCAACACAAACACAAGGACTCATTTCTTTTCACCTACTGGGAATTACATTATTTAAAGAGGCTGAATTACATGGTGAGAGTAGACATGGCAGGGAAGGGTGAAAATGCTGCATTCACAGCACTAAGGATTTGTAGTTTATTGTACCAGCTCCTCCTGTATGTTTCACAAGACTAGTCGATTGAGGAAGTGAAATGTTCTTTTGTATTCCCCTTTTTGGACATGTTTTCATAAATATGATTTGTCATCTCTAAAGTCTCCAATACCTAACTACCGTTGAGTCCATGATCCCATGCCTGGGATTCTAGGCCAATGTGTGTGAAATATGGAGGACAGGAGTCCTCTTGGAAGAGCACTTGAGGGAGGAACTTGACTTTAGATGAAAGTTACAGGCCTCTGATAATTACCCAGTACCCAGGCAGGCCCTGGGTAATGATCAGAAGCCTGCACATTCTGGAATGCTTGACCCCTCTCCATGTATGCCTGGGAACACCTCCCCCTGAACAGGGAGGCCTATAGCTAACCGCTACTTAACCCACATTGTTCTTAGAATAACTAGTATCAGAGAGCCTAGGGTTGTCCCCTGATGATTATATTGCTGTTTTGGAAATTACCCACCTGCTCTGCTCTTCCCAGATAATGTAATGATTGTCTTCCTCCTCTGATGAGGAGGAGTAGTAGGAAGGATCGGAGGACCAATGCGCAGCGTGGTAAGTGTCCATCTTTTTAATGAAGTAAATGAACACTGAACAAACACAAGAACGAACGAACAAACGAACAAACGAACAAACGAACAAACGAACAAACGAACAAACGAACAAAACAGTCCTGTCTAGCACAGATACCAACACTCAACAGAAAACAATCACCCACATCGCAAAGGTGAAACCAGGCTACATAAGTATGGTTCTCAATCAGGGACAACGATTGACAGCTGCCTCTGATTGAGAACCATACCAGACCAAACACAGAAATCCCAAATGATAGAAAAAGGAACATAGACTGCCCACCCCAACTCACGCCCTGACCATACTAATTTGCAAATAAATTCATTAAAAATCCTACAATGTGATTTTCTGGATTTTGTTTCTAATTTTGTCTGTCATAGTTGAAGTGTACCTATGATGAAAATTACAGGCCTCTCTCATCTTTTTAAGTGGGAGAACTTGCACAATTGGTGGCTGACTAAATACTTTTTTGCCCCACTGTAGGTATTCGATCCTCAGACAAAGTCAAGCTCATGGGAATTTAGAAAAAAACTAATCCAATGAAATGAGGATGCACCTCTAATGGTTTGGGGAGGTTGAGGGAGGCACATTCTTGTGTACCCTTTCCCCCAGAGCAACATGAAAAGATTCCTTCCTCATCTGGAAACAATATTTATTAATTCAGCAGGACTGAGTGAACTCGGCCAGATCTTTTCATACACCCTGCGACATCTGGAAAGAAGATGTGATCCCAGCAAAATGCCTGAAGCAAGACTCCTGTAAAGTTATCACTGTTCACTTTCTCAAGAGGTATTTTAGGCATTTTGACATTTGTTAAACCCCTGCTATGCATTCAAATGGAAGGATTTATTATTGCCCTTACAAAAAAACATGTCATGTAAAGAAACAGCATTTCACATGTGAAAATCACTTTTATGTGGAATTGTAAGTTCACAAATGTGAACGTGATATTTTCACGTGAACATTTTTCAGGTATGAAACTGCATATTAGATTTTTACAAGTGATTGTTTTTCACATGTGAACTTGCAATTCCACATCTGAAAGTGAAAATCAATTTTTAAAGAAAACTCCGTAAACAACGTAAATGTAAACAAACACTGTATAGCCTAAAAACATGGTTAAAACTATAATTTTAATATCATTGATGTGTCACGCCCTAATCTGTTTCACCTGTCTTTGTTATTGTCTCCACCCACCTCCAGGTGTCACCCAATTTCCCCATTAGTCCCTGGGTATTTATTCCTGTGTTCCCTGTTTGCCTGTTGCCAGTTTGTCTTGTCTTGTCAAGTCAACCAGCGTCGTTTTCCGTGCACCCGCTTTTTCTGATCTCTCTTTTGCTAGTCCTCCCGGTTTTGACCCTTCCCTGCCTTTAAACACCTTTAATACATTAATAGTATTATATTGTACAGTCCTCTAGTGAGTGAGTTACTTTTGTGCCATCAATATCAAGCAAAGCTTCTGAAGTTTAGAACAAATTTCTTAGTATTGCAAACAAAAATAATGACATTGAAAGCAAAACATAAACACAAAATTATAGATAGAAAAACAATGCAAGGAAATAACGTTCAAATGCGAGAGCAGGAAAATTGTAAATGGACCTCGGCGATCCAAAAAAATAATTGTGTAATTAAATAAAACACCCCTCACTCCACCCACACTCCCTCTTTCCTGCAATTTTCCCTATCCTTGATTATGTTACCCTGGCCTTCGCTTTCCCTGCCTTTTATCCAGTTACAAGTTTTGGTGCGTTCATTCAAGCAACATAGCAGCCTGCATCCCACTTGTCATGCCCTGACCTCAGACAGCCTTTTTATTTCTCTATTTGGTTATGTCAAGGTGTGATTAGGGTGGGCATTCTTGTTTTTCGTTTTCTATGTTGGCCTGGTATGGATCCCAATCAGAGGCAGCTGTATATCGTTGTCTCTGATTGGGGATCATATTTAGGCAGCCTTTTCCCACCTGTTGTTTGTGGGATCTTATTTTGTGTTTAGTTGCCTTGAGCACTGTATTACTGCACGTTTGTTATTTTCTTTGTTGTTTTGGTTGTAAATTTCATTATTAAATATAATGTGGAACTCTACGCAAGCTGTGCCTTGGTCCACTCATTTCAACGAACGTGACACCACGGCTGGTTTGCCTCTAAAGCTAAGCAGGGTCAGTCCTGGTCTGTCCCTGTATTGGAGAACAGATGCAGCTGGAAGCAATGAAAAATGAACGTGAGAAATAATCACGTGGGGAATATGTACATGCAAAACTTCACACAGGCCCAAAAACCACATGTCTGATTCATGTGAAAATGTCATGTGATTTGTTCACATCCACATCTTCTTGAATTTTTTTGTAAGGGTAGCAAAGCCATATGACATCACATTAATGTTAATATACATGTTGCATATTGGGTTTACATGAGCCCAAGTGTGTTTTTTGCCTTCTAGGGTTTTCTATGTCACAGGACTCACACAGTTTCACCTGTGTGTGTTACATTATATAATATGCATATTATGCAAGCATGTTCACGTGTTTGCTACAGTATTGTTTGTTAATGAAGCAGGCACTTTGTTCCGCCCAACGCTTGGTCCAGTTTAATATGGTCTCCTCCCTCTCCCAGGTCTGCATGGTGAACACATCACACTGGTTTTCTTTCGTTGTGTTCATGTTCTCCTGTTGATCTCAAACCACCAGGAGCCTGGAACCCTGTGGGCACTCCAACCCAGACAACGTCCTGCTCAGACGGCTGCCGGATGGGGAAATACACACTTCTGTTACAAGCCAACAAAAATGGGGACTTTCACTTAACAGTCACCTCTGACTTTCCATTACCGTGGTTTAGGTCTGTTTACATCTGTTGTGGTGATTCCTGGACATTTGACATGATTTAGTTTGGCAACAGAGTGATTATTCTGTCACCTCCAAAGAAACCCACACCCCCCCCACAGACTTCTTCCTCAGAACGTGGTGGTTATGTGTAAGCATTGTTGTCATCAGTGACCCACTGCTTCTGTCTGGCTTGCGTCATCTTGCCGTGTGCCAGTGGACACATTTCGGCCGATCGGGTCTGATCAGAAGCAGTGAGTAAAGAGTGAGTATGTATCTGGTGATGTCACTGAGGGGGGAAAAACAGACAGCCTGTGTTACTACCCTGGACAGATGTTATTATGACATCTTTGAGACGTCACAGCGTGGAGAAATCACTTCCTTTTTATAATTATAAAAATCATTCACACAATTATAATCGTCATCAGAGTTTGGCAAGTAAAGCAATACGTATTATCCCACTTGCTCACTACAGCATAAGTTACAATGTTCTCTCCTACTCCACTGGGGATCTTGTAGTTTTATGTCACACAAGACCAGCGGAGGCTGCTGAGGGGAGGACGGCTCATAGTAATGGCTGGAATGGAGTAAATGGAATGGTATCAACCACATGGAAACCACATGTTTGATACCATTCCACTGACTCCATTCCAGCCATTATCATGAACGTCCTCCCCTCAGCAGCCTCCACTGCAAGACTAACAGTAAGATGATAGTAATGACAAGAAGTTTGGAGTCAAACTGTGGCCAAATTACTCAGATGACAGACCAATCCATGGTTACAGGGTATTGATATTTCAACGCTAATCTAATCATTTACACTTAGAGATCTACAACCTCTCACATTTGGTCCAAAACCATGTTAATCATTACATTTTCTTCGGCATTACCTGGCATTCTTTTCTGTATTTCCGAGAAGGTACATTGGGTTGGTCAGTGATTCAGTATTCCTTTGGGCACTAGGAGGAAAATGTGTGCCTTAGACTTACACGTAAAGTTCATGAAAGAAGAGAATTTCAGATCCTTCAAACGCACAATATGTTGGACTCCACAATTATCCTGTCTTGATGACTTGACCACTGATTTAACAACTGATTTAAATGACATCAAACCCCATTAAAAAAACGTAAAACAATTATTTCCCCAAAGCTCTTGTTAATTTAGCTCTGACTTGAGCTTTCCAGTATTGTGAGTGGGAGAAATGGCCCTCTTTGCCTGACAAACATACTTTCAATGCCAATGTCCAATGGGTGTTGTGTTTGGCGATGACAAGCAAACCCATGGAAATGTTTGCCCAAGTCTGAACACATTCTACCACATCCTCAAGCATCCCTATGCCAAGTTATTGTTTCCTTGTACATGGAATCCAACCTGCATAGGGACTGCTGAACTCCATAAATATACCATATAAATACGTATTTGTGCACTTCTGTCATTTATTCACTGATATTTTCCAGCAGCTGACAGGATGATTGAGTCCTTCCACAAAGAAATGTACCATTGTTACCGTGTCCCCATCAGGATATCCTTTATGTGTTATATCTTGAAACTGTATTGACAGACTGTAACACTTAGATTTCCAGGTGTTCAAATGTCAAAGGTTTATTTTTCAAAACTGAACAGAAGTATGAAATCACCTAACAGTCTACCTGCTAGTCTTCCTGTCTGTTCATTTATTGGAAGAAAAAAAAAACGACTAGAAGAATAGAGGATAGTGACTTGGCACAAAATTGTCTCCATATAAAAGTTTAAAAATTCCCCAGTCTTGGAAATGATTCCAAACAGTCTGGCTGTGTATCTGAGCTTAATTCACCCCTGTGTTTCATCTTGTGACTAACAAATCACTAAGGAGACGGTGGAGACCAATAACAGAATATTTCCTAGTACCGTGTTGGAAGCAACAACATGGCAGTATCAGCTAAATCCTCATCTAAACTCATTTTAAACAGACGGGTTGAAAGCTGCTCTCCGCTCCAGTTCATTTATTTGTTAAATGTAAGACTTCAGATCAGCAGCCTAATGTTCCTTGTAAATCTTAAGACTTTTTAACTACATCTTCAATGGAGCGATTATGGTTGAATTCGGGTTGCCATTGTTTCCATGATGCCTCCTTTAGAATGTGAGAACAACCCATAAATTGATGTGTACACAACTGTAGCACACAATATTTGCTCTGACTTCTATGTAAATGCCACAAGAGCGCCTAATGTACGCCCCCAAACTATAACAACCAATGGGTGATTATAAACCATGGCCTGTGGTGTTAAGGTCATAACACAACTCCAGCTACCCCTTACTTACTGCACTCCTCAGTGAGTTTCTGACATTCTGTGTGTGTTTCGTTGGATATATTACCACACAGTACATTCACATATGAATTCTTACATGTAATGATGCATTGGGGATGTAACAGAACATTCAGTACAGAAATATTAGGATGACATTAGGGACAGCTGCAGACATTACTCAGGTCACACACGCACCCATTAGTGTTGACATCATGTTCTTCTAGAGAGAGTGAGAGAGAGTCTGTGTGTGCAAGAGAGAAGGTAGAATGAGCTCTTGCAAACATTCATGAGAAGTTCCATCCACTACATATTTTTTCAATTTTGAAACAGGAAGTTCCTTTCTTTCTTTCTCAGGGCTGTTGCCAACTTCACCACCAGTCAGAATCTGTTGTATCGCAGCAGCCCAGGCAGCCTTTCTGATATCACTCTGTCTCTGTGTTGGCTTCACTGATTTGTTTCAGTTAATGTGAGGCTTAACCATGGAAATAGCAATGATGAGTCATCTGTTCTAAAAGCACAGCCAATGACATGGTGTACCTACACTAGAGCCAGGAGTTGGTACTGACTATGAGACCTGAGCAGGAAAAACTCTGTCCCTAGTCCCTAAAAATAATAGTTTTCACATGAAATTACTATGCTCATTGAACACTGTAATTTACAGTAAGTGCTTCAATCCCCACAGTAACACATTGTTGCACTCTTGCTGTGAAATCCAAATTTAAAGTTTGCCCTAGTTTAAAGGGCAATTGACCCTTGGCTAAGCCCCGCCCCCCTTGGTTACTGGTGCAACCCAGGACAGCATTTTCCATGAAAGACCAATTCCCAATTCAACCACACAATGAAATGAAACACAATTACTCCTGGTGCGCTGTTCAATTGTTTATACATTTAAACATATATTTTTTTAAAGAAAACTCTATTTTTATCATAGCTCTCATTGACTTTTCTGCGGTTTAAACGTGAGCTTGTCCGAGGTGTCGAAATTGACGGCAGTTGCTATCCATTGGAGTGATGTGATTGCTTGCCCAAAATTCTGGGGTGGGGTTTAGCGAAAGGTCAATTGAGGCTTTTCTCAAATATATGTGCAGCTAAGTCAGATGCATCTGTGTAACTAGGCCAGATATATTTGATACAATTTAAATACAGTGGGGCAAAAAAGTATTTAGTCAGCCACCAATTGTGCAAGTTCTCCCACTTAAAAAGATGAGAGGCCTGTAATTTTCATCATAGGTACACTTCAACTATGACAGACAAAATGAGAAAAAAAATCCAGAAAATCACATTGTAGGATTTTTAATGCATTTATTTGCAAATTATGGTGGAAAATAAGTATTTGGTCAATAACAAAAGTTTCTCAATACTTTGTTATATACCCTTTGTTGGCAATGACAGAGGTCAAACGTTTTCTCTAAGTCTTCACAAGGTTTTCACACACTGTTGCTGGTATTTTGGCCCATTCCTCCATGCAGATCTCCTCTAGAGCAGTGATGTTTTGGGGCTGTTGCTGGGCAACACGGACTTTCAACTCCCTCCAAAGATTTTCTATGGGGTTGAGATCTGGAGACTGGCTAGGCCAATCCAGGACCTTGAAATGCTTCTTACGAAGCCACTCCTTCCTTGCCCGGCGGTGTGTTTGGGCTCATTGTCATGCTGAAAGACCCAGCCACGTTTCATCTTCAATGCCCTTGCTGATGGAAGGAGGTTTTCACTCAAAATCTCACGATACATGGCCCCATTCATTCTGTCCTTTACACGGATCAGTCATCCTGGTCACTTTGCAGAACAGCCCCAAAGCATGATGTTTCCACCCCCATGCTTCACAGTAGGTATGGTGTTTTTTGGATGCAACTCAGCATTCTTTGTCCTCCAAACACAACGAGTTGAGTTTTTACCAAAAAGTTATATTTTGGTTTCATCTGACCATATGACATTCTCCCAATCTTATTCTGGATCATCCAAATGCTCTCTAGCAAACTTCAGACGGGCCTGGACATGTACTGGCTTAAGCAGGGGGACACGTCTGTCACTGCAGGATTTGAGTCCCTGGCGGCGTAGTGTGTTACTGATGGTAGGCTTTGTTACTTTGGTCCCAGCTCTCTGCAGGTCATTCACTAGGTTCCCCCGTGTGGTTCTGGGATTTCTGCTCACCGTTCTTGTGATAATTTTGACCCCACGGGGTGAGATCTTGCGTGGAGCCCCAGATCGAGGGAGATTATCAGTGGTCTTGTATGTCTTCCATTTCCTAATAATTGCTCCCACTGTTGATTTCTTCAAACCAAGCTGCTTACCTATTGCAGATTCAGTCTTCCCAGCCTGGTGCAGGTCTACAATTTTGTTTCTGGTGTCCTTTGACAGCTCTTTGGTCTTGGCCATAGTGGAGTTTGGAGTGTGGCTGAGGTTGTGGACAGGTGTCTTTTATACTGATAACAAGTTCAAACAGGTGCCATTAATACAGGTAATGAGTGGAGGTCAGAGGAGCCTCTTAAAGAAGAAGTTACAGGTCTGTGAGAGCCAGAAATCTTGCTTGTTTGTAGGTGACCAAATACTTATTTTCCACCATAATTTGCAAATAAATTAATAACAATTCCTACAATGTGATTTTCTGGATTTTTTTCCCTCATTTTGTCTGTCATAGTTGAAGTGTACCTATGATGAAAATTACAGGCCTCTTATCTTTTTAAATGGGAGAACTTGCACAATTGGTGGCTGACTAAATACTTTTTGCCCCACTGTAAGTAGTTTAGAAGAAGAAAAAAATATAGTTTTGGTCATCAGATGCTCTTGCCTTGTTGAGCTTGACATATTGGTAGTCAAAAAACAAAAAACTATAATTCCTTTCAGATTACCAGAGTCTATAATCAACGTAACCATCAGTTCATTTCAGCTCATTTTCATAACCAAAATGACCTTTTGGCTTTTGGAGCCCCTCCAGACCATGATGAATTATGAGAGTGGAGCTGTTGATGTTCAAGTAATAGATGTCTCTTCTATTGTTTCCCCAGAACTTCTCCACAGTAGCCGCTGGTTTACCACGCCAGTGTTCTGCAGGCCGTGCGTGTTCTACAGAAGCTGGCATTTTCTCAACAGGGCCAGCTGCTTTCTTTGGGAATCCTCCATTATCTGTGTCCTGATTCTTTGTTGAGACTTTTTCGAAACATCAAGCCTCGAAAAGAGCGAGGAGTTTACCTTTGCATTCCTACTAAAGTACGCCATGTGATGACACTTCACAATTTACAGGTTTTGTAAGTTTGTGCATTTGGTTCCACAGGTAACCTGCAAGGATACATCTCTATATACTGTAAGGAAAGAGAGGAGTATCTCAGGGTTAAAAGGTGGCCGGTCCCAAATGTCACTGTCTGGCACAGAGTGGTACCAGATGTACATGTTCCTATATGCAGGCCAGGCCTATGTAGTGAAGCTCTCCCACATACATATCTTAAAAGAGTACAACATATGTCAAGGAGGCTCCTAAACACCCAGACTCATGGAATTATTCATTGTAGCTACCTCAGTTACTCCCTCTTTATCTAATAGACAGGCTAACCTGGAGGGATGTAGAAAGAAATAGTTTCTGAATCAAAATGAGATATTTAGGGAAATGAGTCTCTTGACATGATTGAAATTGGCAGACAACGAGTGGTCTAGAAGGGGTTTCAAATCCGGTCAGTTTGTTGAACTTTTCTGTTATGTAACGTGACAGTTTTACTACACCCCGGGGAAAGTCTGTCTCTTTCTCACCAATTTGTTTATTTGCTCATTTGAAACACACATTTGTTTTACTCACATTGCCCAGAAGGTCATGACAGACATGTCAAACTGTAGATGTATTCAACATATTTAATAAACACCTAAAACCTCCACCAGTTGTTATTGGTCCATTATTATTCAGTGTCCAGATGTGGGACAAATCTTCGGTATTTGTACAGTACACGTAGATGAAGCTACTGCTTCCGTAGCTTTGTGAACAAATAACAAACAAACTTTTATTTTGTTTAGCTGTTACCAAGGAGAGAACTTATTAACATGTTTCTTCTGTCGCCTCCATGAGATGATCTGTTTCCCTCAACGACTGCTGCTCTCAGTCCCCAAATGTGAATGTTTCTTTAGTACGCGTTAGCCACACTGCCCAAATCCGCTGGCTCTCTAACATACCTCTCCCTCTAGGACTCACAAGACTGGGGAACAGTTCAATACTGCTGTCTCACAGCTGTAGTAGTTTTAGTGCATTAAAGAACAAGGCCCTTCTTGACAACAGCAAGCCTACATGCAGAGAGGGGGAGCAACCTCAAACCAGATGTGGGGTGGCAGGTAGCCTAGTGGTTGGAGCATTGGGCCAGTAACCAAAAGTTTGCTGGGTTGAATCGCTGAGCTGACAAGGTAAAAATCTGTAATTCTGCCACTGAACAAGGCAGTTAACCCACTGTTCCCCGGTAGAATGTCATTATAGATAAGAATTTTGCTTTTCACAGACTTGCCTAGTTAAATAAAGGTTAAATTAAATGTCTCTCTCTCTGGCTCTAAAGAGCCAATAAGCTGAACTTTCTGACTCTCAAAGTGTCCTCATGTTTAGGACCAGAGTAAACTTTGTTAAGGATAATTGTCTGGATCAAAACAGGCCTGTGGCTCAAACAAACTGTTAGGTGGACTCTTGTCATAATCAAAGCCAGTTTAAAGGGCACTGTTTTCCTGACCTTCCAATACAGTCATGAGGAGGGGAGTACAACTGAAGATGGTTGGAAAATCTGTCAAAGGCTTTTATCTTATTTAGAGTGGCAATAACACCTGCTGTTCAAATGAAGTAGAAACAGAGTGTTAGTAGTTAGATTGGTTTGAGAGAAGGAAGGAAAGATCGAATAGTTTAGTTTATTACGATCCTCATTACCTTCTGCACATGCAGCAGCTACTTTTCCTGGGTTCCACATAAAACATACAAATACATGACAAAGTATAGAACAGTAATAGAAAATAACAACATAAGATATTACATAAAATAAAATACATTTAAAAAAAATGGTTTGTATATATACAGTATATAGGAAAGACACCAAGAGACAACAAAAATACTCTTTACACACTATTTATATATACTGAGTGTACAAAACATTATATAACACAACTATAGTGTGAATGGTCCTTGGTGATTTTTTCCCCAATGAACGGAGGACTTTGGAGGGATTTGGAAAACGTATTGAAAGGTTCAGGGTTACGGCACATCCATACAATTTGATCCCCATAAGATATAACAATGATCTTCTGTGGAAACACTGTGGTTGAATTGGAGGCCACTCCTTTCCACCCCATTTTGCATCAAACAGTGAGACTTGGTTTGAGTAACCTGAATCGGTTGGTTGACTTCCCCTTGCAAAATAAACAAGTTTTTGCATAATATCCCACCTGTGACTGAAATTTCATGCAGTAGAAAGTCTGTATAGTAATAAGGCCCTTGAAATAAACTGGAAAACATTCATAATTTATGTTGTACAAATAATGAGAATGACTTGCCCTCTACTCATGATTCAGTTGCTCTCTGACGATATTAAAGTGGAATCCCCACCTAAACACACACGCACGCACACCCCCCTTTCCCCATCCTCAATTTCCTGGCTCGAGTGATAGTTCAAGTGTCAGAGGGGCGGGTCTGCATAACTCTGTGTTCCAACTCCAGCGTGCTCTGCTCGCATCTGCTTTCAATTACGCCTCACCAGCTCATGTCATGATGCCGCCATTCTCTGTTTGGCTTGGTGCTACACCGCGGCCCAGTTCTCTCCTCCTCTTTTTTTCTATGCAGACACATAACAGTGGTTAGCTTGCTGAGTAGAAACAGCTGCTTAAGTCCAAAGAGAATTTCACATTGTAGAATACTGTTGTGGTATTGTGCATGATGAGGTAATCACCATTGCCACAAGGCCCTGTGGAAAATAGGTTATTATTATTTTTTCTACAATTGAATGATTATTCTACAAATACTAGCCTATGTAACAATACTGTTGTTATTGTAGTAATTACATTGTTACTACACACGTCTAAGAGCAATTGAATGTAAAGTGTTGTAAAATATCAGGTGTCAATCAAAATAAATGTAATCATATGTCAAATGTTTGTTGATCATAACTTTTGTCAGTGCTGTGTTTACTACAATTAGCAGTTTACAGATGTTACTGCAATGTTAAACCCAGGCAGTTTTAGACTAGGTGTCACGTTCTGACCTTAGCTCTTTTGTTATGTCTTAGTATGGTCAGGGCGTGAGTTGGGTGGGTTGTCTATGTTAGTTTTTCTATGATTTGCTATTTCTGTTTGGCCTGGTATGGTTCTCAATCAGAGGCAGCTGTCAATCGTTGTCCCTGATTGAGAACCATATTTAGGGAGCCTGTTTTCTATTGTGTTTCGTGGGTGATTATTTTCTGTTTTCTGTTGTGTGTCTGCACCAGCCAGAAATGTTTTCGGTCGTTTCTCTTTGTTAGTTTTGTCATTTCCGTGTTCATTTAATAAATATGGACACATACCACGCTGCACCTTGGTCCTCACCTTCTTCCACCAACAACGGCCGTTACACTAGGCAGAAAAAACTGCTTCATAAACATTGTATTTGTACACTAGTGTCTGCCAGTAATGTCCTTGGCTCTCCAAACAATTATTCCATTACAATAAAACAAGAAATGAATCATTTTTGGGGGGGAAAAAACTCTGTAAAATGTTATAAATGCTGGGAGTAGCATGTGTTCCGTTAAAGTTTCCAATCACTGCCTCTGAATTGTTTACAGGAATAAGGAAGCAAAACTTTCATTTATTAGCAATACCTACAGTATAATGCATTGGGTGTAGTCATAAGAATGCTTGTGTGGCTTAAAGCAGTCTTGAAGTGAGAAAGCATGAGTGTAACAGTCGTCGGTGGAAGAAGGTGAAGACCAAAACGCAGCGTGGTAAGTGTTCATCTTTTTTAATGTAAACTGAACACTGAATAGAAAAACAACAAAGATAACAACCGAAACAGTTCTGTCTGGTGCAGACACACAAAGACAGAAAACAACCACCCACAAAACACAATAGAAAACAGGCTCCCTAAATATGGTTCTCAGGGACAATGATTGACAGCTGCCTCTGATTGAGAACCATACCAGGCCAAACACAGAAATAGCAAATCATAGAAAACTAACATGGACAACCCACCCAACTCACGCCCTGACCATACTCAAACAAAAGACAAAACAAAGGAACTAAGGTCAGAACGTGACAATGAGAACTACTAGTAGAGAGAAGATTGCACAAAACATTTGGAAATCTTCCTAACGTTTTCCCTCGGAAAAGTCTCAATTCATCGGGGCATGGACTACACAAGGCATCGAAAGCATTCTGCAGGGAGGCTGGCTCATGTTGACTCCATTGATCCCCAATTGAGTGAAGTTAGCTGGGATGTCCTTTGTGTGGTGGATCATTCTTGATACACACAGTGTTCCTAATGTTTTGTACAGTCAGTGTATATATCAGCCATACTCAGCAGGCGGACTGCGGATATGGACCCAGAATGGGGTCAATTCAAAAACAGAAATCTACTATGTTGAGCGCTGCATTAGTAGAATGCACAATGTGCAATTTCAAAAGTTGGTAGTGCATAGGCAGTTTCCCTCTTATTATGTCATTCACTGACAGACGTTGGACTTAGAGAGCTATTTATATAACCTGTCAGAAATGTCCAGATGATCAACTACTAGCCCATGTTAGCTAGATCGGTAAATGAGGCTAACCAGCTGTCTAAACCTGACAATAACATGGCCAGATTACATGCCTAGGGGCCTGAATGAATGAACACACATAAGACATGGCAAAATGTGTACAATTGCAGGAAATTGTCTTTAAAAATTCATTATTTTCTCTCCACCAACAAGAGGGGTGTGAACAGTTTGGGGTCACATGGGTTGAGAGATTGGGGTTTGTCACTATGCCCATAAATTACAATCTACATAAGTATTTCAAACATGTTTGTACTGTATAGCATTGCTCTTCTCTAGCTTTGTTCCTAACATCAGCTGCAATCAATAATGTTTAAAACCTTTGGATCCACTTTCTCAATTTGGGAGCTAGAGAGGCTGGTTCTGTGTTCATGTCAAATTGAGGGAAGGTACATTACAGCTCCTTGATCATGCAAAGTGTTTCGTAACTTTGTGCCTACAGTTTTGCTCTCTATCTAAGACAACGCAAGGAACATGTGTGTTCTCTACCATTTGTTCAGCTAATAAGGAAATGTAATACAAAACAATATCATTTTATGTTTCCATGGAATCATGAGCGAGTTTACACCAAACAAAGTACAAATTATTATGCGAGGAAATACCATATGTCTTTGCACAATGGGCAATTCTTCATAACTGAACATGTTTACATACAACTTTATGCAACAATAATAGTTTTGGAAAACACTTAATAACCTTGTACATAAAAAGTTTATCCAACACAAAAAGTCAGAAGGACGAGGAGAGAGAGACAGTTTCCAGCTGGTTCATATAACTGCACGTCACTTTTCAAACCCCCCTTAATGTAAGTGCTTGCTATAGACTTACATTCATTTGCAGAATGTGGCCCGATTGAATGCCATAAACCTGGGAACATCAATTAGATTCAGCCTCGGGACGATTCTTTGGTCAGGAGGCTGAAACATAATTACAAATCATTTGTAGACTGCAAATTGATAACAAGAAGTCCAGACAGATATAATATTTGACTAAAACGTAATCATCTCAAACCGTGCTTACATATTTCCAAAATGTAAATCAATTGGAGCTGATTTGCTGGTGTTTTATTGTCGTTCGTGCCCAACATTAAAACATCTAAAAAAGGGCTTTCGGTACTTCAGTTGGGGAAGCCTGCCAAAAACCATCCATCATCATTTGAATGTATTTGATAGCAAACTCATGATCAACAGAGTAGCCTACATTATTGTATAACATGTCAAATGTTATAATATGTGTAGCCTATAGCATGATGCCTTTGTAGAAATGTATGAATGACATTAACCTCAAATCTGCTTTAAAGCAGAGCTATGTTCTTTGTTAATTGGTTCCACATTCTTCCTGTTATGGTCAAGGGACATTGTGTACTCATACAACATTTTGATGTGTTTCTGCTGAGAGTGAGAGATTATTGTCCTAAAATGACATGTATCACGCTTGTTTTGTTATTTGCTGCAGTTCCTTATTATGAGGCAATATCCATTACCATAAGGCCCTGTGGAAAGTACGCCATTTGGAAAGACGATCCACCGCTGTGGCCTCTGGATCTCTTAACACGTCTCTATTTTCACTCATTTGACTCCACTCTTCAGGGCCATAACCTGGACTGTAAATTGGTTAGTGTGTAGTGGAATAGCTTGTCATGAGCTAGATGACATTACATTTGATGTGGTCGATGTCTGAACTATCCTTTTTGTAACTGAATGATTATTCTACAAATACTAGCCTATGTAACAAAACTGTTATTGTAGTAATTACATTGTTACTACACATGTATAAGAGCAATTGAATGTAAAGTGTTGTAAAATATCAAGTGTCCATCAAAAGCAATTTAATAGTCTGTCAAATGTTTGTTGATTATAACAACTTTTGTCAGTGTTGTGTTTACTACAATTAGCAGTTTACAGTCATGCAATGTTAAACCCAGGCAGTTTTAGACTAGGCAGAAAAAACTGCTTCATAAACATTGTATTTGTACACTAGTGTTTGCCAGTAGGGTCCTTGGATCTCCAAACAATTATTCCATTACAATAAAACCAGAAATGAAAACCAGTATATTTTGAACATTATTTTAGTTGGGGAAAAACTCAGTAAAAGTTTCCAAATGCTGGGAGTGGCATGTGTTCCATACTTTAATTTTTTCCAATCACTGCCTCTGAATTGTTTACAGGAATAAGGAAGCAAAACTTTCATTTATTAGCAATACCTACAGTATAATGCATTGGGTGTAGTCATAAGAATGCTTGTGTGGCTTAAAGCAGTCTTGAAGTGAGAAAGCATGAGTGTAACAGTCATCGGTGGAAGAAGGTGAAGACCAAAACGCAGCGTGGTAAGTGTTCATCTTTTTTAATGTAAACTGAACACTGAATAGAAAAACAACAAAGATAACAACCGAAACAGTTCTGTCTGGTGCAGACACACAAAGACAGAAAACAACCACCCACAAAACACAATAGAAAACAGGCTCCCTAAATATGGTTCTCAGGGACAATGATTGACAGCTGCCTCTGATTGAGAACCATACCAGGCCAAACACAGAAATAGCAAATCATAGAAAACTAACATGGACAACCCACCCAACTCACGCCCTGACCATACTCAAACAAAAGACAAAACAAAGGAACTAAGGTCAGAACGTGACAATGAGAACTACTAGTAGAGAGAAGATTGCACAAAACATTTGGAAATCTTCCTAACGTTTTCCCTCGGAAAAGTCTCAATTCATCGGGGCATGGACTACACAAGGCATCGAAAGCATTCTGCAGGGAGGCTGGCTCATGTTGACTCCATTGATCCCCAATTGAGTGAAGTTAGCTGGGATGTCCTTTGTGTGGTGGATCATTCTTGATACACACAGTGTTCCTAATGTTTTGTACAGTCAGTGTATATATCAGCCATACTCAGCAGGCGGACTGCGGATATGGACCCAGAATGGGGTCAATTCAAAAACAGAAATCTACTATGTTGAGCGCTGCATTAGTAGAATGCACAATGTGCAATTTCAAAAGTTGGTAGTGCATAGGCAGTTTCCCTCTTATTATGTCATTCACTGACAGACGTTGGACTTAGAGAGCTATTTATATAACCTGTCAGAAATGTCCAGATGATCAACTACTAGCCCATGTTAGCTAGATCGGTAAATGAGGCTAACCAGCTGTCTAAACCTGACAATAACATGGCCAGATTACATGCCTAGGGGCCTGAATGAATGAACACACATAAGACATGGCAAAATGTGTACAATTGCAGGAAATTGTCTTTAAAAATTCATTATTTTCTCTCCACCAACAAGAGGGGTGTGAACAGTTTGGGGTCACATGGGTTGAGAGATTGGGGTTTGTCACTATGCCCATAAATTACAATCTACATAAGTATTTCAAACATGTTTGTACTGTATAGCATTGCTCTTCTCTAGCTTTGTTCCTAACATCAGCTGCAATCAATAATGTTTAAAACCTTTGGATCCACTTTCTCAATTTGGGAGCTAGAGAGGCTGGTTCTGTGTTCATGTCAAATTGAGGGAAGGTACATTACAGCTCCTTGATCATGCAAAGTGTTTCGTAACTTTGTGCCTACAGTTTTGCTCTCTATCTAAGACAACGCAAGGAACATGTGTGTTCTCTACCATTTGTTCAGCTAATAAGGAAATGTAATACAAAACAATATCATTTTATGTTTCCATGGAATCATGAGCGAGTTTACACCAAACAAAGTACAAATTATTATGCGAGGAAATACCATATGTCTTTGCACAATGGGCAATTCTTCATAACTGAACATGTTTACATACAACTTTATGCAACAATAATAGTTTTGGAAAACACTTAATAACCTTGTACATAAAAAGTTTATCCAACACAAAAAGTCAGAAGGACGAGGAGAGAGAGACAGTTTCCAGCTGGTTCATATAACTGCACGTCACTTTTCAAACCCCCCTTAATGTAAGTGCTTGCTATAGACTTACATTCATTTGCAGAATGTGGCCCGATTGAATGCCATAAACCTGGGAACATCAATTAGATTCAGCCTCGGGACGATTCTTTGGTCAGGAGGCTGAAACATAATTACAAATCATTTGTAGACTGCAAATTGATAACAAGAAGTCCAGACAGATATAATATTTGACTAAAACGTAATCATCTCAAACCGTGCTTACATATTTCCAAAATGTAAATCAATTGGAGCTGATTTGCTGGTGTTTTATTGTCGTTCGTGCCCAACATTAAAACATCTAAAAAAGGGCTTTCGGTACTTCAGTTGGGGAAGCCTGCCAAAAACCATCCATCATCATTTGAATGTATTTGATAGCAAACTCATGATCAACAGAGTAGCCTACATTATTGTATAACATGTCAAATGTTATAATATGTGTAGCCTATAGCATGATGCCTTTGTAGAAATGTATGAATGACATTA